>NC_090439.1:679391982-680016982 GCF_031143425.1 Pleurodeles waltl
CAAGGTCCTACATAGGAATGCAAGCACTGGGGTACACGGTCACCCACCCATTGCACACCATGGCACACACAGATGCAATAATCATGCTTTTACCCCCCTGCAGGACCCCTACCCAACGTCACCGGACAGGAAGGTCCAGACATGTCCACTCCACCCACAGAAGAAGCCCACAGTGATGACAGCAGCTCTGTCCAACTGGATCTAGACGAACAGCCCGGCCCATCTGGGACCTCAGGACAGTCAGTTCCCCTCACACTGGCACAGGCCACTACAGAGCTTCCCCCCTCTGGAAACACCAGCACAGCACCCACCCAGCGGGCCCATACCTCTGTCCCCAGGACACGTCAAGCAGCAGTGTGTCCACCACTACAGGGAACCCAGGCTAACCCACCACCCCAAGAACAGCAGGGACCTGGGGGCAGTGGCAGTGGGCACACGGTTCAGGGGACAGAGGCCCAGGAACACAGGGGAACTGGGAGGGCTGCTGTGTGACAGGGGGAGGACAGGCCCAGGGAACCCACTCTCCAAGAGGCCCTCTCCAACATCATGGGAGCCTACCACCATTCCCAGGAGATGATGGCAACGGTACTGGCCAAGTTTCAGGAGACCCAGCGGCTGCAGGAGGAACAGTATTTGGGCTTCAGGGAGGAACTCAAATCCATCAATTCCACCCTGGGCACCATTGTAGGGGTGCTGAAGGAACTCCTCAACACCAGGAGGGACACTGTGGCACAACAAGGTGCCCCTGACACTACCCTGGACGATTAACTGCCCACCACCTCCGCCGGCACTAGTGGACAGGAGGCACCGCCACAGGACCACCACACTAGCACCCCACCCCCTGCAGAGGGAGAACCACCCCGCAAACGGTCCCTGAGATCCAGGACAAAGACAGAGAACGATGCCAAGACCCCCGCCAAGAAATGAGACCACCCTGATTGTCATCCATTTGTCCCACCTTGTCACCCTGTCCATCCTTAAACTGCCCCAGCTCCACTTCCTATGCCCCTTTGGACAATGCACCTGTGAGACTAATAGACTGGACTCTGCCATGGACATTCCTCCACCACCACCCCAGCCCATTTTACAACTCCCTCCAATATTGAGCACTTAAATAAACTCCCTTAAACACAAAACAATCTGGAGTCTGTCTGTGATTTCGAAATAGTGTATTAGCAATTACAGTGCCAAAATGCTCTTTCAAATGTATTGTCAACATACCTATGTCACACAGCTCTAGTCCATGAGGAAACAAAGCAGATGTCACACAGTGGGACCCACATCTGTGAAATCGTAAGGGAAAGTGACAACTCAGTGACCATACACTGGGTGAAAATGACAGACAGTAGAGAGGTAGTAGATTAATGTATATGTGGTAGGCAGTGTTGTCTTCTTACCTGTGTCTCACTGGAATTATTGCAGGATCACCGTGTTCCTGTTGTCGATGTCCTCTTCTTCTGCTTCCTCGTCTTCACTGTCCACAGGGTCCACAGCTGCCACAAGACCTCCTTCTGGACCATCCTCCTGGACCATCCTCCTGCAGAAAAGGCACGAGTCGTCGCAAAGCCAATTTATGAAGCATACAGCAGGCCACGATGATCTGGCACACCTTCTTTGGTGAGTCGAATAGGAAACCACCTGTCATATGTAGGCACCGGAACCTGGCCTTCAGGAGGCCAAAGGTCCGCTCTATAATCCTCCTAGTCCACCCATGTGCCTCATTGTAGCGTTCCTCTGCCCTTGTCCTGGGATTCCTCACTGGGGTCAGTAGCCATGACAGGTTGGGGTAACCAGAGTCACCTGCAAATGGCGAGGGACAGCTGTTAGACACACACTGACTCATAGGGACATTCAAAGACCCAGACAACTATTCCCACTGATTTGGGTCCAGGTGCTCACCTAATATCCACACCCGGTGCCTCTGTAGTTGCCCCATCACATAAGGGCTGCTGCTATTCCCCAGGATGTAAGCATCATGCACTGAGCCAGAGAATTTTGCATTAACATGGGAGATGTACTGGTCTGCCAAACACACCATCTGCACATTCATCCAATGGTAACTCTTCCGGTTTCTGTACACCTGTTCACTCCTGCGGGGGGGACCAAGGCCACATGTGTCCCATTAATGGCACCTATGATGTTGGGGATATGTCCCAGGACATAGAAATCACCTTTCACTGGAGGCAAATCCTCCACCTGAGGGAAAACGATGTAGCTCCGCATGTGTTTCAGCAGGGCAGACAACACTCTGGACAACACGTTGGAAAACATAGGCTGGGACATCCCTGATGCTACGGCCACTATTGTTTGAAAAGACCCACATGCAAGGAAATGGAGTACTGACAGCACTTGCACTTGAAGGGGGATTCCTGTGGGATGGCGGATAGCTGACATCAGGTCTGGCTCCAACTGGGCACACAGGTCCGGGATTGTGGCACGATCAAGCCTGTAGGTGATGATCACATGTCTTTCCATCATTGTCAATAGGTCCACCAGCGGTCTGTACACCAGAGGATGCCGCCATCTCCTCACATGCCCCAGCGGACGGTGCCTATGGAGGAGAACAGCGAGCACAGAGTCAACCAACTCTGAGGTACGTAAACACAGCTTACTCTAAAAATATTCATACATCGAAATTTGCCTGTATGAGTGTTTAGGCAAGGCCTAGGTATGTGTGACGCAGTCAAAAATAAATCCATGTGGGACCCTGAAATGGCGGCTGCCTGACCTGTAAGGTGGGACAAGGGGATATGAGGTAACTGCTCTGGCGTTGTACACCATCGCGGTAGGTGGTCGAAGACCGCGGCGCAATTATGCATTGGTTAACATTGGAACCTATGGGTCCCAGGAGCCAATGATGATGTACGCCGGCGGCGACGATACGCACCGCCGCGGACGTGACCGCCATTTTCTGTCTGTTCAATCACTCGATACCTGATCTTCGACAGGAGAGGACCTACACTGCAAGTGCTGCTGTGACCTCAGTCTGGAAGAGACAATGGCACGTGTGTCTGGGGAAAGGAGTTGGAGAAACTCGTGGATGGGGTCCTCCCCCAGTACACGCTACTCTACGGTCCTCCAGACAAACAGGTAAGTACACTGTGAGCATGCTGTATGGGCAATGCCTGTGTGGACTGGGGTGGATGAAAGATAGGGGGGGTGAGAATGAGGCGTGCATGAAACGACGGTGAGTGCATGTGCGTCATGGCAAGGGTAGGGATGCGGGCCAATGACTGTGACGGTGTAGTTGGTAATTCTCTTTTTCCCCTGTACAATTCCTGTAGGTCAGCGCCCACCAGAAGAAGGACATCTGGCGTGCCATCGCCAAGGAAGTCCAGACCCTGGGGGTCTACCACAGACGGAGCACCCACTGCCGGAAAAGATGGGAGGACATTCGCCGCTGGAGCAAGAAGACAGCGGAGGCCCAGCTGGGGATGGCCTCCCAACGTGGGAGGGGTTCCCGTCGCACCATGACCACCCTGATGTTCAGGATCCTGGCCGGTGGCGTACCCGGAGTTGGATGGGCGCTTGAGGGCATCACAGCAGCAACAAGGGGGTGAGTACACTCTTATTCTGCTGATTCAGCGCGCATTGTAGGTGTCTGGGTTGGGGAGGTGGGCTGTGGGTTCCCTTAGGCCAGGACAAGTTTAGTAGGCAAGGTCCCTTCTTCAGGCAGGCCCTGTGGCACCCCACCCCACCTGTGCCAACTACACCTAGTCAGGCTCCTGTAACATCCATGTGTGCAGAAATCAGCCATAGCCTTGTAAGCCATGTCTCAGGGATTGAATAGTGGACCCCAAGTGCGCGGCGTAGTGCAGGGGGCTTCTGTGTCTGTCATGTCCGCCAACGGTTGCGGTATTGCATGCACTGAACATGTCTTTCTTCTGTCTTCCCCCCACCTTTTTGTGGTCTCCCTGTACTTGTGTGCATTAGCATCATCAGGCGGAGGAGCAGTGGCACCGGAGCAGGAGGGAGCTGCATCCCACATGGCCCTGGAGGGCAACACTATGGACTCCGAATTCACCAGTGGGATGGAGGGCGAGGGGAGCTCCACGGCGGGGACAGGAGCTGACATCAGCGAGACGGACTCCTCCTCTGATGGGAGCTCCCTTGCAGTGGTGGCCCCATCTGTGCCCCCTGCATCAACAGGTACAGCCACCACCACCCCTACCAGCTCCGCCCCTCAGCCTTTGCCCCGTGCCTGCTCACCCAGGAAGGTGGGCATCACCTTCACCCCAGGCGTCTCAGCCCCTGCCCCGTCACCCCTGCTGCCCTCAGTGAGGAGGCCATTGACCTCCTTAGGTCCCTCACTGTTGGGCAGTCTACCATTTTGAATGCCATCCAGGGTGTAGAGGGGCAGTTGCAACAAAACAATGCATACATGGAGGGCATTCACTCTGGTCAGGCAGCCCTTCAGCGAGCTTTTCAGACTCTGGCCTCAGCACTGATGGCAGCCATTGTCCCTGTCTCTAGCCTTCCCCCTCCAACTTCCTCCACCCAGACCCACACCCCTGTACCTCAGCCTATCCCAAGCACACCATCAGACCAGCATGCACACACCTCAACACACAAGGGAAGCTCTGGCAAACATAAGCACCACACATCCCACAGGCTCACGCAAGCATCACGCACATGCAGACACACCAACATCCACTGCCTCCACTGTGTCCCCCTCCTCCTCATCTCCCTCCTCTCTCCCTGTCTCGTCTCCACTCACACCTGCATGCACTACAGCCTCAGCCACTACGTCCATCACCAGCACACACACCACCACAGCCCGCTGACGTGCACTCACCACCCCCACTACCATTCACACATCCCGTGTCCTCTCCTAGTGTGTCTGTGAGGCCACTTCCCAAGGTACACAAACACAGCCACACACCCACCCAACAGCCATCCACCTCACAACAGCATCCAGCCCATGCACCTTCACCCAAAGACTCCAAACGTACACCTCCTACGACCACAACCTCTTCCTCCACTCCCAAACCCCCTCCAGCTACCCATCCCAGTGTTCCTAAGAAGCTTTTCCTGGCCAGCCTTGACCTCTTTCCTTCACCTCCCCCACCCCTTCAGTCTCCTAGGGCCGACTCTCCAGGTCCCAACCTAGCTCCTCAGCCACAACATCAGCGGGACCAGTGATGCCAGTAGTCACTGGATTATGGAGTGCACCAGGCAGCAGGGCAGGCAGTGTGGCAAGGAGCCACAGCACAGACAGTCCCCCACCTGTCAAGCATAAAAAGTTGGCCAGTGCCCGGCGGGAGAGGGGAAAGAAACCAGCCACCAAAGCCGCTCCCAGGGGTACAGTTGGGAGTGTGGAGACCGCTGCGACACCATCCAAGGTGGGGAAGGAGCACAGTAAAACCGGCAAGTCTGGGAAGATCAGCATGGTGGACAAGACCGCCAGCAGCCCCGCTGCCACAGACAAGACTGCCAGCAGCAGCCCCGCTGCCCAGGAGGCGACCGCCAGCAGCCACACTGCCCAGGAGAAGACTGCCAGCAGCAGCCCTGCTGCCCAGGAGGGGACCGCCAGCAGCCCGCAGCCACAGACAGGACTGCCAGCAGCAGCCCCGCTGCCCAGGAGGCCACCGCCAGCAGCGCCGCAGGCCAGGACAAGACCCCCAGCAGCTGAACTGCTGCCAAGGACACCGCTGCCAGCAGCTGAACCGCTGCCAAGGACACCGCCGCCACAAGCACCGCTGCAAAGGACACCGCCGCCACAAGCACCGCTGCCAACGACACCGCCGCCACAAGCACCGCTGAACAGGACAAGACCGCCACCAGCACCGCAGGCCAATGAGCGCCAAAAGCTCTGACGCTACTGAGGCCGCCACGAGCAGAATGAAGCACTCTGGGCACAAAGCCCCCTCCAGAACCAGTGGAGAGATACATCCACTACCTCTGTCCTTGGCAGGATGAAGCACTGTGGGCACCAAGCCCCCTCCAGAACCAGTAGAGAGATACGTCCACTACCTCTGTCCTTGGCAGGATGAAGCACTCTGGGCACCAAGCCCCCTCCAGAACCAGTGGAGAGATACATCCACTACCTCTGTCCTTGGCAGGATGAAGCACTCTGGGCACAAAGCCCCCTCCAGAACCAGTGGAGAGATACGTCCACTACCTCTGTCCTTGGCAGGATGAAGCACTCTGGGCACAAAGCCCCCTCCAGAAACCAGTGGAGAATGCTATCCACTTGTGAGATTGTGGTTTTGCACTCCCCAGGATTGAACAGTGGGCAACCCACCCACTGTAGAGACTTGTGAGACTTTGGCTTTGCACTCCCCAGGATTGAACAGTGGGCAAACCACCCACTGTAGAGACTTGTGAGACTGTGGCTTTACACTCCCCAGGATACATCAATGGGCATGGAGCCCCCTTGTGGATCTGGCGTCGTGCACTCAACCGGCTGAGGTGCCCAGCCCTTCCCTTCCCCCTGAGGTGCCTGTTTTATTTCTAACTGATGCCCCTGCAGTGTTCTCTCGGTCTTGTTCGGGTATTGAGTGTGGGCCTCGCCCATGCCTTTTGGGCCCAGTGATCCACGGACTATGATGGTGGAATCCCTTGGACTTGTGTTCTTGGTGTATATAATTGTATATAGCATAAATGTATACATTTGAAAATATTTTTGATGTATGTAATTGAATATATAACAATTATTTGAATCATTTCCTTTTGTCCTTGCATTCTTCAAGAGGGGGTTGGGGGTGTAACTGTAATATATCAATATGTATTAGCGTTTGTGTTGTAGTGGGTGAGGTTGGGGGTGGGGGTGTTGCGTATGTGTGTCACTGTTTTTTCCCTCCCCCCTCCCCTGTGTCGTAGGTGCAGTACTCACTGTTGTATTCGCCGCCGGCGTTTGTGCTCCTGGTAGAGGAGCAGGAAGATAAAGGCTGGCAGAATCTGGAGCTCCGGTTCCATGGCGTCCTGATTCCTCATGGGGTGTGTAGAGGTGAGCTCTTTCCCTTCGAAGTCCTGTTTCTGCCGTGTTTTTGTTCGCAGTGAATCCGCCCCGGAAAAGGTGGCGGATTGGTGGGTTGGAATAGTGTGGGCGGTACATTGTCCTCCGCCTGTCTGTTGGCGGTTACCGCTGCGGTGTTTGTTTGTACCGCCGTGGCGGTCAGAGTGTTAAAGTGGCTGTCTATGTTGGCGGTTTCCACCACGGTCGTAATTCAATTTTTTTTTACCGCCGGCCTGTTGGCAGTTTTACCGCCGCTTTAACACCGACCGCCAGGGTTTTAATGACCACCATAATCTGTTCTGTGAAAATGTTTACATTGTAATAATCTGATTAGGAGGTGATCACCATGCATTTTACAGCCATCCTGGCTTTAGCCCACTCATCATCATCAAGGTTACCCAGATCATTCCTTTCTCAGAATGGGCTCTCAGACCTTTCAATGACACAGGGAGTTAACAAGAAGTGATCTATATATCAGTGATATGCTCTTCCTGCCTAGCTGCTCCATAGTTATTTTTATGCAAAGTGGGTTGGATTTCGGGACTGCTGTAGGCTGATATTTGTATGGTAGGTCGGTGACAGAGTAGCAAGTACTGTAGAATAGGGACTAATGCAGGGTACACTCGGTTCTTGATTGATCATAGGATTTGATCTGACTACTTGTCCAACATCGCTCAGTTTGGAAATTCCTATTACATACCAGAACTTAGCTCCTTTCAGCTCTGTTGAACTAAAAGCCATGCCCCGGAGGGGTTTCACTAGTGTGCCTCTCATGCCATTTAATCTCTTTTAGGGCCTGATACCAGCTAAAAAGTGTAATTCTATTCAACGCGTGGAGACTCAAGGGAATAGAAGTGCTACATAGCAATGTCTCCAGGTTTATGTTTTGAAGGAGGTCATCTCCATCTTGAAGGAGGTCACATCGGTTGTGAAAAATCCAATCAATTATAAAATTTGGGACGTCCAATTATAGAGATGAATATCCAGGAATCCCAAGGAACCACCATATGGAGCCTGGATACATTTAAGAAATTAGGCCTTGGTTGGGCCCGTGCCCAGAGAAACTTTTCAAGAAATGAGTGTATAACCACAAAAAAAGTAGGAGTCAATATGTGTGGGTAGATTTGAAGTGTACATATATATTGGGGAAGTGTAAGCATTTTAAAATAAGCAGATCTCTCACTGATGGATAAGGTCAATGCATCCAATGCCTGTAGCTCTCTTTCTCTCTTTTTTTGCTGAAGCAGGCCTCTGCTTAGGTTCCACCACCATATGGGGTCTCTGGACACATTCACGCCTATGCATCTGAAGTGGTCTTATGCTTGACTCAACACACCTTGTGTTGAGAAGTCAGAGTGTCCCCCAGGGATCAGCATATGTGTAGAGACAATGGGCCTCATTCTGAGGCCGGCGGGCGGCGGTCGCCGCCCGCCTGGCGGGAACCACCATATGGCCGCTCCGCGGTCGAAAGACCGCGGAGGCCATTCTGGCTTTCCCGCTGGGCTGGCGGGCGACCGCCAGAAGGCCGCCCGCCAGCCCAGCGGGAAACCCCTTCCCACGAGGAAGCCGGCTCAGAATGGAGCCGGCGGAGTGGGAAGGTGCGACGGGTGCAGTTGCACCCGTCGCGAATTTCAGTGTCTGCTAAGCAGACACTGAAATTCTTTGTGGGGCCTTCTTACGGGGGCCCCTGCAGTGCCCATGCCATTGGCATGGGCACTGCAGGGGCCCCCAGGGGCCCCACGACACCCCATACCGCCATCCTGTTCCTGGCGGGTGAACCGCCAGGAACAGGATGGCGGTATGGGGTGTCGGAATCCCCATGGCGGCGCAGCAAGCTGCGCCGCCATGGAGGATTCCTGAGGGCAGCGGAAAACCGGCGGGAGACCGCCGGTTTTCCCTTTCTGACCGCGGCCAAACCGCCGCGGTCAGAATGCCCTTGAGAGCACCGCCAGCCTGTTGGCGGTGCTCTCGTGGTCGTTGACCCTGGCGGTCAATGACCGCCAGGGTCAGAATGACCCCCAATGTCTTTGTGACCCAACCACCACGCACAATTCCACACGCATGTGTTGACTAATTCACAGACGATTCAATCAGCTTATCGCCATACCTGTTTGCAGCCGATGTCTACAGTGCATGTGCTACATTTCAACATTAAACCATTTTGATCCACATAAACCAACGTTTATACCACCTCTACTAGTCTGTTATCAAACTTTTGTCAGGATATTAGATTCAATATTAATTGATTAGCTTTAGCCATAAGAATAGCATTCACCCGTCTGTTTGCCAGTGTTTTCAATTACTTATTGTGGCATCTCGAAGATCCTGAGGCGTGGAACCCATCTGCAGGGTTCCATCACAGAGCTCTAAAAGAAAGGATGGGGAGACAATAGTGAAGAGTATTTTTTTTTTTTATTTCGAGGGAAAACCATTAGGGGCAGGTGTTTTGCCTTTTGACCAGGCAGTAACCTTTATCCTGATTTTACCTATGAAAATAGAGGCGTTTAGTTTCAGTTTATATTCAGAATTTAACGTTTTTACAAACACGCTTCTAAATACTTGGGTGCTGGGAAAAGCATATGAAAAATGAGCGTTCTGACTTAAGTGAGGCTTCCCCTCTGTTAATCTTGCTGTTGAGGCGGTTTATATCCCAGGGCACAATCCGGTGTGGCCTACCTGGATTAGATTGTTTCTCTGTAGATAATGTGATATGCTCATGTTAGGGTGAGTGTACAGCAAAGCAACATGAACTAAACTGTGTATAAGTATCGCGCACATAGATCTATAACTTACAACGACCAAGGTACCATAAAACGCCCCTGTCCCAACAAACCCCTCCCTTCAATTCTAAAACTGAAATGAACAATTAATTTGTAAACTTTTCCACAAATTGAGGATGTGGCCTCCATATGTATTCTGAAGGGAGAAGGTTGCCCAAACGGTGCCCTCTAGTTAAGAGGTTGGAAAGAAAAAAACAACGGGAACTTCTGATGTGCATACCCAGTTGCACATATGCCACTTGTAGCTTGTGTGGCCAGTCAATTGCGGAGGAAGAGGAATAAAGTTCCACACCGAATAGATACAGAAGTTGACTACACATACAAAACAATCATTACACTGATATCTTTAACATGCTATGGCCCTTATTCTGACCTTGGCGGGCGGCGGAGGCCGCCCGCCAAAGTCCCGCCGTCAGGTTACCGTTCCGCGGTCGAAAGACCGCGGCGGTAATTCTGACATTCCCGCTGGGCTGGCGGGCGGCCGCCTTCAGGCCGCCCGCCAGCCCAGCGGGAAAGAGGCTTCCACGATGAAGCCGGCTCGGAATCGAGCCGGCGGAGTGAAAGCTGTGCGACGGGTGCAGTTGCACCCGTCGCGTATTTCACTGTCTGCGCAGCAGACAGTGAAATACTTGTAGGGGCCCTCTTACGGGGGCCCCTGCAGTGCCCAATGCAGTGGCATGGGCACTGCAGGGGCCCCCAGGGGCCCCGCGACCCCTCCTACCGCCATCCGGTTCCCGGCGGTCGGACCGCCGGGATCTGGATGGCGGTAGGGGGGGTCGGAATCCCCTCGGCGGCGCAGCAAGCTGCGCCGCCTTGGAGGATTCAATGGGGCGGCGGGACACTGGCGGGAGACCGCCAGTGTTGCCGGTCCGACCGCGGCTTTACCGCCGCGGTCGGAATCCCCATTGGAGCACCGCCGGCCTGTCGGCGGTGCTCCCGCGGTCCTCCGCCCTGGCGGTCTTTGACCGCCAGGGTCAGAATGACGCCTATATGTTTTACTCAGTATGTTACATCTTATGTAAGCTAAGATCATCTCTCTCACTGCCGTCTGATGGTGAGGTCTTCCTGACCTTACTATCATACATTTATTTTGGTTGTCTCGTTCATTTTAACACCTTTTTTATGTGGAGGTTTTTCCCAGTTGTGTTCAGAGCCCATGGCTCATGAAGTCCCAGGTCTGGTGGTGTAGATTTTCCTCTCTTGTCCCAGTCACCAGCATCCTCGGACATATCAAAGAAGAGCATATTTCCTTGCTAACTTAATTGAAGCTTTTTAGGCTGTAGCAGCATGTATTTTTTCTGCATGGCGCATAGTTTGCTTCTGACGATTGCAAATGACTTTCTTTGCTGCTGTACATAGTATTTGTAGTCGTGGAATATCATGACTTTAGACGATTCAAGATGAATATCAGATTTGCAGGACACTTGTTAGAATGGTGTACAAATAAGTCAGTAGTCTAAATATTATGGGACAAGGGGGCATTCTGAAGGGGGGACTTTTTTGCCATGGCCAGACAAACCCTCTTAATCACAAAACATGCTGACATGTAGTCCTCATGAACCAAGGATCTATACAAGACTGTGAAGCATTGTTTGGGATGTTGATGATCCAACCCCTTGGGAACTTCCACCAGCGGGTGGCTATATTTTCTGGATCCGCCAGCTGCATCTTCAGAGCACCTCTCCAACTGCACCATTTCTCATGCAGTTAGGTGAAATCAGCCCAGGGGGTCTTCAGACGTAGACATGCAACCTCCGCCTCAGTCATGTGCTCTGCCACCTTGCAGTAGTCCAAGGTGGACATCCCTGTCTATCATCTCCTCAAGAGCCGTTCAGGATTCACAGATTGCCTGCAGATTAGCAGTAGAAAATATTGAGTCCTTGATGAGTGCGGCTGACTCTGTATCCACACCTCCTGGGTACACACGTAGCAGACCTATTTAATTTGTTGATCTTGTCTCTGAGTCCTCTGTGCACCCATTATCTTTCACCATGGTGGTTTTTGGACCTATCACTGGGATCAGAGCTGACAAAGCAGAATGCCACTGCATCAAAGTTTTATACAGGCTTTCCTGACTCCAGGCATGGGCAGCTGCTAGCCCGTCCAACAGGCTCACATGCTGCCTCTCTAATAATAAGCTAACTGGCCTAAGAAAGGTGATGGTGGGCAAGGGAAGTAAAAGGAAGGGGGTTGCTCCAAGTGCTATGTATTCCTTGCCCCCTATCTGCTATGGCATCCCCACAACTGGGCCACACTCAAAGGGACACTATGATCTAATGTGTCGAGAAGCACACCCCTAAGTATCTATCTTGGTAATGGAAAGCAAGGCACATGTCCTTTGTTATTTCCAGGCGGCAACCTGGTGCAGTTACAGGAGCAGTCACTACCACAGCAACAGCCAACTGGTCTGGCAGTATGTGCCATCGTCTACTTCGTTGCAGGAAACTTGTGTCATGGCACGTGAGTATTTTCAATATCAAGGGCTGTGCCTCTTGCCTCCTGGGGGCCCAGCTGCACACCAGGAAACACAAGCAGTGACACTCACCCTCCACAGCTTGCCTGCCCACTGGGGCCGCCTGTTAACATATTCCAGTCCCTTCAGTATGTGGAACTGGATAGGCAGGTTACACGGGGACCGAACTTTTGTCCAACCACGGGGAACTGGATTTTACCCCCTCTGAAGGGAGGAGATGATATGCCCCTAAGTCACCCTGTTGTCCTTCTTCACCTTCAGCAGTCCAGTGGCAGGCACCTCCCACACTACCGCAGGCCGTGCTTTACTATTGAGGGTTTTGAGGGGCATGAGAAGCTGTACTAAGCCCCAACATGTCTCCTGCTCACTTTCATTTTGAGGCCGTGCAATGCGGGTACTATGGATTTTCTGTTGTAGGATTTACAAGGCTCGGCTTCAGCCTCAACAAGTTGCAGCTGCCATCTTCTCTAGTTCTGAACTTTTCACCTACACATCTTTGCTTTCAGGTGTGTTAGCTTAGCTAGTTGAATGGAAACAAAACAAAACGACACCGCCCCACATGCATTAGGCTATGATACAAACGTTAAGGGCTGGAAACCTGTATTAGAATCACTAACATCCTCAATAGCAAAAACCTCAAATCCTAATAACCATCAGCACACTAGCCCATTCAAGCATTTCAACAAATTTCTCTCTGACAGCTTACTAAATAACACGTATTCCTTTTATATGCACTTTTTGTGTCCTGATTTTAGAATCTACATATATACATTAACACACTGATTCAGATGTCCTAATAGTTTAATTATCACTGAAAACTCTCTCTGTTATTGCTGTTCCTCTACTTCTGAGAGAGCTTGTCTCTACCCGTGCAGTCCCTGCTCCCCTCTAACCTGGAATTTCCTGCTCCTCCGTACACTTCCTGCCCAGTCCCTGGTCGTGACCCAGTGTCCTGGCTGTGGTCCGAGGAAAGGCTCTGCCTGCATGGTCCTATTGTCCCCACGACACAACAGCACTCACTTGGCAATCCCCGTCGATCTGATTTAATTCTCGAAAACAGTCACTCAGTTCTCACCCAGCATTACCCGGTCTCTCTCCGACCATGCTATCATATACAAATCAGTCACCATCCCCTACCCTTTCTTTTCTTGGTGACTGTTTTCTTTTTATCCCATTCATGTATATAACAAGCATTGGAAAAAGCAAGAGGTCTTGCCTATGCGACAGCAATTGACATTGCCAATATGTTTTTGCAGTGTTATACACCAGGGTGCCAGCTGTTCAGCATGGCGAAAACTTATCGGTGTAAAGGAGAGTAGCCTCGAGTGGAGGGTGTTAGAGTATAGTGGAGTGTTATGGAGTAGCTAGGGTTGCACTTTTCAAAGAGAAAAAAACTGGCCACTTGTTAGTGTTTTAAGAGTCTGCAAAGGCTCGGAGTAGTACTAAATAGGACTTTAGACAAACTCATATGTATGCATGTTTATAATGACTTTTCTGTCTTTGTTTAATAGTCACGGACCCTCAATGCAGCTCTAAAACACATTTAAAAGTGTTTTTATTTAAAAGCTGTTTGAAGCATGTACAGATAAGGGCTGAAAATACCAGATTTTAGTGATTTACTGGCAGGACATAAAAATGACAGTGGTGTCAATAGAAAACTAGCCAAGTGGCTACCCTAGGAGAGGTGTAGAGTATAGTGGCGTGGAGTGAACTGAAGTGGAGTGGAGTGCCATGGAGTGGCATAGTATAGACCAGTCGGGGTATGGAGTGGTGTGGAGGGAGCAGAGTGTCTTAGAGTGGAGTGGCATAGATTGTCATGGAGTGGTGTAGAGCAGACTGGAGGGGCATAGAGGGTGTTGCGTAGAATGTTGTAGAGTGGCATAGAGCAGAGTAGATTGTAGTACAATGGGATGGCATAGAGAGGAGTATTGTAGGAGAGTAGAGTAGCATACTTTGGAGTGGAGTAGAGTGGATTAGTGTGTCAGTGGAGTAAAGTGGCATGGAGTGGCACAGAGGGAGTTGCGTAGAGCATTGCAGAGTAGTGGAGTAGTGATGTAGAGTGGCATAGAATGAAGTAGAGTGTACTACAGTATAATGAAGTGGAGAGTCAGAGTGGAGTGTCGTAGAATGGAGTGTCCTAGAGCATGGTAGAGTGGCCTTGAGTGAAGTGGTATAAAGTACAGTTTGGTCACAGTAGACTGGTGTAGAGTGCATTGGTTTTGAGTAAAGTGGTGCAGAATGCATTGGTGGAGAGAGCAGTGACATGGAGTAGGTAGAATGCAGTAGCATAGAGTAGAATTGTGCAGAGTAGATTGCAGCGGCATACAGTGCAGTGATGTAGAATAGAGTGAAGTGGAGTGGAGTGGTACAGGGTACAGTGCAGAGGTGCAGAGTAGAGTGGCATAGAGTTCATTGGCCAGGAGTGCAGTGCTGCAGAATAGACTACAGTGGCATGGAGTGATACAGAGTGTAGTGGTGTGGACTGCATTGGCATAGAATGATGTAGAGTTGAGTGGTGAAGAGAAGAGTGTAGTGGCGCAGACTGAGGTGACATATAGTCCAGTGGCAGAGTACCGTGTTGCAGAGTACAATAGAGTGACGTAGAGTGCAGTGATGTAGATCACAATGGTGTAGAGTGCTGTAGCTTGCAGTGGTGAACAGTGCATTCATGTAGAGTGCAGTGGCGTAGAGTAAAGTTGCATAGAAGAAAGTGGAGCAGAGTAAACTGGTGCAGAGAGCAGTGGCGTAGAGTACAGTGCTGCAGAGTAGAACAGAGTAGTGTGGAGTGCAGTGAGATAGTATGCAATGATGTAGAGTGGGGTAGCATGCAGTGGCGTAGAGTACAGTGACAGTATTGCAGAATATAATACAGTGGTGTAGAGTGCACTGGTGCAGAGTAGTTGGCATAGAGTACAGTGGTTTTGAGTAGAGTGGTGTAGCGTGCACTGCCGTAGAGTGGTGCAGTGTACAGTGGTGCAGCATAGAGTGCAGTGGCATACAGTAAAGTGCAATGGCTTTAAGTTCATTGGCATAGAGTGCAGTGGATAGAGTACTGTGTTGCAGCATAGAGTGGCATGGGGCAGGGTAGAGACAAGTGGACTGGTGTAGTGTAGAGTGCAGTGGCAAAGAGTGCAATAGTGAATAGGATAGAGGGGTAGAGTGCAGTGGGAGAGTAGAGTGATGCAGAGTAGAGTGGCATAGAGTGCAGTGTCAGAGTGCAGAGATGCACAGTAGATTAGAGTGGTGTAGAGTGCATTGCCATAGATGGAAATGCTATACAGTGCAGTAGAGTAGAGGGGTGCAGGGTAAAATGTAGTTGCATGGAGTGCAGTGGTGCAGAGTTGAGTGGCGTAGAGTTTAGTGGATGAGAGTGCAGCGTTGCAGAGAGAAGAGTGCAGTGGTGAAGAGTACAGTGATGTAAAATGCAGTGGTGTAGAGTGCAGTGGCATATAGTGGTGCAGAGTAAGGAGACAGTGCAATGGTGTAGAGCAGTGGTCTCCAATCTTTTTAATGTCGTGCCCCCCAGTTGAAAAATAAAAATCATTGCCCCCCACAGAATTTTTCACAATTATTTTATAAAGATGGCAATGTTTAAATATGTCTAGACCTATTTAAAAATTGTAGTTAAGTACTGTTACCTCTTTAAAAATGCAATAACATGCTTCTGCTTAAAGCAAAAGCCTGTTATCTGTATGTTGCTGCTTTTGGCCAGAGTCTAGAGCCTCCTCTGGGATCACTTGAGGCCCCCCTAGGGGGCCCGCCCCCCAGTTTGAAGACCTCTGGTGTTGAGTGACAGGGTGCAGTGGCATACCGTGTAGTGGTGCAGAGTAGATTGGCGTGCAGTGTACTGGCATAGAGTATAAAGTGGTGGAGTGTGCATTGACATTGAGTGCAGTGCAGAGAGCAGCAGTGTTAAATAGTGGAAAGTTGAGTGGAGTGACGCAGGATAGATTCCATTGGTGTGGAGTGGAATGGCGCAGATTGAAATAGAGTGGTGCAGAGTGCAGTGGCATAGAGTAGATTGTTTCACAGTAGACTGCAGTGTCAGAGTGCAGAATCATAGAGTGCAGAGTCGCAGAATGCAGTGGTGCAGAGTAGATTAGAATGGCTTAGAGTGGGTCGGCATATAGTGGAGCGATGCAGAGTAGAATGACGTGAAGTGTGGTGGCGTACAGTGGATTGGTGTGGAGTGCAGTAGAGTGGTGCAGAGTAGATGCATGGGCATGTAGTGCAGTGGAGCAGTGAAAAGTGGCATAGAGTTCAGCAGTGCAGTGTTGCAGAATAGGGTAACATACAGTGAAGTGGTGCAGACTAGAGTGGAGTGGTGCAGGGTGGAGTGAAAAGGCATAGAGTGATGTGATGAAAAGTGTTGTGGGGCAGAGTGGCATACAGTGCAGTGTTGTGGAGCAGACTGTCACAGAGCACAGTAGTGTATAGTAGAGTGGCATTAAGTGCATTGGCGTGGAGTAGAGTGGCATAGAGTGGTGCAGAATAGTACGGCATAGAATGCAGTGGCATAGAGTACAGTAGTGCAGAGTAGAATAGAGTGGTATAGAGTGCAGTGGCATATAGCGCAGTGATGTAAAATGTTGCACAGTGGTGCATAGTAGAGTGCACTGGAGTACAGTGCAGTGGCATAGAGTGCAGTGTTGCAAAGTAGAGTGGCATAGAGTGGAGTGGAAATTAGAAGAAAACCTACACACTCAATATGCCCCTATTTATAAATAGCTAATCAAAATGTAACTTATTAGTGTGCTCGTGGGTATCACCCTCTGCTCATGGGTGATGCAAAGTCAAACACCAGACGCACGCATAAGCACTACTTCATGTACTGCAAGAAGGTACTGCAAGACGTCTCCACTCAATTAATATTATCATAGTTTCATTCCATCCGTCTTAGTAACCAAAAAGTTCCAGTGTGACAAACTTCCTAGTGTGTAACCACTTTATTTCTTAAATTCTATCATTTACATATGGCTTTACAGTTCCATTCTTCCCTGTCCCCCAGTGCATTTCAGGCATAGAACGCCTTTTGTCAGGGGGAAAGTGTACTAAAAACAAAAGAAAAACAACACAATTAAATATCTTGTATGTGGTACATTTCAGCAATAATTTCCAGTGTGAAGTTTAGATTTGCACATAAATTAAATAATCAAAATGATGTATATCAAAAGGATAGGATTATTTCCTACATATCAGCATTATTTCTAAAAAATCAATATGTACTTAATTCAAATGCTATCCTACAACCTAAGGTATGTGTTCATGAAGGTCACCTAATATCCAAACAGATGTATGACTATAAGCTCATTTTCATATTCGTAACTGTGTAATAATCAATAATGAAGCATTCTTAAAACATGGTACTCATTAACCATTGTGTTAGCAGTACCCCTGTCCGTAATTCACAAGTACCAGGCTACCTAAGAGATGTAAACCCACATAGAAAAACATGGTGATATGACTGATGGTTAGAACAATATGAACCCCAGTGGTAAATCTGTACATACATGTAGACGAACAGTAGACCCTCCCTGTGCTAGGACAGTCAAACTAACCACAAATGGTTCCCCTAATTTAATTTACAAGTAGGCTTCAAGTTATCTCCTCAAACTCCTGTGTTCAAATACACATTTCCTGCTAGGAGACCTCACTACTTATCAACTCCCTGTTTGGAGTTAGAAACAGGACTTGTCTCATGTGTCTGATGTATCAAAAAGTGTTGACCATATTAGAATGGAGTGTCTGGGGGAGAAATATGCTTCTTAGCGTTACAGTGTCCTCGGTACTCACTAAAAAATATGAAAAAACTACTTATTTGACTGTGTCAATAACCCTTGGTAAATGAGTTCAAGACATACTGATATGAAAGTGTCTGTTCTACAACAGAACATGTGTACCCTTAAAACAATTGCGTAATGCCAAACAGAAAATTAATAATAATCCCAGGATTAGACGTGAGAACATAATAGCAAATCATAGAAAACAATCGTATTCAATGCAGTCATTTAGACCTTTCGGTCTCTCAATTTGCAGTTTCCTGTTCCAATACAGTTGTTTTCGGAGCAATAATTTTCTATTGACAGTCCCAGATTTCAATGACATGACTTCCAGTACTGTATATTTCAACTGGCTGATGTGTTGTGCTGATGGCTGATGAACTGAGCTGTGCTCCTGGCCATATTATTCTTTGATAAATACTATATTGCTACCAGAGTTGTGTCACTTCTTTATTCCTGAAAACTCGACTACAGTTTGGCGCGCGGCAGCCAGGAGCCCTCCGTCTCCTCAACTCCCTGGACCGCAGCTGCAGGAAACACCACCTGTGTCACTTGCATAGAACATTGTGTGCAAATTAGGTGAGCATACACCTGCCTATTTTAGTGGGCGGTGAGGGTTCCAGAGGTTGCTGTCCTAAAGGGTGAGGTGAGGTCGGGCTTCGAACTTTATTATTTAAAGTGCATAATTTTGTGGCAATTGTAGTATGGGGGAATAAGTGCATGCAGGATTTGTGTGGGATTTTTAAATACAATGGTGATGCAGAAATGAAATGTGATTTCTTGGCCAGGCTGGAAGACTAGCTAGTAGGGATTCCTGTTGTGTGAAAGAAAAGAAGTGCGATGAGTAATAGTGCATTACCCAGGGGACAGCTTAACTGTATTACCCAGGGGACAGCTCCTGGAAGAAATAGATTGTACTTGTTCATTACCCAGCGGACAGCCCCAGGAAGAAATAGTTAGGTACTAGTGCATTACCCAGGAGGTAGTTCCTGGAAGGGACAGTTTGTGTCCAACCAGATATCCCGGTTAGACCCGGAGGGTTAGAACAAAGAAAGTGAGGTGAATCGGGTAATGCACACTAAGTCTGATGCTGCAGGAGACAGTTACTTTACCGGCATGGGCAGACCTCACTCTAAAAAGGTCAGACACCCGATTCACAAACCTCGATTTAAGATATCGGGAAGGTGATTTGGAGGGAGAACAATCGAGACCGAAGCATCAGGGGGAAGTCTGAAGTTCTGGCAAAAAAGATGACTGAATGCTCGGCGTCAAGTGACCTTACCCTGAGCATGGTCAGACCTTTGGTTGCGAACCTGAAAATGCGCAACAGCAATGAATAAAATGAATAAAAATAATGAGTAATAGGGAGGATAAAAAGAATACGACAGTCCGCAGTCACAGCTAAAAAAAAACAGGCAAGGATTTTCGCCAGTGGTTCTACAATCTGAAATAAGTGAGGAAGAGAGGGTGCAAGATCTCATTATATTTTTGATATTCCAATAGAAAAACTCAAAGCGGCAGGGAGATGATGAAATAGTGCAGATAAAACACACAAATAAAAAATAAAAAAAGTGGAAATAAATAGGAAGACCTTATGAATGAAGTTAACGATTCCCTGTGGCCGGAAACAGATACCCTCGATCTAGTTTTAACATTTAAATGGGCTCACGACCATCCCTATGCCCTTGTAACACCCCTCGGTTTAGCATTACAATGCAAGACCCTCCCATATTAGAAATACTTCTTGATACATTTTTCACAGATTTATATGATTCTGGGGTTTCAGGTGATGAAAGGGACACCACATCCCCAGACACCACTACTAATAATTTTAATTCATGATAGCGTTATAACACGTATTGCGTCAGGCACCAATCCACTTCGTCCCCCCATAAATGCACCCTTACCCAACATTAGTACAGAAGAAGTGCTGCACAGATTAGAGATTAGTATCACTGATGTTCACCAGTATGGCCTTACACTGATGTATGTCAAGTCAGGCAACACTCCATGAGAACCCTTCTCCACCAAGCACATTGCTATCAGTTAGCGACATTGATCAGGACATATATATAGCAGCGAGGAAGACCAAGGGTAGAGAAGGGACACAAAGAGGGGATGGTAATAGGAGGAAAAACCAGGAACCGTATGTCTTGGGGAAAGCCATAGATGCCCCCCGGAACATATGATAAAAACTTTCTCGTCAGACAAAAGGAAAATACAGAAATATTGTAAGCAATGGCACAGAGACACTAAGGAACATGCTCAGCCATGGCCAAAGGAAGGACATTTCACAAAGACATAATTGAACACACACTGACTTAAATTAGGTCTAAGTAACAGAAGAAGAAGAGAAAGAAGAAGGAAGCTATTCTGTCTATATGGCGGGTTTTCTGTGATATGAAGACAAATGTAAAAGTGACGGAGCCTAAAGAGGCAGCAATGCAGGAACAAGAGAAACCCCAAAAGCAGACTCCAGAGGAGCCCCCAATATATGGTATCTATCCTACTTTGCCATCTGCAGGCTATCAGGATCCAGAAAGGGTTGAACCCAAGGAAGATAGGACAGTTGTGACAGGGGCTGGGAAAGCGCCCAGACCCACCCCAACAGCTCCTTGGGTGGATCATAAGCAGAGAAGAAGAGACAGGGCAACACCTAAGTCGTGACACACTAGAGAACAGGCAGGAAGATCCAGGAGCCTTGAGTCTCTTCGAGGGCAATGGATGACTGGGCAGATCGTCCTGAAATTGGGAAACACATCGCCAGAAACACCAAGAGAGGCAACTGGAGAGTGGATGCAGAAAGTAAGAGGGGGAAAAAGAGGTGGCGAGATCACAGAATACCGAACGTCGAGATGAGATCGGAGTGGAGCGGGGGCAGAAGATGAGGAATGGGAGGAAGGGTTTGAAGTAAGAGAAAGTACCTTCGGAAGAGACCGAGGCCTGTAAAATTTTCAACCACTGCCCATACGAAGACTACAATTGATAGCAAGGGACCCACCAGAGACAAAGAGAAGGTCAATTTTAAAACCATCCAGGGGGGGCCAACACATATAGAGACGATAGAACAGAAGGAGAGTAGTTATTATTGTCAGCACTTTTCAGACGAACTAGCAACATGGACTGAAAGAAACAGGAGGACACCGTGGCCCCGACAGGGGTCTTTCCACCCCTATGACTTAGACACGGCAGAAGACTGTATACGGCAGGGACGAGGTGCCCCAGAATGGAACTATCCATATATGCAGGAATGCCTTGCAGTCTGGGAGATGTATGCTGAGGATAAACCGACTGAAGTGACAAGAAGTAAAAGGCCAGGTCCGAGGTTAAGCCGCAGATCTCCTGCCCATCAATCAGCTACACCTAATTTTTAAGGGAGGGCAAGTACCAACATACATGCCCTGGCCACAGATCGACAAAGAGAATTTAAAGAGAGCATTTCCCCACTGTCTGAAGGTGCAGGTAAATGGATAGGATGTTTTGAAAAACACACAGCCGGAGTCAACCTCGCCTTGGGCGGCGTTAAAAGTTTGCTAAGTTCTCTGGTGGGAGATGAAGTAACCACCATATTTACTATAGCAGGACTTCCTCAAGTCACATTGATAAACACACAGTTTGACGGGTCCTCCTTCAACAATGTTCGCCAACAAGTTTGGAATGCGTTCGGCAGACATACCCCGAAAGACCAGATATCGGAGCACTTATGGCAGAAAGTATTAAGCCGACTGAGAACATTTTAGAGTTCAGCACAAGAATAAAAGAACAATGGGTACAGGAGGTAGGGTGTAATTGGGAAAACATGGGAGGAAATGCACTTTTATTTTACAAAGTGGTGAAGAAAGGTCTTCCTACCTAAACACAGTCAAATTTGGATGTGGTTGTGGGAATTGAGGCCAAACCATGGCTAGAAATACAGGCCCACATAATACATTACTTTAAAAGGAAACAAGAAAAAGATAAAGAAAGAACAGAGCAGGCAGAGAAGGCTACCGCTAAGTTGGTGCAACAGAAACTCAAGAAACCGTGCATGGAAGGGGCACTGGTGACAGCACCACCAGCAACTATCACAACGCCAGTGCAAGGGCAGACATCAGGAGGGCAAATAGCAAGTGATATTGGGAGGAGCCAAGAAGGTCAGTCAGTAGAGCCAGGACTAATGCAGGGGAGAAGGCAAGGAGAATACCGAGCGGGACAGCAGTGTTATTATTGCGGCAAGGTGGGCCATTTGCAAGAGAATGCAAGGCTAAGAGGGCAAATGAACACATGAAATGGTGGCCTACTTGGCAAATACACGTGATTAGACTGCCGCAGATAAAATGGAGACCA
Organism: Pleurodeles waltl; assembly: GCF_031143425.1. Lineage (NCBI taxonomy): Eukaryota > Metazoa > Chordata > Amphibia > Caudata > Salamandridae > Pleurodeles > Pleurodeles waltl. The sequence continues at coordinate 679,414,300 of NC_090439.1, forward strand.
CAACAATATGGGAGACAGGAGTACCCCTAGGCCCCTCAAGCTCAGTGAGTTGCACCACATGGGCCACCGCCGCAAAATGGGCCCCTGGGGGGCAGAAACACCATGGGAGGGCAAGCGCAGGTTCAGGTAGGGGGGAATGATGGTGCAAGGAGGTAACCCCTTTCACGCATCACCCCAAGCATTCAGTAGCACACTAACACCTAACTATGTCCAAGGACAAAGCCCACAGGTAACAACTATGTGTCCTATACTATCGGTAACCCACAGGTCAGAAGAGGAACCCACTGTGACGGAAGCCATAGATGGGAGTCTCTATCAGTTTTTAACTGACACTGTCTTGCATAAAGGAAGGGACATTACCACTTTGGTGTGACTCAATGGACACAGAGTTATACTGAATTACTACCCCATACACAGAAACAGCCCAATTACATCTACGGGAGTTGCAAGAGAAAGCACAACCACATGAAAGGGAATTATGGGAACACAGAGGGTGCATACAATCACCAACAGATTTCATTTATAGGAAGGAAAGTACCGGGAAACCTCTAATGTCACAAGCCCTGTCGTATAATGCACTAGAGCAACTACATCTCCCTGCACTGAAAGCCAAAGAATATCTTCTTGCTACATTACAGGCAGATTTGTTTATCCCACAACTCTCTGAAATTATGACTCTGTATATTGCGGAATGTGCAGTATGCCAACAATAGAGTCCAAGACCCTCACTAAAAGTTATTACATCAACAATTCCCCGCCCAACAGGTCAATTTAAAAATCTACATTTAGATTTTGTTGACATGATTGATAAATGTAACAACTATAGGTATCTAATTGTAGTCATCTGTCCTTTCTCGAGGTGGATTGAGGCGTGACCCTGTGTACATAATGATGCTAAAGCAGCAGCTAACTTTTTGATATGAGAAGTAATACCTAGGTGGGGAATCGCAGAAGTGATCCGTTCAGACAACGGAACCCATTTCATCAACACCCTTTTTCAACACACCTGCACCTCCCTGGGGATAAAATAGAAATTGTCATCTGTCTATCACCCCCAAAGTAATGGTATAGTGGAGCGCCTTAATGGCCTGTTGAAAAACAAAATAAGCAAACTGCGTGCTACATTGCATAAGAACGGTCTCCACTGCCTCCCGTTAGCCTTGTATGCCTTCAGAAATCAACCAAGAAGTGATCATCACCTGACCCCGCACCAGATAGTGACAGGGCGCCTTATGCCAACTCCTTTAACAATAGCAAGGCAGAAGACAGAATGCTCATAAAACAGCTGAGGTTTTGGGGAATGAAATGAATGGTTATTTGTCTCAGTTGCTGAAGTCTGCTAAGTTCTTCTCTAAACAGGTGGCGCAACAGCAGAAGTGCACCACTGCAGCCCAGCAGATCAGTCCAATTCCTGTGGGTCAACAAGTGTACATTTGTAATTTTGTAAGGCGATGGAAAGACAGCAAGTTTGAGGGGGCCTTATCCAGTCACCCAGTGCACCCCCACAGCAGTGAAAGCAGAGGGAAGGAAACCGTGGAAACACCTATCGGACATTCAACTGGCCCCTGCTCTGCGTCAAACCATTGTTACAGGAACATTTAGAGGAGAACATGGAGAACGAGGAGTAACACTGTTTTCTTTTAAAGAGTGAGCGGAGTACCTTATTGGCTTTGCCAACAGACATTTATGGATTACTGTTTTGTTTTCTTGCTTATATTTTATCATATTACAAATATATTACAATGGTATCTAATTCATGTATACTACCATGTCCAAATATTGTGCGCTTGCAAAGAGAAGCATATGAGTATAAGAATGTATCTCACGATATTCATCCTAGCTTATTAGACAATATGCAGCATCAGCATATGACAGAAGTAGGCATGCAAAGTACTAACTAGTCTTGCCTGGTATGTTCCTTACTACCGCATACCAGTGATTCAGATAGGTTACATTCATCTAAAGAAGTACCTCCTTACGTCACACGGTGCCTCTTGCATCTTTTCCTGTGTAGACTGAGAGTACAGATGCAACCCTCACAGGCACAGAAGGGAACATTTTTAGTAAACATCACACAGTATGAAGAGGAGTTAGCTGACATAACAGATATCTTGATCGATCACAAAGAAATAGAAGTGAAGCTAGAGACAATGGCTGAGACAGGGGTTCTATGGTACAAGGGGGATAGGTGGAAGGCAGAATATTAGAACAGGGATTCCTACGGGTATCACAACCTACTCTTTTGTGTAAGGATTATTCTCCCAAGCCTAGGCCCTATGACTGTCAGGAAAGACCATATCTCAAGGTGAATGGTTCAGTATACGTCCATGGTCAATGGCACCATGACGCAAACTTTGCGTGCAGAGCTCTCTCCTTATGGAGAGGGGATAAAAACAACACTGACCAACAACAGAACTGTCAGGCTATGTGGGATGAGAATATACAGAGTTTAACCTGGGTAGAAGTACCTGCAACTCTTCGAGTGGGCAGAACACCCATTGTCTTTTCTTTATGTAATAGGGGAAACGGAACAGTCTCAGTAGGAAAGAACGTCAATTCCATCACCACAAAGTAGAACACTGACATGCAATGGGGCACCTTCAGTTTGACGGACTATTATTAGCAGTGTGGAAAATGGCTATACACGTGACTTCCTGCAGGATGGAGAGGGTCCTGTTCTTTAGCCACTGTGCACACCACTTCCTTAGGCTTCAAAAGAAAGAAAGAAAGAAGGCCCACTCTTGTCAATACATGGCTTATGAGGAAAACGTGCAGGAGCATACACAGTGCGAGAGGCCTAAACCAGGGTACCATGCTAAAATGGAATACAGGGGCAAAAAGGAAAATGAAGGAACAGGCCAGGTTCAGGGCAAAGCAGTTGTAGCCGATTCCCGCATACCACAGATAATTTAAAAGGCTGCACGCACGAGAGTCTGAGTCACTCTGGTAACTGGGTTTAGGAGGAGGGTACATCACGGCAGACCTGAAAGTAAGGCCTGGGATTCTTTTGAGTGTTGAGGCTGGTAGAGGGAGGAGGATAGGCTGTAAAACTTCAGAGTATGGGAGCAGAGTAGGGAGGAAACGTAGGTAGTATTCCAAGGGTGAAATCAAAAGAAACTGTGCTCGTTAGCAGATGCATCTGTATAAAATGTACGGTACAACTGCACTTTAAGTGACAAGTAATCAGATGTGTTTTTTGAGAATTATTGTTTATGCCAAGAATGAAGGTAGATAACATCATATTGAGCTACCGTGTTAATTGAAAATGTGATAAGAAAGCATATATGAATTAAATCGATAAAAGACGCTGTTTGTAAAAGCTGAGTTGAGTGTAGTTTCAGTTACAGAACTGAGCTGTGCTGCCGGTTGTTTTTTTCTTTGATAAATACTATATTGCTACCAGAGTTGTGTCACTTCTTTATTCCTGAAAACTCGAGTACATTTGGCCTCCAGCAGTAGAAGTCTTACGGCTGACTCCGAGGCAAATATGGCCCATGGGATCTCAGATCATGCGCCGATCTTGATGGCTTGGGGGACTCCTTTGCAGACAAGTCGACCGATGTGGCACTTCAGTGCCTGGTACTTGAAAGACCCTGATTGTGTTGAATGTGTTGACCAACAAATTGATCACTACTTTAAAGAGAACGACGGTTCGGTGACCTCGGCGGGGATCCTATGGGTTGCCAGCAAGCCCTCCCTAAGGGGAAGTCATTAAGGGATACGTCAGACAGCAGGAGGCCAAGCAATCGCAGAGGGTGACTGAGCTGGACGGTGAGCTGTTGGACCTAGAAAGTTGAGCTCAACAGACTGGGGACAGGGAGATGGAGGAACGGTTGGTGCTCTTGTGAGCAGAGATTCAGCAAGTATCACTCGCAGAGGTCAGGCAGTGCTGGCACGCCTTGACCCAGAGGGTCTACGAATCAGGGGACAAGACTGGGATGTTGCTGTATTGGTTGGCGACCCGGGATGTCTCGGCCTGGGTGGTACCCCTCATTAGGGACCGGACCAGGGTTGCTCCGGAGGGCCGGGTGGAGATAGCGTACATTTTTGCTTCCTACAATGAGGACCTCTATGCCCGAGTGCTCCAGCCCCTGGCGGCGCAGGAAACTCCCATTGTGAAAGACATTCCTCTATTTCGGCGTCCTTGGCCATGGAGCTGGACCTGCCCTTGAGGGAGGAAGAGGTGGGATGTGTCATATTGGCCCTCCAAACTGGGAAGACCCCGGGCCCGGACTGCTTTTCCATAGAATACTACAAAATGTTCCATCTGCACTTGGTGCCCCACCTTGTGAACCCCTACAAGGAGGCAACTCGACGAGGCGCATTCCCCCCCGGCCTTGACTGTGCCACCACTATGGTTATACCAAAGAGCGACTTATTCCGTGACCAATACTGATCATACCAATCCATCTTGCTGATTAATGCAGACATTAAAGTATTCGCTAAAGAGCTGGCTACTCGACTGGTCCGCACACTGCCTTTTCTTGTCTATCCTGACCAGTGTGGCTTCATGCTGGGTAGGAGCACACGTCATTGTCTGAGAAGGGTTCAAGTGGCACTCTCCCAGGCGAGTAAACTGGAAGGTGCCTTGGCGCTCCTCCTAGTGGATTTCCACAAAGCCTTTGACACCCTGGCGTGCAACTTCTGGAAGAGGTACTAACTCGCATGGGCTTCGGTCCAACATTCAGAAGGATGGTCCACCTCCTCTATCATGACCCATCGGCACAGGTGCGGGTCAATGGCATCTTTTTGGACCCTTTCCCGATCAGGAGAGGAATGTGCCAGGGCTTCCCTCTTTCACCTCTATTAGCCCTGGCCATCGAGCCGCTGGCGTGCCTCCTCCAGGGGGACCCGCTTATGGAGGGCTGGCTGTGGGGGAGTGGCTGCAAGGACTGTGTATTCTTGTATGCAGATGACGTCCTGCTGTTTCTGGGGAGGCCTCAGGATTCCGGCCCCCGATGCCTCGAGCTCCTGACGCTATATGGTGAGGCCTCGGTACTGTGCTTGAACCCTGGGAAATCGTTATTGGTGGAGGTACGGGGCCAAGCGAGTGGAAAATGAATGGTGTCCCACCACCCTAGTAAAGCGCAATGCCGTCAAATACCTTGGAATCCATCTCTTTACGATCCCAGAGCTGGCCTGGGAACTAAACTTACAACCTCTTGTGTGAGCCCTGCCTGCTGACCTGGGCCGATGGCGACACCTGCCTCTGAATCCTCTGGGTCACACTGCTTTTTTTAAGATGATCTGCCTCCCCTGATACTTGTACGTCTTGACAAACTTCCTGTACTTAGTGCCCCGGGCCTGGTTCCGATCCCTTACTTCTAAGCTCACCTCCTTTATATGGGCGGGAGGGCAACATTGGGTGGCCTTCAGTTGGGCGGGGAAATCTCCATACGAGGGCGGGATGGGAATACCAGATTTATATATCGACTACCTGGCGGCCCAGATGGTCCCAATTAATGAGTGGTTTAACGGGGTTGAGACGATCCGGCTTACCAGCTGGAGATCCAGCATGCAGGATTTGAGGGTCTCTTGGGACTAATATATGATGACTGGGTTCCCTGAGCCACCCATCAGTGTACACAAGTGGCAGTGAGGGGTGGCTCTGCGATTGATGGAGTACTTCACTAAACTGACACCCCTATGGCAAGGCACGTGGCTCCGGCAGGTCTCTGGGTTAGAGGTGTTTAAACAATGGGACAGTATTGGAATTACTTACCGGGGGGACGTGATCAGTAATGAGTGACTGATGTCATTCCAGCAGCTGAAGGATCACTATGCACTGGCTAATACCCAGTTTTTCTGCTTCCTTCAGATGTGTCATGCTCTGGGAACTCACCTGCCGCTGACCTTGTCCTTTCCTGGCTCTTTCATGGCCACAGCCTTCTTGAGGCGAAAATCCTACTGGGACGACTGGGGAAGGATGCCATTACTCAGACCTACCGCTCATTACTGGCTAACGCACCAAACGGGCTTGCCGGGTAACGTGACAGGTGGGCGGCTTGGGTGGGAGATTTGGATGAGGATGATTGGAGGGAGGCATACCTCGCACCCTAGAGCTGGCAATAATCGGCACGATTGAAGATGGTGCAGATAAACTAGCAGTGCTTGCGGCACATGAGCTCATGAACCTCTTTGGGCTGCGCAAGGTGTGGTCAGCCGAGGGCACATCTCCTGCATGTTGCCTGGGGATGGCCGAGGGTGCACCCCTTCTGGGATGGGGTGGGAGGTCTCTGTGGCCCTGGGACACTCGATTGAGTTGACTGTGAGGGCGGTGATATTGGGCCTTTTGGAGGAGTTGGGAAGGGCATGAATGGAGAAAATATTCATTGGGCTAGCCTGCCTAGTGGCCAAACGAGACATTGCGAAACAATGGAAAGTCAGGAGATACCATCAGTCACTAAATGGCGAGTCGGATGGACTAGTGCTCTGAAGTAGAAAAGCCAATTTACAAGGCGTGTGTTTGTCCTCAGAAGCATGATGTGATCTGGGGGAAATGGAGCACACACTGTGGACTGAACTTCTAAACAGTATACTGGTCCTGGGGCGGGGAGGAGAGAGATTGCTTACCAAGTACGAATCATGTGTTGATGTGTTTTATGTACTTGTGCCCCATAGTACTCACTGTACGGTTATTGTCTTTTGGTCTCTATTTCAACAAAGGAATAAACTTGGATATAAAAAAAAAAAAGACCCCTCAGCCACCGACCTAGCTTGTGGCATGCTTCATCATCATGGTCCCACCCCGGGTGGCTAGGGCCTCTGGGGTGTGCTTCTACACCTGATTACAGTGGAGCGGGTTAAACAGATTTGTATAGTCTCAGTGTACCTAGATTCTGAAATATGCAGAGAAAAGGTAAGTGGTATTAAAATTATCTAGAGGGCACCCTTGTACCAATGTACCTACTTTATGATTGGTGCTCTCTGACAAGATTAAAAACAAATGTGACGTATCTGGAGTTGTCATGTACCCCAACATCTTTACCAAGGGAGAAATTGGCTTTCTTCAGGACCTGATATCTCATCAGCGCACTATAGCTGGTGCATCTATTTTATTCTGCTTACTCATGGATCCCTCCTTTGTATTGGCACTGCTCCACTTGAGAATGTGTGACTTTTATTGACCTCACTTCATGGAGGTCCCGGGGGGGGGAGCCCTGTAATCACACATTCTTCAAAGAGTGTCACCCCTCATTTGCCTAGGTTGATCCCCAGGTCCTCCGAATATTTCAACAGGTACACAACATTCTTGGTATCACAAGTAGCCAAAGTACATAACTTGATCTTCCTGCCAGTCAATGGTGCAAGATCTTGTTAGCTCTTGAGATGTTGTTACATTTACCACTAGGTTTGATGTTGTAATGTGTGGTTAATTGTGTTAATTTTCTTTTCATCATTTCATGAATGTTTCATGAACGTGTATAAGCAAATAATGGCTGGTTGCTTCAAAATTTAGTGCAGCTCTGGTTCATTGCTCAAAGGAGGCTAATTTTTCAGTATGAGCCATTTAATTTGGTCTGGTTAAGCTTTTCCAAACAAATATACATATTTGTACATTTGTGTATTGGTACAAGGGTATTTACTTTCTAGTAAAACGTTCCGGTCCTTAGACAATGTTCTATATTTTGCTTGTCTTAGTTTATGATTGGGATAACCCCTTTTAACAAATTTCTCAATCATCTGTTCTTTGTGTCAATTAAAGGCACAATGTCTGAACATATTTTTTTCAACCTCAATAATTGAGGATATGGTGAACGATTTAGCAAGGAGGATTGATGGAATCTTTGATTCTGTAACACATTATTCTGATCATTCTTCTTGACATATACCTCAGTCTGAAATTTTCCATTATACATTACAGCTAATAATTTCAAATATGACATTTTATTTGAATCTATCTCACATGTGAACCGCAATTTAGGATCCACATGGTTCAGAGATGGTATGGCTTCCTCAAGTGTATCCCTATATCCTCGCCATATCAAAAATATGTTATCAATGTATCTGAAAAATAAGGATAAATTGCTGGACCAAAAAACCTGAAATAAAATATGATCTTGCTCAAACTTAATCATGAAGGTACTTGCATAGCTCGGGCAGCACAATTTCCATTCCTGGTCCAAGACAGTTGTTAATAAAAATCTTTGACCCATTTGAAATAACTGTGGTATATATAAGGTAAACAGCATCAACTCCAACAAAAAAAACATTTTTAGGTCTGTAAAAAAGCCCATTCAGTAGCCTGTAAACCAAAATTGCGGAGAATGGTCATATATATGGATTTCACATCAACTGTACATAACAGCTGGCCCTCAAGATTTTCTACAATTAATTCCTCCAAATGGTGTAAAAAGACAGTGGTGTCTTGTAAGTATGTGGCACCTCTCGGCATAAACATTTGTAGATAATGATCTACAAATGTGCCCATATTTTCATGAATAGATTCATGTGTAGATACAATTGGCCTGAATGGTGGTCTCAATCAGTGGTAGCTAGTGACATTTGAAAGTGGTGGAGCGTAAATGTTCGGAATGAGTGCCCTGTGGCAAGTGACCATAGTAAGCAAGCCCGACCGTCATAAGGGTGAGCTGGGTCAAGGGGGTGGGAACATTTTGAAAAGGAAGTGGGAAAAAATTGCGTTTTCAAGCACATTTAAAAAAGCAAGAAGGTCTATAAAGCAATTGTGAAAGTGTAGACTTAAAAATATTGAAACACATAAAAATGCTCCCTATCTTACTGACTTAAAATTGTTCGACAGTTGATGTAGTGTGTAAATTCAAATTGTCTGTTTATTACATTCCTGCTCATTCCTTTTACATCCCCATGCTCTCCTTCCATCTGCTTCTTCTTGTCCTCTTCCCAATAACCGCTCTCTCTATGCTCCCATCCTACCCCTATTGTTCTCTCTCGGCCCCTCCCCCTTTTCTATTTATCCTACTTTCTCTTTCCTCCTCCTTTTCCCCCTCTTCTCCCTAGCCCTCATATGCTCCTTATTTTCTCCTGTTTCCTCTTCCCCCTCCTTTCTCTCCTATGGCCTCCCTCTTCCTCCTTTCCCCATTCTCTTGCTTCTCTTCTTCCTTCTTCTCTTCCCCTCTCTCCTCAATTTCTCCTATTTCTCTCCCTCTAGTCCTCTCCTAGCTCCCTACCCTCTCTCCTTGTATTTCCCCTACTGAAAGGCATCTCAGGCCTGAAATGTATAGGGGATCAGGTGGAGCACAGGATTGTAAAGCAAACTGTTAATAATGGAATTTAAGGAATGATGTGGTTACACACCTAGAAGCTTGCCAAACTGTGGAAACCAAATAGTAATAAAATGAACGATTCTTGAAAATGGTAACATTTTGGTTATTAAGATGGATGGAATGGAACTATGATAATATTAATTAAGAGTGGAGACTCCTTGCACGGCTGAAGTAGAACATAGGGAGACACATGCAGTTTTCTATACGTGCATATGGTATAGATTGGAGTGGTGCAGAGTGGAGTCATATAGAGTGCAGTGAAGAAGACGGCAGTAGTGCATAGTAGAGTAGTGCGGGTAGAGTTAATAACAGAGTAGAGTGGTGTACAGTATAAAGACAGAGTGAAATGGCGTAGAGTGGAGTGAGAAGAGTAGAGTGCAGTGGGGCAACATAGAGTAGCGTGGAGTGGCATAGTGTGGAGTGGTACAGAGCAGAATGGAGTAGGGAACAGTGAAGTATGCATGGTGTGCTAGCGTACCGCTATTACCCATAACACATCTTCAATTGAAATCACCATTACATTTGCACAGATACAGTTTTAATGATAAAAGTATGTTGTGCACAAATTAATGGAAATGTCTTCACTTAATGTGATTTGTTCTGACTGTATTAAAATATTTGTTTCCACTGCACTTCAGAATTACCAAACTATGAGCTTCATTTGTGCTTTTCTAGTTCTATTATGTTCTGAAATATCTGCACAGTTCGCTTACAGACATTTACATTTGTTTTGTGTGCTAGAAAAAAATAACAATGTACAACCTTGGTCAAGCACATCCCCAGTAGCGTGCATGATTGTCACATAAATCCTCGGATTTTGAAGTAAGAGAAAGAAAAGTAAACACCAAGCTCCCTGGAAGACGATTTAATAAAAAGCCTTTGCCTGTGATTGTGGGGAAGAACTTTCAACAAATGCAGATGACAACTCGGGAGGTGTTTTGACATGCAAAACTGAAAATAGACGGAAAATACCCCGAAAATAGAGGGATTATATATGGTAATTTGAGTCAGTTGGTGCTCCATATTTGTGCACTCGAATCCCTGTGACCTAATGGAGACAATTCACAACCCTCATGTTACCCAAAACAGCATGTACAGTTATGCTCCAGAGTATCTAAAGCATTGTGTGTACAAATACGTGGAGGAGCTTTAAAACCTTCTTATAAGAAGCTCCTCCTTCCAAGTAGGAGCAAACTAAAAAAAAGCAATAGCAAAACCAATAGGTTCCATCTTTGCAACCTATTGACTTCGCCAAGACTACTAGTCGGTGAAGTTAAACATGAATGGAACGCGTACAGATGTCGTGACATGTATGCATCATGATGCTAGAGTGGCCCACCATGACCACGTATGTGCTTGCATTTATCATCACGCCTCCAAGAAAACCGCATACTGCATCCACCATGTTATTTATTTTTATTTTTTATTTACCACGACAAGATGGCAGATGCCAGTATTCGATCAGTAAGTCAAATAAATGTAAAAGGGCAGAAATGCGCATTTGAAAAAAGGAGTGGCCAGGAAGCAAATGGTAGCTGCTGGGCCGTCTCAAAAAAATGTAAAGTGATTTTTTTTGTGTCTAAGTCGTCCTCAGGAGGGGCAGGGAAGCAACAAAGGAGAAGCATTTAGGTTGATGTATTTAAAAACAAATGGAAGTGGACGGGGTGCAATGGAGGTGCTAAAGGGGGGGGGGGAATTTGAAATGAAAAAAAAAACACAACAGGGGAGGGTTGGTGGCTCCAGAATTCTTCAGCGGGTGAACTGAGCACTAATGAACATCACTTTCTTTTTAGGAAAGCTTTGCAACCACATCTATTTTGAGTTGGTCATGTTGCTTACTGATATTAGGACTTTGTTAAATTGGTGAGATCCTTGGCACTGTAGGACAACAATGACTGGTTGAAGAAGGGCATATCTAGGACGTCATTGTGAGCCCCCACCTTTGTGCATGAAGAGGTTGGGGAAATAATTCACACAAGAATTGAGGAGTGCCAAATTCACAATCAGTGAGCATGGCACAAATTAGCTTGGGGTGCTGGCCACTGCTAAGGGAGCGTGAGATTAAGCCATACTCTCACAGTATCCTTCCAGATACTGTTTTTGGCTTTACAGCACACAGACCTATAGAGCAGATTGCCACCTGACCAGTATTGCACAGACATAGGCCCTCATTATAACTTCGGCAGACAGAAAAGCCTGTCCACTGAAGTTCTGATGGGTAGGTTACCGCCAGTGTGGCAGCCTCCCCACTGGGGCCATTACGAGTTTCCCACTGGGTCAGAGGGTGGAAACCCAGTTTCCGCCCACTGGCCCAGCGGGAAACAGCCTACAGCACTGTCTCACAATAGAGCCGGCAGCAATGCTGTAGTGCGTAGAATGCACCAGAAAAGCAGACAGTGAACATTGCGACAGGACTGGCCAGGGGAGGCCCTGTACTGCCCATGCAAAGTGCATGGGCAGTGCAGGGGCCCCCTGCACCCCATCTCCGCCAGACGTTTCATGGCAGTGCTACCGCCATGAAACCGCTGGTGGAGAAGGGGGCTGTAATCCCCAGGGTGGCTCTGCTTGCAGCACTGCCCTGGTGGATTAGGACCGACAGACCGCCGTGGAGACGAAAACTGTTGGTGCTGGTGATCGGACCATGGCGCTACTGCTGCAGTCATAATGTGGTGGTCAAGGCACACGTGAAATAATAGTATAGGATCAGTAGTCCATAAATGCTACATTGACAGATCAATGATCAAATCTGAGTAGATCATGCAGGTTAGCAGAAATTCCAATTGAGTCCTTGGGGTGTAAAGTTCATCTTTTAATGGAACAGAAAAACAGCAAGAACAGCCAACACGTGTTTTGTCAAAGGAGAAAATGCTCCCTGCGACTTCCTCACGGCTCGATAAGGCATAGTACAAAGTTCAAGGCACTAAGTGGCAAAGCCGTCTCTCTGGTGTTTAGAATCCCTAAACAGGTCTTTTGGCTCTGTGTGTAGAAATCCGTAAAGAATAATCATAGGTGGTGTATAATTAGACACCAACTGAACTCGCTGATAGAAAAACACGAAATAACATGTCGCGGAGCCATAAATCCAGAGCTCCGGTTGGCAAATACTGCATAATGTGGTGGTCAGACTGCCACCACGGCCCCGACGGTCGTTAGACCTCCAGGGTCATAATGAGGCCCATAGTCGGCATTTTAATGACAAAGCCTGTAACTCGATCAGCTAAGTTGTTATTTTTCTTTCTTTGAACCCTAAACACTAGGGTCCTCATTTACAATGTTTTGATGCAGGGCAGCGCCGCAAGCCTTCTTGTTGTGCTGCTCTGCGTCAAAAGAAAAGGGCAGTAATACCCTGTATCTATAATACGCTGTGCATTTCTAGCCTCTTCTACAACGCTGGCACACAATTAGCTTCATGTGCCAATGCCGACACCCTTGCACCATGGTGCAAGGGTGCCTGCGCTGTAGGAATGATCGTTTTGTGCAGGAAGGGACACCTTCCTGCACAAAAGCAATCAATGGAGGTGATTTCCTCTTACTATGTGTGCTTCAGAATGCAGTACGCACAGCAAGAGGAAAAGAACAAGGAGAAATAACGCCAGTGACACACTTCCCTATCTCAGTGTGAGGAAATGGAGCGGTTTGCGCTGTGTTGCCTCTCTCCATATCTACAAGGCCATGAAAAGCCACGCAGGGTGGCTTTAAGTGGCCTTGTGGATATGGCTATGCGGGGTGTGCGCCGCCGGACCGTCCTTAAAAGGGACATTCCTGGGAAGTATTTTAGACTAACGTTTACGAGTCCGATATGATTAATATATCAAACAGTGACAGAAATGCTATACTGGAAAAGAATACAGAAAAAGTTCCACTAAATAATTCTTCTCACCCTTTAGAATATGACAACATGAACAACTCTGTGAGAAAGATGGCAACCAACCCTGCAGCGTCGCTGCCTGGTGGTGCTGGACTTAGTGGCTTCAGCGATATCACCACTGCCGTTTCTGCCGATGCCGAGCCACTCCGTCAGTCCGCACGGTCGGGGTGCCCTCGAGAGCAGGGCTGTCTGGTGCTCATTGCGGCCTTGTGAGGACCCGATTCTCTGTCACCAGAAAAACGGGTAAACGAGATCCCGCGAACGCGCTACGTTTTCTTTTCTCCCTTTTGCAACACACTCTAGGAGGCACTGACGATTGTACCAATTTCGCAGCATGTGGCTGTCCCTATGTATTACTACATACATGCATTGCATTTGCTTTAAATCGACTTTAAGATGGCGATATTTAACATTGGCTCCTTGAGTCCTGGCCAGTTGACCTGGTGAAGAAGCTGGAAGTCCTGTTTGAATCCTATGGTAAGCACCCCCCGTCAACGTCCGCTCAATTGGATTGCTGAGTGCTGAAGACACCTTACGCTTTTTTCCCCAATGTGCAGTGCGCCATTCGGTGATCAGAACCAAAGTGTTGCCAAGAAATGACTTTTGTAATGTATAGCACTTGAACCCCATAACAATTTCTAACATCGCAGGGAATTTCCCAGGTCCCTGCGTGACTAGTAATCCCAGGCCGGTTTTTTCTTGGAGTGTTGGGACTTGTAGTTTTAGCCAAGCAGGTATAAAACCAGGACTAAAAGGCTCAGCATTCTAATGAAATCCAGAACCTGCCTAGTTAGTCACCAATGGACCCGGGAAACGTGACAGCTATGCCAAACAAATGTAAAGCATTGTAGCTGCCGCGTTTCCCAGGTCCATGTTTCCAGGTGTTTTCCTTTGAATTCTGGGACTTGTAGTCCTGTTTTATAATGGCATGAACAAGACTACAGGTCTAGAATTCAAAGAAAAAACCTGGACTGGAGTAGCATGTCACGCATACACCTGGGAAACTCGGCAGGGCTAAAACAGATTAGTTAGCGCAATCTACTGACTAATACTCACACAGCCAAATGGCACATGTTGTTAATGACAACTTCAAGCCGTCATGGCATTTTAGCCAACAACTCTTTCGATTCTGGGATTATTTTTCCGATATGCATGGTTAGCAAAACTACAAGACCCAGAATGCAATATACTGCCAGCTATAAAGCGGGGATTAGATGGGTATGTCATACGACCTGAGGGTACTTGGGAGCTAGGAACACAGGGGGCATTTTATTCCTGGTCTTTGCAGCCAGCTGTAGCATCCCATTCAGAAAGAAAGTGAGTTCAAGAGCCTGGAGTAAACTGTTTATTTGTAGAGAACATCAAAAATATCCCCTTGTTTAACTCTGTGCTGTGGAACTATCTTTCAACTGACTCTTCCACTATTACCCTGTTGAGCAGGTCCCTTAGCAAGCGCTGCTAGCGTCCATGCGATCCGTTCAATATCATCTCACGGGCTTCAAGAAAGAACAGTCTAGTTTGCAAGCGAAGTTTACTTGATAGACAGTCGTACTGACACTCCTCAGTGTTTGCTCAGTCAAGCGCTCTGAAGCAGTTGGTACTGCATGTGGCGCTTTACAAAGGCAAAGTAACGTAACACAACAGGAAGAACAGTTGGCACGCTGCTTGGACCATTCAAACACGTTAATTCTTTTCAAAAACAAAAAAGTTAGTGTGCTCCAATAAATTCATTCCACGTTTTTTTACAGAACTAATTCAAATTAACAACTGCACAAGGGGCGTGTGTGAATCTATGCATGCGTTAGGAAGTGAAAATGTCACACCACAGCTGAAATATAATCCTGAGCACCTGTTCAGAAAAAGAAACCCAAAGAGAAAAAGAAACCCAAAGAGAGCGAACGTGCTTGGGGTGATGAAGTCCCAACAGAGACACAGCTATCATTAGTGCAGCAAGTACAGTGCCACAGGGGCCCAGGGCTTTGTGGGGGCCAAGTCTTATTTAAGCTTGCCATTTACTAGCCACAGGGGGTACTGTTCTTTCCATACATTCCAGTCCACTCCTGGCCACAGCACATTTTAGTACAGTATTCCATGTTGTATTTCTCCACTCTCCAATACACCACAGAACACAAGTAACACTCCAACTACAAGAGTTGAATAACATGACAACCCAAATATTCCAACCTCATATGAAGACATTAAATGCATTAACATAATAACGCAAGATATCACAGCAAGCCTCAGCATGCCATAATAACTTTATGTCACTTTACATGACCTGAAATAATGGCACCACATAATCGCTAACAATGTAACATAGTATCCCCCCTGAATGTTTTACAACAAAGCATCAGATAACAGATCGTTGCAGACTATAACATAATATTGCATAGCATAAAATGCAATAGTACGGATTAACGTAGCATCCCATAACATAACATAATATTCCTTGTTAAGGGTGACTTGCAGCATGTATGGGACCTGGAGAACTGCACAAATAATCAGGTGTATAGGAATGCATCATATTCCCATGAGACGGTATCAAAGTGGCAGAATAAAAGATCTGTGTAAATGTACTTGTACATGTGGTGCAAAATCACCCCCAGATAACTCAAGTCGAATTAGAGGGCTGATGTTGGCAGTCCAGCCACCTTGTTGAAAGCCGAATTTGACCACTGCACCCGTGCCCAGGTTTTAACTTTGACATCTTTAAGTTGAAGCCTACTGACAGTGCAGCTTTCTGACTTGCTAAAGACATCTTAGGGACATTTGGAGAGCTTCCCTGGAAATGCATCCCATCCATTACTTATCATTGACTTTGTAACTCACATTTGCTTGCTTTCTATTTCATAGCTTTATTTGTCTTAGGCTGTCCGGCTTGAGTTTGGCCCATATGTGGAGCATTGCCTACATACTGTATCCTTCTGAGTGCTCCCTTTCTTTAAACAGGCCTTTAAATCTTGCTCTTAGCTTTTCACATTTGTTGTGCATTCAAAGACAGAGGTCAAATGTCAGGCTCTTTCTTCTGAGGGAGCCAGGAGTTTTCTTTTCTTACTCCTATTTGAAATTGAGAGGATTTATGTGACAATCTTGCTGTGACATAAAGGCTTTTTTTCTAGCACATAATAAAAGTTGAAATGTCTGTAAATGAACACTGCAGATATTCAGAATATACCAGAATTAGGAAAGTATACATTTTTTATACTTCTGAAGTGTGGTGGAAACAAATATTTGAATACAATCAATACAGTAGGTGATGACATTTCCATACATTATCGTTTGTGTGCTGTATACTTTTATCAATAAAACTGTATGTCTGTGCAAATGTAATGGCCAATTCAATTGAAAATGTGTTGTCTGAAATGGCAGTGTGCTACCACACCAGGCATACTCCACTTTACGCCACACTACTCTGTACCACTGCACGCCACTGCGCTCTACTCTACACCACTCTGCGCCACTCCACTCTAGGCCACTTGACTCTGTGTCACTGCATTCTACTCTCCACCACTCCATCCTGTACCGCTGCACTCACTCCTCTCTACTTTACTGTGTACCACTCTACTTTATCCCAACCCACTGAATGCCACTCTGCACCACTGCACTCTTCACCACTGCACTCTACAGCTCTCCATTCTAGGCCACCCCACTCTTTGCCACTCAATGACACTCTACTCTGCACCACTCTACTCCACGTCACTTAAATCTGCAACACTGCACTCTATGCTACTGCACTTTATGTCACTGCACTCTAGGGAAATACACTCTGCGCCAGCGCACTCTACTCTGTACCACTCCACTCTATGCCAGTTCACTCTATGCCAGTCCCCTCTATGCCACTCTAATCTATTCTACGCCACTGCACTCTATGCCACTCTACTCCACTCTGCGCCACTCCACTCTATGACACTCCACTCTTGTAAGGAAATGCCTCCTTGGCATGGTTGCCCCCTGACTTTTTGCCTTTGCTGATGCTATGTTTACAATTGAAAGTGTGCTGAGGCCTGCTAACCAGGCCCCAGCACCAGTGTTCTTTCCCTAACCTGTACTTTTGTATCCACAATTGGCAGACCCTGGCATCCAGATAAGTCCCTTGTAACTGGTACTTCTAGTACCAAGGGCCCTGATGCCAAGGAAGGTCTCTAAGGGCTGCAGCATGTCTTATGCCACCCTGGAGACCTCTCACTCAGCACAGACACACTGCTTACCAGCTTGTGTGTGCTAGTGAGGGCAAAACGAGTAAGTCGACATGGCACTCCCCTCAGGGTGCCATGCCAGCCTCTCACTGCCTATGCAGTATAGGTAAGACACCCCTCTAGTAGGCCTTACAGCCCTAAGGCAGGGTGCACTATACCATAGGTGAGGGTACCAGTGCATGAGCATGGTACCCCTACAGTGTCTAAACAAAACCTTAGACATTGTAAGTGCAGGGTAGCCATAAGAGTATATGGTCTGGGAGTCTGTCAAACACGAACTCCACAGCACCATAATGGCTACACTGAAAACTGGGAAGTTTGGTATCAAACTTCTCAGCACAATAAATGCACACTGATGCCAGTGTACATTTTATTGTAAAATACACCCCAGAGGGCACCTTAGAGGCGCCCCCTGAAACTTAACCGACTATCTGTGTAGGCTGACTAGTTTTAGCAGCCTGCCACAAACCGAGACATGTTGCTGGCCCCATGGGGAGAGTGCCTTTGTCACTCTGAGGCCAGTAACAAAGCCTGCACTGGGTGGAGATGCTAACACCTCTCCCAGGCAGGAATTGTCACACCTGGCGGTGAGCCTCAAAGGCTCACCTCCTTTGTGCCAACCCAGCAGGACACTCCAGCTAGTGGAGTTGCCCGCCCCCTCCGGCCAGGCCCCACTTTTGGCGGCAAGGCCGGAGAAAATAATGAGAATAACAAGGAGGAGTCTCTGGCCAGTCAGGACAGCCCCTAAGGTGTCCTGAGCTGAGGTGACTCTAACTTTTAGAAATCCTCCATCTTGCAGATGGAGGATTCCCCCAATAGGGTTAGGATTGTGACCCCCTCCCCTTGGGAGGAGGCACAAAGAGGGTGTACCCACCCTCAGGGCTAGTAGCCATTGGCTACTAACCCCCCAGACCTAAACACGCCCTTAAATTTAGTATTTAAGGGCTACCCTGAACCCTAGAAAATTAGATTCCTGCAACTACAAGAAGAAGGACTGCCCAGCTGAAAACCCCTGCAGCGGAAGACCAGAAGACGACAACTGCCTTGGCTCCAGAAACTCACCGGCCTGTCTCCTGCCTTCCAAAGATCCTGCTCCAGCGACGCCTTCCAAAGGGACCAGCGACCTCGACATCCTCTGAGGACTGCCCCTGCTTCGAAAAGACAAGAAACTCCCGAGGACAG
This sequence comes from Pleurodeles waltl, assembly GCF_031143425.1. Classification (NCBI taxonomy): domain Eukaryota; kingdom Metazoa; phylum Chordata; class Amphibia; order Caudata; family Salamandridae; genus Pleurodeles; species Pleurodeles waltl. Next base: position 679,432,791 of record NC_090439.1, read on the forward strand.
CGGACCTGCTCCAAGAAAAGCTGCAACTTTGTTTCCAGCAGCTTTAAAGAACCCTGCAAGCTCCCCGCAAGAAGCGTGAGACTTGCAACACTGCACCCGGCGACCCCGACTCGGCTGGTGGAGATCCGACGCCTCAGGAGGGACCCCAGGACTACTCTGATACTGTGAGTACCAAAACCTGTCCCCCCTGAGCCCCCACAGCGCCGCCTGCAGAGGGAATCCCGAGGCTTCCCCTGACCGCGACTCTTTGAACCTAAAGTCCCGACGCCTGGGAGAGACCCTGCACCCGCAGCCCCCAGGACCTGAAGGACCGGACTTTCACTGGAGAAGCGACCCCCAGGAGTCCCTCTCCCTCGCCCAAGTGGAGGTTTCCCCGAGGAATCCCCCCCTTGCCTGCCTGCAGCGCTGAAGAGATCCCGAGATCTCTCATAGACTAACATTGCGAACCCGACGCTTGTTTCTACACTGCACCCGGCCGCCCCCGCGCTGCTGAGGGTGAAATTTCTGTGTGGACTTGTGTCCCCCCCGGTGCCGTACAAAACCCCCCTGGTCTGTCCTCCGAAGACGCGGGTACTTACCTGCAAGCAGACCGGAACCGGGGCACCCCCTTCTCTCCATTCTAGCCTATGTGTTTTGGGCACCACTTTGAACTCTGCACCTGACCGGCCCTGAGCTGCTGGTGTGGTGACTTTGGGGTTGCTCCGAACCCCCAACGGTGGGCTACCTTGGACCAAGAACTGAACCCTGTAAGTGTCTTACTTACCTGGTAAAACTAACAAATACTTACCTCCCCTAGGAACTGTGAAAATTGCACTAAGTGTCCACTTTTAAAACAACAGCTATTTGTGAATAACTTGAAAAGTATACATGCAATTTTGATGATTTGAAGTTCCTAAAGTACTTACCTGCAATACCTTTCGAATGAGCTATTACATGTAGAATTTGAACCTGTGGTTCTTAAAATAAACTAAGAAAAGATATTTTTCTATATAAAAACCTATTGGCTGGATTTGTCTCTGAGTGTGTGTACCTCATTTATTGTCTATGTGTATGTACAACAAATGCTTAACACTACTCCTTGGATAAGCCTACTGCTCGACCACACTACCACAAAATAGAGCATTAGTATTATCTCTTTTTACCACTATTTTACCTCTAAGGGGAACCCTTGGACTCTGTGCATGCTATTCCTTACTTTGAAATAGCACATACAGAGCCAACTTCCTACATTGGTGGATCAGCGGTGGGGTACAAGACTTTGCATTTGCTGGACTACTCAGCCAATACCTGATCACACGACAAATTCCAAAATTGTCATTAGAAATTGATTTTTGCAATTTGAAAAGTTTTCTAAATTCTTAAAAGACCTGCTAGGGCCTTGTGTTAGATCCTGGTTAGCATTTCTTTTAGAGTTTAAAAGTTTGTAAAAGTTTGAATTAGATTCTAGAACCAGTTTTAGTTTCTTAAAAAGTATTCCAACTTTTAGAAGCATAATGTCTAGCACAGATGTGAATGTGGTGGAACTCGACACCACACCTTACCTCCATCTACAGATGAGAGAGCTAAGGTCACTCTGTAAACTAAAGAAAATAGCAATGGGCCCCAAACCTACCAAAGTACAGCTCCAGGAGCTTTTGGCAGAGTTTGAAAAGGCCAACCCCTCTGAGGATGGCAACTCAGAGGATGAAGATAGTGACTTGGAGGGAAATTCCCCCCCTCCAGTCCTACTTAGGGAGAGCAGGGCTTCTCAAGCCCTGACTCCACAAATAATAGTCAGAGATGCTGGTTCCCTCACAGGAGGGACCAACAACTCTGAAATCACTGAGGATAACTCCAGTGAAGAGGACATCCAGTTAGCCAGGATGGCCAAAAGATTGGCTTTGGAAAGACAGATCCTAGCCATAGAGAGGGAAAGACAAGAGATGGGCCTAGGACCCATCAATGGTGGCAGCAACATAAATAGGGTCAGAGATTCTCCTGACATGTTGAAAATCCCCAAAGGGATTGTAACTAAATATGAAGATGGTGATGACATCACCAAATGGTTCACAGCTTTTGAGAGGGCTTGTGTAACCAGAAAAGTGAACAGATCTCACTGGGGTGCTCTCCTTTGGGAAATGTTCACAGGAAAGTGTAGGGATAGACTCCTCACACTCTCTGGACAAGATGCAGAATCTTATGACCTCATGAAGGGTACCCTGATTGAGGGCTTTGGATTCTCCACTGAGGAGTACAGGATTAGGTTCAGGGGGGCTCAAAAATCCTCGAGCCAGACCTGGGTTGACTTTGTTGACTACTCAGTGAAAACACTAGATGGTTGGATTCAAGGCAGTGGTGTAAGTAATTATGATGGGCTGTACAATTTATTTGTGAAAGAACACCTGTTAAGTAATTGTTTCAATGATAAACTGCATCAGCATCTGGTAGACCTAGGACCAATTTCTCCCCAAGAATTGGGAAAGAAGGCGGACCATTGGGTCAAGACAAGGGTGTCCAAGACTTCAACAGGGGGTGACCAAAAGAAAGGGGTCACAAAGACTCCCCAGCAGAAGGGTGATGAGACAACCAAAACTAAAAATAGTAAAGAGTCTTCTACAGGCCCCCAAAAACCTGCACAGGAGGGTGGGCCCAGAGCCTCTTCACAAAACAATGGGTACAAGGGTAAAAACTTTGATCCCAAAAAGGCCTGGTGTCATAGCTGTAAACAGCATGGACACCAAACTGGAGACAAGGCCTGTCCCAAGAAAGGTTCCACTCCAAACTCCCATCCAGGTAACACTGGTATGGCTAGTCTCCAAGTGGGATCAACAGTGTGCCCAGAGCAAATCAGGGTCCACACTGAAGCTACTCTAGTTTCTGAGGGTGGGGTGGATTTAGCCACACTAGCTGTCTGGCCGCCTAACATGCAAAAATACAGACAGCAACTCTTAATTAATGGGACTAGAATAGAGGGCCTGAGGGATACAGGTGCCAGTGTCACCATGGTGACAGAGAAACTGGTTTCCCCTGGCCAATACCTGACTGGAAAAACTTACACAGTCACCAACGCTGACAATCAGAGAAAAGTACATCCCATGGCAATGGTTACTTTAGAATGGGGAGGGGTCAATGGCCTGAAACAGGTGGTGGTCTCCTCAAATATCCCAGTGGACTGTCTGCTTGGAAATGACCTGGAGTCCTCAGCATGGGCTGAGGTAGAGCTAAAAACCCATGCAGCAATGCTGGGTATCCCTGAACTGGTGTGTGTGAAAACAAGAGCACAGTGCAAGGCACAGGGTGAAAAAGTAGAGCTGGAGTCTGGAAAAATGGCCCAGCCTACCAAGAGAACAGGAAAGTCAGTTGGGAAACCAACTGCAACACAGCAAAAGAAAGGGAACCTCTCTTCTCAGGAAGAAGTTCTGCCCTCTGAGGGAACTGAGCCTTTGGAGCTTGAACCTTATCAGGTTGAGCTCTTAGGCCCAGGGGGACCCTCACGGGAAGAGCTGTGTAGGGGACAAGAAACCTGTCCCTCTCTTGAAGGCCTTAGGCAGCAAGCTGCTGAAGAGTCCAAAGGCAAGAAAAATGGAACACATAGGGTCTATTGGGAAGATGGGCTCCTGTACACTGAGGCCAGAGACCCCAAACCTGGTGCCACTAGGAGAGTGGTAGTGCCTCAGCTGTTCAGAGAGTTCATCCTAACATTGGCCCATGACATTCCCCTTGCTGGACATTTGGGACAAACCAAGACGTGGGAGAGGTTAGTCAACCACTTCTACTGGCCCAATATGTCCAACATGGTTAAGGAGTTTTGCCTCTCCTGCCCCACCTGTCAAGCCAGTGGTAAGACAGGTGGGCATCCAAAGGCCCCCCTCATTCCACTTCCAGTGGTGGGGGTGCCCTTTGAAAGAGTGGGTGTGGACATAGTTGGTCCACTGGAACCTCCCACAGCCTCAGGAAATATGTATATCCTGGTAGTAGTGGATCATGCTACCAGGTATCCTGAAGCTATTCCCCTTAGGTCGACTACTGCCCCTGCAGTAGCCAAGGCCCTCATTGGTATCTTTACCAGAGTGGGTTTCCCTAAGGAGGTGGTGTCTGACAGAGGTACCAACTTCATGTCAGCATACCTAAAGCACATGTGGAATGAGTGTGGAGTGACTTATAAATTCACTACACCTTACCATCCACAAACTAATGGCTTAGTTGAGAGATTCAACAAGACATTAAAAGGCATGATCATGGGGCTCCCAGAAAAACTCAAAAGGAGATGGGATGTCCTCCTGCCATGTCTGCTTTTCGCTTACAGGGAGGTACCACAGAAGGGAGTAGGGTTCTCACCCTTTGAACTTCTGTTTGGTCATCCTGTAAGGGGACCACTTGCCCTTGTTAAAGAAGGCTGGGAGAGACCTCTCCATGAGCCTAAACAGGACATAGTGGACTATGTACTTGGCCTTCGCTCTAGAATGGCAGAGTACATGGAAAAGGCAACCAAAAACCTTGAGGCCAGCCAACAGCTCCAGAAGTTTTGGTATGACCAAAAGGCTGCACTGGTTGAGTTCCAACCAGGGCAGAAAGTCTGGGTTCTGGAGCCTGTGGCTCCCAGGGCACTCCAGGACAAATGGAGTGGCCCTTACCCAGTACTAGAGAGGAAGAGTCAGGTCACCTACTTGGTGGACCTGGGCACAAGCAGGAGCCCCAAAAGGGTGATCCATGTAAACCGCCTTAAGCTCTTCCACGACAGGGCTGATGTCAATCTGTTGATGGTAACAGATGAGGATCAGGAGGCAGAGAGTGAACCTCTCCCTGATCTTCTGTCATCAGACCCAAAAGATGGTACAGTAGATGGAGTGATCTACTCAGACACCCTCTCTGGCCAACAGCAAGCTGATTGTAGGAGAGTCCTACAACAGTTTCCTGAACTCTTCTCCTTAACCCCTGGTCAGACACACCTGTGTACCCATGATGTGGACACAGGAGACAGCATGCCTGTCAAGAACAAAATCTTTAGACAATCTGACCATGTTAAAGAAAGCATCAAGGTGGAAGTCCACAAGATGCTGGAATTGGGAGTCATTGAGCGCTCTGACAGCCCCTGGGCTAGCCCAGTGGTCTTAGTCCCCAAACCTCACACCAAAGATGGAAAGAAAGAGATGAGGTTTTGTGTGGACTACAGAGGGCTCAATTCTGTCACCAAGACAGATGCTCATCCAATTCCAAGAGCTGATGAGCTCATTGATAAATTAGGTGCTGCCAAATTTCTAAGTACCTTTGACTTGACAGCAGGGTACTGGCAAATAAAAATGGCACCTGGAGCAAAAGAAAAGACAGCATTCTCCACACCTGATGGGCATTATCAGTTTACTGTTATGCCCTTTGGTTTAAATAATGCCCCTGCCACCTTCCAAAGGTTGGTGAATCAAGTCCTTGCTGGCTTGGAGTCCTTTAGCACAGCTTATCTTGATGATATTGCTGTCTTTAGCTCCACCTGGCAGGATCACCTGGTCCACCTGAGGAAGGTTTTGAAGGCTCTGCAATCTGCAGGCCTCTCTATCAAGGCATCCAAATGCCAGATAGGGCAGGGAACTGTGGTTTACTTGGGACACCTTGTAGGTGGAGGCCAAGTTCAGCCACTCCAACCCAAGATCCAGACTATTCTGGACTGGGTAGCTCCAAAAACCCAGACTCAAGTCAGGGCATTCCTTGGCTTGACTGGGTATTACAGGAGGTTTGTGAAGGGATATGGATCCATTGTGACAGCCCTCACTGAACTCACCTCCAAGAAAATGCCCAAGAAAGTAAACTGGACTGTGGACTGCCAACAGGCCTTTGACACCCTGAAACAGGCAATGTGCTCAGCACCAGTTCTCAAAGCTCCAGATTATTCTAAGCAGTTCATTGTGCAGACTGATGCCTCTGAACATGGGATAGGGGCAGTTTTGTCCCAAACAAATGATGATGGCCTTGACCAGCCTGTTGCTTTCATTATCAGGAGGTTACTCCCCAGGGAGCAGCGTTGGAGTGCCATTGAGAGGGAGGCCTTTGCTGTGGTTTGGTCCCTGAAGAAGCTGAGACCATACCTCTTTGGGACTCACTTCCTAGTTCAAACTGACCACAGACCTCTCAAATGGCTGATGCAAATGAAAGGTGAAAATCCTAAACTGTTGAGGTGGTCCATCTCCCTACAGGGAATGGACTTTATAGTGGAACACAGACCTGGGACTGCCCATGCCAATGCAGATGGCCTTTCCAGGTTCTTCCACTTAGAAAATGAAGACTCTCTTGGGAAAGGTTAGTCTCATCCTCTTTCGTTTGGGGGGGGGTTGTGTAAGGAAATGCCTCCTTGGCATGGTTGCCCCCTGACTTTTTGCCTTTGCTGATGCTATGTTTACAATTGAAAGTGTGCTGAGGCCTGCTAACCAGGCCCCAGCACCAGTGTTCTTTCCCTAACCTGTACTTTTGTATCCACAATTGGCAGACCCTGGCATCCAGATAAGTCCCTTGTAACTGGTACTTCTAGTACCAAGGGCCCTGATGCCAAGGAAGGTCTCTAAGGGCTGCAGCATGTCTTATGCCACCCTGGAGACCTCTCACTCAGCACAGACACACTGCTTACCAGCTTGTGTGTGCTAGTGAGGGCAAAACGAGTAAGTCGACATGGCACTCCCCTCAGGGTGCCATGCCAGCCTCTCACTGCCTATGCAGTATAGGTAAGACACCCCTCTAGCAGGCCTTACAGCCCTAAGGCAGGGTGCACTATACCATAGGTGAGGGTACCAGTGCATGAGCATGGTACCCCTACAGTGTCTAAACAAAACCTTAGACATTGTAAGTGCAGGGTAGCCATAAGAGTATATGGTCTGGGAGTCTGTCAAACACGAACTCCACAGCACCATAATGGCTACACTGAAAACTGGGAAGTTTGGTATCAAACTTCTCAGCACAATAAATGCACACTGATGCCAGTGTACATTTTATTGTAAAATACACCCCAGAGGGCACCTTAGAGGCGCCCCCTGAAACTTAACCGACTATCTGTGTAGGCTGACTAGTTTTAGCAGCCTGCCACAAACCGAGACATGTTGCTGGCCCCATGGGGAGAGTGCCTTTGTCACTCTGAGGCCAGTAACAAAGCCTGCACTGGGTGGAGATGCTAACACCTCTCCCAGGCAGGAATTGTCACACCTGGCGGTGAGCCTCAAAGGCTCACCTCCTTTGTGCCAACCCAGCAGGACACTCCAGCTAGTGGAGTTGCCCGCCCCCTCCGGCCAGGCCCCACTTTTGGCGGCAAGGCCGGAGAAAATAATGAGAATAACAAGGAGGAGTCTCTGGCCAGTCAGGACAGCCCCTAAGGTGTCCTGAGCTGAGGTGACTCTAACTTTTAGAAATCCTCCATCTTGCAGATGGAGGATTCCCCCAATAGGGTTAGGATTGTGACCCCCTCCCCTTGGGAGGAGGCACAAAGAGGGTGTACCCACCCTCAGGGCTAGTAGCCATTGGCTACTAACCCCCCAGACCTAAACACGCCCTTAAATTTAGTATTTAAGGGCTACCCTGAACCCTAGAAAATTAGATTCCTGCAACTACAAGAAGAAGGACTGCCCAGCTGAAAACCCCTGCAGCGGAAGACCAGAAGACGACAACTGCCTTGGCTCCAGAAACTCACCGGCCTGTCTCCTGCCTTCCAAAGATCCTGCTCCAGCGACGCCTTCCAAAGGGACCAGCGACCTCGACATCCTCTGAGGACTGCCCCTGCTTCGAAAAGACAAGAAACTCCCGAGGACAGCGGACCTGCTCCAAGAAAAGCTGCAACTTTGTTTCCAGCAGCTTTAAAGAACCCTGCAAGCTCCCCGCAAGAAGCGTGAGACTTGCAACACTGCACCCGGCGACCCCGACTCGGCTGGTGGAGATCCGACGCCTCAGGAGGGACCCCAGGACTACTCTGATACTGTGAGTACCAAAACCTGTCCCCCCTGAGCCCCCACAGCGCCGCCTGCAGAGGGAATCCCGAGGCTTCCCCTGACCGCGACTCTTTGAACCTAAAGTCCCGACGCCTGGGAGAGACCCTGCACCCGCAGCCCCCAGGACCTGAAGGACCGGACTTTCACTGGAGAAGCGACCCCCAGGAGTCCCTCTCCCTCGCCCAAGTGGAGGTTTCCCCGAGGAATCCCCCCCTTGCCTGCCTGCAGCGCTGAAGAGATCCCGAGATCTCTCATAGACTAACATTGCGAACCCGACGCTTGTTTCTACACTGCACCCGGCCGCCCCCGCGCTGCTGAGGGTGAAATTTCTGTGTGGACTTGTGTCCCCCCCGGTGCCCTACAAAACCCCCCTGGTCTGTCCTCCGAAGACGCGGGTACTTACCTGCAAGCAGACCGGAACCGGGGCACCCCCTTCTCTCCATTCTAGCCTATGTGTTTTGGGCACCACTTTGAACTCTGCACCTGACCGGCCCTGAGCTGCTGGTGTGGTGACTTTGGGGTTGCTCCGAACCCCCAACGGTGGGCTACCTTGGACCAAGAACTGAACCCTGTAAGTGTCTTACTTACCTGGTAAAACTAACAAATACTTACCTCCCCTAGGAACTGTGAAAATTGCACTAAGTGTCCACTTTTAAAACAGCTATTTGTGAATAACTTGAAAAGTATACATGCAATTTTGATGATTTGAAGTTCCTAAAGTACTTACCTGCAATACCTTTCGAATGAGCTATTACATGTAGAATTTGAACCTGTGGTTCTTAAAATAAACTAAGAAAAGATATTTTTCTATATAAAAACCTATTGGCTGGATTTGTCTCTGAGTGTGTGTACCTCATTTATTGTCTATGTGTATGTACAACAAATGCTTAACACTACTCCTTGGATAAGCCTACTGCTCGACCACACTACCACAAAATAGAGCATTAGTATTATCTCTTTTTACCACTATTTTACCTCTAAGGGGAACCCTTGGACTCTGTGCATGCTATTCCTTACTTTGAAATAGCACATACAGAGCCAACTTCCTACAACTCTACTCTGTGTTACTCCACTCTGAGCAACTGAACTCGATGCCACTCTACTCTATTCTGCAACTCTACTCAATGCCACTGCACTCTATGCCACTTTACTCTAAACCACTGCACTCTGCTTTTGATATAACACGTGGTACACTTTTCTCGTGATGAAAGGCCTCTCAGGCCTGAAATACATTGGGGATTGTGGGAGCATAGGATTGTAAAGCCAACTGTTAATGATGGAATTTAAGGAATGAAGTGGTTACACACCTGGAAGTTTGCTAAACTGTGGAAACTAAATACTGCTAAAAATTAATGATTCATGAAAATTTGAACTTTTTGGTTATTAAGATGGATGGAATTAAACTATGATAATAATAATTAAGAGTGGAGACTCCTTGCAGTACCTGAAGTAGGACGTAAGGGGACACATGCAGTTTTCTATATGTGCAAATGGTATAGACTGGAGTGGCGCAGAGTGGAGTCGTATAGAGTGCAGTGAAGAAGATGACAGTGGTGCATAGTAGAGTACTGCGGGTAGAGTTAATAGGCATAGAGTAGAGAGGTGTACAGCAGAGAGACATATTGTGAAGTGGAGTAGAGTGGAGTGGAGTGGTGCAGAGTAGAGTGCAGTGAGGCAGTGTAAAGTGGCATGGAGTGGTATAGTGTGGAGTGGTACAGAGTAGAATTGAGTGGGTAAAACTGAAGTAGGCATGGAGTGGTAGCATACTGCCATTACATATAACACATCTTCAATTGAAATCACCATTACATTTGCAGAAAGATACCATTTTAATGATAAAAGTATACTGTGCACAAATGAATGGAAATGCCATCACTCAATGTTATTTGTTCTGACTGAATTAAAATACTTGTTTCCACCACACTTCAGAATTACCAAAGTATGTGCTTAAATTGTGTTTTTCTAATTCTATTATGTTCTGAAATATCTGCACAGTTCCTTTACAGATATTTACATTTTTTATGTCCTAGAAAAACATAATACTGTACAGCCTTGGTCAAGCACATCCCCAGTAGCCAGCATGACTGTCACATAGATCATCTGATTTTGAAGATAGAGAAAGAAAATTAAACACCAACCTCCCTGGAAGACAGTGCCTGACATTCGATCTAAAAAACACAGCCTTTGACAGTGATTGTAGGGAAGAATTTTCACCAAATGCAGACGACGACTCAGGAGGTGTTTTGACATGCAAGACTGAAAATACCCTGAAAATAGAGGGATATATATGGTCATTTGAGACAGCTGGTGCTCCATATTTGTGCACTGCCTCCCTGTGAGCTAACAGAGACAATTCAAGACCCTCATGTTACCCAAAACAGCATGTACAGTAATGCACTTTATGCCACTGCACTCTACACCACTGTACTGTGCAGCATACCTTTCTATGCCACTCCACTCTACTCTGCACTACTCTACTCTACACCACTCCACACCACTCCACTATATGCCACTGCACTCCACAACCCTGCATTTTATGCCACTCTACTCTGCACCACTCTATGCCAGTGCACTCTATGCCACTCCACTATATTTTGCAACAATATACTCTTTGCCACTGCACTCTATGTCACTGAACTCTATGCTACTCATCCCTACTCTGCACCATTACACTCTATGCCACTGCTCTTTACACCACACTAGTCAACTCTGCACCTTTCTAATCTATGACACTCCACTCTACAACACTCCACTCTACGATACTCCCCTCTAAAACACACCACTCTGACACACAACTCTATACCGCTCTATGCCAATCTACACCACTCTATGCCACTCCAGGCTATTCCACTCTATGCTACTCCCCTCTATACTACAAACCTTTAGCCATACTGAAAAGCAGCCATGCTGGTGTGCAACATGATTAAAACACATTAGCAAATCCAATAGCTCTTGCTTTAATAGGTCAAATATTGGCTTTGCCAATGTTTGTTTATGTTGGGAAAAACGTGCTATGGTTCTAGGTCCTTCTCGTATGGACATACCACAAGTCTGGATACCAGTGGCACTATATGTTAGGGTACTGTGTGATTATAGTATGCACAAAAGGCTACTGAAGACGTGTAGCCACTTAATACATTTTGGAGTCGTGTGGCTCAACTACAAGACAATTGAAAATGTTTGAGTGATGTTAAGAGTGGTCCTCAGCAATGAAGTATGTCAACATACTGCATCCTTTTGGGTCATGCCTTCTTCACAACAGGCGTACGGTCTGTTGCAAGAGACATTGTGGGCTTACCAACAGCATAGAGGGGCTTGGAGCCCACCCATAGCTTTCCATTGGTTGGCCTTCCTGTCAGTCTCCTTTGTCTGCTTCTTGTTCGTGTCCAAGCTTGTTAACATTGTGTCTGTCACTCCCATGTGGCATAGCCTCTTTAATCTCTTTTGATTAGCTGCCTTCTATGCTTCTAATACTTGCTTTTCAAGGACCACTTTTTTCTTTTGGGTCAATCACTTTATGAGAGTGCATGTGTTTGCCTGCTGTCTATGTCCTGTCGTTTTCTCCCAGTGCACTCTATATTGCCCCTTCATATTGCGCTCCCCCTAGTGTACTTTCCCCCACACCCAATCAGTTGTTTTCTTGTCTGTGAGCTTCTCCCCTTGTCACTCCACGTTGCTCTCTTTTGCCAGTTTTCCCACCACCCCAGTGCTAAACATTGCTCGCTCTCTCGGTCTGCTTTCCCCCATCCAAACTCTTTGTCTTGCTTCCCTCACCAGTGCCCCGTGTTGTCTCTGCCCCCATCAATGCCCCCTGTGTTCTTTCCGCCTTCCGTCTTGCTTCCTCCCATGTGTTGTTCCCCTCACCCGCAATAAAAAGGCCTTCATGTATTTTTTAGGTCAAGCATAAGTGTATGACCTCTTGTATACTTTTAAGTATACTTCTTCTGTGGACTTGCAGCTATTTAATTTGTTAGTTTCAGTTGCATTTAAAAATCATTGCTAGTAGTATCAGTCATGCCTCTTAGTCCCTCTTTCTTCTGTGTGGGCGAAGGGACCAACTACTGTATAATTACGCTTTGTCCTGTTTATCTAGTCTGTAGGGGACTTTTTTTTACTTTGTTTCCTGCTCCTGTCAAGGGAATCTTCCCTTTTTCATTTTCAGAGCAATCTTGCTCTGAACTTATCTGTAAACAAGGCTATATATCAGGCTGTTATCTTGGTCAAATTTGGTCTTTGTGGGCTCTATGTACCCTCTCTCAGTTGTCTGGGTCCCACCCTTCCTTGGCTTAGATTTTTTTACCAACTGTACCAGAGCGCAACAATCCTTAGAGACATTGCCATCTTCTACTCCATACTGGGATCTCACGCGCTGCTCCATCAGTACACTTCAGTTCACACGCTCCAAGCCCTCAGCCGTGCCAGTGCATGGAACCCCACACACACTGTCCCCCAGACCACCTCAGTTCTTCCAGCCAGTACACTCTGCTGCTCCAGTATTGGGACCTCGGATGCAGCTCCATCAGTGCACCTCTTTTCACACACTCCAAGCCTTCAGCCGTGCCAGTGCCAGGAACACCACACATGCTGTCTGCCAGAGCACCTCAGTTCTTCCATCAGTACACTCTGCTGCTCCAGTACTGGGACCTCGGGTGCAGCTCCATCAGTGCACCTCAGTTCACACACTCCAAGCCCTCAGCTGTGCCAGTGCCAGGAACACCACACACGCTGTCTGCCAGAGCACCTCAGTTCTTCCATTTAGTACTTTCTGCTGCTCCACTACTGGGACCTCTGGCGCAGATCCATCAGTGCACCTCAGCTCACACACTCCAAGCCCTTAGCCGTTCCAGTGCCAGGAATCCCACACACGCTGTCTGCCAGAGCACCTCAGTTCTTCCAGTCAGTACTCTGTGCTGCTCCAGTACTGGGACCTCAGGTGCAGCTCCATCAGTGCACCTCAGTTCACACACTCCAAGACCTCAGCCATGCCAGGAACCCCACACACGCTGTCTGTCAGTACACCTCAGTTCTTCCAGTCAGTGCACTCTGCTGCTCCAGTCCTGGGACCTCAGACGTAGTTCCATCTGTGCACTTCAGTTCTGCCCCGGCAAAGTCATGTCCTTTCCTATACTGGGACCCCGCTTACATACATTTCTTTTACAGCAGCTCAATTCTAATATTCAGTCCCACTGCCAAGCCAATACTGGACCCAAAGAAGCGAAACACAGCTTGCTCAGCCAGTGCACCTCAAGTCTAACAGCCAGTGCCACTGTTGATGGGAACCACCACAGCTCCGCCAGAATCCATCAGTAACATTCAGTGTACATTTCTTCTCAGTTGTAAGGCTCTCACACACACACACACACCCTTCAGGACTCCACACTTCTGTGGCTTAGAGGCAATGCCACTCCCATGCTGGGCCCCACTCGCAGCTTCACCAGGGCATCTCCATGGTTAACACTCAGCAACACCGGCATGTCAATACTAGGTTCCACACATAGCTCCATTAACACACCTCACTTCTGACCTTGTGGGCCTGTTACTATTCCAGTACTGCAGTCCACATACAACTTGTGTCAGTGCACTTCAACCCTAACCTGCAGCGCCCCATTGTTCCAATACGAGGAATTACACGGTGCTCGATTTCTCATTCCTCACCATCTGCCTTCCTGTTATTCCAGCACTGGGCCGGAACACTACTCTGTCTATATCCCCAGTCCTGACCTGAAGCACCCCAATATTGGTGTATTTGGGTCACATACAACTCTGCTAATGCACCTCCTGTTGTTCTACAGTGCCCCCTGCTGTTCCATACTCTGACTTCTGTTTGAGGACGTTGGAGAGCAAATTCAAAATATATTCTTAGCTGCCATCTTTATTTGGGAGGGACTCTTACACCTATATCACTCGGTTCTTTCCTTTGTTTTCTTTCTCCTCCACTTTTCTCTTCGCAGCTCTTCAAATCCACACATTAACAGTTCTGCTATTTCTTTCAACTGTGTATTTCTACTCTTCTCCCTTTTTTTATTTCCCTCTTTCTATGTCCTCTTTAAAACCCGAAAAAACTTTGATATTTCTTTCCTTGTTTCATTACTCTCTTTATTCTTCATCAGGCATTCAGGCTTTCAATATTTATTTCTCTACACTTCATTCTTTCTTTGTTTTTTTATTTGCTCTTTCCTTTGACTCGGTATGCGTCCTTTCACTTTTTTTTTAGATCTTTCTTCCTTCCTTTATCTGGTGTTTTTCTTATCTCTATCTGTCAATTCATGTTTTAATTTAATTCCCTTTTTTTCCCATCGGTATGTGGAAGCCCCAAGTTACTTGTCAGGACCCGAAGTGTCAAAGTTGTTTTCCCGTTCTGTGTCTCTGGGAAATGTGTCAGTGTATACATGCCCTGGTTCTTTCTCTGCCTGTTTCTCTCACCATGTCTCTGTTTTTCTCTAATGTTAATTTTTCCTCTTTCTTTTCACACTTCTTACATTATTTTTTCCTTTTTATCTTTTGTTCACTAGCTTCCTTCCCTTTTTTCTTTGGTCTCCCAAGTTTGCTCTTTTTCTTCTCTTAGTTTAGCTTTAATTTTTTCTGCCTCTTCTTTCTTTGTGACCCCTTCTCTTTCTTCCGTTTGTCTGTTGTATTCCTTTCGCTTCTTTTTTTTTGCCCCATCTGCTATCTCTCCTGAGGCCTAGTTATCAATGGAGCAACATGACCTATGGACCTCACTCAACTCCAATTACAGCTCTGTTTTCCTACCAAAATTCCAGTCAAAGATTTTCCTTTCTTACTCCAGGGCCCATGTCACAGTTACTAGGTCACTAGTTCTCTTCATCTGTGCTCCCGGCTCCCTATTTCCTTTCAACCTCCAATCCATCCCAAATTGTATTTTTGTTATGGTGTTTTGAGCATTACACTCTAATGCCAAAAGTGTATTTCTGATAAAGGTTTATATGATAATTGTTTATGTTGTAAGATAGAGGAAGAAGGTAAATGGAAGTGATTTAGTTAAATGCTGAGCCTCTGGAAATATATGGCAGGAAAAGATGAAATTATGAGGCAAGGTGGACCAATTTATTTGGCAAGAAAAGTCCAGTCATGAATTTACAATGCCAATAGCTCTAACTCAAAAAAATGTGAGACCTATTGCATTGCAAATGCTTGTTTCTTTTTATTTACAGATCCAACTCACTCCATAAAGAAAAAAAAGTGGCAGCTTCATTTTGTAGGCATGCCCATGTGTTTTTCACGTGCCTACAAAACGACTGTTGGACTTGGCCCTCTCTGTAGGATCATACCATACACTTTTTGCTTTCACCCCTCCTGTTTTCTTAACCTGTTTTTATCGGCTTTTAGGACTCCGCATCCTTTACGACTGTATACCTGTGCTAAACTCCTTGTGTTCACCCCTAAAATATGGTAAAATTGCACTACAGCCAATTGGTACAGATAATTTACTTTTACGTCCCTAGTAAAGTGGTTAAACATGTACCCAGGACTTGTCAATTAAATGCTACTAGTGAGCCTGCATTATTTGTCGTGCTTAAGTAGCCTTTTAACCCATGTCTCATGCCTGCCATTGCTGCCGTGTGTGCAGGCTTAAACTGCCAATTTGGCGTGGCACAGTAACCCTTTTGCCAAGCCTAAAACTCCCTTTTCAATACATATAAGTCACCCTTGCGGTAGGCCCTAAATGGCCCATAGGGCAGGGTGCCTTGTATTTAAAAACATGGATATGTATTGTTAAGTTTTACATGTCCAAGTAGTGAAAACTCAGAAATTGTTTTTCACTACTGTGAGGCCCACCTCTTGCATAGGGTAATTTTGGGTTATCTGATAACCCATGTCTGGCAGTAGGAGAAAATGGTGTGTTTTATGCCTAAGGAATTGTAATTAAAAGCTTCTTTAATGGTAAAGTTGGAATGTAAGTCACAATTCCGAAAATGACACTTTTAAAATATTGCCATTTTCTTGCCCTAACCATATGGTGCCTGCAGCCTGTTTCCTGGGTCACATGACTAGGTGTAGTTGGCAGCTGGCCCTTGTGTATTCCTCCTACAGAGTCACACAAAAAGGGGCCTAGATGTTGGCAGGATGGGAAGTTTGGAGCTGGGCCTAGCGCCTTGTGCACTTCAATGAAGGAGCCTCAGCCCACATACAATTACCTTCACACTAGCATTTTGCATCTCCAGATGTCCTGTGACCAGGGCAAGGATGAAGGAAAGTCCAACACCATTTGTGGAGGGAGCAACTTTAGAAGTTTCTTCTACTTCAAACATGGCACCAGGTATACAATTGGGACCCTCAGACCCATTTTTCACATCCTTCCTGGACCTGTGGATACTACAGATTAATTACTGCCTTGCTGTCAGATGACTGCCCTACGGCTGGAGGCCTGCTTTATTTACTGTCTGAGAAAGAAGACTGGACCTGCTCCTTTCATCCCAGGCTACCTGACGTGACTCCAAGGCCCAGATGACTGACCTCTTGGCCAGAGCTACAGTAATATAACAAGCTCTAGAGGTCTCTCTGCAACTGCCCTGGTGACCTGCTGCATTGGACCTGCCTGGACCTGCAACTGGACCTGCCAGAGCTGTGCTGGCCCCTGCTATAGTGAGTTCCTGATCACCTTGAGGTGCCTCCCAGGTCCTGGACCCTTGGTTTGGCATCAGTTGGGCTGCTCCTGGAAGAAAAAGGAGAAATCTTGTAGTTTTAGTTTCTTTGTTACTGCAAACGGGCTTGTTCGCACCAAATCCTAACACCCACCAACACAACGCTCCAGTGAACCTGAATCATTGCACTACAGTGACCACCAGAGACGACTTGCAATGCAAGATCTGCACTCCCATGCTACAGCATCTACAGCCCAAGGTGACTGTCGATGTAAAGCTTCAGCAGCGACTGTCTGCAGTGCATGACAGAATCTTTGACCTACTGGGGCGACTATCCGCAATGCCTGACCTGCTTTTCGCGTTACTGCGATGACCATCCGCATCACCGATTTTATTTAATTATTTTTAGCCATGGGTAACAGCATCGGGGATGCTGTGCCGCATTACTAAAATCCATTGGGAACATGAATAGGTCCCAAAAGTGAGACCTATTAGGTGGATTTGACAATGCTTGGTTTCTCTTACTTCGAGTCTCCGCTAAGTGTGCTGCCAGTACACTACTGTGCACATCGCCAAGTTTATTGCTGTTAGCAAGGCAAAGCAATTCTAATTATGTAAATCAATTCATGCAATGAACTGCGGCACCTAGAGATGCTTCAGCAACTTGGAATGGAAGCTCTCGCTATCAGCAGGCTTGCTCTCTCTGCCCCTCGCTGTGGAGCCTGTCAAAGCGAGACTCATGTGGTGTCTCCACCTGCCCCCAGAAACGTCAAGGGGCAGCAGAGGCTGGAGGGCTGCTGAAGAGTCTGGCAAGGACGGACAGCCTATACAGATCATGCAATGACAGCTGCTGTGCTAGCTTCCAGAAAGCCTAGCGAGGAGCTCAGTCAGGCTTGTTTCTGATGGGGAAGTCAACTGCTGCTTCTCAATAGGGCTGCCTTGATGGCTGCCTGTGACCGGAGGGGGGGGGGGGCAGGGGTGAGGCAGAGTGGGGAGGAAGGTGTGTGTGTGTGAGCGGACTGGTCTTGAAGTGTTCAGGTTCTTTCGAGAAAATGCTTAAAACAATGAAAGGTGCAGAAATGTGGGAGTGTTGAAGCTTGAACCACAGATACAATGCATCTGCACTGCTTGCGTGAAGGAAACTTGTAACACTGTTTGCCGGTGTATACGTCATGTGTGTAAAGTTGGCAAGCCACTGAAAGCCTGAGCCAGATGCCTGGCTCTGGCTTAGCTCAAGGTCCTCTTGAAACCTGGAGCCAAAAAATGAGCCAAGTCTTATGTGGGTTCTGCCTACCACCCTTAATCTCTAATAACTTTTTCTAGAAAGTTTACCACATGAGATATATATATATATATATATATAAAATTTATTTATTTATTGTTATTATTTATACAGTGTACTAGTGTAGCTCCTCAAAGACAAAGCGACACCCATATAGCGGCTGAATTGCACAACCAGAAAACTTGTGATTAATCTCTGCTTACTTGCTTGACCACGTTGTGTGGTCCTAGGCAATTATCTTATTTCACTGCGCCTCTTTTTCCTATATCTTCTTGATTGAGAGCACACTGAAATACATCTGTTCAGGAGGTGCACTGGTGTTTTAATACACTTTAATGTTGCCCCATCTACAATAACAACCTAGAATTGATTTGTCTCTTGGTTCACTAATGGCATTATCATCAGGTAGGAGTATGATTGTTTTTAAGTTCATGTTTAGAAATTATCATCTCTAATAAATGCCACTCAAAGCTGTGATGCAATCTAATGCTCTAAAGTGGAATACTTCAGTTTGTTAGAAATACACTTTTCGAACTTTGAAGGGTCTATTTTATTTTACAAGTAATTTCAAAGATGTTGGCTCAGCTGGTGTTAGGGCTCTAGGAGGTAAGCCAGCTCCTTGACTCAGCTATAGCTTGGCTCTCCCTATTAATTTGCTGGCTCGGAAAATTCTACATGTTTTTCAGGGGGACACTTGAACTACTACTTGATATCAGGTCTGGGCTAGGAACTCAAAGCAGTCCTGTCAAATTTTGTGAGATCAGTCCCCAGAGGGTGCATAGTGAGCAAGCCTGATTGCTACAATGGGGTCTGGGGGGTTCTTCCACTCCCACAAGAAATTTCATTTAATTATATAGTCAATTGTGTTCGTTTGTACGTGTTTGCAAGACAGCGCTTGTGCTGTTTTTTCGAGCCTATTGTAATCTTACAGTGAACTTAGAGGCTGCCTGTTGCTTACCGTTTCATTTGTTGTCTTGTGTGGCACTCTTCCTTATAGCCTCGTAATTGGTCACTGTCAGCCTAGCATCCTTTCCGTTCCTGTCTGTGGAGCTGGGACCAAGCACTCATTGATTCAACTTAATCCAATCCACTCCAATCCACCACACTCCAGTCCTCCAACACACCCAACTCCAATCTGCCCCACTCCAATTCATCCCACTCCAATCTAAAACAATCTTTTGCACTCCAGTCTGCCCTACTCCAAAACAATCTGCCCCACCCAAATCTGTCCCACTCCAATCTGCCCCACTCTAATCCAAAACAATCTGCACTTCTCCAATCCAAAGCAATCTGCCGCATTCCAAGAAAAAAACAATCTGCACCACTCCAATCCAAAATAATATGCCCCACTCCAGTCCAAACAATCTGCCCCTCGCCAATCAAAAACAAATTAACCCCACTCCAATCAAAAACACTCTGCCCCACTCCAATCTAAAACAATCAGCCCAGTCCAATCTGCCCCACTCCAAACCAAAACAACTTGCCCCACTCTAATCTGTCCCACTCCAATAAAAAACAATCTGCCTCACTCCAATCTGCCCCACTCCAATCAAAAACAATATGCCATACTCCAATCCAAAATAATATGCCCTGCTCCAATCTGCTGCACTCCAATCCACAACAATCTGCACCACTCCAATGTGGCGCACTCCAATCTGCTCACTCCAATCTTGCTCACTCTAATCTGCTGCACTCCAATCCAAAGCAAAAAGAACAAGTGATGGACAGAATGCTGAACAACGTCAAACATTCACCCTAGTACAGATATCTGGGCCTAAATCCATCATTATTTTGCTACCAATGCTGTTCCAGTTTGGAGCCAGCCATATGCAAATCAGTCTTGACCCTGTTTCCCATGGGAACAGTCCAGCCCGATGCTATGCCACCAGATTCAAGCTAACCTGGCTGATGAAGAGTGATACCCTGAAACCGGTCCCAGTATGCTTGTTTCTGGTCCAATGAAGACCTGGGCTGGCTGTTCGGGCTGGACTGTTTCCATGGGGAACAGGGTCAAGAATGATTTGCATTTGGCTAGGTCCAAACTGGAATGGTATGGCAAACAAACACAAAAAAACTGATGGATAAAACCCAGATCTGTGACTGGGGGTGAATGTTTGATTTGTTCTGCATTCAATGTGCCATCTTTTATTTTTGCATTTGTCACCCAAGTGGGAAGGGTATGCCCAGACGTGGGTCCCGTGCTTGCTATGCCACCAGATTCAAGCTAGTCTGGCTGATGAAGGGTTCTACCCTGAATTCGGTCAGAGGATGCTTGTTTCTGGTCCAGGAAAGACCTGGCCTAGCAGTTCGGGCTGGACTGTTTCCCTGGGGAACAGGGTCAAGACTGATTTCCGTATGGCTGGGTCCAAAGTGGAATAGCATGGCAAACAAAAAAATGATGTATTAAACCCTGCTCTGTGACTTGGGGTGAATCTTTGATTTGTTCTGCATTCCGTCCATCATCTGTTGTTTTTGCACTCCAATCCAAAACACTCAGCCCGGCTCCACTCTGCTTCACTCCAATCCAAAATGATCTGCCCCACTCCAATTCAGCCCACTCCAATATGCCCCATTCAAATCTGTCCCACTCCAATCCAAAATAATCTGCCCAACTCCAATCTTCCCAGTTCCAATCCACCCATTCCAATCTGCCCCACTCCAGTCCACCCCACTCTAATCCAATCCACTTCTCTCCAATCTAATATGCCCCACTCCACCCCAATCCACTCCAGTCCAATACAATCCACAACAATCTACCCCACTCCAATCCAAAATAAACTGCCCGACTCAACCTGCCTCAGTCCAATCCAAAACAATCTGCCTCACTCCATTCCAAAACAATCTGCCCCACTCCAATCTAATTCACCTCACATCAATCCAATCCACCCCACAACATCCCAATTCACCCCACTCCAGTCCTCCACAATCCACCCCACTCCAATCCAGTCCACCCCACTCCAATCCAATCCACCCTCTCTATTCTGACCCACACCGGGTCACCCCATTCCAATCCACCCCGTCTAATCCACCCTACTCAATCCAATTCATCCAACTACAATCCAGTCCACCCCATGCCAATCCACCCAATGTAAATCTAATCTACCCCAATCCAATCCACCCTACTCAAATCCACCCCATCCAATTCACCATCCCACCCCACCCACTCTAATCCACCCCACTCAGTCCACCCCACACAAATCCACCCCACCTGTTTAAATGCCCCCGCCAATCCAATTCAATCCCATACAATCCACCCCATCCATTCCACCCCACTCCAATCCCCCCACTCAACTCCAATCCACCTTACTCCACTCCAATTTTCCCATCTACCTCACTTTACCCAATCCAATCTACGCCACCCCAGTTCAGTCTACCATACTCCGATCCAACATACTCCATTACAATTCACCCCACTCCAATCCAATCCATACTACTTTAGTCAATCCACCCACTCCATTCCAGTCCAATCCACTCCACTCCAATCTATCCAGTCCACCCCACTCAAATCCAATAAATCCAATCCATCCCACTCCAGTTCAATCTAACCCATCCCATTCCACTCCCCCCTACTTCAATTCACCCCCTCCATAGCAATCCACCCCACCCCAATCCAATCCAACCCACCCCAGTTCTATCACTCCTATTCAATTTGCCCACCCAATCTAATGTAATCCGCCCCACTCCAATCCACCCCAATCCAATCCCCTTTACCCCAATTCAATCCACCCTACTCTAATCCACCCCACTCCACTGAATCCACCCCACTCTGCTCCAATCCAATCAAATTCAATCCATTCCACTCTACTCCAGTCCAATCCAGCCCACTACATCAATCCATTTCAACCCACTCCACCCTATTCCACCCTTTCCACTTCACTGTACGACACTGCACTTTACAACACTTTCTGCCACTGAACCACTGAACTCTATTCTCCTGTGCTCAACTCTACAACATTCCATCCCTCCTACTTCACTCATACGTGTGTAAATGTGTATACAAAATGTTAGATAAGACAAAAGGGACTACAAGGTGCAGTATTCACATGTCATCAATACTGGTAGACATTTTTTAAGAGTGCCTGGTCTGTGGAAGCATAAACTTAGGATTCAGAACGTAACACAATGGTTGGGGTGACTTTACAAATAACAATTTAGTTCTACCCTCTGCAAGCCCTTTTTTTTTCAGCAAAATAGGGATAATCAAAGTATTGGGAAAAAACATAACTTTCTAAGCTGTACCATGCAGTTTGCATGCTGCTCTTTGATGGCAGTTCACACCTCACTTTGGTAGGTCATGATTGTAACTTATAAACTGCACATTAACCAAAGGTTCTCTGTTACAAAAGCAGTATCCCACTGAGCTATGCACATAAAATACTGTTCTGTAATCTGATTATTACACTTCTTTGCAGCAAGCATATTAACCTTCTGAGTTACCTTAGATGAGTCAAAAATGTTGCTAGATAAAACTCAAATCTCTCTCCAGCAGGCACATTAATCACCAGAGTTATCTTGCCACTTTTATTGTTGCCTGAAAACTATTGGCTATGCAGGGAACTCCGCAGAGCTTTTAAAACTGCTGCACTGCTATAAACTTGCCCCCCCCCGTTTTTACTGCTCCAGCCTGAGGTGTAGATTGGGAGCCCTCAGGGAAGCTTATACTTCTCCTATGTTATGCCTTCTCAGTGTCGAGAGGGAACATAGCAAGTGCTGCTAGATGCGAAGTGCTGCACCTGTTTTGTGCGCATGTGCGAAGCTTGCCCTTTTGTTGGGTGCACTGTAT
Organism: Pleurodeles waltl; assembly: GCF_031143425.1. Classification (NCBI taxonomy): domain Eukaryota; kingdom Metazoa; phylum Chordata; class Amphibia; order Caudata; family Salamandridae; genus Pleurodeles; species Pleurodeles waltl. Next base: position 679,455,396 of record NC_090439.1, read on the forward strand.
CAGTTCTGTCTGTAATTTAAACTTGCACTATTGTTGCCCAAGTAAAAAGGCATCTGGGTACTAATGGAAGCATGCACATCTACGTCTTGGGGGTGCCGCTTTGGAAGCTTTCACGGCTACTTCGGTTTTTATCCTTTGTAGACAGTGATGCGTATGAAGATTTTTCTGATACAAACGCCATGACAATTAACTTTGCCAATGTTCGTTCTTTCCAAATGCCAAGAGATTCATCATGCATTTGGCACATGGTGATTGTACATATTTTATAAAATGTGGTAGGTTAGCCCTTTCAGTGCAAAATAGAACATGTACGTGAATTATGGTGCTTGCCCCTTGGAATCCCAGATTTATCAGCTCTTGGAGTTCTACCTACATACCGTAGCATCTGCACTTTGCTTTCAAGATTAACCAAGAAAGAATCACATTAGCACACCATCTAACAAATAACCGTCAGTGCAAGAAATGTATTAACTCAAATAATTTACTACTTCATTTTGGTCGAACCACTCCGTGCATGCTTCTCCCGATCAGCAATCATACTTGAAAAGAGGAACATTATCACCCTCCATTTCCAAATCGTGCAGGGGTAACGAGAATTCACAGCCTGCATCAGTCCCTCAAAAACCTCTTTACACCTGGTCTATTGGCCGGCAATCGTTCCTGCACAACTTCTAGTGGATGTTAGGGGGTATCAATGTTCGTGTGAGAGGCGAAGTGGTCACTGTACATAGGCTCAAACATGCTCACAATTCTTGAGCATTGGCTAGCTATAAAACAGAAAACAGATCCAGGCAGCTCGTGTGTAAACAACAGAAACAACGTATTCATGAAAAGGACTCTTCGTAATTCCTGATGGGGACCGATATGTGTTGTACTGCAATGATCTGTCCCCACAGGCAGCACCTCCCCTCCCTACACAGCCTTTCAGAATAGCAAAAGCTCCTTTATGAACAGGTCGCCGGCCATTACTGAGGGGAAGGTTACTGCTCAGAGAAGTGCTGTCTTCAGTGACTGCTCCTTATTTTCTTCTGCTGTCACGTGATGTCCTTATCGAATCCCAGCCTAGTGCCAGTCTTATTTCTTTTTCACTGGCTCTCTCATATTTTGTAACCAAGTCTACTCAGGCAAAGATGATTCTTTGAGCTTGGGCTTTGGTTCACACCTTCTCCTGAGTGAAAGAACAACCAGCTAGAGAGATGTTCTGTGGCTTCCATGGTGAGGCCTATTAGAGGCTATCCTCCTGCACCAAATAAGAGCTTCTAGAATTTCTCCAATCCGTCTCACTTGTCATGGCCTATAATGCTGACTGTATGTGAGATTGCATCCATGCGCTACTGTCTGCTTGGAAACAAATGGTATAACTTCAGAACCTTTGTCCTGAGAGTACGCATGTCTCCCAAAGTGATTGTTCTGTGGGTGAGAGCTGTCTACTGAGGCCTCTAGGATCTAGGGCACTGGCAATTAAAAAGAGACCCTCATAAGAGGTCATAAGGCTGATTAATGCATGAATATGATCCTCAGAGTCAGCTGCTCAATTCCCACCTGATTCCAAAAATGGCTAAAATAAACCCTCAGGAGAGACCACAAGCCAGGTGGCCCAGCACACAAAATGGAACAAAAGAGAGCAGCCAGAATGAATGAACGAATGCCAAATGACTGGGACTATTTATTAGGGCACTGCAACCCAAGTGGGCATCTAGCTAGCCCAAATGAGGCTGCATACAACACCACAAGCTCAGTCCTTCACAGCAGGAGAAGATTGGATCCCTCGAACAGCTTTTGGGGTCAGCGGCCGTCAGGAAAAACATGCAGCCTGCCTGCTACACTAAGATTTCCAGGATAATAAGTAAGACAAGAAAGACTCTGAGAGGGTGGGATAGGGAGATACGTCATTAAGGTCACCTATTTTTGATCAGGCATCTCACATAAGCATTCTGCACACAAACCTAATTCTGTTTCAGCAAGACCTCTGCCAGCGCTCCTACAAGAACTCCTCAGCAAGCACGTCCTGGGGCAAAGGTCACCAGGTAGCAGTGGCAGGACCAGGCCCACTGCCACTTCAGCTAAGAGAAAATCGTAACTGTGGTCTCCTGGCAACAAGCCTAGGACCGGTGACTTCAAAGACAAGGATATAAGAGCTTAAAATATCTCTCACCACTGTGGAATCAAGAATTGTATTGTACGATAAGGGGATGCCAATCTGAACTTTTGCTTCCTGCGGTGATTGATCTATCAAATGCATTTTATTTTATGTTAGGATTTTTATAAAGAGATGCAGTCAACCTTAAGTTATTCTCAGAGCGCTCAGATATACTGTTTACGTGCGAGCGTACGTGGCCTTTGAAAGATTCGTGTAGTACTCCGTGTATTTAAACACTGGTGTCTGATTTCAGGGTCTGCAGACATGACACAGCAGTACTTTTTCAAGTTCTGAGAAAATGGTCGGTAACACCAGCCAATCTGTGCCGGGTTTTAGCTGACTGCCGGGTGCCTAGTCCTTGTGTGATTACAGTTATCAGGCGAGCCCACGAGGCTACTTCCTGTCGACAATGACGTGTGCTGCTATTGTGTGCGCCGCACTACCAAAAGTGTGTGGCCACGGTGATGCTAGGGGGAAACATCTTTCCAATGTGTGACTTAATGCGCAGTATAGAATGGGGCTGTGCAGCATATGTCATGCTAAGTAAAAGGGTAGGAGCAGATTAATCTTTCTCAAATGGCACGTTTGTTTTTAGAATTGAGTGCAGATGCTCTACCAGCAAATGTACAATCACAGAGATTGTTTTAACATGGCACAAAAAGTTCCACGGTAAAACACCACAGATATATTCTAGTGTTCCCTGAGTAATGACGTCACATGCAGTCCTTTGGCAGGACAACCTTCATAAATCCTGGCCTGATGTCTTTCCACTTACTGTAGCATTGGCCCTTGTGATTGGGCCAGCCCACCTTGCACTGTTTGACAGGGATGTTCCCCTAGGCAACCCCTCATGCGCGGGCTGAATGCCAGAGCCCGAGCATGACGTGTAATAGGCTATATAATTCAGGTGCAAAGTCGCAAAAGTTGTAGTTGGAGAAATATGGAGAGACAACAGTAGAGCTGTAATCATTAAACACACCGTACAAAACTACAGGTGTCTCCGCGTGGTCATTGCCGCTGACCTTAAAATTGGCGACGAGGTAGACTAAGCCCGCTGCCTCACCAGAACCTGGTCGCTGCTCCCTAGCCCTCTGTGCCTCCCACCCGGCAGCCTCCAAGACTCTGCCCGTGCCGTGTGCAGTCCTGTGCATGATTCCAGCCTGGGCTGGCAGCCGCACTCCTTCCAGTCTCCTCGCGGTGGCCCGGCAATCATGGCCCCACCCTCCTGACTCCAGCCAGAGGCCGCAAATGAAGCTGAGTGCTCACCTGTCGGCAGGGGTGTCTGTAATCGGGCGTTTTCAGTGGACAACCGAGGTATTTTCCCACTGGCCCCTCCCGTGGCCGGCGCATGCTATTAATCAGCACCTGTCTAACACGCCGCCTGGCCTACAGTGCCCCCAGACCTCACCTCTCCTCGTTTTGGTGCCAACAAATAATGGCAGTGTCACCCCAGTACCAGCCAGAGCGCGGCCCATCTGCCACTCTCTCTGCAGGCCCCTACCCTGCTTATACTTTCTGCTGTGGGTTCCTCTAAGCTCTGGAGCTGAGCCACTTCCATCCTGACAGCAGTGCCCTGCCCTTATCCACCCATGTCTTTCTTGGCACACCTGCTACGAGCGCCATGGCAGGCATCCCAGCCCTGGAGCCATTCACCGTCACTGATGCCCCGTTCACCCAGGCCGCGAGATGGAAAGCATGGTTGGAATGCCTCGAAACCTATTTCGGGGCTTCGAAGTGAAAGATGAACAAAAAAGGCCCCTGCTTCTCCATTTGGGCGGGGCGGACATCCACAAGATTTCTAAGTCTGAGCACAAGGCAAAACCACACACGTACCTCATGTTAAAGGAGGCAATCACTGCGCACTTCGAACCATACGCCAAACCGGACTACGAACTGTTCTTGCTGAGCCAGGCGTGCCAAACCGCCGACGAATCAGTAGACGTGGTTTATGAGCGCTTAAGGGAGCTAGCCAGCACCTGCACATTGCCGGAAGAGAAAGACAAGATAAGAGCTCAATTCAACCAGGGCTGTTCTTCGTCAAAACTGTGGGAGCGTATCCTACACGAACCGAACATGCGGATGAGAGGCATCCTTATCCTAGGCCGCTCGCAAGAGTTGCCCAAATTAAGAGCGGTGCACATGGAACAAACACCAAGTAAAAACAGAACCCGTCAATGCAGTGACTGCAGTCATACCAAAAAGCAAGACTGACACCCCAAGAGGAAAACCCAGAGTCAAGGTCTGCAGATGGTGAGGTAACTCACTACCACATCCAGCAGGCTGTCCAGCCTGTGGAAAAACTTGCAGCGTGCGTGGCAAGTTCAACCATTTCGCAAAAGTTTGCCACTCTGCACCAAAGACGCCCACCACCCAAAAGACCGTCCGAGCTGTAACTGCTTCGCCCACTACGACCTCAGACAGTGACATGGACGATGACCAACAGGTGGTTCACGTCCACAACTGAAGACTGCCCACGTGTCAAGTGGTGCTACACCACCAGTGAGTTTCAGCCCTAATAGATACCGGAGCGTCAATTAATGTCATGACCGAAGACGTATATCAAAACCTTACAGACCCACCACCGCTAAGATCCACCTCATCACAAGTCCACGCTTTCGGAAGCAGGCACCCTCTGGACATAGCCGGCGTTTTCACAACGGGCATTACACACGAAGACTCTAAGATCACAACTAAGATCTATGTATCACGGGAAGAAACAGGATTCCTGCTTAGCTGCTGCACTGCTCAGAACCTCAACCTAGTACAGTTTGCATTCAACATTCAGACCAATGTGCTGGAAGACCTGCTACAAGAGTTTAGCCCACTGTTTGACGGTATCGGATGCCTAAAAGGCCTACCCCTCAAGCTCCATATAGATGAGTCAGTAACCCTAGTTGCTCTCAGGCACAGGCGAGTGGCATTCCATATACGGCCTAAGGTCGAAAAGGAACTCCTCGAGTTATGACAAGCTGGCATAATCGAAAGGGTGTCAGGGCCAACCCCGTGGGTATCTCCCATTGTCGTAACAAAGAAACCCAAACAACCGGACGCCATAAGAATCTGCGTGGACATGCGCCTACCCAATCAAGCCATCTGAAGGGAGAGGCATCTAACCCCAACCATAGACGACATCATGGGAGAGCTCTCAGGGTCCAAGTGGTTTTCCAAAATGGACCTTCGGTCGGGGTTCCACCAGATCACCTTGCACCCTGCCTCACAACCGATCACCACATTCTCCACCCATACAGGCCTCTGGAGGTACACCTGCCTAAATTTCGGCATCTCTGGCGCAGCCGAGGTGTTCCGACACACGATCAAGGAGGTACTAGCAGGGCTCGTCGGAGTTCTTAACGTAAGTGACAACATCCTAGTTCACGCCCCCACCCTAATACCCTAGTTCACCCTGATTTTTATCAAGATATTCTGCTCCAGCATTTTTAGTTAATCTAGTGGTTAGAGGCTACACACCCCATTAGGAAAAAACAGTTTACTTAACAGAGTTAACACAATAAAATATTGGAAGCATAAAAGACTGAGGATAAAATGTACGAGAATTTGGCGCAGGGCAGCGTAGCAAGTCATCTTGCTGTGCTGCCATGCGTCAAAAGTAAAGGGCAGGAATATGCTATGTCAATGCAATATGGCACATTCTTGTCCCAACTGCTCTGGCACCGTTTTGGCACATGGTGCAAGGGTGTCTGACTTGTTGGCAGGATTGTTTTTGTGCAGGAAGTGGCACTTTCATGCACAAAAACAATCCTGTGAAGCTGTTTTCTCTTTCTATGTGTGCTGCAGAATGCAGTGCACATAGAAAGAGGAAACACATGGAGAAATAAAGATACTTAACCTCATTACACGTTCCTGGGGAAGCATAATATTGTGGAGCATACCCAGGTTTACAGGCTTTCGTAAATCTGGGGTTTAATCAAAATCAATAGGTGTTGCATGGAAAAACCCACTGTAATGCCCATGGAATGCTTCCCTGGCGCAGAGTAAGGCAACACAGCGGTTTGTGCTTTTTTGCCTTACTCCATATCTATGAGGTCATTCAAAGCCATACAAAGTGGCTCTGCGTGGCCTCATAGATATGGTTGTGAGGTTTGCGCTGCTGCTGTGTCACTAAACTGACACAACAGAGGCGCAAGCATCTCATAACTATGCCTCTGAGTTCTAGGTCTAAAATAGGTAAAAAAGTGAATTTTAATACAGAATAGTTAAACAAGTGGTACAGAGAATAATGCATGTAATACCATGAAGGCTCAATTACAGAATTTGCAAATTCATAAAACTCATGAATCCCTAGCTATGCAGAACCTAGTTAAGAATTCTAAGTTTCAGACTCATAAAGAATACAGACACAACCCATAAGGGAATTTGATGGACATAGAAAATAAGGTCTCCCAGCAATAGCAGTTTTAAGGACAGCTGTAAAAATAAAAAAACTCAGAAGAACGGAGATGAAGTCAAGCCCCTAACGCGCAAGAGTTTTTATGCACAAATCACACTTCCCATTAGTAGATTATGGAAATTCAGTATGGTATGATCATGGCTAGGGTCCCATTGGCTAATCAGAAACAGCAACATACTATTCTAAAGCTTTACTACTATCCAATTTCTTAAGGTTAGAGAAATTGTCCATCTTCCCTCTGACCAACTGCCCTCCTGAGATGATCAATGCAAAATTGAATATCGCTCTAACAATGGCTCACTGAATTTGCACATCTACACTAACATTTCCAGCGCAATTCTTTGAAAATGGTACTTTGGGTACACAATGGAAGCTTCATTCACAATACATGCCTTCTAACAACATTGTACATTGGTATTAGATGGACATCATTCACTTGGTGCTCCACGGAAACAAGGGGAGAGGTGTCTTGTAGCGGGACACTGACTGGGACGGGGGATGAGCAGGAGCAATTTCAACAAAAATCCAAAGCCTACATCCATATTACAAAAAATGGTGGCATAAATATTTATCTCATTATTTACTCTTCAAATTGACATAGGTAAATCGTTTCAAGTGCAATATCATTAAGTCATTGGTTACATCTATGCACCATTAAACACACTAATTATGAAAAATAATTTTCACACGTGATTTGCACATTTAGCATATTTTTGTAAAACACGCACCAGTTGCCCCCTCTGAGTATTTAATTAATCACCAAACCCCATTAATAACTTTATTAATCAGCCATTAGTCTTTTGAGGTCTTCATCTTCTTAGTTAGTTGAATATTCTCCTCCATCTGCTTTGTTCATATGTTCAATCCTGGTAGTCGTACAAGACAAATAGTCCTTTATTCTTTCTTTTCCAGGATTTTGTGTCATCTTGTTTTTCTTCTCTCTTATTACTATATCCTTTCATTGTACACTTTATTAGTTTTAATAAGAACACCAAAGAAATTGCACATATCAACATTATTATAATTAGTGTTAGACTGTCTTGCAGAACTCCATCATCATCACTGCTTATCCACTCACCCACTTTCCTAGAGCCACTCTCTGTCTCCTCTGTCCATGGTCCCACAACTTCCCAGGCACATGGCTCTTCTATTGACTTAATTTCATATGTCAGATTATTTATGTTAGTGATGTATGAGTCAAGCTCTCCACTACAATCAGGGACATAAGTCCAACACTTCTTTGCCTCAAGTACCTTACAAAGTCCACCCTCTTTCGCTCTAATGCCAAGCAATTCTGCATCACCATTGCTCTAATTGCCAGCATTTCTACATTCACCAGCTTGAAAGACCCTGCTGAATCCATGGCAAGTCTATCCACAACCCTAAACAACTGTCTAATCTTTTTGTCATTCTCAGCTATTCTCATTGGAGGATTAATAGCCCCCAAAAGGTATAGAACTAATTGCCTAAACACCTCTTCATTCTTCTCAGATTGTGTTCCTCCTTCAATTCTTCTACATAATGGATTCTATGAAAAACTAAAGCGAAATAGTGCAAACCCACCCAATTCTTTGGCAAATTGAAATACGTGATCTTCCCACAAACATAGTAAATTTCGCTCATGATAGGTTCTCCCCCTGTTAGAAACTCCCCACTAACTTCATGGGTTTTGTCACATTTACTTTCACCAACAAATTCTACCCTACCTCCTCCATTGCCCCACACCTTACCATACATATTTTATCTTTCTTTTCTTGCTCCATCCTCAATTTTGGATGTAAACCCAAAAATCTAAATTATTCTTCCTTGTGCTCTTCCACAGCAGTCCCAAGCTATTCCAAAGTTCTTACCACTTTTATAACTATTTCATTATATTCCATAATAGAATCACACTTTTCCTTGCTTACTAAACATGAATCGTTGGCATCCATATTAGTTTCAGCATTGATTTGTATAATCTCTTTTATATATTTACCATGTGTTTTCTCTCTGTTATTTTCACAAGTGAATAGATTCTCTAGTGTCACATCAACATCAGTCAAGTATTGTGAAAAAACTACTCATAATTGAAGATAGCTAGATAGCTTCAAACACACAATGTGACAGAGAATAAGAAATCTCCAGTTACTCATAGGTTGCTCCTCCTTAGCCAACTCAGGAGAAAAGTGCCCACAATTTTTTTTTAACATTCATCATCTCAATGTTCTCTTTGATCATTCTTGTATATACATTATCTCTAAAGCTTTTCACACAATGGTATCCCTTGTCCTAAAGCCTTATGGTTACATCAAATTGTAGCATCACCTGCTATATGCTTTGAAACATTTACCATATGACTCCGTAAGCACAGCAACAGGACAGCTAATATTACTAATAGTCAAGTTAATAACACCATCCCTAACAATTTATAGCAAATGTTGTATCCTGTCTTTAAAAAGAAATGTCTTCTTCAGTCTATAATAAATATAATAAAAGTTAGTATTCACTAGAGGTGTGCGAGCCACTGAAAGCTCGAGTCAGGCTCAAGCCTGAAGCCTGGCTCTGGCTTAGCTCAAGTTCCTGTTGGAACCAAAAGCCCATAGCCAGCCAAGGTTTCATGTGCCTTCTGCCTGCCTCACTCACTCCCTTTACCGAGGATGTAGCATTACGCTTGGGGCTGCCTACTCTGGAACTGGAAAACCAGGTTAGAGTCATTCTGTGTAAATTCCTTTACAAACAATGCATGTGACCTTGTGTAATAATATTACAGAAGGCCCAACTGGACTCATTCGTATATAACATCTTCAAATTAGATAGATAAGAGCAACATTACAATGAACATATCATTCAGTTCTTTTACATCCGCTTATATTTTTGCATTTGTTACTCCTAATGCCCATTGTTAGCCTTTAGTCTTGAATAACAATAAACAGCCCATCCCACCTAACCCCCACCCACCATTGATTGAATCTACAATGATCCTTAATACCAACAACCTCTCAGGTATGTCTCCAGGTTACACACTACATTCAGACCTTAGCTGCCAATGTCATTAAACCTTGTGTAATATAACTGTAAAACATAGATTTCGCTTTGAAGCTTTGACTTGATTTTTAACTTGATCTTCACAAGTTATAAAATAAACTTCTGCCCCCTCTGGATATATGCTGCAAAGTTGACCTGAACTGTCACTTAGACTGTCACTTTGTTCAGCAGTCCGTGCACCTTGATCATCACCTTCTGCCTCTTACACTGCTTCAACTGCTCTAATTATTTTGTGTGAGATGCATGGATCAATTAAGGCACTCCTACACACTTGACTACACTATTAGTAGTTAGGATAACCTGGTGAGGGCCACTCCTTCTCACATCTAAACACCCCTTGTTGACATGTTTACAAATGAGAATCCAGTCCCTGCATTCAGATTGTGACAGGAGCTATGTATGCAGAGTTCTGTAACTGCATCCACCTGGTGAAAGAAAGATTTTACCACATCAGTCAGACTTTTGCAGTCAGACTTTTGTAATAATCCAGAATTATATCATCAGTCATTGCAACTAATGCACCTGAAGATACATGTACAAGTCTCATTGCTCTTCCCTTGATGATTTCATGGAGAGATAAACCAGTTTTCCTGTTTGGACTACTTCTCATATTCATCAACACAAGGGGAAGTCCATCAGGCAATTTCAGAGCTGTTAAAGCATGCACTTTTGCCAGTTTGTTCTTGAGGGTACCGTTTGTTCTTTCATGCCACCCGACTGTGGTCGGTAACTGCAGTGGAATCCTTGTTTGATCTAAAAACTACACATATTATATGTTGTACTTCATCCTTAAAGTGAGTGCCATGATCAGTTTCAACACAAGTTGCAAGGCCAAATCGCTGTATTAACTCCCTCAACAACAATGTGTCTACTGTAATGCTGCCTGCTCTTCTAGTGGGAAATGCCTTGTCCTTTTTAGAGAACAAAACAGTCTGCTACCAAGATACATATAAGACCATTGACAAGTGGCATTTCAATAAAATCTGCCTGCAATCTCGTAAATAGGCCCTAAGTTTTGACAATGTGATTCATGATACTTATAGTGTTGATTGTTTAGAAGACAAACTAGATAACGTGCATATACATTCAACATGTTGAAATCCTATATTGCCTCAATACTTTAAAAAAAGACTAATTAGGCTGTCGCTCTCTGCATGAGCTTGATTATGCAAATATTTATAGATGAGCTGTGACACTGAGTTGGTCATTCCGACCCTGGCAGTCCGAAAACCGCCAGGCCTGAGGCGGTCTCACCGCCAACAGGCCGGCGGTGAAGACCGCCACATTAAGAGTGTGGCAGTTTTGCTTGTGCCAAATCACCACTTTCCTGTGCTTACCGCCTAGGCAGTATCACAAGTCCCCTTTCTCCCAGGGATTTCTTGTCGGTAGCACCATCACTAAATCCCTGGCGGAAAAGCTACCGGTGACAGGAATTTGCATTCCTGTCGCTGGTAGACGACTCCCCCACCCCCCCATTTAACCAAGAGTCATCCACCCCCTTTCTCTTACAACATTCCCACACCCCACCTCCCTGAACCCCCTGGTCACCCCCCGCTCCCGGTAGTGACCCCCGCATACACGCACGCACCCAAACGCACCCACATGCACCCACAGACATGCGCCTCTGCGCGTTTGACGGCCAGCACAACTACTGGAGGATTTCCTCCCAAATTGTGGCAGAAATCCTTCAGTACTTGTAATATGGCAGTCGGAAGACCGCCATCACTGGCGGTCTTCTGGCGCTCGTGATTTCGCGGGCCTAGGAAAAGACCGCCAAAGTCAGAATGACCACCTGAATCAGGAAGAATATACTTTTGATATACTTTTGATCTTATTTACATCAAAATCCTGATAATGCTTTCTGTCACCCACATTCATGCATTTCAACTTTTCCTTCTCAGGAGCATCTTCCTGCAGACCTCTTAACTCTCCTAAGGACGTCTGCAGTGAGTCAACTAAGAAGCAGTTTACATTGTTTGAATACTGGGCAAATTTATCACTTGGAACATGTGCATGTTCATTTTCCTGAATCACTGTCTCTTCCTGCAAGGTGCAATACATTTCCATTTGGTCAGAATACATGTTTCCTAATGATCCAAATCCTTGCCAGCAGCTTTATAGGCTTAACACTTTACATCTGCCACTTCTTTTTGTTTTTGAATTGTGTCCAATAAATCCAATATGTACATACTGTTCTTAATTGGAACACCTGAAGATGTTATGAGCCCACTTTGTGACCAGAGCTGACCACAGTCATGCACAACTCCAAAACCATACTGGCTGGCTGTATGAATTGTCACATTTAAGTTCTCTGAATAGCAGAAAGGCTCTCTTTAGGGCAATTAATTCTGCTACTTGTGCTGATGTCACAATTGGTTAGCAGGATGCCTCCAACGTTTCTGAAAAAGAACATACTGCATAAGCAACTCTTAATTATCTATATGGATCCCTCTTACAGGAACCCTCAACAAACAGTGTTAAATCTGAGTCCTCTAATGGGACTTCCTTAATATCTGGTATTGGATTTGTGCATAATGCAGTCCCCTTTAAGCAGTCATATTATAAATCATCATCAACAATATTTTTTGTGTCTTCACCTTTGTCTGAAATCAGAAGGAGTGTCACTGGATTCAGGATATTACACCTTCTAACTGAAATATTCCCTGCTCCAAGTATTACCTATTCATAATGTGTCAGCTTGCTGTTTGTAAAATGCTGTGTTATTGTTCTTCAAAGGATTTCAACAGAATTTGGAACATACACCATTAAAGTATGGCCCATCACAATTTCTTTACTTTGCTCTAATGCCAGACAAACTGCTGCATCCGATTTTAGACATTCTAGAAGACGTACAGCAACTAAATCCAACATTTCTGAAAGACAAGCAATTGGACTCATGAGTTCTCTGTGTTTCTGTGCAAGCATTGAAAGTGCACACCTATCTTTTGTATGGCAGAAAAGATAAACAAAATCATACTGTAATCAGGCATCCCTATTATGGGTGCATGACACAAACTCTCTTTCAGTTTCTTAGATGATTCAAGGCACTATGAATCAAATAGTACTGGATCATGAACATCATTACATGACTTCAGTAAAGGCTTTGCAATCTGGGAAAAATTCAAACTCCACTGAAAACAGCAACCCAGATAAATCCCTTCCTCCAGTTGGGTTACTCAGTTGCAGAACTGCAGAATCATGTTATTTTGAGACTTTTCACACACCCTTCTCAATATGGTGTCTGAGATAGATAACGTCCTTCTCACAGTACTGCATTTTTGAGAGACTATATGCCCATTTTCTGACAAATGATTCAACAATGCAATGGTAACAAGTTTACAATCTTCTTTTGTTTTTGATGCCATGACAAATATAAACTTTCTAAATAATTTTTAAGGATCTAGGAGAAAATTGAAGAACTCTTTACATACCCTTATAGGATCCTACACAACACAAGAAGTTTATTAAAAAATGTAAATGCAAAGAAGAACTACAAATCCTTGTGCAAAGGTACAGAAAAGAATGCTGATCAATGACTATGTACCACTGTGCTACTGCTAGAATTTGAAAAAGTATTGCTGCTGGATTCAGTGCCACGGGACAGCAAGGAATTACAAGTTTATTAACCTTTCAGAGGTCTTGAACAATTGTAAATTTTTGCCTGCTTTCTTAATTCCCATTAAAGGAGAATTGCATGCACTACCATGAACTTCTTGAAGAATTCTCTGCTCAATCATTTTCTAAATCTCTGGTTCCATCCCCTCTTCAGCCTCTTTAATTAGTTTATACTTTCTAGTACTGGGGGATACTGCATCTGGTTTCACCTTTAGTTTTACTGGTTCTGATGTTTTAGTCAATCCAGTTTCTTTCCCTGAAAAATCTCATACCTCCTGCCTGATAGTAAGTCTTAAATCTGGTAGGAGGTGTTATATTGTCAAAACTGGGAACATCTTAACCCTGGACTTCTTTGCACTAATTTTAAAAGGTAAATCCTCATCTTTTGTTTCAACGGCAACACCATTCGGTGAGCAGTAAATACAATCATCTTGCAAAAAATGTCCCTTCCAAAAAGGTTCACTGGGCTTGAATGACATAGAATAAACTGTTATTTATTCAGCAACTGTCCTATTTTGACTGTTACATCTGCTGAAATGTGATTAACAATTTGTTTATTGTTGATCTCTACAACTTGGACTTCTCTTCCCAAGAACGGGTTGGTTCAGAACTTCCACAGAAAAAACTGTAGAATGGGTAACCCCCGTATCAATCAGAAATGAAATGGGATAGCCATTGGGTTCTCCATAAATTTATGGGCCACTCTGGTCTACCTGTAGAACGTCACCAAGCAAGCAGCCCTTCTAGCTTCTCAGGCAGTTTTTGCAAATTGGTGCCTGTCAACTCATCAGTGATGATCACAGCATTCTGTTGGTGTGGTAATCTGAATTATATGGCATTTTATTTCTCATGTTTTGCTGCATTAGAGGAGCTGAGGGTACTTGCACTGGAAATGTGTTCTGATTCAGTATATTCTGCCCCACATTCTGCAAATCTGACATTGCATTATTTTTCTGCGCCTGCTGATTTTGTTGTATATTGTCCTGAATTCTCCCTGTATTCTTTCCAATGCCCAATTGCCCACAAAAATGGCAAGCTGCAGTATTTTTCAACATTTCAACATTTCCATTTATCTTGTCACCCTGTACAATCTGATTCATAACATTTATTCCATTTTCACAAAGTTCATATTTGAACCCAACTATCCCCTTTCACATTGCTTTGTCTGAGCAATCATCAGCTTCTTTTTCAGCTTTTTCTGCTTCTTTTCAAGATAATCACTATTGTTTTTGGCCTGTTTCAAAATCTCATCAATGCCCTTTGACGACTAACACAATTAAATTTGCTGAATGGGATTGCAAATCTCTGATCTCAGCCCGTTCATGAAAGCTGAAACAAAACCTCCAAGAGCATTTTTCTCTGGACATTGGACTCCATGGTGCTTCTTGAATATCTGCACCAGTCTCTCATAGTAAGAACACACTGATACTTTAGACTCCTGTGTTACTCTCATATTCGTTTCCCAATGTATATCTCTTTCTGGAATTTGTTTCTTCAAATGCTCAATCACTGCATTGTATTTTTCAGCCACATCTGCTGATTGTGCATTGTTAGGACCATGTCTTGGATGTTTTTTGCATCGGCCACCCTTACACTCCAACTCCAAACCTCCTACAGCAAACATTTCAAATAATAAATTCAAATCTGCCCACAGCATTGGAGAAAGTGTTGTCAATTTATGGACCTCATCATACCACTTTTCAGGGTCTTCTCTCAACTCTGGAAAGTTATGCATAAAAGCAAACAAATTCACTCTTGCCCAAGAGACATGCACCAAATTCCCTCCATGTACTCCCCTTACAGGAAGCTCAATCACAGTATTCAAACCTCTCCCCTAAAGCACCTACAATACTTTTTCCCACCTTCACTTCACTGTTCTTCATCTTTTTCTTATTTACTTTTCCCTTTTTCCATTTCTCTTGATATTTCTTTAACTCTCCCCAGTCTTGTGTTTACTCAATCAAATCTTTAATATAGGCTCAATGTAATGAGACCCATTTTTTATTTGACATTCTTAATTTTACTTCCTTCAGTATCTAATTCATCAGCCAATTCTTCTGATTTGTCATGTGCTTCATTGGTGTACCTGGCTGCTTCTTTGATCAAATATCGCATCTCATCAGCATTATATGTCAGTAATCTGTTTAAATCCACACTACCCTGAAGCATCTCTCCAAATTCTCTCTTAAGGATCCCATTACAGATCGATTTAGGAGGTGGCTCTGTCACCACTGTAGAGACGTTGTGCTCATCAGAGGCCACCCCCATCGTACTGCACAGCATTTCTCTTCCGATCGGGGGATGGGGGGCGGCACAGAGACATAAAAGGAAAGCTAAGGCATTTCCTTTCCCTTCATGTCTCTTTGAGCATTTCTGCAGCCCAATCGTGAAGCGATCGGGCTGCAGAAATGCCCACGTGACACCAGGGATTTGTGTTTTTGTTTGTTTATTTTTGAAATTGGCATGAGGGGAGCAACCCCTTGAGCAATGGTTACTCCCCAGGAGGGGCATTTTTTATAAGGCCTTTTCTGCCCCCCCCCGGGGGTAGATCAGCTTATTTTAATTAGGCCGATCTTCCCCCAGGGTGGGCAGAAGCCACTAGACACCAGGGATCTTTTTTATTTTACATAAACAATGAAGGGGAGCGACCCTGCGTGCAAGGGTCGCTCCCCTGGGGGGCAATTATTTATGAGGCCTTGTTGGGGGGCACAAGCCACTAAGCATCAGGGATTTCTTTTTTTTACAGATGGAGAGTGACCCCTTAGGCAAGGGTCGCTCCCCTGGGGGGCATCTTCTTTTTGAGGCCATTTCTGCCCCCTTTGGGGGGCAGATCGGCCTATTTTTACTACATTAATCTGCCCCCAAGGGGTGCAGAAACCACTAAACACCAGGTATTTTTTTCACATCAGTTTCACGCAAGGGGAGCAACCCCTCACACAAGGGTCCCTCACCTGGTAGGGGGCAAATTTATTTTAGGTAATTTCTACCCCCATTGGGGGCAGATTGGCCTCTTTCCATTAGGCCGATCTATTTCCGGGGGCAGAAACCACTTAGGCACCAGGGATTGGTGAGTGTGTTTTGTTTGGAGGGCAGCCCCTTGGGCAAGGGTCGCTCCCCATGTGGGCACATTACTGTTGGCCATTTATGCCACCCCTTAGTGGCAGATCAGCCTATTTTTGGAAGGCCCATCTGCCCCCAAGGGTGCAGAAAGCCCACCAGAGACAAGGGAAGATTTTGTTTTTAAAAAAGAGGGTGAGGTATGGCCATACCCCACCCCAAAAAATGGGGGCAGATGGGGTAGTTACCCCTGATCCACTCCTGGTGGGGGGCGGAAAGCCTACTAAATTCCAGGGAATTCACACAAAAAATAGTGGGGTGGTGGCAACTAACCAATATGGACATGTTTATGCCCCCACCCCACCTGAAAGGGGTAGCAGTCTTTCAGCTCTCCCCCGCACACTAAAAGATCTTATCCCAACAGCAAGCAAGAGGACATTTGATTATTTTGTATTTTGGTTTTACATTTGGGCCATGAGAGCTTGTCTAACTCTAAAACATCGTCCCACTTGGAATGGTGAGGGCTTCACTTTTTGGACTTTGGGGCGCTGCCTTCTAGAAGCATGTACGAGACCTAGGCACTTCTGAAAACTAAACATGTGGGTGAGTCCAGGGTGGTGTGCTTCACATGCACCCTTCACCATTTTCTAACCGACAATGCCTTGTGAACCTCCAACTTTGCTTAAAATCACACATTTTTCCAACATTTTTGTGATGGAATCTTCCGGAATTCACAAAATTCCTACCACCCAGTATTTTCGCATCTATACCGATAAAAATTCTGCCCCTCTTGTCAGCCTAAAAATGTTTTTTTCAAACTGCCCTTTTGGACCCACTTTGGTTCCCCCCATTTTCGACATGTTTTTGTCTCTTCCCTGTTACAGGCACTTGGCCCACCTACACAAGTGAGGTATTATTTTTACTGGGAGACAGGGCGGAACTTTGGGTGGTAGGAAATTTGTGCCAGTGTAGTTATCCCACACAGAAATGTGGGGAAAATTTGATTTTTTTACAGCTAAATTTGAGGTTTGGTGAGGATTCTGGGTAAGAAAACTCTGGGGGATCCACATAAGTCACACCTCCCGTGAATCCCTTGGGTGTCTAGTTTTCAGAAATGTTTGGGTTTGGTAGGTTTCCCTAGATGGCTGCTGAGCCCAGAACCACAAACGCAGGTGCCCTCTGCAAAAACGGGTAGTTTTGTATTCAATAATTTGGATGTGTCCACATAGTGTATTGAGGCATTTCCTGTCGCGGGCACTAGGCCTAACCACACAAGGGAGGTACCATTTTTATCGGGAGACCTGGGGGAACGCTTGGTAGAAGGAAGTTTGTTGCTCCCCTCAGATTCCAGAACTTTGCAGCACCTAAATGTGAACAAAAAGTTTTTTTTTTGCCATATTTTGAGGTTTGCAACGGATTCTGGGTAACAGAACCTGGTTAGAGCGCCACAAGTTACCCCATCCTGGGTTACCCTAGGTGTCTAGTTGTCAGAAATGTCCAGGTTTGCTAGGCTTTCGTAGGTGCGGATGACCAAAATCCACAGCTAGGCACTTTCTAAAAAACACGTCAGTTGTCAATGTAAAAATGTGATGTGTCCATGTTGCGTTTTGGGGCGTTTCCTGTCTCGGGTACTAGGCTTACCTACACAAGTGAGGTACCATTTTTATCGGGAGACTTGGGGGAATGCTGGGTGGAAGGATATTTGTAGCTCCTATCAGATTCCAGAACTTTCTATCACCAAAATATGAGGAAAAAGTGTTTTTTTGCCAAATTTTGAGGTTTGCAAAGGATTCTGGGTAAGAGAACCTGGTAAGAGCCCCACAAGTCACCCCATTCTGAATTCCCCTACATTTATAGTTTGCAAAAATGTATAGGTTTGCTAGGTTTCCCTCGGTGCCAGCTGAGCTAGAGGCTAAAATCCACAGCTAGGCACTTTGCAAAAAACAGGTCAGTTTTCTTTGGGAAAATGTGATGTGTCGATGTTTTGTTTTGGGGGCACCTCCTGTCGGGGGCGCTAGCCCAACCCACACAAGTGAGGTACACTTTTATCACCAGATTTGGGGGGAACGCTGGGTGGAAGGAAATTTGTGGCTTCTCTCAGATTCCAGAACATTCTATCACCGAAATATGAGGAAAAAGTGTTTTTTTGCCATATTTTGAGGTTTGCAAAGGATTCTGCATAACAGAACGTGGTGAGAGCCCCACAGTTCACCCCATTCTGAAATCCCCTAGGCGTCTAGCTTTGAAAAATGTATAGGTTTGCTAGGTTTCCCTAGGTGCCAGCTAAGCTAGAGGCCAAAGTCCACAGCTAGGCACTTTGCAAAAAACAGGTCAGTTTTCTTTGGAAAAATGTGATGTGTCTGTGTTGTGTTTTGGGGCATTTCCTGTTGTGGGTACTAGGCCTACCCACACAAGTGAGGTATAATGTTTATCAGGAGACTTGGAGGTAATGCTGGGTGGAAGGAAATTTGTGGCTCCTCTCAGATTCCAGAACTTTCCGTCACTGAAAAGTGAGGAAAACGTGTTTTTTGTTTTGCCAAATTTTGAGGTTTGTAAAGGATTCTGGGTAACAGATCTTGGTGAGAGCCCCACAAGTCACCCCATCCTGGATTCCGCAAGGTGTCTAGTTTTATAAAATGTACAGGTTTGGTTGATTTCCCTAGGTGCCGGCTGAGCTGGAGGCCAAAATCCACAGCTAGGCACTTTCCAAAAAACACATATGAGTTCAATGTAAAAATGTGATGTGTCCATGTTGCATTTCCTGTTGTGGGCATTAGGCCTACCCACTCAAGTGATGTACCATTTATAATGGGAGACTTTGGGGAAAACAGAATAGAATAATAAGTGTTATTGCCTCTTGTCTTTTTCTACATTTTTTCTTCCAAATTTAAGACAGTGTGTAAAAAAGACGTCTATTTGAGAAATACCCTGTAATTCACATGCTAGTATGGAGATCCCGGAATTCAGAGATATGCAAATAACCACTGCTTATCAACACCTTATCTTGTGCCCAGTTTGGAAATACAAAGGTTTCCTTGATACCTATTTTTCACTCTCTATAATTAATCAAATGTATTGCTGTATACCCCGTATACAATGAAAGCCCATTATAAGGTGCAGCCTCTTTATTGGCTCTGGGTACCTAGGGTTCTTAATGAACCTACAAGCCTCATTTATCCCCATAACCATAAGAGTCTAGCAGAAGTAACAGTATAGTGCTTTCAAAAATCTGCCATAGCTGGAATAAGTTATAGAAGAAAACGTGGACAGAAATGAATCTTTTTCACCTCAATTTCAATATTATTTTATTTTAGCTGTTACTTTCTGTAGGAAAACCTTGAAGAATCTACACAAATGACCCCTTGCTGAATTCTGAATTTAGTCTACTTTTCAGAAATGTTTACCTGTCTGGGATCCAGCATTGGTTTCACACCCATTTCTGGCACTAACTGGAAGGAGGCCGAAAGTACAAAAAATAGAAAAAATGGGGTATGTCCCAGTAAAATGCCAAAATTGTGTTGTAAAGTGTGGTTTTCTGATTCAAATATGCCTGTTCCTGAAAGCTGGGAAGATGGTGATTTTCGCATCACAATTCATTTGTTGATGCCATTTTCAGGGAAAAAAACACAAGCTTTCTTCTGTAGCTGTTTTTTCCTTTTTTTAAAAAATAAATATGAAATTTGCACTGTATTGTGGCAAATATTTTGGTCTCCTACAGGGGAACCCGTAAACTCTTGGTACCCCTAGAATTCCTAGGATGTTGGAAAAAAAGGACGCAAATTTGGCATTGGTAGCTTATGTGGACAAAGAGTTATGAGGTCCTAAATACAAACTGCCCCAAATACCCAAAAAAAGGCCTGGCACCTGAGGGGGGAAAAGTTCTGGCAACAAAGGGGTTAAAAGTCAAAACAACACTAAAAGCCAACTCAGCGAACAACAGCCAATCACAGCACAGATCAAAGGTCTCCCTATTCCAGTGTGGTTACACTGACAAACAACCAATCAGAGCACAGCTAGTGGTGATGTCACATCAATCCCAGCACGGCTCCCTAGCTGGACAGCCAACTACAAAATGATTTTTACGTGAACAAGGAAACAACTATAGCACCACAATAAACCTTTAGAAATCAATAAACCCCTTGTCTGTGTTATGTTATGGGGATTTGTAAAGAGTGCTTATCACTGAAGGGCATCCAGGCACTGTTTACCTTAGAAAGAAAAATAAATCAGTATATAATAGGTCAAAACACTCACAACAGTAAAAACTCTATTTCAAGTGAATGACATAAATAGCACCAGAAAACAAGATTGAATCTCATACAGCCTACTAGGTTTTCCATAGGCAAACCTCTGACCAGCAGAATTCGACCCCTGAGTTAATGTACTACACCCCATGCACACAGGGTAAGCATAATAACCCAAATTAATCCTTCAAACTCGAAAATAAAAAATGTGTTAACACAGGTCCCTATCGATGTGCAAGTGGTGCCTTGCTTTACACACCACTGTAGAAACAAGGTAATAATAACATTTTGTGACTTTAGATTTACAATGAAATCAGATAACCAACTCAATTCTCTCTTATAAACAAAAAGACATCACATAGGTTCACAAATATGAATAATATAATATTAAAACAGTAATTAGCCAAAAAATTAAAGCCACAATTGTCATCACATAACAAAACAGCTCAACACAAAAACAAATATCCATAATTGCAAAATACATAGATTTGTGCATTCAAGTTCTCCCTATTTATACTTACAGTCTAGTTCATTCAGGACTGTACAGCAATACAGCTTGTCACCCCCACAGGAGGACACGCACCAGGAAATTGACAAAACTCCTTTCTAATTTGTTTTATGCATCTAAAAGCAAAAATTCTACAAAAATCTTTCAGGGACCCCTGAAAGAGGAGCTGCTCTAATGCAAGCCATCCTCTGCTACCATCTTTGTAGGAGCTGAGTCCCAATAATTTACCTGAGTCCCAATATTTGATCGCCCTGATTTTTACCAGGATAATTCAGCCCCACCATCTTCAGTTGATTTACCAGTTAGAAACTACACTCCTAATCAGGAAAACACAATTTAGCAGAAGTAAACAAAATAAAATATTAGAAAAAAGACTGTGTTTTAGGCCAAAAATAGGGCAAAAAGTGAATTTTAATACAAAATAGTTAAACTTGTGGTACAGAATAAAATGCATTTAATACTATGAAGGCTCGATTACAGAATTACTGAAACTAAAAAATCATAAAACTCATTCATCCCTAGTTGGCAGAATAAAATCAAGAATTCTAAGTGTTAAATAATACAGACACATTAAACTAAATGGACATAGAAAATAAGGACTCCGAGCAACTGCAGTCCCAATGGTAGCTGTAAAATTCAAAACCCAGGAAAACTAAGAAGAACCCAACCCCCTAAAGCCCAAGAGTTTTTATATGGAAATCACACTATGTATTAATTGATTCTGCAAATTCAGCACAGTATGATCAAGGTTGAAGTTGCATTGGCAAATCAGAAACAGCAACCTAATATTCTAACACTTCAGAACTAACCCATTCCTTAAGGCAGGAGAAATCTTTCCTCTCAGCAACTGCTTTCCAGAGGACAAAGCCAATCATGTTGTTAATGGTTATTTGTCTGCCATATCTGCTGATCTTAATGTAGCAAAGGGGTATCTTGTGGGGCAGCATTTCCTGTTAAGAAAGGCTATTATATTATTTTAGACATTGGATTACTCTTTGACTCGGTGGGGGCCCTGGTCAAGCAGCCACCACAATCCCTGTCAGAGTAAGACACAAGCAAATCCCAAATTAACCTGCACTAATTCTCCTTGTAGCTAGGAATAGAGCAGTCAGGCTTCATTTAGAGGCAATGTGTAAAGCATCTGCACGACACTTCAAACAGTAAAACAGTGAAAACACACACAAAAAGTACCCTGCACGAGGTCAGAAAAATAAAGCAACATTTAATACATGAAACAAGACTAAAACAACAAACATCCTATCAGTAGAACTAGAGTTATAATTTTTTTAAAGAATACACTGTAAAATAGCTCCTATAAGTATAAAGCACGAACTGCGGCTATCTGGTTGCGCAAATATATAGAGACCATTTTTAGTAGGGCTGAGGTCCTGGATTTCCTGGTTTTTGATCGTTCACAGGACTAGCTTTGGGATGATGCTCTTGGCTGATAACACAAACATTTATAATTTGATTATTTGTATGTAATTTGATTATATGTATGTATCTAGATATAGTTACGCCATATTAACAGAGGTAGCAACTTAGGTTGTATATGTGGGTCATAAAACAGTGTTTGTGATTATTGTGGGTTTGGGAGGGGCTCTAACTGGTTCTAGTACATTTGATGC
This sequence comes from Pleurodeles waltl, assembly GCF_031143425.1. Taxonomy (NCBI): domain Eukaryota; kingdom Metazoa; phylum Chordata; class Amphibia; order Caudata; family Salamandridae; genus Pleurodeles; species Pleurodeles waltl. The sequence goes on from NC_090439.1 coordinate 679,478,020, forward strand.
AATGTTATAAGTGGCATGTAACTTTTACCTTAAAACGATGAGAAAGCAATGTAGAACCAATCAGGTGCTATGAGGGCCTACAGAACAGCTGGGCGTGTATGAGCTAAGAACATATAATTATTACTATATGTTGCATGGTGTACGGTACCGCCATAGAGACTAAAGGGCTCTCAGGCGGGGGCATAATCACTAGTTGTTTATCACAGTTCACTTTGGTTTACAAAGTTTACCTTTCAATATGGTTGCCCCTTTTTGGAAATACGGTATGCATTTCTCCACTCGCCTTTAATTTCAGGATACAGTTCTCTTTTGACATAGTAGAGAATTTAGGTGATTTGTGATATGTATGCCTATTGTATTTATTTACTGGCTAATGCAAAATTAGATTCTCACTAATCAGTGGCACTACTGATTATTACCTAATTTTGATTGTGTTTGTAATATATGTATGATATTTAGTACAGTTGCTTGTATTCCCGTTTTATAACCAGACTCCAGATGGCTGCCATTTGTACTACATTAACATGGGTAACTGTTGCCTGTTCCACTTTCTCTCTTAAACAGAATAGTGTGAGGGTCTTTATGCTCAAAGGATTAGTCTGTTATTTGTTTCATTCATAACCGGGCACTTGAACTTCCAGTTACATGAGTATAAAAGGGATAACAATGGTGGCGCTTATAGTGCACGCTAGCGAACACGCAGCATATCGGAACACGCTCAAATGCTACTTGGATTGGTTATGTATTGAGTAAGTATTACTTTCTTTTTATCTTGTGTTAAACTTACTTTCGAGGTTTTTACTGTACAATGAACTATCTAATATGAATGGTTACCTTACACATGTGGGCGAGGTCGTTCCTATAACCCGACCTCTTCAAAGAGGGGTGTGTGGTGAGAGATGCGGGTTACTGATACTTTATTTGAAATGTGCTGCTTTGTGCCCTCATATATAAAAAAGAAAGGGGATATGGTACTTTAACATTGAGATCAAAGATAATTGTAAGTGGCTCATGAGGTTAGTGAACTGTGATACATAATTTTTAAGTACTATCATTATACCATATGGGGTGTATAATATTACACAATAATAATCTTCAGAGACTATGTTAGAATCAGCAACAAGTAATTGCAGCTTGGATATATACCTTTCTTACAGGTCTATATACAATATATGCATGCCAGATTGGATTGTTGCATTGAGTAAAGGAGAATATTTTGTACAGATTGTGTTAGGTTAGCATTGTGCCTGATTTATACTAATTTGGATTTCTGTTCCCAGAGGGAGTATGTTGTTCAATTAAGTTGGTTTAATTTTCAAACTAGGACTCTTTAGTATAACCTGAAATTGTTTGTAATTGGATTGGATTTATGGTAAGACCTGACCTGTGGTCTTCAAAGTGGTCTTTGGAGTGTTGTGTGCCCTACTTTTCTTTCAGCAATAACAACCACAGTTGGCGGTGGCCTTCTATTTATGATATTTTGGGAATCTGTTAAGTCTACGTTTGTCTTCTGTTTACTTCTGTTTCTTTGCAGTTGGCCATTTGTCCCTCACTTGTTCACCTCTAAGTTTATCCAGCCTTTCATCACATTTAGTTTCCATGTGGATCGACTCACAACAATTTCAGTGAAGCGCTCTTGCTCACATTGCATGCCGCATTTGGTGAAGGTATACAACTGTAGAAATTTGGAGTGTTTTTATTGAGGGTATTTTTTACCTGTCTGTTGTAGCCCTAATGAAGCCGTAGGTGCACATACCACATACAACGAAACACGTGTTGGCTACACAGATATAATCAAGATGTATTGCTGTAGCCAAGGATGAAATTGTGATTGCTACATTGATAGAATCAAGGTGATACTGTAATTTCCAAGATCAACTCGACAAATAAAAGTTCAGCTGAGAACACAAGGACTTGTTGATGTGATAAAATATTGGGTTGCTCAGAGAATTGTTTTGTTATTGAATTCTCAATAACATCAGTTGTGTACTTTGGCACAGCCCAGAAGGTGGTGGGTTTCAGAGTTGCTCTGGGGGCGTAAGTTAAACTGACTAGAGTTTTGTTAAGGAGACTTAGGAAGCAGGACCTGAGGGAGATTTGAAGGCAGTGAGTGGTGCTATATAACTTGTGGACTAAGTAGTGCCTATGCAAAATATGCCTTTTATAGATAGAGTGAGGAGGACAGTAAACCAAGATGTGAGGTCTTTTTGGGTTTGGATGGTGGTGTGGTGTCAGGCAGATGTGGGGGGGGGGGGTAGGGAATGGTTTAATGAGGTTGGCATACTTTAGTTATTCCCAGGGTAAACATGTAGTTTTCTTGGGAAGGGGAACACAGGCACATCACTCTTAGGGGGAATGGCAACATCAAATTGCACCATGTGGCTGATCGTGCACAGTAGACCCAAAGGTCCCTTGGGTAGTTGCCGGTCCCCTCTCACTACCCAATAGGATATACCTCTTCAAAGAATAAACAAAGCTTCTGAATATACCAGCATGTATAACAAAGTTACAAATGCCTCCTCAACCATGGGGAGGGTAGAGAATGAGCTTCTGCTAATTCCTGTTACCACTTCACCGACAAGAACTGTCTAAGATGTGGCAGTTTATTATTCCAATGCAACACAGGCTGACGACATCGTCTACTATGAACCTCCACATGAAGTAGATCCATTCACCAGCATTGCACCGGCTCCTGTGTTTTCACAGACTGCTTCTGGTTACTTTAAGGACCAAGTTGACTTTTCTTCAACTTCATCTACACCTGCAACTGAAACTTTTTCAAAGACACTTAAGCTATACATATGGCTTAAAAATAACTGTTCGAGATGAGGTTTCTAGTTGGCAGTCAGCTTGCTCCCTGTCAAAGTAGGGGCCCTCAGTCTAGTCAGGGTACGAGAGTACACAGCTCAGATAACCCCTGCTCACCCCCTGGTAGCTTGGCACAAGCAGTCAGGCTTATCTCAGAGGTAATATGTAAAGTATTTGTATCAACACACACAGTAACACATTAAAAATACCACAAAAGAACTCCAAACCAGTTTAGTAACATAGTCAGTATTTATCTGAATCAAACAAGACCAAAACAACAAAAACCCAACATATACAAGCAAAGATATGAATTTTCAGAGTAAAAAGTCTTAATGCACAGAAATCAATGGATGCATTGTTTTAGCATAAAGTACCTGGTATGCGTGAAAAATAGTGCTGCATGTGTGAGTGTGCATCAGAAAAGTAAGCAATGCGTCGATTCCTTACTCGCAAGTGAGGCCCTGCGCCAATTCTTTCTCCGCCAGGTAAGCGATGAGTAGGTTTTCGGACCAGCAGCCTCGGGTCTGCGCGGTGATGTTGAAGATTTTGACACCCAGGGACGATGCATGGAAAATCGGGCACACAATAGCGCATGGAAAATTGGGATGCACGATAGCGATGAATCTTGCGCTGAACTGGTGATGCGTCAGTTTGACCGGCATTGCGTTAATTTTTCGGCCAGTTAGCTCTGGTGCTTGGATTTTCTCTCAGTTTTTGCCAGCTTATGCTTCCAGGGGCCCAGGGACTGGATGTGGCACCACTTGGCAAGTCAGGGGGTCTCAGCAAGAAAGTCCAGGTGATGGCAGATGAAGTCTTTGATGTCCCTGAGGCTTCTCAACAGGAGGAAAGCTCAGTACAAGCCACTGGAGAAAGGACACAAGCAGGACACACAGCAAAATCCAGTCTTTGTCCTCTCTAAGGCAGAAGCAGCAGCAGCTGGCCATTCCAGCAAAGCACACACAGCAAAGGGGCAGTACTCCTCCTCCAGCTCTTCAGCTCTTCTCCTTAGCAGAGTTTCCTCTTGATCCAGAAGTGTTCTAAAAATCTGGGGTTTTGGGTCCACTACTTTTACTTATTTCTGCCTTTGAAGTAGGCAAACTTCAAAGGAAAGTCTCTGTTGTTCACAAGATCCTGCCTTGCCCAGGCCTGGCTCCAGACACACTCCAGGGGTTTGGAGACTGCACTGTGAGGATAGGCACAGCCCTTTCAGATGCAGGCGTTAGCTCCTTCCTCCCCACTGTAGCCCAGGAACCCTCATCAGGATATGCAGGACACACCTCAGCTCCCTTTGTGTCACTGTCTAGAGGGATTTCACAAACAGCCCAACTGTCAGTCTGACTGAGACGTGGAATCCACAGGCAGGCAGAGGCACAGAATCGTTAAGCAAGAAAATGCCTACTTTTTTTAAAGTGGCATTTTCAGACTGACAATCTAAGAACCAATTTTATCAAAAGATGTATTTTTAAATGTTGAGTTTAGAGACCCCAAATTCCATATCTCTATCTGCTCCCAATGGGAAACTATACTTAAAAGATATTGAAAGATGGTCCCCCATGTTAACCTATGGGAGAGAAAGGCCTTGCAATAGTGAAAAACGAATTTGGCATTGTTTCACTATCAGGACACAAAAACACACCAGTACATGTCCTAACTTTTAAATACACTGCACCCTGCTCATGGGGCTGCCTCGGGCCTACCTTAGGGGTGACTTGAATGTAGCAAAACAGAAGGTTTGGGCCTGGCAAGGTACACTTGCCAGGTCAAATTGGCAGTGCAAGACTACACACACAGACACTGCAGTGGCAGGTATGAGACATGCTTACAGGGCTACTCATGTGGATGTCACAATCAGTGCTGCAGGCCCACTAGTGGCATTCGATTTACAGTCCCAGGGTACCTCTTTTGCACTTTACTAGGGACTTACCAGTAAATTAGATATGCCACTCATGGATAAACAAATCACCACTACAATTTAGACAGAAAGCATATGCACTTTAGCACTGGTTAGCAGTGGTAAAGTGCCCAGAGTCCTAAAGCCAACAAAAACTATTCAGGAAATATAGGAGGAAGGAGGCGAAAAGTTTGGGGATGACCCTGCAAAAAGGCCAGGTACAACAATAACTATTTGGTCTATCGATGGTATTATCTGTGGATACTACTGATATTGCTTGCCTTTCTGTTACAGATTGATTTTGTGACTGTTTTCTTTCTCCTGATAAATGGTCATTATCTTTCTGAACGCTCTTCTGTTGAGCCAGTGGATACAGTTTTAACCCCATATCTCTCCTCACATAAGGTCCGAAGAGATTTGTCCCTTGGAAGCATTTCAATAGTACCAATTCCTGACGGGATCGTTTGGGATAAAGTACAATTTGATATATATATGGGCTTACGGAGGTTGTCCAAGTTCCTTATGTATTTAAGATTTCAATGACTGATGTAATTACACCTGGTGTTATTTCTGATGTCTCGGATGTTAAAACAATTGATTCTATGCTGTCTGAACTGCAGGATTACGCTGTATTTGAAAGTGAAGATGTGTATATGAACACAGCGAATTATGGGGAAATGTTCTGTTATCATCATTGAGTACATTACTTTCTCCACCGAGCTAACAGACATAGAGCAATACTTAAATATACTCAATGGGAACAGCGTTCAACTCCACCCGTGGGAAGCCCCAAAACATACGTAGATAAATTTGCATATTTTTCTGGGCATGACATTACAGAAGCAGAGTCATTATTTTCAATTGCCACCTTCTAAAAATGTGGAAAATGTTGCTAACCGACACCAAATTAATCTATTCAGATTCCTTTGTTTCCCGACTTGCTACTGAAGATTATGAATACTGGAAGAACACTATTGATGTGAAGAGTGTATGGGGAACACGAGATTGCCAAATTCAGGGAAGGGAGGCTGTGTTTAGAGCATGCCTTATTCCTGTACAAATGACATTTTCTAATGACACAGCTCAGCAAACATTCTGCTTAGGGTTAGTAAAAAAAAATAAAGAAATGAATGCGCCTAGTATTACCACACCAACCAGATTCACCGATTGGCAAGCATATTTAATCGTCACCTCAGAAGAACTAAATGCTTGGGTCCAGAATGGTACCTATAATTCCACACTTTCAAGTTCCGGCGGGTGGTAATTGTGGTCTACGGACACAAATGGGCGTCAGGTACATTTTGTTAATTCCTCAGGGGGTTTCAAGGTTAGCTGGCCAGACCTTTGCTATGTCTTGGGTCAATACTCTGGCATAGTTACTACATACAGTGTGGGAAAACTGTGCCAACAATGGTTACGCACTAACACCTTAGCAGCAGTTAAAGAACATCTTAGTCTCCTAACAGAAACTTGCAGGACTTCTTGCAATGATTCCTGTATGCCATATAAAATGACGTCTGGAAGCTTTCTCAAATGGAAGCGGCTGCACGTTTAAGGCAGATAGATAAAGAAAATATGTAAAAGGCTTGAGCTGTTGTCGATAATGGCATGAACACCCTGTCCAACAGAATATATACCTTTAATAATACTGTGTCATCTGCGATTGACATCATTCAGAATGACATGTCCCTTTAACAACATGGGCAAAGTCAGCTGCGTTCCATCATGCAGTTGGGTTGGACATTGTAGATTCTGAAAAGTGGCTGCGTCCCTCGGAAATACAGTAACAGTAGTGAATTGTTTGCTGCTTTTAATCTGTCCAGGGAGCAACAGATAATGACTAAAAAAGAGGGAATTTACAGCATGCTTAACATTGAAAAGTTAGAAAAGCTGCCTTTCACTGTAGCAGAGACACCATCAACAGTATGGTTAGTACATGGGGTTATAAATCTGCCTATTTCCATCTTTCGTTTCACAAAATGTTTGAAACATTTTGCTGTGGGCAGATATGAGTGGCTAGGAGATAGTTATATTAAGGAAGAGTGGGAGTTGCCTTTCAAGTTCAAATGTATGAAAGGCTAAAAAGAGGTCTTTCTGAGCAGAAGCGAATGTGAGACTACTGTTAGTCATTCAATGATTTGCAAGCAGGTGTCCCTTCTCGATGTCTGCAATGCAGAGGGTACAAACTTGCCATGCTTTCTGAAGGGTCCTCTTGTCCCTTTGCTTCATCCAGCATTTCATATACTTTCGAATAGAAGTTATGTGGTTCTGAATGATCAGAGTTGCTGGGGAATGAGGCTGGGAATTGCCTACGCAATTTCAGTGTCTCGAATTGTAACTTGTTGCAGCCATGTTTTATTCCCCCCTCACACAAGAGATAAGAATAGCAGAAATGTGGCCTCACATTGATACTACTAATGTACATTTTGACTAGCTTGGCAGACCAAAGGTGCTACTGTTTCAAAAACAAGTGGCGTTGACATCGGTGAAGGAGAAGTACACTCTCCAGATAGCGAGATCATCAGCCAAGATACAATCCTTATTAAATACTAACTTCCACAATAACTTTGGAGAACTGGTCTGTAGGACTATTAACGCCTCAAGCACTGCAGGGATTGTACACTTTTTTAAGGCTGTCCGATTAGTTTCCACCTTCCAGTGGAAGGTGGAAACACCATTCCTTCAGCTATCCATTCACTCTTTTTGAGTGTGTTTGGCAGATTTCCTATAACTTTGGCGCTGATTGGCAGAATACTGCTACTTCTACTTTCTCAACAAAGTGATGGAGTTACTACCAGCCCAGCTGTGTCATAGCCGCATGATGCAGTACTTTGGCACTCAGTTGCTGGAAAAACTGGAGCATGATTGGTCATTGTCATTCCGGCCAGTCCTATGGTGTGTGCAGCCTGTGTTTCATTGCATCTGGTGCCTCTTTGAATGCACGCTGATAGTGTGTCTTGCCCGCCAGCCAATGCCTCCTGTGGACAAGGAACTGTTAATGTTCCAGATGAGGGTTCATTCACGGTCATGCCCCAGGAGACTGAGGTTGATTTGTGAGGCCACTTCCGAGCCACTGCTTGTGAACTACTTGGCTCCTTTTACATATGGCACAATGGATTGTGCCACCTATGTGGTAGATCCTCTGTGTGAGGCTTCTGCGCACTTTTGCTCAGTGTATCCTATTGCCAATCCTGTTATCGATTTGACATCTGCTGATGTGGAGTCCTTCCTGGACACACTCCCGTTTGATGACTTAGAAAATTTTCTACAGGACCACACATTGTTAAATTTGACCATTGGCTTTTTTCAAAATATAAAATGTGGTACCAAATTGCTTTATTAATTCGGCTTGCGTTTGGGCTGCCTTGCTTGTTATGGTCAACATTATGGGGGTTATTCTAACTTTGGAGGAGGTGTTAATCCGTCCCAAAAGTGACGGAAAAGTGACGGATTTACCACCAGCCATATTACGAGTCCATTATATCCTATGGAACTCGTAATACGGCTGGTGGTATATCCGTCACTTTTGGGACGGATTAACACTCCTCCAAAGTTAGAATAACCCCCTATATCTCTATTGTATGTTTTTAGCTTATCTTTCAAGTAGAGTTTCAGCTTTTAGTTCAGAGCTGTTGGAAATGGCATTTCTGCAGGGACATCCCCAAACATTATGCCTTACTCCTCCTTTTTTTCTGACCTCATTATTTCTGGCTTTAGTACTTTGTGCACTTTACCACTGCTAATCAGTGCTAAAGTGCATATGATCTCTCCCTAAAACATGGTGACGGTGGCTCATACCCAATTGGCATATTTAATTTATGTGTAAGTCCCTAGCAAAGTGCACTACAGGTGCCCAGGGCCTGTAAATTAAATACTACTTGTGGGCCTGCAGCACTGGTTGTGCCACCCACATACGTAGCCCATTACCATGTCTCAGGCCTGCCACTGCAAGGCCTGTGTGTGCAGTTTTACTGACACTTCGACTTGGCATTTAAAAGTACTTGCCAAGCCCAAGACTACCCTTTTTCTACACATAGGTCACCCCTGAGGTAGTTTTTTTATAATGAAATACACTGTTCCAAGAAAAGAAAGAAAGACAAGGTGAACACTAGGGAGTCCTAATTGTTAGGAGCAAGAGTCCTCACACACCCTGTTGGGTGTCATGCTTCATCATCGGACGTGCTCCTCGTCAGACCGGCGCTGCAATGTCTGACGGGCACCCCCCGTAGGGGGGCTCTTTGCCGGAGATCTTTTCTCGATGATGCCACAATACCCCACAAGTGAGTAAGGAGAAAAAAGAGAGGAGAGATCAAAACAACAGAGTAAAATTGGCTCAAGACCCTCACTGAGTACTATGTTTATTTGTCTGTGTGGGGTGATGGCCAAGCTTAAAAATATAACCGGAGAGTGAGATAGAGATGATGCTCAACCACTCTCTAATACTATATACGACAAAAAGGAGGTCAGGGACTACCAGACCTACCTCAAACTAGGGTCGACATGTTTCGCGTCCTATGACGCTTCTTCAGGACCTAATGTATTCTAAACTTCTCCAACTCTAGACTAAATTGACTCTTGCAATCTATAACTGACAGTCAAAAAGTATCACCAGAAACTTTCGGGAGAGCTACCAGGGGTAGGTTAGTTCACCCGCCTCCAGGACTGAACAAAGTGTTTGTAAGCCTGGCTAACGGCCTGCGTGATCCCATGAAGCCCTGTCCCAACTTGGGCGGGGTGACTAATAGGAACAGAAAGTTCGGGTCAGATTGGACTAGCGTAAGTGACTAGGTTAGTTGGCAGCTCCGTGTGCATTTCACTCAGACATCCCCAAACACAGGATGCTCAGTCATACCTGCACACATCTGCATACTGAATGGGTCTTCCTGGGCTGGGAGGGTGGAGGGCCTGACACTTACATTTGAAAGGACAGTGGCTTGCCCTCACACAATGGACTGCCAAACCCCCTATTGGGACCCTGGCAGACAGGATGGAACTGAAATGGGACCTGGTACACTTCTAAGCCACTCTTTGAAGTTTCCCCCACTTCAAAGGCACATTTGGCTATTTAAACAGGGCCTCTGACCCTACCAACTCAGACACTTCTGGACAAGAGACCACTGGTGAAGGAACTCTGAACCAGAACCTGCAACCTGCCAAGAGGATCTGCCTGGTTGCCCAAAGGACTCACCTGACTGCTTTGCTGAAAAGGACTGCTGCCTTCTGGCTCTGCTGAGAAGTGCTCTCCAGGGGCTGGGATAGAGGTTGCCTCCTGTTCCTTGAAGTCTCAGGGCCAAAAAGACTTCATCCAGCAAAGAACTTCTTGTGCGGCCCACTGGATCGATGCATAGCCGAGCCATAACGAAGCAGCCCGACTTCCTGTGAGAAGAATCGACACAGCACCTGCTGCGCAACAGTAATTTCCCCACATCGCCCACCGGATCGACGCAGCTCCTGTGACTTCATCCTGCACGTCCAGGATTTCTCCACATCGTCTCCGGGGCATCCAAATACCCCGCAACCCAAAGAGGATCCAAGTCTTTGCGACGGAAATCAACACAAGGCCCTGTCTGCGTGGAAACATATTGACGCATCGTCTCTATGCACTCGGAAAAACCGTCACACACCTCCCTGTTTTCCACACATTTCTCATCTGTGGCCCTTTGTGGATAATTTAGACGCAAACCAGGTACTTTGTGCTTGCAAGAGACACATTGGTTTTTAAGAACTTAAGACTCTTTTTATCATTCTCTAAAGTGATATTTCAACGTGTACTTATCAAATCTTGATTATTTTGACCTGCATTTAACCAGATAAATATTCTATATTTTTCTAAACACTGTCTGGTGTATTTTGTGGTGTTATACTGTGTTATTGCATGATTTATTGCACAAATACTTTACTCATTGCCTTCTAAATTAAGCCTGACTGCTCAGTGCCGAGCTACCAGAGGGTGGGCAGAGGATAATTTGGATTAGGTTTGACTTACCCTGACTAGAGTGAGGGTCCTTGCTTGGACAGGGGGTAACCTGACTGCCAACCAAAGACCCCATTTCTAACATTGGTGATCAGTGCTGAGGATAGGACTTGTATTTGTGCAGTGACATACAATAGCTATGTGTACACTACCTACCCACAGTTAAAGGTCAACTTGATTTTTTTAAACTTTTTTTGCAATTTCATTTTCTGCTTGACATTTTTAACTTAATCCTCATTCAACATGTCTCTGGCTGGGTCTCAACCAGGAGCTGAAGATTTTAACGTAGCCAAGCTGGAGACATACACTGTTAACCAGCTGAAGGGGTTCTACAAGGGGGTGGGAGTACCTACCCAGGGTGCCTTCAGAAAGGAGGAATACCAAAAGGTCCTGAGGGCCTGGTTAAAAGCCCTTTCAGATGAGAATGTTGAGGAGGAGGGTCCAGAGGATGGCCCCTCAGAGGATTTCTTGCCAGTAGTGGAGGATGTTACCCCTGAAATTGTGCCCCCTGCTAAACCAGGGAGCAGTGTCTCTAGCCATGGCCTGACTGCAGAAAGGGACTGCTTGGACAGGGGGGTAACCTGACTGCCAACCAAAGACCCTATTTCTAAAAAGAGCTTTTTTAGAGTTGGACTCATGCACCCTCGCTAGTGAGGTAGCATCCTTGTTCCAGCAATGGGGTGGGTGAATCCATTTTAGTTCCCCATGGGGCACAAGAGATAGCTTAGCCATGGGCTTGCAGGCCTGTTGACCTTTTCACCTAATAATCTTTTACCTACTTAGCATTTTCTGTTTTATTCCATTTATTTCATTATTTCTTTTAGCACTTCGCAGCTGTCTACAATGCATAAGAAATGTTTTGCTTTTGCTTATCAGTGCCATTCTGAGAAGGCGTCATTATCAGTGATGTACGTAGGTATTGTCATCATGTCCCTTTCTCTATACCGTTTGACAGGAACATGATGTGCACTTGCTACGGATTGTTCATGTAATTGTCAACATAGGTCTGACGCATTATCAGTTGTTTAGGAACATACCTGCGTCAGGGATCCAACATGAGCTGTATAAATACACCTCACAGGACAAGGTTATTAGAGGGGTTGCTTCCAAATGCCATCTATGCTGCACATCACCTTGCTGCAGAACTGAGCCTTTGTATCTTCATGAAATCTGACCTAGAGACCTCATTCCAAGGTAACGAGGGATGGGGGCGTTTCTCATGGTACTGGCAGATTAGGGTTTATCACACCTAGCTCTCGTTAGGGTAGAGATTAGGCTGTTTTTGCTAGGAATTGCATACCTTATGTTTATTGCAATATGGTGGGGGGTTTCATATTCACAACTCTCATCTTCACGATTTTGCTTTTATTATTGCTCATTATCCTAATCATTGCAATTCATGCATTTTACTGTAGATTGCAGTCTTTTCAGTAAATATATTGAAAACTCTCCTGCTCTCTTTCATTGCCTATGTGTCTATGAGACTTTTTTGATAACGAGAGAAAAGGGTAACTTCCATTCCACCACGACTTCCCTGAGAAGTCGCATCTAGAGTCCATGCGTAAGGCTGCCGGAAATCACCTTTACTGTTTAAAGTTTGGTGAGGTACTGCTTGTGAACCAGGAGGGCTTGATCGACAGTTGCGACTTGTTGTAGGAGTGACTCAGTTGCCTACAAACGGAAGTGCTGTCACCCCTAAACCAGCAGTCTCGTTAAGGAGCATGGTAGTAATGCATTGGAATATACAAAAGGTAACATTGAAAAGAAGCTAGTAGTGTGGCAGAAAAATGACTCAGGAGATGGTTTCTGCTGGGTGACTTGTTTGTTTGAAGGGTTTACAATAAAGCTGACTGACGGTGAATGGATGAGCTAGTTCAAGCAGGTGGGGGTGGGATTGAGGTGCGGTGCTCTGTTAAACATGTAACAAGAAAGAGACCAGGTGTTAAGTGGCAAGAAGTGCAAATACACTTTAGGGGGAAGAAGACCTTTCTTTTTAAACCAGTATTTTTCACACTGTAATGACTGTGCTGTCTTGCATAGGGGCAAAGGAGGCGGATGAGCCACCATGGATTCTCACAGGTGTTTCAGGTGATTAGCTATGGAGAACAGTGATTGGCTGGAGGTGTCTTATAGTTGTCTTTAGGATCAAGTGTGCAAGGAAGTCTTTCTGTTTTACCTTTTCCACGCAGGCCCAGGGGTCTGTAAGTTTGCATTTGCCCACTCTGTCTGTTGCAAGGGTTCATAGTGTGGGGCTTGGTTATGGAGTTATTTTGATATTAATGAAGAAAGGAAACTTGTCGGACAAGTTTGGGCAGGGGTTGAATTGAGTGGTTTGTTGCTGGGAAGAAAAGGAACAACAGGTTTGTCGGGTAAGTGTTTTTGGCGGGAAAGGTGGATTTCTTACAAGTTTTAAAGATTAGATAATGGTTGGAGCGGGCCCTAAACAGGCACATCAGCTGGTGTACAGGGAGTTGGAGGGGATGGAGCTGAGCTGTGGTGCGCTGCTAACAAAGTAACTAGTATGGACGTAAGGGGCTAGGAAAGGGGAAAGAAGCCCTGGGAGGGGAGGTGAAATTGTTTGCTTAAAGTGCTGCAAATACTAAGAGGAGTGATACCAATGCAAAACGTGTTAGGCTGAGTCGTTTCTGGGCAGGAGAGTTAACGTTGGATGGGTTATTTCAGTTGTATTAGTCAGGATATTAATCAGGGAGACCCCCATGAGATTATGGGTTTGGTTAGCAAATGTTGCACCATACAAAAGCAAATTGTGCAGAAAAAACACAGGAAAGTTGCAGTATTTTTGTGTCAGGCACAAAAATGCGCCTCGCATGATGAGCTGCTTGCAAGCTACAAGGTACCAGTAAATAAAGCTGTCATTGATGCTGGCAGCAGGAAGCAGGCAGGTAGGCCAAGTAGATCCAAGCTCTGTCAAGAGGCCGTCCTGGCTCTGTGTAGAAGTAACCACGTAGACCAGGTGTTACACCCCCTCATAAATGTATTTCGGATAAATAGTTGGGTACAAGTGCTTTCAGTGGGATGTGGTGAGGTATTTGTCGGATTTCACCAGGAAAACACACAGGCCCTCATTGTGACCTTGGCGGTCTTTTCGCAAGACCGCTGAGTTACCGCCGCGGTGAAGACCGCCGACCGCGGCGGTGTGCCGCTGTGCGCATTCTGACCGCTGGGAGCGTTCCGCCGGAAAACCGCCAGCAGCCACACTGGCGGTCGGCGGGAAAGTGGAGACTGGTCAACCTCCACCGCCACGCCAGCAGAACACCGCCCACAGAATTACGACCCACATTTCTGTGTGGCGGTCTTCTGTTGGCGGTCTTCTGTTGGCGGTCACGTCCCTATGGCTCCCGTCGCCTCCCGGAGGACCAACGCACAAGGTAAGTTGATCGTCCGTGAGGGGAGGGGGTGGGGGGGTGTTGTGTGATGTGTGCGTGCATGGGGGTGTGCGTGTGAGTGTGTAGAGGGGGTGTGTGAGTGCGTGTATGCGGGCGGGGGGTGCTGCTGTGTCTATGGGTAATGTGTGCTGTTCGGCAGGTGCGCATGTCGGCATGTATGTGTGCGGGTATGTGTCCCCGTTGTGTATGTGTGTGTAGGGGGTGTGTATATGTGCATGTTGGGGGTGTGTGCATGTCGGGGTACATGTATGTGCATGTCGGGGTCGGGGTGGGGAGGGGGTTCGTACCACCTCTGGGGGGGTGGCAGGGGGGTGGAGGGTGTGGGGGGAGGACTCGGGTGGGTAGTGGGGGGTGGGGGAGACCCCTATCAGTGCCAGGGAAGGAATTCCCTGGCCCCGATAGTGCTTACCGCCATGGTTCGCACGGCGGTTCCCGCCCACAAGAAACCGCGGCGGTAGGCAGGGTCATAATACCCTTGGCGGTCTTGGGACGACCGCCGGGCCGGAGTGCGCAAACTCCAGCCCCGCGGTCATGACCGCCGTGGCGGTCGGAGTGGAGAAGTAGCGGTCGGTCGCGGCGGGGACCGCCGCGGTCAGAATGCCATTTTTAATACCGCCGGTCTGTTCGCGGTCCGACCGCCGTCTCTCCGCCGACCGCCAGGGTCAGAATGAGGGCCACAATCTTCGACACTGTTGGTTATTTTACAAAATATTCTGTTTTTTTCTTACTTGGTATTCCTATCAATCTGCATTCTTCTCCATTTCCATTTCCTCTTAGGCTCCTCTCATGCACCCTATTTTTCAGCATTATAGGCCTGCGTGATTGTTGGGAAAATCTGAACCTCACACCGCCGAAGCTTACTGACCAAGCTGAGCCCCTGACCCTTGGTTTGCGGCCTGGTGTTGGATAGTGCCAGGCAGCCTTGTGAGCAGTAGTGCCCCCGCTGGTTTACTTCACTAACCCAGCACCACGCCTCGCGACAGGAGTGGAGAAGGAAGGGATATCTGGACCTAGAACCAGAGCAGATTTGCACACAACAGTGTTGAAATGGGTGATTCTGAAAGAGGCTGTCAGCGTTACTGCAGCCCTCTCCAGCCTCCGCCTCTTAAAGGATGCCCAAGGCAGATTCAGCTGGAGATAAGCCACTGGAGACTGTCTGGCCTCTGCGTGATTGACACAGGACACCGGTACTGTAGGAGAGGGGAGGGGGGACAATGGAAACCAGGGGACGCGGGGAGGGAAGAACAGTAGACTGGGACTTTCACATAGGTACCAAGTCTCGGTCTCCGACAGTCTTTCTTTTATCCTGACTGCGCTGGCTTTCAGGCGGCTGAAGCAGGAAACTTAGCTGAGCGTCATTTTGTCAGTTTCCGGCAGGTGGGAAGCAGGCTGCAGCGGAGTCCCACGAGATGTTCTTGGTGACATCCTGTGGCACGAAGGAGAAAGAGGAAATAGCATCTCCCCGCTTGTTGCACACCCTGCTCTTAATGGCCAAGTGGGTGTACAAGACCAACAAAAGAATGGTCGCTCTCCTTTTTTTTAATTTTGGGATTTTTACAAAAGTTGCGATTTTACTTTTTTCCAAATAACTAAATTGATATCCTGGTGGCTGAATCTCCAGTTTTTTAAGCTTTCAGTGTTTTTTGAAAAAAATCGTGGGATTTTTGTAAAAGTTCTAACTTTACATTTTATGTAAATAGCTAATTCGCTAAGCCCTGGAGTGTCTGACCAGGGCGTTATATATGTTAGCGCTGGCCTGTCTCAGTAAAGCAACATCTTCACAGATGTCATGCTGCCATCCATGAATGTGCCACCTCACGCCATCGTGATCTTTAGCACTAGGCATCCACCGTCGAATAGGTTTGATAAAATGTTGTTTTGTTTAACAGAATAATATTGTTAGCTGATATCCATTTCTGAGCCCTGCCCAGCATCAATTTAATGCAACAAAGATATTTCGAGCTGGATGTCAAGCAATGTATATTCACACACAGGGACCCTGGACCCTGTAGGGGAGACATTAGTCTCACTCGTGTGACTTAGCCTCTGTTTGCTAGCCAGGCCTCTAGGAGAGCACTGATGGTAGTTTGAAGCATTGGGGGAGTGAGTGGCGGTACTGATATCACCTTACGTTGTTCCCTTGTACAAATATTACTTTACTCCTACAAACTAATATAGTTCAAGATAGGAACTGCCACTCTTGGCAGACAGATACGTGATGTCATTCCAAGAAATTATCAGGGTAAATTGTGGTTCTTTGCAGAAACAGTACAGGTTGGGTCAAGGGTTCATGCCCTCAAAGCATCCAGGATGAACTACTGGGAGGCAGGGACATTATTTTTTGTTAGCAAATAATCAGCACTTTCGATCATTTCGCTGTTTAAGAGGATTTGTGCCTAAGCAAGTGACAGTTTAATGACACAACTCCTTCTTGGAATATTGAAACAATTTGCAAGTCCATGCACAGTGGCAGATTTCATAGCCTAGCAGGCATTTGAACGAAAGCTGGATCAAGCGACATATTTAGCATAGCCTAATAAACTTATGGCATGGGTTTTTTGCATAGTGCGGGGTTTACAGATTTCTCTGCCTTGTGGTGCTTTTGGGAGTCTTGGAGTGCGGACTATTTTCTGAGAGCTGTAGTTTTCCATGTTCAGGTTACTTACCGATCCTTGCTCATCCCCGTTAGGCTTTAACCAAGAAATGGGCGATTTCCCTTGTAACCCTTTTCAAACCTCAAGAAATACGGATGCTGCTTATGCAATTTATCATACAGGTCCCTACTGTATTTAACATTAAACTATGGAAACACCATCTTACTTCCCAACCTTCAAACGTCCAAACATGCACCCAGACAGCAGGAGAAAATCAATATTTGTAAAGCGGCGCGGTTTCTGATTGTAGTGTTGAGGGGCCAAAATATTACAGGAGGGGTTGCCCATCGAAAATATTTGAATGATGGACTGAATCTTGTAACCTTGGATATAAAGTATCAGACCTCACAAAGGAGAACCATCGCACAGGTAACCATGACCCATGCAGGGCCAGACTGGAAACCAGAACCACCCCACAAGTGCTCAAACCAGCCCCATTCCTTTCCTCCCCTTCTCTGCCTTTCTCTTTCCATCCATCCTCCTCTCTCTCCTTCTTTCCTCTTATTCTCCTACCTGCATCATCTGTCTCACCCTTTTCCTCTCTTGTTTTCTCTTTTGCTAAGCTCCCTTTGTTCAGAGATTACTATTGAATAGCAACACCAACATCATGGCGGCATACTAATATCAAGAGCAGATTAGTGAGGGACACAATATTGAAACGTAAGTGCATGTAGGGAAGCATAGAATTACATAGAATTACTATTCCTAACTCCACGTCTATGTACCTTGAATCTATGTGTACATAAATGTGGAGTTAGGTATAGCAAATCTAGTGCAGCTCTCTGGTGGGCCCTCCCAACTCTCCTAGGTAGATACTTCATCCAAATCACCCGTGCCACAGGCCAAGACGCCCTGAAGTCTCTTGCCTTGTCTCACAGTAAGAAGAGTCCCGGAATTTGTAAAAAAATCAAGTTCTCCTACATGCACCCCCAGTATATTTGGGGCGCCCCTTCTCTTGTCACCAATAAGAACAGGCTTGAGTAACCCCACCACCTGCTCACCTTTACATGCTGCCGCACCTCAGTCCTTCATGTAATGAAGTCCAACCTCGATCCAAAGAGATATTTTGCTCCCTGGGCCTTACTTGCTTAATCGAAGCTGCCATCCAGGTGCACTGGGTGTCCTTCTACCTGTGCCCCCCCCCCCGTCTGAATCAAGGGGTCATAACTAGGACAATAGAGGCGGGTGAGCAGGCATCAATATTATGTTTATGTAACAGAACACGTCTCATTTTTTGAAGGAGGGCTATTTTGGAGAAACTCATACGAAATCGATGTCTGAAAACGGATCGTCCTTTGGTCTCGAAAGAGAGCTCTCTGTTTTTTTAATTTTATTATTTGTATCAAATGCGTAGTTTTATGTAGCTCCTAGATATCAGAGCTCTTTAAAATGAACACTCAAAATCATAAATTTAGGTAAGAAAATATAATATATTATTAAATATCATTACAAAATAATGCACTCGGATTACAAATAGTGTCTGAAATTCTCAGAAGGCAGTATAGGGAAAACTGTACATAATTCCTTTTTAACTGGGGGGTGGAGAGTTTCGCGAAATTTAAGCACCACGCACAGTTCTCTGTCACTGGAAAACCTCCAGCGTTCCATATGTTTTAAGAATTATTCACGAGTACAAAAAGCAGAAAACATTGACTTCTCATTGACAAGTAATAGCCGCCTGAGCCTCTGGAGAACATTCTTATGGATTAGAGCTAATAATAGGAGGCCTAACTGGTCTCATTATTTCATTAATAAGCCAAGTGGAGGGGGATTAAATGACAGCAGACAATGCGGGGCATCTCCCGCCTCTCACTTATGCATTCGCGGGTGACGATGAATGCTGGTGTCTATAATGTGCTTTGCGGGCTGTCCGTCCGGGTCCCTTTAAGAGGCCAGACAGGGCGCGCGAGCTCTGCGCTGCTCCCGCCGGGCCCGGTCCATCTCTTCTCTCTCAGCCTCAGAGAGCAGCACAACAACAGAACCCAGCTGTCTGGCATGCCCCCTGGGGGGAAGCCTCTGTGTTTACACGAATGATCATATGGTAACCTCTTCCAGCTTCTGGGGCTAAGTCACTCGCTTACCTCATCTGCAGGCAAATTACCTCATCCATGTGAAATGCGGCAAGTGCAAGACAGGCTCACAGCAGAGTGCTCTCAGGGGCCTTGCTTCCTCATTAGGGCAGTGCAGAGAGCTAGCCTTATCCTGGCTACCCGGAAAACAACATTCTAATCTGCTAATTTTATCATGATTTCTGTCCGTGACAAACAATGAGCCCTTTGTGAGGGAGCAGAAATTAATTTAAAAAAATGAGATGGCCTGTGTTTTATGTTGGAGTAGAGAAGACATTTCTTCTGTAAGTTGTTTTTTTGATTTCGTCAATATATAAAGGGGCCGCGTCTGCACCCAAAATGCCATTTTACAATATATGTGGTAAACCTTCATTCAATTTTTATTAGATAAATAAAGCGCTTTACCCAAAGTGCTAGACAAAATACCAAACTGTGCAAAAACGTGAAAGTGATGGTAAGCAAATATCAGAGTAACTTATGAACGCCTTGACAAATATATAAAGTATTCTTTAAAGGGAGAAAGACAAAGTATTTATTTATTTTGTTTTTATTTATTTAGTTGTATTTTTATACAGCACGAACGTTACCCAAAGGTGTTAGAGCGCTTTACTGTGGCTATATGTTATTAAATAGATACTTACAGAGGGCTCAATAATTACCGAATAGTACCAAATATAGTTACATGAGCTCTAAAATTACAAAATGGTAAATCATCATAGAAAAAGCAAACACGTTTTTCAGTGTATATACAGCAGTGACACATTTGTAAGCACATGATGAAATGGAGGTAGTGTAGTTCTGTGCCAAGAGATGGGCGAACATGTTCTCAGTGGAGGGACCTTGGCTGCAATGTCTAACCTAAAGTATCATTGAAGGAGCAGGGCTTTCTGTTCTGTTTTGAAGGTCATCGGCAAGGTGGTAGTGCTAAGGTTTGGAGGTAGTGAGTTTCAAATTGAAGGACTGTGCAAGGAGTCAATCTTTTTAAAGAGGACAGGGCAAGAGACATATTAGAAGAAAGAAAAGGAGCACAAGTGATGTTGGGCAGGGTGAGAACAAGTGGGCTGTGATGAAAGGGGTTTATTATATGATGTGGTTGTGCGACCTCACCGATAAATAAACTCACAAACCTGTATTTGGTTCACTCAGGCTCATTTGCAAAAGCTTTAGCTCAATCCTAGGTAGCTGCGACTTCAAGCAGTCAGACTTTGTCAAACGAACTAGTGCAAAGCATTTTAAAGTCCCAAAACCATTGAATAAGAAAGAAACATGGCACAAAGAAAATCCAACAACAATTTATCCAAAAAAGCTCTTATTTTCATGATTTTTTTAGACCCCAAAACAAGCAAAATGCACAGGAGGCTTCTGTAGATATATATTATTATGCAAATAATAAATCACTTATTTTAATTCAAATTGCGAACAAGCATTGGCAACTAATGCGATTAGTTTGTAACGCTGTGTTCAGTTACTCCAGCCCACTTTGAATGCCCATCTCCAACAAAGAGCAAGTCACAGCGGCCATTTAGCCTTTGCAAAACTGTTATCTTGCAGTCAAAGCAGTCTCCACTCCAGTTCACGGCTCTATGGGAGAATTGCCACAGAAATCAATGGAGTCAACCTGACGCAACAGATACAGGATCCTGAAGATGCTCAAAGATGATGTGGATGCTGATCCAAGGAAGGGAATCTACCTTGGGCCACCCTTCAGTCCACGAACATGGTGGGGTGACTTGGCCCACAGAGGTCGATGTCCCTCACAGTCCAGTTGAAGTCTAGCCAAAAACCAGTTGCCATCTTTTGACTGGTCTACTGGTGTCCGGTTACAGCAAAACCAGCGGTTCCCTTTAACTGAGGCTAGTTCCCACCTTGGGTGACCTTACTGCACTCTGATGTCTCTCTCTGGTCCAGCACGGTTGGGTACAATTTTTGTGCACCAAGACTCGGTTTCGCAGACTACACATAGGCAGTCAGTGGCCATCAGAAAATCTTGGCTAACAGCTCATCAAGACAGGCTTCTTCAGCCTTTGTGGCCCTATGGTTTTAACAGGAAGTCAGTTAACTGACTTTTGGAGTCACTTCTTCTGTTTGGGGCTCGGGAACAACTTTTCCTTGAGTAGAGCACCACATGCACAGTCCTTTCTTTGCTAGCCCAAGGATCAGCAGGTGCAGTCCAGTCTTTGGTGCAGCCTTTCATTTCTGGGTCTAGTGAACAGCAGGGCTGTCCTTCTTTAGTCCTCTCTCCAGTGCAGATGTGATTTGAGATCTGTGTACCAGGGGTGCCACTTTTATGCCCAAAACTTGCCCTAGAGGGATGTGGTGAGTAATAGCCAATGGGCTAACAGGTCCCCTCCCACCTAATGACCACTGCCTCTCAAGTGTGGCATCTAGATCCCCAGAATGCAATATTCTGCTCACTTCCAAGATAGCAGAACCCCTTTCTGGGTGAGTGGAGCTCAGTAGCCCTCCTTAGAAGTGTGGTTACTGAGGCATACATGCCCACGGAAAAGCCTGTTTGGCAATTGTTTTCCCCTCTCTGTCCCTGACACCAACCTGTCTACCAGAACTAAAGAGCAGCCCCTCTTGTGTGTGTCAACCATTAGTCCTTTGAAGATGGCTTCCCCTTTGAAGCTCAATTTTTGGGCTCATACCTAGTTCGGCCTTCCTACCAGGAAGAGAAAACACCTCTTACAGCAGCAGGCCATTTGTGTTCCTTTCTGAGAGTCCTTTGCACATCCCCCCAGGAGTGCTAACAGCTGTCTCATGGACAGCAACCTTAAACTGTCACTAGAAAACTTTGGCAACAGAGTGGTGACTTTTTAAAGTTGCCATTTACTTAAGTATCACATTAAATTTGACTGGAGCATCAAGTCAGGTTTAATGAAACAATGCATTTGGTACATTGAAGTACCAATTTTAGTAGTCCAATTCAGAAGTTAGCACAGCTGAGTTATCAACGTGTAACCCTGTACTCGCCAATAGAAAAAACAACAGTTTGGTGTTTTTTCTGTTAGGACATGTAAAACCAGAGGTCCTGCTTTTTAATTTAAAGCACCTTAACTTAGGGCTCATCAGTCCTGCCTTATGGGTAACATATATATTAAGAAGGAACATTTTTGTCTTGCCATTATTCTCGTTAGCAGTTCAAAACTGCTCTACCATCCTGCAGTGGCAGGCTGGGAGACATGCTTTAATTTGTCACACTCAACGTGGCACTATAAGTGCTGCAGTTCACGGGGGACACTTTAACTTACAGCCCTATGTTTTAGAATCCCGTTCAGGGGACCAAGGGGGAACACAGGAGTTACTAGGCCCAACAAAGGTGGCTGAGACCTTTTACTCTGATGTTCCGGGGCCCACCCTACAATGGACCCTCCTCAACTGGGTCAAGCACCCCATTCTGCACCTGACTCTCAGGTGGGTTGCGTAGTTTGAGCAGTCAACACTCCTTCAAAGGAATCTCAGTTGCAGTTCAGTGAACGCAACTCATAACTCAACGTGCGGATGGCACAACAATAATTCAATGCCTAATCAACCAAGAAGCACACTCAGTTTCTGTTAAATGTCACAGCTCTCTTAAAATTACTTCTGTGCTCACACCATTCATAAAAGTGCAACTGGGTAGCCAGTGGGCTACCACAGTCCATGTCCCATGTGGCCTCTTCGCACCATTACTACAGAGGCCACCAGGGTTCTTTAATGGAGACCTTCCTCGTTGTCAGCCAGTGCCTCTTCACCTCTGCTCTATCTGGGTACTGTACAGCCTCCTTGTTAATCTAGTCACCATTAATCCCCTGTTACGCTGCCCACTCCCCACCAGGTTCTGTAGATCCTTAATCAGCATTGTACCCCATCTCCGTCCTCATCATGGTCTGCTCTGCTGCACACTGAAGGCAGCGGTCTTGGGGTGTGACCTATCCTGGCACAGTGCTATGACACTGGCATCGTCTAGGTGCAGGGCCCAGTCAGCTCAGTCCGCTCGCCTCTGTGGCCCACTTCATGCAGGTCTCAGTCACTGTCGGGCCCGTCACTGCTCACATCGAGGCATGACCTGCCACTAAAAAACAGAATCTTAACTTTTAGTAGAGCTAAAGGTGGATAGTTTGAGAGAGCACGCAGGTCTTAAATGAGGCAAGATAATTAGGGGCATATTTAGGAAAAGTGCTGCATCTAGTGCAGCATCACTTTTCTTGAGTCTATTAGCACCCTCTCTAACGCCACCATGTGTGTGCCTTATTTAATATATGGCACACCATGGCTGTAGTTAAGGAATTAGCGTCAACTAGCATCAGAATGTCTGATGCTAATTCGGCATTTTGCAGCCAAACGGGGGAATGCACTCTTTGTATATATTATGTCAGGCGCAGGCATGATGTAGTGCAAAGCATTACAAAGTGGCGCAATGCACGCATTGCACCACTTTGTAAATATGGCGCTGCTTTTTTGTCCTTCTAACGCCACATTAGCTTAAAAAATGACGTTAATGTGGCGTTGGAATGGCACTAGGCCCTCTTAAATCTGGGCCCTAGAGTTAGGGCTTGTAGGAGGAGAAAAGGAAGAGGAGACTTGTGAGTTGTCAGTATGGAAGTAAAAGAGGACATGCTAAAGCCATAGGGATTTGTTTATAAACTGGATGTATAATGAGGTATGAAGGCTGGAAGAAAGGAAAGAATGAACAAATGGGTCAAAGCAGTAAATAGATCCCGGTGGCTGGGGGGTGTGGAGTATTTAGCAGGACAGGACAAGGAAAGAGCCTTAACAAAAAAAAACAAGCATATGCAATGCAACCGGTCTCGCATTTGCTTGAGCTAGAGCAATTAGCATTGTAAACTCCTAACCGGACTTTTCCTGCCACATAAACTGAAAATGAAAATAAAACAGTTTCACATAACTAACTGGACTTTCTTGCCATATAAACTGAAAAGTAAAAGTTTCACATAAGCGAGCTGACGGCCACCATCAGTGCAAAGCAGACACACAAAGGGAAATAAAAGTTCACTCGTAGTAAAACCTATAGGCAAAAGTACAATTATCCATGTAACTGGCAAAAGTGCAATTATCTACGTAACCGACAAAAGTGCAATTAACTATGTAACAGGGTCGATGTCATGCAAAAAGCTCGAGTTCTGCCCAGCGAGATCACGCTGCAAAAAAAGAGAAAAAGTAGTCCAGAAACCAGACGGAAAATGTGGAGCCTCGTAGGTTTTCAGTACTTGGTTGCTGCACTGGAGGAGGGCTACTCACCGGAAAAGGCATGACTTATGCATGCCTTTCACTAATGAAAGCAAGCAGATTTTAAAAGGCAAGCTCACGAACCAATGAAAGGAACTGATGTGACATGGGAGTGGTTTGAAGCCCAAAGAGAGATTACAGCACGGGACAGAGCTCTTTGCGCTCGCCCATAAAAAGACTTTCAGTGGCGTGAAGAGAGCGCAAACCAGACGGGGGTTGAAACAGAAGAGAAGCTAGAAGTTGCCTAATTATAAAAAACAGAGACTGGGAGCTCAGAGCGACAAGGGATTATGAGATTGGAGGGGGATGAGGGATAGAGAGAATGCTTTCTAGGGGAGAGAAAACAGCAGCGAGGTTGAACGGGGTAGGAAATAAATCCTAGGAGAAAGAGAAGGATTAATAAAGGAAATAAAGTCGAACAACAAACAAGTGAAGGCAGAAAGCATTAGTACATCAAGTGGAGAGATATTAGAAACTGGGGTAAACCCAAGCTTGGGAGACAGACTAAACGATCAGGCACTGGAATGATAGTCCTGCTGTCTACAGTATCCAAAGCCTTTAGCTTTAAAGACGGGGCACCTACGAGAGGCACAGTTAGTCATGGTGAGCCGGGCATATCCATGCAGCCTTATGTAGCATGGACTTTCAATCAATAAACCACATATTGCCATTCATTCATTCTTTCATTTAGCCATCCATCCACCCATACAGCCATTCTTTAATTCATTCAGTCATTTATAATGGCCTTCCTCCAAACAATATGGCACGTCACAGGTGACTATGAAATGAAAGGAGAAAAGAAATTTAGATTTTAGATGACAACCTGGCTCTCGTGAACGTATGACAGAGCAGAAGGGTTGCTCTGCCAGCTTATATGTTTCTGGTTTGAAGTCGGACGTACAGCAGCATTTCAGTCACTGTATTGACTTATAGTGGCACAGAACCTGATCACAGAAATGATGGGAACAAATCTTAAAAACACCAGCACGAAAAAGGCCTTCACCTCTGGTAATCAGGCATAGGATTAGTGCATTAATGGTGTGTCTTCTAAAAACATGCCCATTCATCCTGTGCTCTCAGTCAGAGGCACCTAGTACTCTGAACCAACTGAGTCTTTGCATCTCTGCTTCCACTCACAATCCAAGGGTCTGCCTCTGGGCCTGGCAGTCCGAAATACGAGGCGTTCACTGTAGTGACAAGGAAGAGTTAGATACACCCAAAGAGGCCTTAGCTTCTTGGAAAGCAGTGGTCAGAGCTGCTTCACTAATAAGGCCGAACAGGACTTTGTGTTTCCTGGGTTCATCTTTGGTTTGGTGGTCGAACGGCAAAGGCCAAGCAGTTGGATGGAGCGACATTCAGTGCACCAGCGCATGCAATAGTCACTAAACCAACAATTCTCAGTCACAGTATTTACTAAACAGTTCTTTTATTCAGTTTAAGAGTAAATATGGAGAAAAGATAGATACGTCGGACTGACCCTGAGCATTCTTGAGCTACTACCTGGTCGACTGACAATAATAGAGGAAAATCAGGAGCAATGTGTTAATTAGGGATCAAGGCTGTTCAACGCTTTAAACCCCGAATTACTTTACTCAGCACAAGATCTTTGTAGTTCTAGCCTGGATGATAAAGTATGCTCAAGTTTAGTGTTCTTAAGGCTCCCTCAGCTCCTAGGTCCCTGAGATACAGGGGTGTATCTTAGGCAATAATATTAGGGGGATGTGAGTCTACAATTTCCCAACAAGCACTGTGGCTAGTACAGGTGGGGGATATAGCTGGGTGCATTAGGGCACGCAAGGGAGAATTGTCCAGCAACATTGGCGTAACATAGGAACCCTGCAGCTCCTGCGGTGCTGTGGGCCCGTGCTCTAGGGGGGCCCTCAAGAGAGTACCCTAGCCTGATAGCTCCTGACTGAGTCTGGAGGGGGGCCCGCCATGTAGATTCCAGGGGAGGGGCTAAAGTTTAATTACACTACTGCCCACAATAGCTTAAATCCAGCAACAATAGCCCCACAAAATCGAAAAGGTCCAACACCAGCGTTGGTCTAGCAACAGCAGAGCATGCCGGGAGAGGGCACAGTAGGAATCCTGGTAGTTAGCCAGGCCCAGTAGCAGAGACGGTTTGGTGTGAGGGAGGAAGGATCAGTATGAGAATGGGAACCAAGAGCAGGTACAAGAAATAGATTTATCACACCCTCACATTGCACTGAGTGAGCCAGCTCAGTTTTCTCCCTAGACATTGGTATATTCTCCCCAAAAGCATTTTGAGAAAATGGAGGCCAAGCAGTGTGTTGTACAATATGTTTCCTATGGATTGGCTAAAAATCCATGAGTTTTACAGGCCTTGCAGAGGGGACCTCACAATATTCCAAAAGGTGCTGTGTGAGCAGCAGCAGTACATGATTCTCTCACACAGAATTGATAAAGCACAAGCAGAAGTAGATGTCTGATCACTCCACCTAACCAAGGGACACCTGAAAAATTGATGCCACAGGCTAGAGCCCATTTTTCCCCAACCTTAAAACACCCCTGGATTGACATACTGGCAGCAAGCATTGTACAAATGTGTGCGTTTCACATAGGATAATATGTAAATTGCTTATATAGTGCTCTAAACGTGAAGCAAACATTCAAGTCTGCCATTTCCGGTTCCACTAGTGTTTATCAAAAGCTGGCACTGCCATGCCTATATGCAGCCTGCCCACAGATACAGTCCAGACTGTCCTCAACCCTCTACTTCGTCCCCTTTTTGAGTCTGCATGAGGGTCAGCCGAGGACCCAGTAAACTCCTTTTATTGCTATTTGAACTTTGGTGTTTTGGGATTTAACCCGGACACTCTGACCTAACACCTATGCCATGGAGATCACAGTTTATAGCTGAAATCCGTCTGACGGCAATGTTACTTTTAACCTATCATATGGTTTTTAATATGGTTGTTTGTACTAATAGAACACTCTGTATTTGGATTTCTTTACATACTAACACCTCGTTTCTAAACACACTAGTATAATTCTAGCCACAGGTTGCAATAGTCTCATTGGTTGTTCTAGCACAGCGTGAGGCTATTAAAAAAATGTGCCCTACAAGACAAAATCTTGACTAACTAAATTAAAGTAAAGTGTTACTTTAAGGGCCTCATTTATAGTTCTGCCAAAAACATTTGCAGACATTGGAAAACACAAAAAAGTGACGAGTGGGCTGCATTCTGGTCCTTCATATTTTTTCTTTATGTACCACTACAGGTAGGAACTAACCTTCTGCAAACCAGATTGTGTTCTGAATCAAGAGGTCTGTGAGTCTCACTTAACTGACCCAAGTGGAACAATGCCTTCAGCTTGTCACGACCTGCCTTGTGATCCTTTATTAGGTGCAAACACCTGTTTCAGACCAAAATGGTGATAACGTGGGAATACAGATTGCATTGCAAGTGTTCGTTTCTGTAAGTAAATGTTGGCGTAAATTGTGAGAGCAGAGTGCAGATGCACTGTTTGCATATATTGGAATAGGGAATAGCATACTCTTGGTGAGTTATTCCCCATTCCAAGTGTCCAACACTACCCACAGGCACATTTTGCACCCACTAATTTGGAAAACCTGCACAATTAAAAATGATCCAGTTCACAGTTTGCACCCCGTTCTAGCAGGCCTGTCATCATGATGAGGATAACCTCAGTCATGCCGCTCCCCAGCACCCAAGGTCTGTCTGATTTACCAAATTTTGCAACCGCAAAACAAACAACTGGCGGCCAAAAAAGCAGATCTTTTGAGACAGGCGTAAGAGACACAAGGCACACGCACACACCAGGAGGGCGACTGCCAGTAGGGTTGGGGCGAGTGGACAAAACGAGGGACAGGGGGAGGACTCTTTAGAACAGAGGGTGTGGCTGTGGAAAAGAAGTGACGGGAGAGGGGGATAGGATGACGAGTGACTTTGAGGTGGGGTGTGGAGGGTGCAGGAGGATGTGGTGGTAAGGAGATTTACTACCATAGACCCAACAAACCTTTGTTCTAGGATGTGCCAGCGGCTTGTTTCCAGCTTCCTGGTGGAAGGGTCCTCTTCCAGAACGTTCCTCGTGGCATAGCACGACACGCAGTTCAGGAGGGAGAGAGAGGAACAAAACACTTCTCTCCAGTCCACAGAATTTTACTAATCTCAATTTCACATTTTTTTTGGCACATCACAACATCACAAAATGCAGGAGGGTCTGCTCAGGTCTCTGTATACATTTATATATCAGACTCGTTGGTCAGGACCCTTTTCCTCTGCAGTTTTAGGATTCTCACATTACACATTTGGCCTTTTTCATTGGCTAACTAAATTCAATTTTACATAACATGTTTGTAAAGCATGCCACATTAATACTGTGCAATTGTAAAAACATGGAGTCGATTTTCTCTACTTGTTTGAGTACATTTTCAAAAAGCCATGAAATATCCAAGAATAACTTATTAGGTGCCTCTGCAAAAGCATTAAATTGCTCCACCGCATAAAGTGCCTCAGAGAATAAAACATTTGTACTTATACAGTAAGAGCACAAGCTATTTCATGTTTAGGCACTTAAGAGTAAGGCCCTCTTTGAAAATTAGTGGAAGGGGTGTCTCTCTGGCCCAATGTTCCAACACCTGGGATTACCGAGTCCACAAATCCCCATGCTAAAACTCCAGGGTCAGTAGACACTGTACCCAGTTCCATACCAGATGAAACCACATGCAGGGGCAGAGGTTTGCTTTGTGCATGTCTTGCCTTTGGTGCACCACAGCGGGGCTGACCACGTTTTCCCCATCTTTGCTCAGACCTGTTGCGCCCTATTTCCGAGCCCTGGTCTTAGCAACAACCTGGACCCACAGCACACTTTGTTCAAAGCAAGTAGTAAATGTCAACACAATTCAACCAGGAAGGGAGAATGACATGCAGAAAATGACTTGGTGTACCTGGGTCTAAATGTTATTCCCTTTTTTGAGTGGAATGCCTGTTATTTGGCACAGAGATGCCAGTCAGAGTTAATGATTGCCCTGGTATCCACACACCAAATAACAGGCAACTTGTAATCAGACCCATGAGTTTTCTGTTTGCCCAACCCAAAAGTGCTAATTTTAACAGCTAGGTTAGGACAAAACCAGCACCAGGGCTCTAAACGTGACTTGCAGGTTCCTTCCACAGACATACACTCACAAGAATACACATATGTAGGGATCCACGCATGCACAAATGTGTGCATTGGCATGCATATGCCAGCATACAAACATGGACACTCATGTTCATGAACCCCCTGGTATCTCACTGAAATTGGAACCTGCAACCTGTAGTCTGCTTGAAGATCTATGCATATGCAACAAGTGTTCCACTTACTGGGCTATGTTGCCAATAATACGTTTTAAATGCTTCTACAATCAATGCTCAATGTACCCTTTTTTTTTTTACCACAATCAAAGTACATTCTTAGCATTTTGCTAATAATATTTCTCCTTAGTGCTACAAAGGGCTTTCCAAAGGTCTATTGAATTTTTCTCTATCAGTTCCTCAGTACTATGTCCACCGGCGGCGGCTGCGTATCATCTCTGACATTAATTGTTCACTAGAATCAAATGCTCAGCATTACCAGTGCCTCAATACTAAGAGTGGCTCAGCATCTGAAGTGGTTAATACCATTAATGTGCCTTTAGTATTACTGGGTCGGCGTCGTTAGCGGCTCAGCATCATCTTTTGCACTGTATCAGCACTGGCCCAGTGTCATGAATGACTCTGCTTTACCAGTCGCTCACAGTCATCAGGGGGTTGGGATCATAAGTGAATGATCACTCAACTGTCAGTGTCTATGTGAATCAGTGTCATCATATGCTCTGTATGTCAGACAGGATAGACTTAATATTCACGGTACTGTGTCATCAGTGGCACAGTACCATATATGGCTCACTCTTTATATAATCAGTGGATCAGTGTTATCAACATCATCAGAGACTCATTCTCAACAGTGTCTCGTCTCACTGGCCACGTTTGTTGGTTCGTCAGTATTATCAATTACACATTTTCATGAATGGCTACGTTAAGTGACTCAGTCTAGTTTGCAATACTCCTATGGTGGATCACGATTGATAAATTGACATCTACCTATAGAGCAGATGATACTGTACATCAGGCCGTATACGTAAGTTGGGGCTGAGCTTTGGAGATGTATATAAATGTTAATCACGTGTCGCCTGGGATTAGCCCTACACCTGTGAAGACATGCTGTTGCATTGTATGTCACAATGCCAAAATCCAATACCTGCAAGTCTTTTCTTATCTAAGAAATTGTTGCTTTTGAGAGCTTTCAATTATCACCTTCTGGGAAGTTATCAGATACAGACTCAAGTGAATATAAATAACTTTAAACAGGGGCGGCTCCTCAATTATAGCAGTCATTCCACTGCCAAAAATGCCCCCAGAGACGAAAAAAAATGCTAATAAAGTCAATTTCTTACCATTTTATTTTTCATCACCTGTCCCAAAGCGAGTGTCAGGACAGGGTGGGCCAGCTGAGTGCCAGTGCCAGTAGCAAGGAGAAATGGTGGGCTGCCTGTGCACTTGTTTAAAGTGCGCATGTCTCTTTGGCCGGCTGTCTTGCAACGACCAGCTGGACATGCGCACTTTAAACCTTTCAACCCAGCTGTCTTAGGCAGCTGGCTTGAGAGCAAGCACAGGCCTCCAGTGCCCTCGGTGGAACCAAGAGAGCCCGCCCCCTCCAATCCAGGCACTTCTTTCATGCTGGCTAACAGCAAGAGAGCAGTGCCAAGATTGGTTGGAGCTTGAAGCGAAGAAGTAAATTAGAGCAAGGAGGACATATGGGTCACCTTGCAAACAAGATAAGTAGTTTTTTCATTTTATGTACCCACTCCTTCAATGTAGTACATACGTGCATGCACCCACCCCCAACTCATTTGCCTGCCCCACCACTCTCATTAGTTGATGGCCACCCCTGACTTTTGAGAAGCTTGTGCTTCACGCTGTAAGATGGTGATGAGCGAGTCATAGGAATATGTTTAAAATGGAGTGGTCTGGAGAGAAACAGCTATGATGAAACAAGCACTGAGTCCCTTGTGTGTAAAGCGTGCAAGCTCGTGCCGACATGGTGGTAGCTATGTGATGTGTACTGTAGAAGGGAAACTGTACTTGACTGTAGTTGGTCACAAAGGATCACGTCTCCGTCGCCCTCGGGTATCCATTAAGAAGGCAACCTGGTGTGTGAGTCATAGCTGTTGACCAGTGATCTGAGGTGCCAGAGACAACGGTTTACCATTCTGATGCTGATCCCTGGACCAGGGCTGATTTCTTTCGTATTTGCTTCCTCCTTAAGTCGAGAACGATGGTACAGTATCAATTAGAGCTTGCGCTCAGTTTGCAGTAATGAAATATAAAGAATGGTTTAAGTGACAAGTCTTGCTGGTTTCTTGCACAAGTGTACTATGTTCAAGGTTGAGGAGCTTTTTCAGCTACTTCTTTTAAACTGCATGCAAAGATAAGTGGGCTAGTCTGTCACAAACGGATCATCTTTTTTGTGTATGTGCACATTTTCTCTCTCCCTTCCCTGTGCTGTCTGGCACTTCATTTCATAAATGCTATGCTTCTTAAGAGCTTAATGAACTAATTGTAAACAGAACATGGCGTCTGTCGAGACCAAAGACATTCCCCGAACGAGGATGTTTCCTCAACTGTGCAGCTTGCTCCCACCTTTAGAAATAACAAAACAAGTTCTTATGCAGGTGGATCGCTCACTCTCTGAAGCATTCCTCTTCCTCAGTGGTTGGTGAGCCTCATTAACCGGGTGGCATTAGATGGTTCACATCAAATGTCTGCCAAGGGAAACAGCCTGGGCCTATATAAATCATCTCTTAACTATTCAAGAGGCCCCTCAGGAGCTTTCTCGCTCGTAGCTGTGTGACCTTGGACTCACTATGCTAAAGCATGGCAGACTACACTCCTGTACAACACCACCGAGTGATGGTGAGCAGGCAAAATACTTTTGGATATAGGACACCAACTATTTAGCCATGTTAGCCTCAAACCTTGACCATGAGCTAGTCAATGCAGGTAACCAATTGCAACAGACTACTACATTCCTGTCAGAGATAGTCAACAGCTGTCTTCTCAATGCACCTGTAAGCAGCACACTTCCAACGGTACATTAAATTGACATACAAATGAGTATTTACTGAACAGCTGAATCACTAAGTGCAAGTTGCTTTCTCAGTGTAAGAAACACGGTCACCAATAACCCTAAGGGCCTGATTATGAGTTTAGGTGGCGTTTATTGCACCTGATAAATAACAATACCATGGGGTGCACCTTTTTCGAGTTCTTGGGGAATAACATGGAGATGTTGGTGTTTAACACACCAAAATCCTCATGATCCAGGAAATACCATATGCTTTTCCCTTCTGCTGAAATTTAACAAAGGCTGAGTTATTTAACACATCCAATAATCATCGGATGGGTTAAATACCTGTAAACTCGTAATTCTGGCCCAAGATTAAACAGGGGTTTATGCACTGGTCGGAATGAAGCAACCCACTTGTAATCAGCCCCTAAATATCCAAATAAGTCCAAATGTGAAGAAGCTGATAATAGAATTCATACAGCAGTTAGAACCTAAGTAAACATAAGGAAAATGTCAGTTTCAAGAACTTGTCAAACTTCAAACAATTTTAATATTTACAGCAATTCGGCTACAATGCAAGATGTTATCTATGTAATGGAGGTATCCACCCATACAGCATCTCTCTGCTACATTTGTCATTACCCATTACCTTTTTCCTCCTGTTTTTTTAGTGCGCTTACATGTCAACTATTGGTGGTGCTGATTGGCAATGGAAAATCCCCTCCATGTCTAGAAATCACACAGTGCCCACAGGACTATAACAGGTGTAACACAGGACCTTGCAGCTCCTGTGGTACAGGGGCCCTTTGTCCTTTCAGGGGCCTCCTACCCTTCAGGTGACCTGCACTCAGACCATGACCAATGAATACCTTTGAGATATGGGAGACTCAAGGGCCCCTCTTCACATTCTGTGGGGGCTGGGGTGAGACCCATCATTTTGTGTTATGACACTGAGGACCATCCTTGAAAAGTTAGTTTCTAGGGTGCTGTCCATCCCTTTCCTGTGATTTGTGCAACTGATGTTTTCAGGCTGAAAAAAGTCAGATCCTGGTACTTTCATGCAAAGCTTGAGGTAGTCTTTTCACAGCCTGTGACCTTTTGAATGATCTACTGAATGGTTTACAGAACAATGATTCAGCATCATCAGCAGAGCAGTATAATAAAGATTCCATATTATTTGTAGTTCTTTATTAGTGACCCAGTATTATCAGTGGCTCAGGGTCATCAATGACTCAGTATGATGGCATGTTTGAGCAATGGCTACGTTTGAGGATTGTCTACATATTATTTGTGGTTAACTATAATTGAGGCCATTAGAATTATGTGATGGTAAGAATCAAATTATACAGCAGGGTCCACCAAATTGAAAAGAAAAGGCAAATTATACAGCATAAAGCACCACTTTTTGTCTTAGACTTACTTCATTATTTTGCCCTTTTTCAGGGTCGCATGCATCTCTCTTGGGAGACTGTTGTTAACAGTAAGTGCTTGGCGCCCGCCGGTTGTTTACTATTTGTTGGCTTGCCTGGCACTCTTCTTTACAGCCTTGTAATTCGTTACTGCAGGCCTAGCATCATCTCCATTCCTCTCTGTGGAGAAGGGACCATTCAACTTAATCAGGGCCCGTCCGCTGCTCCCTATGTGTCTCAGGTGCTATTTTGTTCTTTTTAACTTTCACTGGAATGCAAACAGAAGGTGTGCCTCTGGCAAACACGTGTCCAGCAGCACAAACAAAATTGCAAAAACTTATTTTCTATAATTAACTTTATTTTATTTTGCCAAGTCTTCTTTTCTCACTTTGCGCTCATGTTTTCTTTTGTTTTTTCTCGGGAGAGGTGTTCTCAAACGATGACGATTATCTTGTTCTAAATATTGCAAAGCTACATTGTTTCTTTCTTATGTGTAATTTCAGAAATAGTAATTCAACACATATTCATGCAGTACACTCCAACCCACCCCACTACAATCCACCCTACTCAATCCTATCCACCACACTCCAAACCACTCACCCCATCCAATCCACTCCAATCCACCACACTCCATTCCTCCAACCCACCCCACTCCAATCCTCCAACCCACCCCACTCCAATCTGCCCCACTCCAATTCATCCCACTCCAATCTAAAACAATCTTGTGCACTCCAATCTGCCCTACTCCAAAACAATCTGCCCCATTCCAATTTGCCCCACTCCAATCCAAAACAATCTGCTCCACTCCAATCCAAAACAGTCAGCCCCACTCCAATGCAAAACAATCTGCCCCACTCCAATCCGCCCTGCTCCAATCCAAAACAATCTTGCCCACTCCAATCCAAAACATTCTGCCCGCTCCAATTCAAAACAATCTACCCCACTTCAATCAGTCTCACGCCAATCCAAAAGCAACCTGCCCCACTCCAATCTGCTCCAATCAGATCCACACACTCCAACCAAATGCTCCCACAATCCAATCCCCTCCATTCCACTCCAATCCAATCCACACCATATTAAAGCAATTCACCCCAAACCAGCCAAATCCACTCTACCCCACTCCAATCCACCCACCCCACTTCACTCCGATTCAACCACTCCACTGAAATCCACCTCAATCCAATTCACCTCACTCCAATCCAATCCACCAAAATCCAATCAACCCCACTCCAATCCACCTCACCCCAATCAAATCCACCCCACTTCTCCCCAATCCACCCTTCTCCAATCCAATCAACCACAATCCACCCCACTCCTATCCAGAACAATCTGCCCCATACCTATCTGCCCGCTGAAGTCCAAGACAACCTGTCCCACACCAGTCCAAAACAATCGTCCTACTCCAATGCAAAACTGTCTATCCCACTCCAGTACAAAACAATCCGCCCACTCCAATCTGCCCTATTCCAATCCAACATAATCTCCCCGTTCCAATCTGCCCCACTCTAATCCAAAGCAATCTGTCACTCTACAGTCCAAAGCTAGCTGCCCCACTTCAGTCTTCCCCATTCAAATCAGCCCCACTCCAATCCAATCCACTCACAATCCAACCCACCCCACTCACAATCCAACCCACCCCACTCTAATCCATTCTACTCCACACAAAGCAATCTACCCTAATCCAGCCAAATGAAATCTACACCACTCTAATCCACCCCACCCCACTCTCATCTACCCCAATCAAATTAATTTCAATCCAAACCACCCACCCATCCCAATCGAGTTCACCCCATCCCAAACCAAACCAATCCAATCCAGTCCAACCCTATCCAATCCACCCCAGTTCACCCCAATCCACCCCACTCAATCCTATCCACCTCACTCCAATCCAGCCCCCCCACTGCAACTCAATCTACTCCACTCCATTCTACCGCACCCCACGCCAATCCAATCCGCCCCACTCCATTCCACTTCTCTCCATTCTACCTCACCTCACTCCAGTGCAATCCACCCCACTCAATCCATTTCACCCCTCAATGCAGTCCACTCTAATCTACTCCAACCCCATCCAATCCAACCCACCGAATCCCAATCCAATCCACCCCATCCAGTACACCCCACTCCAATCCATCCCACTCCACTGCAAACCAATCCACCCCATTCTGCTCTAATTCACCCCACTCTACCCCAATCTGATCCACCCCACCCACGTTCCATCCACCCTACTCAAGCCAATCCATCCAACCCACTTCACTCCAAACCACCACACCCCAATCCACCACACTACAATCCACCACACTCCAGTCCAGTCCACCCCACTCCAATCCAATTCACCCCACTCCTGTCCAATCTGCCCCACTCCAATCCAAAACAATCTGTCACACTCAAATCCAAAACAATCTGCCCCACTTCAATCAGCCCCACTCCAATTCACAACAATCTGGACCATTCCAATTGGCCCCACTCTAATCCAATCGACCCACAATCCAACCCACCCCACTCCAACCCAATCCACTCCACTGCAAACCACCATACTCCAATCTAATCCACCCTACTCAGTCCTATGACTCCAGTCCAATCCACCCACTCACTCCAAACCAATCTAATCCACCACAATCCAGTCTAATCCACCCCATCAAGTCCACTCCACTCCAATACACCCCTCTCCAATGCAATCCAACTCAATCCACTCTACTCCAATCCACCCCACTCTACCCCAGTCTAATCCACCCCACCGAGTTCAGTCCACCCCATTCAATACAATCCATCCAGCCCATCATACTCCAATCCATCCCACTCGAATCCTCCCCACTCCAGTCCAGTCTACCCACTTCATTCCAATCCACCCCACTCCAATCACCCCTCCAGTCCAGTCGAATCCACCTCACTCCACTCTAATTCACCTCACTCTGCTCTAATTCATCCCACTTCAAAACACCCAACTCTAATCCCATCCACTCCAGTCCTATCACTCTAATCCAATCCACCCACCCCAAACCAATCTAATCCACCCCACTCCAATCCACCCCATCCAGTCCACCCACTCAAATACACCCCTCTCAATCCAACCCACTTTATCCAAATCCAATCCACTCCAATCTGCTCCAATCCAATCCACCCCACTACCTCAATCCACACCACCCTATTGCACACACTCCACTCTATGACACTCCACTCTACAACGCTCTATTCTACGACACTCTCTGCCACTGAACCACTGAATTCTACTCCTTTCCACTCAATTCTACAATACTCTACCTATTCCACTCTAGGACACTCTACTCTAACAAATCTAGGCTACAACACACTACTCCCCCCACTCCACTCTAGGACACTCCATGCCACTATTTTTTTGCCATGCTGAACAGCAGCCACACTGTTGTGCAAGATGGCAAAAACACTTTGCCAAAGCCAATAGCTCTTTTCTAGGCGAGACCTGTTGGCATTTCCAATGCTTGCTACATATGTTAACACTGTGTTGGTAAAGGTTTCACCTTACTAGTACCAGTTTAACATCCAAATATAGCAACTGAAAGGTGACCAGTCAACTTTTGCAAAGGGCTTTCCACTGTGTCTGCAGTTTCAGTCATTATTGATTATTTTGCGTGAATACATTTTTTTGGGTAATATCTGCAGATTGTGTAGCAGGTGAGAGATTATGTGACAAATACTGAAAGTGCGTTATTATACGGAAAACACAGCAGCCGCAGAATTGCATAATTCCAGTAGCCCTGACTATAATGCAAAAGTATGATTCATGCTCATTTTATGTTGTGCTGACCACCTAAATTACTTGCTATATTATGATTTATTACTTCTCACTAGGTATGTCTGCCATTATTATGGACGTGTAGCACTGATATGATGGCCAGTCCTGGCCTCTCTGCCTTCTTTTTCCAGCTGCTGAAACGTGGATTAAGGCACAGATAGCAGGCAAAATTGGGAAGGTGTTCGGAACCGGAAGTTAGGCAGGTTTTATTTTGCACAGATGGAACTAAAACGAGCTACATGAATAGCTTTTGTAGAGTAGGTTCCAATCTAGAGAGCAAGCAGAATGTTGAACAATTTTGCTGGCTGACCATTGAGAGGAAGAAGAGAGCATCTCGGCTGATTTCCTGGTGGAAGAGTCGTGCTGTATTTCTACACAAGGTGCTGCTCGCTGCAGCATGAGCTCACGAAAATAGATTCTCCGGGGACTTTGCAGTGTACATTGACAGCTCATTACCTCGGCTCTCTCTGTCTGTGTGTCCAGAAAGCTATTTGAGGAAGGGTGGGGGAAATGAGAGAATAAGGGCACAACAAAGGCAATGACACCCTGACTGAACAGTGGGAGGAATCAGTGGTAGCAATCTGCAGGAAATACTGCTTCAAAGAAATACTAACCGAGTAATTTCCAGCATTTGTTCATTACTGGCAGAGGCCTAAGTATATAATTCCCAGTTTTACATAATTCAGTACTTTATAGCTGTGCATTATTTTAAAAAAAGCTTAAAATACATCATCTTGTAACATCTCAGGTAACGAATTTGAAAAACAAGCATTGGCAAATCTGTTAAGTCTCATCTAATTTATGTATTGGCTCTGAAGCATTGGCAAAAAGCAAAATGCTAAATGCTATTTGTAGAGGCCATGAGGCATTTGCAAAAAAAGCATGCTGACTTGGCCACATTATTCCCCAGATGTCCGCATTCATCACCACACGCGCATGACTATTGAGTGATGTAGTGAGCAGTTTAAAAAAATATTTTTTTCAGCTGTACTAATGTATCTTTCTTGAAGCACAGTAGCCCTGCACCAAATCAGATCTACCCGGCGCTCCATAAAAAGTTAAAAATAAATAAATTACTAAATAAAATCATTTGAAGGTCTGCCAGGTGTGAGACAGCAATGAAGGAATGGTTGGGAGGAAGCCGTGGGGGCAGGCAATAGGGAGTGGGCAGAGAGGAGGGTGAAAGCAGAACATGACCTAGAGAGCAACGCGGAGCACATATTGGCAGAGGAATTTGTAGAGGAAGAAGCACACAAGTGCGAGAGCAACGCAGAGTGTAGGGTGGGTGTTTGGCTGCGCGACAATCACATGCTTACCAATTTTCTTTAGATTGTGTGCCGTTTGACAATATAAATACATTAATTAATCACATATACATACATATATAGACAACATACAACATGAATAAATTATGGAAAAGATTTTTGTTTCTTGTCCTTCGGTATGTGTTTTGGAATGTATAGGTATTTACCTAATTATTTAGATACCTGGAGGGAGTCAAAATTGTGGGTTGGAAGTCATTCCCGTTGTTGAGGAACACCAAATGTATCTGATGCTCCCAACATAAGGGGTGAATTTTGGAACAATTTTGTCTATTTCTGCCATAAAGTTGGTACTGGCATAAAAATCTGAAATCATGACATGCGCTGGATATCATTGGACTGATCGTGGCATGATGATGGAGCTACCTTTGCCATATTGTGAGTATGCTTGGCTTAATTGTGATCATCTATTGGAAATCCCCGGCCATTTTTGGATTATTAATGCCCATGACTTAAATGGCTGGAAGTTCTTAGTATTATGATGGGCAGTAATGGCAGTGTTATGGTCCTGACATAGTGGTGGGCATCCTGGCATGCTGTAGGAAACTTTGACATTATGATGTGCATCCCTTGCATGTGATGGTAAAACGTGGACAGGTGGGGCAGAATCTGTCTATATGATACATTTGTCATAGGGAAATCACAAGCGGATGTTAGAGACTGTGATTGAAGCCTGATTATTTTAGGCAATATGTATTTTATTTGTCAGAAAAAGACAACATTTTCTTTGCGTGTGTTAACCCAAAAAATGAAAATTGCATATTTAATAGAAAACGATGGGGCAGATTGAAGAGCCCCTAGCGCCTCCCTGTGCCACATTAGCGTCATTTCTTTTACACTAATGTGGCCCAACCAGGCCAAAATCGGCACGACAAATTTAAAAAAGTGTTGCAACGTGGCACAATGCATGCATTGCGCCACTTTGTAACCCCTTGCTCTACCGTAGTGCCTGTGCCAGGCATAATGTATGCAAAGGGGATGTTCCCCATTAGAGGGCCGACAAAATGGTGCAAAGAAATCTGAGATATTTCTAAAAGATTTCTTTGCATTATTTTTTTGGCACTTTCAACGCCTGCTCAGCGCAGGCGTTAAAAGGAGGCAAACCATTGTTTACAATGGGCCTCAATGAGCTTTGCAGGATTAGTGTCAACATTTTTGACGCTAATCCTGCAAAGCTCTGAGCTAGCGTAAAAAATTCAGATGCTAGTTCCCTAAATTCTGCAATGGTATGGGGCACAAATGGTGGCATTAGGGGGGTGCTAAGGGGTGCAAGAAAAGTGGCATTGCACTGGATGCAGCACCACTTTTCTTAAATATGGCCATATGCATTTTGAGAAACCAATATGCTCAAGTTCGAAAACAAAATGATTGAAAATACAAAAAACATATTTAAGGTGCTCTTTGAACGATAGTTCCTACAGACTTGGGGAGATTTATAGCTTTTATATTTCCTTTGGGATTGTGGGCACTTGCTGCTGTGGCTATACTTTCATTAGTCATGTGGAAGTATTTTACTATGAAACATATTTTCATAATATTACATTCCAGTAGTTGGTGTTCTACTACAATACTGAATTTTAAATACCAGCCAACCAAATATTGCACCCAGAAAATTATCAAAGTCATTAGTAGCAAACTACTATTTTCATCAGTCGTAAGTAGTACTCATTATGGGTAGGATAGCTTCAAGTGTAGTGATTTGAGCTTCCCTAGTCTGACTGTTTCCTATAGATTACTGAAGTTCTGGAGCTGGCCTCTAGACAAATCTTCTTTTGTGAGGGAGAGTTAAGAGAGCAAGAGTCTACTGGAAAATATTATATAGCTATGTTTATTGAAATAATTTGTTTTGGTACACTTCCCCAACTGCAGCTATGACTGCTATAATATAGATGTATGGGTTTAAATGTCTGTGGGATTCAGCTGTCCAATGCATTAAGTGTTCTGTAAATTTCTACAGGTTCCGGTATGACTGGGAGGACGACCTAAACCATGTAAAAGGTGGTACGGCCAATGTAACTCGGAGGAAAAAAGTCAGGAGAGATAATAGAAATGACAACCATCTATCCCCAATATCCTCTTTCACCTCGTGCTCTCATAAAGTGAAGCAGAAATGATAACTCTGGGTATTTACAGATGAAGATCTGCCTGAGGAACAGTCTTTCTGCTCTGATGAACTTGTCTGCCATTGCCAGAAGGATCAAAAGTTGGTTCCCTAGACTCACTAGTGGAGCCGCAACCTTCAGTGCTGTGTGTTAGCACCTGAAGGGGAATGAAAAACTTACAGCATTAGAACATAATATAAATGAGCAAGAAAACACAAAACCAAAAGTGCTTCATTAAAGAGAAAGAGGAGTATTAAAGACTGCAGAAGAGAGGGACGATTGATGGGTGGAGGAGCAGCTGAAAGTAGCTATCCTGCATTCCTGCATTATAGCTCCCTCCAGGTGGAGAGTTTAGGAGAGCTAGAGACTTTAGTTCTGCTACCCCCACAGAGGAAAAAGGAGCCAGAGTGACACAGAGATTTACAGAACGAGTAAGGCATAAAGGCCAGAAGAAGAATTTGTTAAAAGACTGGGGGACTTGTCTCCCAAAAGTTAAAATCCTAACTTTAGAAAGAATGGCACATGGAATATGAAATAGACAACCTATATGGTAACCCATTCATCTAAGACAAGATGCCCCAGTAAATTGAGAAACTCTGAAGTGGGTATTGGTTAACATTTGCTTGTATGAACCTTTTATTGTCCAACTCCGTTGTTGCTTAAGTTGCCTCCAGTGTAGCTTGAGAGGAATGAATAAAGATTTTCTGGCTCTCACTGACTGGTGAATGGTGGTTTATCTGCTGATGCCACTCAGGGACATGGAAGCTGATATTGGCTAGGAAGCTTGAGAGGGATAAATGTGTTCTGTGGGAATAGAGTGTTGATACTCGAACATTCAAAGGTCAGTATTAAACACATAGGGCCTAATTACGACTTTGACGGTCTTTTTGGAAGACCGCCGCGGTGGCGGCTGCCAAAAGACCACCATGTTGGCGGTCATCCGACGGCCGTATTAAGATAGTCACTCAATGAAGACTGCCAAAATACAGCCAAAAACCTAAAACCACCAGGACACTGGAGAGCGGGAAAGAGGTGGTTCCACCACCAGCACCGCCAACCCGACAACTTTCCACCCACCACATTACGAGCCATAATTCACCAAAGTGATCCTTCCATGGCAGAAAACCATTGGCGGAGCGAACCACCGCATTCAAGCGCTCACCTCAGACAGAAGATCACACCACATTGGACAGTTCAAATACCCCACAACGACACACACACACACACACACACCAGACACACATACTCACTGCACTATATAACACACTCCCACACAACCCACAATCCTTTGCTACAAAACTGACATGCACTGACACCAAGGAGCCAAAAACGAATAAGCACTTGTACACCATAGGTGCATATACACTTCACACTCAGCACACACCACACAACTGCATGAACAACACAATACACACATCAAGACTACACACAAACACCACAACCAACCATCACACGCAACCAAACACCCCCACCCCACCAAGCACCCTAAACTGCACCCTTATACACAATCAATCAATCAATCAGTGAATTTATAAAGCGCGCTATGTACCCGACAGGGTTTCGAGGCGCTGGGGGGGTGGGGGAAGTGCTGCTAGCGTTCGAAGAGCCATGTCTTGAGGAGTCTCCTGAAGGTGAGGAGGTCCTGGGTCTGGCGTAGTGAGGTGGGGAGAGAGTTCCAGGTCTTGGCGGCGAGGAAGGAGAAGGATCTGCCGCCAGAGGTCTTGCGCTGGATTCGGGGGACGATGGCGAGGGCGAGGTTGGCAGAGCGGAGTTGACGTGTGGGGACGTAGAAGTTGAGTCTGGTGTTCAGGTAGGTGGGTCCGGTGTTGTGTAGTGCCTTGTGTGCGTGGGTGAGGAGTTTGAAGGTGATCCTTTTATCCACAGGGAGCCAGTGGAGGTCCTTCAGGTGGGGGGAGATGTGACATCGGCGGGGTATGTCGAGGATCAGGTCAACACCTACCCCCACCCACAACACAGCCACCATGTCCCGTCAAAAGCACCCATGCTTCACAGAGGATGAGTTGAAGGTCATGATCAATGAAATTGTCAGGGTAGAGCCACAACTGTTTGGAGCACAGGTTCAGCAAACCTCCATTGCCAGGAAAATGGAGTTATGGCAGAGAATTGTCAACAGGATCAACCCAGTAGGCAACCATCCACGCACAAGACAAGGGAGGACATCAGGAAGAGGTGGAACGACCTACGGGGGAAGGTGCGTTCCATGACACCTCACCACCACATTACTGTGCAGAAGACTGGTGGTGGGCCCCACCTCCTCCCCCAGAGTTCACATCTTGGGAGGAGAAGGTCTTGGACACACTGCATCAAGAGGGCCTGGCTGGAGTACCCGGAGCACTTGACTCTGGTAAGTAACCACCAATTCCCTGCCACAATTTACTCCTGTCCAGCATGCTACCTCACCACCCAAACACTCTCCAATTCACTCTATCCCCCACCTAATCACTTAATGCCCCTCTCCTGCATGCCACACCACCACCCAGCCCTAATTACCACATAGTCCCTGACAAGTGCACGGATAGCAGTGCCAATAACAATCACTACAACTCCCACAATGCATTAGTCCATCTACAGCAAAACCTGTCCACTTCACACCACAACTCTTGCATGTATGACTATTGCACTAGCTACACCAACTGGATGCTTCGACTGAGGACCACTACATGGCAATGACAGCAATGCAATGGCACTACACAATGGCAAGCAAGACCGAACACAGCCACAACATTGCACCAAACCAAATGGCCACTTATCCAGATCTACATCCCTGAAATGGACGGAACATGGGCTAGAAAGTAAGGAGGTAATCCCCATGCACCAAATGCACACTCAGGATAAGTTACCTTGCATACACACATACCCTCCTCCCACTTGGATCCCATGCTGCAATTTACAGTGAGCCCCACTCACATCTAGCAAGCCTGATTTACCACAAGCAAACAGGGCACACCTGCCATGTGAACCATCACACAGGACTGGATAACCAAAAGTTACCTTCCCAGATTGACACCAATCCCCAATGGAGCACTGTACACATGTCACAATCCACTATCCACAAACAATATATGCAGTGCTGCATCTGTCATTGTCATTGCTGGGAATCATGTCAAGACACTGTATACATCAGACAAAGAAACTACAAATCACACCTCCACCATGTAACTCTCTCTCACTCCATCCAAAGATACCCCTGTCACTGCCACCATGGAGAGGATGCCAGAGACAGACAGCCCTCCTCAAGATGAAGGCCCTAGTGAGGACAACACCTCTGGATGTCTGGACATTGACAACTTACCTGGCCCATCTGGGACACTTGGTCAGTCCACCAATCCCTGCCTCACCCTGCTCACATCAACCCCCCCACCCTGTGGCATCAATAGCACACAGAGAATGGCCCCCCCACGGGAGTCAACTGAACAGGAAACCATCTCCCAGGTTCTGGGAGCATACCAACAATCCCAGGACAGGATTAACCAGTGGGAAAAACCAAAGACTGCAGAGGGAATGCCACCAGGAGGTTATGCAGCAGTGGCAGGCCCACAGTGCCACCATGGCCTCCATTGTAGTGGTACTCAGGGACATCAACACTACCCTGTGTGCTTCCTTCACCCACCAGCAAGCCCCTTCCACTAGCCACAGAACAACTTAGCCATCTACATCTGCCGCAGCTAGTAGAAAGGAGGCCCTGCCAGGGGAACCACAGGCCTCTGGCACTCCTCCCTCTGTAGTTGATAAAACACCCCGCAAACGTGGACGTCCATCCAGACATCTGGCTGGGGCACATGCCAAGACTAAACCCACTGCCAGGAAGTGAAACTTTCCTGATTTGTCTCCCTTGTGTGTCACTGACACACCCTGTTGACTGTTAAATTACATTTCTCCATTTTCCCATTGCCCTTGGACACTGGACCAGTGCTATCTACATCTGTGCCACCTACTCTGATGATTACAACGACTATGACCCCACTCATCACCAGTTTGTCACTGCATGCACCATATATTTTATTTTCATATTTCCCCTGTATGTCCAATAAACACTATTGATCACAGCAACTTCATATGTGTCTTTAATTTAACATGTACAATTGTTTTGACAGCAAAATGTAATGTGGGTATGCCCCCTAAAACAACAGGCAGTGTAATGGACAGCAGAAAGAGGCATTCCCTGCAGGAGACACAGTACAACAGATATGTCCCAGG
Organism: Pleurodeles waltl; assembly: GCF_031143425.1. Taxonomy (NCBI): domain Eukaryota; kingdom Metazoa; phylum Chordata; class Amphibia; order Caudata; family Salamandridae; genus Pleurodeles; species Pleurodeles waltl. Next base: position 679,523,008 of record NC_090439.1, read on the forward strand.
GTCGATGTAAGGAGGTCACTAGTCCAGGTACACGCTACAGCAAAATCGCCCATCCAACCTGCAAAGGAGACTATTGCACAGAGTTACATCAGGATAGAAGGCATGGTGCCAGACAAGCACATATGCAGTACACAGTTTTCTAGCCCATTGTAGATAGCCACCAAAGCAGGGCAGAACACATGATATTTCAACATCCCCAGGCACGGAAAAAACATGACATCACACTGTAACTGCCACCTGTCATGTGCAAAACTCCATTCTGTCAACAGTTACCAATGGTTAATGAGAATGAATGCCTCACACCATAGATAGCAGAGGCATTTATTTACAGAACACAGTCAGTGGGTGGAAAAACATGAGGAATGGAGAATGCAGGACACATAGCTCAATACAGGTCTGTCCATGCGAGATATGAAACTAACAACCTGCAATGAGTACACATGTTATATGAGATACATGTCAACTCAACACCTTCCATTAAAGCACTCACCTACAACAAAACACACATAGGGACAGGAACACATTACAACACCACTGATAAAACTAATCAGGAAGACCATTGTCAGCAATCAATGTGGATACACATCTCTTGCAAATACAGAGTCAGCCTACCTGTATGTCACTGGAAATACTGATTGATGAGCTCGGTCCTAGAGTCAGCTGCACCATCCTCATCTACCTCCTCATCACTATTAATGTCTACATCACCAGCCACTAGTCCAGCTGCCTCCTCCTCATCTGCTAGCAATGGTATCTGACATCTCAGGGCAAGATTGTGGAGTATGCAGCAAGCAACTATGATCTGGCACACCTTTTGAGGGGTGTAGAGGAGATCAGAGACGTCCAGGCACCTGAATCTGGCTTTCAGTAGGCCAAATGTCCTTTCAATTACACGCATTGCCTGCCGCAGGCCTCATTGAAACTTTGTTTCCCTTCCGTGGCAGGGTACGTCACTGGTGTCAACCGCCAGGGAAGGTCAGGATAGCCAGAGTCACCTGTGTGCATAAAGGTAGGACCTGTTACAGTACAGGTACAGCCACAGGGAAAAATTAGATTACAGGTCTCATAACAGAGACACACATCCAAATGCATACATATCAATGAGTCAATCCTTCTCTCTGTGTAGTTGCGCCATATTTTGTGGGACACTGCTGTTCCTCAGAATGTAGAAGTCATGCACAGATCCTGGAAACTTGGCTGTTACCTGTGTCATGTACTGGTCTGCCAGACACACCTCCTGTACCTTGATCGAGAATTTTTCATGTTCCTGAACACTTGTTCATTGGCACTGGGAGGAACCAAGGCTATATGGGTGCCATCTATTGCCCCTATCACATGAGGGATGTGTCCCACATCATAGTACTCTGTCTTCACATAGGTCAAATCTCCACGTTGGGGGAACCTGATTTAGCTGTCCAGGTGTTTCAATAAAGCACACTGTACATCATTCAGCACAAGACTGAACGTGGGCTGTGGCATCCCTGGTGTCAAGCCCACTGTATTCTGAAAGTACCCAGTGTCAAAAAGTGTAGCACTGACAGGACTTGTACCATGGGAGAGATGGGATAGGGATCGCGTATTGCAGGTAAAAGATCAGGCTCCAACTGGCCACATAGATCCATGATAGTCTGACGATTCAGACGATAGCCCTGGATGATATGCCTGTCCTCTTGGATTGCAAGGTCAACTCCTGGTCGGTGCACAAGTGCATGTCTCAATATCCTCATAGCAGGGTTTCTAGGACAGAGAGGATAAAATTTTACTGAGTGAAGAGTACTTCACACATGTAAGCAGTAAATGTCATCATCACATACAAGGAACACTGTAGACATGCATCGCACTGCTGACACATACCATAATGGGCATGCGTCACAGTGACATGCGTGTCACATGTATTGGCTAAACTATGATGGCACAACACAGGCTTACTCCACAATTTGCACAGAAATATGTATGACACACTTCAGGCATGATATGTGAACAAAATGGCATCCGCCTGGCCTTTTGCACAGGACAGTTGGAAGTGACCTAAGTCTGCCGACATACGTCGTCATGGCGGTAGGCAGTCACAACCGTCGTGCAACTCATCATTGGATAACATTGCTGCCTATGGGGGAACCATCGCTAGCGGTGACGGTCCTGTGCATGGCAGCTGTGATTGCCATTTTCTACAGCCTTGCTCACTTTACTCTTGACACTCTCGCAAGCAAGACCTCCACGAGCTGAGCTGCTGCGTCCTGTTTCTGGTAGCCATAATGCCACATTCTGAGGGTGACAGGGCCCCAGCCTTCACCCCAGAAGAGCTGTTGAAGCCTGTGGATGGGGTTCTACCCCTGAATGTACAGCTGTATGAGGCACTAGAGGAACAGGTGAGCCCAATGCCATTGTCATGTGTGATATGGGTGTGTGTGATGGTGTAAGTGTACAGGGGAGGGAGTACATGCATCTAGGAGGCATGGAGAAGAGGCGTGTGAGCCAAGAGGGAGCGTATGTGTGGGCACTTGGTGAGTCAGATGTTTATTGTCCACTGCTGTTGGTATGGGGCATGTGTATCTGACTTTCTCCTTCTGTCTGTGTCATGCATGCAGGTAAACACCCATCAGAAAAGAGGGATCTGGCATGCCATTGGCAAACAAGTGTGGACCCTGTGGGTCCACAGCCGGCGGAACACCCACTGCAGCAGGACCTGAGATGCTGGGCCTGGAAGACTGCGGAGATACAGCTGGGGATGTCCTCCCAATGTGGGAGGGATGCCCGATGTGCTTAAAATGGATATTGTGCCTCACTGCAGGCAAAGTGACATTGTAGTAATGACATTCTGTGTATTGTATATTGGAAATGGGTATTATGCACTCTGGCTGGGTATAGATAGTAGATGTGTTAGCATGCTTTACTGTAAGTGGCTGTACATCTCCCATTAACATACCCCTCCATGTCTGGAATGTAGAGATGCCCATATGACATTGCCACATGTGTGAGACCATCCAGCCTATGCAAAGGATGTCTGAATTAGTATCACCCTAAGTATTGAGTATCACCAGCTCCAATAATCTGCATTAGTGGCTCTGAGTTGTCAGTCCACTCCCATCTGTGTAGCATACCTGTATATGCAACCGTGTGACTCTAGTTTTCTCACAGGGACTAAATACATCATGTACTGAGGATGTTTTTCACTGATTGCGATGCTGCCACCTAAATTCTGCTACAGATATGGCTTACATGTGACAGAATAATTGATTTGATAGTTGAATTGTCAAATATATGTAAACTGCTGACTGTAGAGTATGTGAAGTTAGGCTAACTGGGAAACTGATACATATACAATTGATGAGGTCTGGTTGCAGACATCATGCATTCCTAGGTGCAATACTTGTGAGGAAATCAATGTTATACCAATGGAATGGTACTACAGGTGTTAGGTGCCATGACAGGTCTCATATATGTCAGCATGATATGTATATGGGATGGATGACAATGGCCTACCATTGATGTGCTACATTGTAGAGTAACTGCCTACATCATGTCCTAATGGTAAGTTGGGGGCATCTGAGGGGCTGAGACTTTTCTGCTTGCCTTGGCCAAGCTGCAGTGGCAGATTAGGAGAGGCTGGCTTATTGCATGTCACATGGAATGTACATGTGATTTCAATATTGCAATTAGTCTCCCCTGGCTGTCTCATGTAGTAGTGGATGTTTAAGTGGTGAATAGACAGTAGTGTTGGTCCATTTGTGCCTAATGCATCCTGACATATACCCTCTGAGATGTGTGTTGTCTGACCTCTGTGACAAGTATTGTCATTTCTGGAATTGTGTTTGAGTGTGGAGTTGTCATGTTGCACACTCTGACAGATGTGACTGCATGTGTGGTTGCATTGTAAGTGGACCATGATGTAATATGTGTGTTCCTGAAGTAGATCTGGTGTGACACTGCACTCAGTGATTGAGTATCAATGTGTCATACGTGCTATATGAGACTTCTTAGATGTTTATGATCAGTTTTGATATACATGTGTTTGGTGTCTGCTGCTCTGGCTCTTTGATTGGGTCAGACTATTCTAATGGCCATACCACAGACTCTCATTATACACATCAGATGTCCACTGTTTTGGTGTCTGACTTGTAATGCCAGGCCAAATCAGTATTCATTTCCATATTGGCATCACTGTACGGAGTGTTTGGTCTGGCATGTAATGTGACAGGCAGGTGCAGTGTGGTCTGCAAGTGGAGTTGCCTTCAGTGTTATGGATATGTTACAGGGTGCATGGTCTGACCATGTGGTGTTACAGTAGTGGCCAGAAGTGTTTTGTTCAGTCAGCTGGACATCCAATGTCTGATAGGCGCATGGTGAGGTATGATGTGTATTCAGGCATAGTATTAATAGAGTATCCGGGGCATGCTGTTCCAGCAGAAATGGCTTTGGTGGTCATCTGGTGGCATTCTTTGAGTTCTTTCTATTGTTAGTAGAGATTTCCTTATGAAGTGAGGAGCTGGAAAACATCACAGTGACTTTTAGTGTGGAAAATGAAACTGTGGTGGCATTGATGAAAGGACAAGAAGGGAGAGACAGGACAATTGCTCAAATTGTTTCAGCACTTCATGCTTGGTTGTTTGATGTCTAACATTATGTTTAGAGGCAAAATATTGACAATATTATCGCAGAAGCCTTGTCTCAGAGCAGATTTACAGAAGACCGAGGCATCGGAGGAGGTTTGGGAGTTGTGTGATTGAAGATTCTTGGACTAGTGGAGAATCTGATTGCATCCGGTAAAAGGTCAGCTTGCAGGAGGGATTGGAAAGAGTTTTTGGCTAGTGCCTACTGCATTTGAACTGGGGAAAAGATGGTTGCAAGGGTGATCAAAAGAGAAAAGATGTACAAACAGACATAGAGAAGTGGTAAATATGAGTAGGTTGGTGGAGCAAGAAAGAGAATTGTGGGCTTCTCTACTTTTTTAAGTATTGCTGTTTAAATTGTGCATGTAAAGGTTGTTTTTAGAGCATTTCGAGATTTTGAGTTGTTTGGGAATGGCATAGACAGAGGCATAAAGGTGGAAGATGTTGACTTGAAGGATGACAAATTGCAGTTATATTTGGCAAAAAGCTGATCAAACAGGGAAAGGGGATACAGTGGTATTGAACAGCATAGGGGGGATTAAGTGCCCATTTGAGGCTTTGCAGGATTTCAGAGAAGCAGGTGGCACAAGCTCTGGTATGTTTCTTTTATCACCAAGACAAGAACATGTGGATGGCATCTCAGGTTTTGAATGTCAGGAGGCAAGTGCTGGCTAGTGTGGGTGAGAAGCGGAAGGATTTTGGTGCAGCATCTGAGGCCAATAGGATGGGGTTCTCCCTGGGGAATGCTATGTGATTGGGAAGATAGTCATCTGAATTTTGAATGCATTAAATATGTTACAATGGATTTTCCTTTAATATCTAGATTGTGTAGCAGGACCCAGTGTGGCAATATTCTCCATCTGTATTGTCAAGCATTCTTTCCTTCCATGGGCGGTGAAGCAAGCTGAAACTCGACATTTTGGAAAGAATTTGGGTTTTGATCAACCAAATTTAAAATTGAATGGTGGATTGGGGATTGCATGAGGTGGGGACAATTGTTGCCCTCGTTGTCTAATCTGGCAAGCGTGAGACACTGTCTTAATGTGTTAGTTATATGCTTAGGAGTGAATGATTTGTTGCTCCTCTGGGCTTTGGTTTGATAAAGGCAATAAAATAGGACTTGGAAATGATTGGAACAGCGAGAAGAGTTTGGTGAGGGCCAGTTAAGTATAATGCAGTGGAAAAGGCCTGGCGCAAGGTAAAAAGTGAAATGTGCTGCTTTTGTCAATACAGTGGCATAGGAATGACTGAGCATGGTGACAACCCAAAAGAAGATTTTACTAAATTCCGTCATGATGGGGTAGATGTGTCATTCATTGGGGATGAGAATTATTTGTTGAAAATGTGGCCCAGTTAGCGAAGACATTGAAGGAGCAAAGGCGGCGGCAAATGCACAGTGGCTGTTGGGAGACACTTTGCCTAGGCTATAATGAGTTTATGGGGCTCTTTGGGTGACAGCCAACGTAAATAATTCAGATAGCTTTACTGAGGTGCGACATGTAAAACACCAATTTAGGTTTTTTCCTGGGTGGCATATGGCTCATGCACATGGCCAGAAAGGTTGGTGCATTGCTGGGAAGACAGCTGGAGGCAGATGGTGTACAGGGGAGCGATGCTTGGGTTAGGTGTGAAAGGATGGGCAATAAAATGAAAGGGGGATGGTGCTCATTGTTTGGATGTTTTGTTGGGGATTTGTTCAGGTTGGGGAGAGGTTAAAAGGAGAGGATAGTTTGATAAATTGTGTCACTGAAGTGGGGATTTTGCATATGGTGTAATGTATATAAAGTTTCAGCTTCGTACCTGTCCAAACAAACAGCCTTTTTCTCTTAGCTCGGCCTGTTCATTTCGTGCTCTCTCTGAAACTGAAAGGGGGGGAAATATGAGGCGGGGGGTAGCTGGTGGTGGTTGAAAGAGGCATAAAGTGGAGTCAAGGCTGCGCAGCCCACCTGACATTTGATAGCGCCGACCCTTAGCTTCTGAGCATAACTTTGATCATAGCTTATTTTTCTTTACAAGTTAAGCACTGCTAATACCCCATGCTACCACTACGAGCTTGAATACAAGTGGACGGTTACATTGAGGGGATATTGGACGAACATTGGGGAATCTGTCATGCATTATTTTACCTAATCAAAAGTATACATGACTTAAGCAAACACATTAACCTTCGTATCCGAAACATTTGGTTCCAGTTTTGTATTAACATAAAGCACATGAGTAAACCCCTTATTTCACTTGTTTCTGTTACTATTTGTTTTCTTATTATGGTAAATTTTGGTTTAAAAAATATAATCTATATAACAGACATATTCCTAAATACAAACAATTCTATGACAAGGCATGAACATATCTGATAAAAACATCCCAAAACTCAATTAGCAAATTATGTGCATATTTATCAGAACCTTTCATAATTTTACATAATGTGCTCTTTTGATCAACTAAGTCACCCAAAGAACACTCGTTCATATGGGGCACAACGCGACCTTTCGTAGTGACTGACAGTTAAACAATACATGCTCTGATGTTTCCGCAGACAGCTACATAGCATCTTCAGTTCCTAGATCTCGTCTGGCCCATACCTAGCCTCCAGTTATCTTTAATAACAGTAGATGTCCTAATTTGATTCTCATTCATTTCTTCGCCTGAAGTGGACATCCACACTTTCCATTCATATAATCATATTTAATGAAACTGATTGAGCAATAAAAACTTCCAGCAGTGATAAAGTGAAAACCGCAGGAATCAAAGTGTTATAATCACATTAAGCAACTCTTTTGATACTGGCGAGTTCCAGATACAATGATCTGGACGAATATGGCTCCTACTTTATGTGGAAAAGCTGTTAATGTAAAAATGAAAGTAGACGTCCAGTTTGTTTTACGATCTGTCTCCAACCTGAATAGCTGAATTGGATATTAATTTTAAGACTGAAAGTGCACACCAGTAGAAACCAAATTGGTGTGCCATAGGTAAGCACAGGTGTAAGACAGGCGTGGTCATAATGAGTATGAATAATGAGGCTTAAACTTAACGTTCCTTAAGATTGTTGATGGTATACAATGAGGTTCTTTTAGCTTCTATTAACTGAGCTCAATTCAGTTTTCTGTCAAATAAGATACCCAGATATCTATATTGGGCCACTTCTGTAAGAGCTCTTCTATCAATGCAAGTTGCTGTGGACATGGACCACAGACTAAGGGCCTGATTACAGCCTTGGCGGAGGGGATTACTCCGTCACAAACGTGACGGATATCCTGTCTGCCATATTACAAGTTTCATAGGATATAATGGAACCTGTAGTACGGCGGGCAGGATATCTGGCACGTTTGTGACGGAGTAATCCCCTCTGCCAAGGTCGTAATCAGGCCCGAGTCTTCTACCTAATTGTGAGAACGTATTCAGCAAGCCTATGAAACGTCCTCTAAAGTCCCACTGGCGCCAATAACTAACAATTCATCAATCTCTGAGTGTCCGGAGCACAAAGGAGTGAACAGAGTAAAAGGAGCAGACCTGTGCTTGATTTGTAAAAAACATGTACCAGGGCCCTCGTCAGGAGGCAACTGCACTTGCACCACCATTGCCCCTGCCAGCACCACCAACGACAGAATCAACCCAATTACTAACCCTCACACCCTGCAAGTGTGACAATTCAGATTATTCCTGGCCCCATAGCTACAAGAATGGCTTGGGTGGCAGGATTTAGTCATTTTTAATGTATATTGAATTAATAAACAATTGTTGTGTTCATCTCTAATTCAGACTAACAGTTCCACCACGTGGCAGAAGGTCAAAAGTGCTGATGTTGACAATGAATTACTGAAGCCCAGCACCGGAAACCACTGGCTCAAATTAAACACTGGATTTGACATTTCTATAGGAACTGGTGTGCATTTCACAGCTTGCAGATCCCATCCAATCAGTTTAGCATCACTTTAGTCACATAATGAGAAAAGAGTTTAAGTCCTTTATTTCTCTGTTGCAGATCAGTGGCATTGTAGCATTCTCGGTGTGGCCAGGTGGCTGATAGGTTGTAAGAGGCCTCAAGGATGATGCATGTGGTATCTTCAGGCTAGGGTTTTCTTATAGGGATCCTTGTGTGGAGCCTTATGGGGTTAAGTGATGGTTCTTGCCTTACGTAATGTGCCTGAAACAGACTAAGAGGCAGACAATCAAAATATAGTTTTGGGAGAGCCCCTGGAAGAACTTTAGTTTCAGCTGCGCATAAGATGATGACTGTTAGAGAAAAGTCTGACACGAGTACATCAGATAAAATTAATAATAGTGTGGCTGAATTGAGAGAAGATTAAAAATAATTACTTTGCTACAGTTACAATCAGGAACATTTTATAAATATAGAGCCCCATTATGAAGCTTGTGGTCTTGAGACCCCGAGTCTTGTGGTGGCGGTCAGGACCGCCTCTGCTGTGGTGGTCCAACTGCCACATTATGACCCTCGTGGTCAGACCGCCAGGGTACCACCGGCTCCGCTGGGATCGATAATCAGAATCAGCCAGGGTGGTGCTGCTGTCCCATCTGCTGAACTCCTAATCAGGCTCATAGTGCTATGGAAGGAAAAAACACATGTGGCTGTTCTTGTGCCCCCAGGAGACTGAAGTGTTTTTTGAAGGGGCTGCAGGTGCTTATGCATCCCCTTCTGTAATACAGATAGCACTGACACACAAAGAGTGCTGGTGCTATTTTAAGAGGGCATTCCCTCATGCAAATGAGATAAACACCACCTCTCTACCCATGTGTATTATCAATATGAACACATTGATTGTGAGCCACAAAGAGGCCCCTCTGGATGGCCAAATGCCCTGTGGTGGGTGCAGTCACTCACTGCGCCTGCCTGCAGTGGGATCTCTGCCCCCCTTTGAAATGGAGAAGAGTGCCCCCTACACAGTGAAAGACCACATCAGCTGCCTCAATCACCTGGTGTGCCTTGCATTAATGCTCTACTTTGGAGGCAGTGTGAGTTTGTGGCAGACCTGGGGGCAGCACATTATCAGTTATAGCGTGCACTGCCCCTGTATGAACACAGCACTCCAGCTTGCACCTGGTGGTTAAACATAAAACCACGGAGTACAGGCATTTGAAAGAGACAGAAAGGTTGTACTTTAATCTCAGAGGGATTAAGAAGCACCTGGTTCTCATGTGAAATACTAAAAGACACCCATAGATAGGTACTACTAAAGGGATCTCCACAAGGATGAAAAGTGAAGGTTGCATCAGTTTTCTCATTTTGATACATATCCTTCTTGAGGTAATGAGAAGATTTACAATGAATAGGATATCCCACGTGGAGGACATTGGAATATGCAGCAATGCTGGACAGGTTATGTGGCAGGTTTGACTCAACTATGTATCAAAAAAAGCAAATACATTGGTATTTTGTGGGATTAAATGGAAATTATGTCGGATACGTGGCATTGTTATCTAGCGATCAAGACACTCTTACCCACATAAGTATTGATACAAAATGTTCCCAATAGTATACAAAATATAGAAGCATCATAAGAAATAAAACTAAAATGTTCAGCAGAAACTATTAAAAACCAAAAACATTAACAAATAATTGTGTCTTGCAAGGAAGGACAGGAATAGTTTTATTGTTAATGTCCACTGAAACTAATTTGTGTAAAACACCTTTTTTATTCTGAACATATCAGTTTATGGTTTAAAAACAGATTTACTGGAGTTCAGTGTTGAGATTGCTCTATGTGTACACCAAGTAGCTTCTCAAGCACTCTTTTCCAATAAGTAACATCTCTGAAGAATAGGACTCTACATTAAATGCATATTATCTCAGTGTTTCACTAGATAGCACTTTAAGGTTTAGAAGACCCTAACTTAAAACGAGATGCAAAATGTTTAGGACACTTGTACTTTTCAGCTATGAAGGAAACACAGCAAAATCACATAGTTTCAGAGTACCAGAATACACTATTTGGTACTTATTATGGTTGTAGTTTAATCTCATACCTAAGAAAGACTTCATATCAAAAAGTTGTTTGCGTAGAATGTCAGCCTTCTGGAGTTGCAGCCTGTAAATAGGCAGATAATCCCGTTTTTGTATGGGTAACAAATGTAAAGGAAAATGTGGCCCAATATCGCATGTTTAGAACAACTGTACTAATAAGTGTGCATTCACACATTTATTACTACAGCACAAAGGGTGCTGGGTGACTTCAGGACATACCTCTATCTATTCTCAGTGGGGAGTTCTTTTTAAATGATATTTTGATACGCTGCAGAATTTTGAGATTTCCTGACCCACATACTATGATGGAGTACTTCACTGACCATCCAGGTATGTCTCTTCAGGTCTTGGAACCAGAGCAATCCTGGACTAACTTTTTTTGGAAATCATGCAAGAACTATGGGCCATATGTACGAACACATTTTCCCATAAGGACAGAATGGGTAAAACCCTTTGCTACATCTGGCTCTATATTCTTAACTGCCTTCTGCGGCTCATTACTTGAAGTTTCTGGTGCGTCCATAATTGGAATGTTCTTATCATCATAGTTTTAATTTTAACTCGGCTATTTTTGACATCCTTATTTTCATTTCATCCACAGTCCTGGATTCCTAGGCTTGGGAGAAAAGAATGGAGCTATCCCCCCCAAGAAGTTTTTTGTGCCTTCTTACTATGGCTGTCAAACAGTGCTTGATGTGGAGGTCTCTGAGTTTTTGGATCTAATGCTACAGTTGATGCTGTAAGGTATGTTATTTTCTTAGGTTATTCCAATATGACTTTTTCACTTCAGAGGCAGCCTCTTGTTACTAGAAATTCCCAAATAATGCTGCGGGAAAGTGGTTGACAAGGCCAGGTTTTAATGGAGAAGCATTTCTATGTTACAATGCAAAACAGATGTGTTTTCAGAGCTTGCCTAAAAAAAGAGTAAATTTTCAAGCTTTCATAAAGATAGGGGGAGAAAGTTATATTGTATGGCATTGTAATTCCATTTATATATTGCTTACTATGCCATTGAAGATTTTTGAGTACATTATAGCAGGTTATTCCATAACACAAAGTTAGTGGTCAAACCAGTGTTTACTAATTATTGTATATTTGTTGGTTATCTGGTTAGTTTTGTGCTCTGAGGAAAGAGAAGCATTTCTTCCATTTATTACCAGTAGCTTAAGTTAATAGGAGTTTGGTGTCATTATTAGAAACAGGATGTGTGCATAGGGGAGAGGAGGCCAAATGTTGTTAGATTGCAAGGAGAGGGTACAATGAAGGAAAAAATATGATTTATGGAACTGGGATGGGTGGAGAGGTTAGAAAAGATTAGGTATTGCAGGAATTGTTACTCAGAAACAGAGTTTATGATTTGTAAGGGGTATAGTTAGTTTACTGAAGCATAGTAGACAGTAAGGTGGCACACATTTAGTAGAGTAAGGCATTAATGCAGGCACAGGATGAAATGTAAGGAGAATATCTTTCAAACAGAACGGTTGGACAAAGATTAATTTGCAGATATAAATCAGGTTTATTTTTGTGCAATGTTTTCTTTGAATATTGAGATAGGATGCAATCTGGGGAAGTAAAGAGTAGGAAGAAAGTTTGAAAGTTGATTACCTGTGGCTAAATGATATAAGATGTTGTGTCTTTGGTTGTTCTGTTTGAGTGTTATATGTATTGATACAGTCTCTCCATCTTTAGATAGATATTGAACATAAATGAAATTGTTTGACTTTGTACTTGTTTTTAATAATGGGTACTGAGTTATGTGGAATTTCCACATTGTGGGCCATTTAGGTTTGTCTTGTGAGATTCGGAGGAGTGGGCAAACCCTGAATTTGCAATAATCATTTGTTTTGTCTTTGTTTGAGACAGATAGATGGATGGTAGGTTTCTGGTTGGATATAGGGCTCCCTGATATTAGCGATTGTTTGTAAAGAGATTCTGATGATTTAGCACTTCCTTGATCTTAGAGGAGGGTATCTGTCTGTAGGCAGAACATGAGAATGTGTCGACTCTTTGCTGGAACACATTGAGAATAGCCAGGGTGTAGGAAAATGTCTCCTTGTTTCAGTAACACCCCCTCCCTCCCACACACATTTTGCCTGATATTGATGCTGACTTGACTAAGAAGTGTGCTGGGACCCTGCTAACCAGGCCCCAGCACCAGTGTTCTTTCACTAAAAATGTACAATTGTTTCCACAATTGGCACACCCCTGGCTCACAGATAAGTCCCTTGTAAAAGGTACCAGTAGTACCAAGGGCCCTGTGACCAGGAAAGGTCCCTAAGGGCTGCAGCATGTGTTGTGCCACCCTAAGGGACCCCTCACCTAACACATGCACACTGCCATTGCAGATTGTGTGTGTTAGTGGGGAGAAAAATACACAGTCGACATGGCATCCCCCTCAGGGTGCCATGCACACAAAACACTGTCTGTGGCATAGGGAAGTCACCCCTCTAGCAGGCCTTAAAGCCCTAAGACAGGGTACACAATACCACAGGTGAGGGCATAGCTGCATGAACAATATGCCCCTACAGTGTCTAAGTCCATTCTTAGACATTGTGCCAGCCTGCCACTGAGGGACGAGTGTCTGATCCCCTAGGGCGAGAGCCTCTGTGCTCTCTGGGGCCAGAAACAAAGCCTGCACTGGGTGGAGGTGTTTCACACCTCCCTTGCAGGAACTGTAACACTTAGCAATGATCCTCAAAGGCTAAGGCTTTGTGTTACAATGCCCCAGGGCATTCCAGCTAGTGGAGATGCCAGCACCCCAGGCACAACCCCCACTTTTGGCAGCAAGTCCAGGGAGATAATGAGAAAAACAAGGAGGAGTCACCCCCTCAGCCAGGTCCACCCCTAAGGTGACTAGATCTGAAGTGACCCCCTCCTTGGAAAATCCTCCATCTTGCTTTGGAGAATTTAGCCCAATAGGAATAGGGATGTGCCCTCCTCCCCAAAGGGAGGAGGCACAAGGAGGGTGTAGCCACTGGCTACTGCCCTACACCCTAACACACCCCTACATTTAGGGGGTCATTCCGACCCCGGCGGGCGGCGGGTGCCGCCCGCCGGGCGGAGACCGCTAAAAGACCGCACCGCGGTCAAATGACCGCGGCGGTCATTCTGACTTTCACGCTGGGCGGGCGGGCGACCGCCAAAAGGCTGCCCGCCCGCCCAGCGGGAAAGACCCAGCAACGATGAAGCCGGCTCCGAATGGAGCCGGCGGAGTTGCTGGGGTGCGACGGGTGCAGTGGCACCCGTTGCGATTTTCAGTGTCTGCAAAGCAGACACTGAAAATCATTATGGGGCCCTGTTAGGGGGCCCCTGCATTGCCCATGCCAGTGGCATGGGCAGTGCAGGGGCCCCCAGGGGTCCCATGACACCCGTTCCCGCCATCCTGTTCCTGGCGGTAAAAACCGCCAGGAACGGGATGGCGGGAAGGGGGTCGGAATCCCCATGGCGGCGCTGCAAGCAGCGCCACCATGGAGGATTCCCTGGGCCAGGGGAAAACCGGCGGGAAACCGCCGGTTCCCCTTTTCTGACCGCGGCTTTACCGCCGCGGTCAGAATGGCCCAGGAAGCACCGCCAGCCTGTTGGCGGTGCTTCCGCGGTCGTTGGCCCTGGCGGTCGGTGACCGCCAGGGTCAGAATGACCCCTTTAGTATTTAGGGGTGACTCTGAACCCAGGAAATGAGATTCCTGATGACCTGGTCAAGAAGAAGGACTGCTGACCTGAAAACTCAGCAGAGAAGAAGGAGGCAACAACTGCTTTGGCCCCAGCCCTACCGGCCTGTCTCCAGATTCAAAGAACCTGCAACAGCGACGCATCCAGCGGGGCCAGCGACCTCTGGCAACTCAGAGGACTGCCCTGCAAACTGAAGGACCAAGAAACTCTCGTGGACAGTGGCTCTGTCCAAAACAACAAAGAAGAAACCATCTTTAAAGGGACTCCAGCCTCGCTCTGGAAGCGTGAGTCCCCAACATTCTGCACCCGACGCCCCCGGCCCAGGTCCAGAGGAACCAACACTGCAGCGAGGACCCCTAGGTGACTCCCATGGTGTGTCCACCCTAAGACGACCTCTCTGCACCCCCAGGGTGATGTCTGCAGAGAGTATCCAGAGGCTCACCCTGACCGCGACTGCCCTGTAACAAAGAACCCGATGCCTGGAAGAAGCACTGCACCCGCAGCCCTCAGGCCCGAGAGGAACCAACTACCGGTGCAGGAGTGACCAGCAGGCAGCCCTCATCTTTGCCCAGTCATTGGTTGGCCTGAGAAGCCCCCCTGTGCCCTGCCTGCATCGCCAGAGTGACCCCCGGGTCCCTCCATTGATTTCAACGTAAAACCCGACACCTTCTTTTCACACTGCACCCGGCCGCCCTTGTGGCGCTGAGGGTGTGTTTTGTGTGCCTGTTTGGGACCCCCCAAGTGCTCTACAAAACCCCCTTGGTCTGCTCCCCAAGGACGCAGGTACTTAACTGCTAGCAAACTGGAACCGGAGCACCCCTATTCACCATAGGCGCCTATGTTATTTGTCTGCTCTTTGACCTCTGCAACTGACCGGCCCTGTGTTGCTGGTGCTGTGTGTTTGGAATTGACTTAATCCCCCAACGGTGGGCTGCCTATGCCCTGGAGACTGAACTTGAAAGTGCTTTACTTACCTGCTAAACTAACTTGCACTTACCTCCCCCAGGACCAGTTGCATTTTGCAGTGTCCACTTTTAAAATAGCTTATTGCCATTTTCTGCTAAACTGTGTACATTATTGTTTTGATTCAAAGTTCTATACTTACCTATGCCAAGTACCTTACAATTTATGCATTTACTTGAATCTTGTGGTTCTGAAAATAAATTAAGAAAATAATATTTTTCTATATAAAAACCTATTGGCCTGGAGTTAAGTCTTGGAGTGTGTGTTCCCATTTATTGCCGGTGTGTGTACAACAAATGCTTAACACTACCCTCTGATAAGCCTAACTGCTCGACCACACTACCACAAATAGAGCATTAGTATTATCTATTATTGCGACTATCAACCTCTAAGGGGAACCCCTGGACTCTGTGCACACTATCTCTCACTTTGAGATAGTATATACAGAGCCAGCTTCCTACACAGGGCTTAAAACTCATTCAGAACTCTAAGGGCCTGATTATGAGTTTGGTAGTCAGACCGCGAGACCACCAAAGTGGTGTTCCCAAAAAGACCGCTGAGTTTGATGGTTTCTCGTCCGCTGTACTACAATGTGACCGCTGGCCCAGGATCAGTTTACTTGACGGCAGTGGACCAGTGAGGGGCCTCAGTCACCAATACAAGGTATATTTATACATTTGTGTCAATGCAGGTGTGTACATTTTGACCAAAAGGTACACAATGCATGACATGTGTACAAATACTTTGTGCATGTACGATTTCACTGCTGGGGACTGGGACAAATATGCCCAGTCGAGTCAATGGCAGAAAAATGATACATGTCCTTACATGTGTTTATTTTTTTTCAGGGGTGAAGTTGCTGCCATAAAGAGGGGGCCCTGGACGAAGGGACCTATGTTGGAGACTGAAGGGAAAAGACGGAAATGGAGAAGCTAGCACCCCACGTCCTTTAATGCCGCCATCTTGAAGCAAGCGGTCTCTCCTGCCACAGTTGGCTCAGCAGAAAAGTACATTGTAATGTGCACAACAGTACCCTTGTCTATACCGGCCTGTGACAGATGCTTTTCTCCAGGCACCGTCAAAGCAGTCGGCGGATTGCTGGCTGTGTCAATGGGACACAGTCCCTAGTTCAGCAAACCACCAATATCATGATATGGTGGTCGGACAGCTAATACATCAGTGGCTGGACCACCGCCACCACCATGGTGGTTCCCCAGACAGCCAAACTCGTAATCAGGCCCTAAGTTATTTTTAGTGGCTCTGATCTTTGCAGCTCGCTATTTTTGATGCTTGAGTGGTGAAGACAGTAGCCCCAATGGCTTTCAATCTGTAAGCAACAGTGCCAGACTGGAACTTAAGTTCATGTGTTGGGAGTATTTTGTGATTTATGCTTGAATTAATTTTGGTCCTTTGCCATTAATAGCTCTGTGTGTGATGCAAATAAATTTGAAAGATTATTTTCTTGCTACTAGGAGCCAGCGTGGAGTCTTCAGGACCAGAGAGATATGGGTTCATATGTTAACATTTAGTAGTAGTGTTTCTGCTGAATTTTGAATTCTTTCTAGCCCCCTGATAGTTGAAAATGGAATGCTGTGGTATATAGTCTGTTAGGAAAGTCGAGTTTTTAGAGAATGAGTAATGGTGTTTCTTGTAAATTTTCAGAAAATACAGGATGTGGAAAAATGTGCCACCTGTTAATTACCTCTATGAGGCTGGTGTTATGTTTTGCTGTTTCTATGTCCTTAGGGTTTACCAGTTTGAGTATTATATGTGAATCATCTCCATAGTTGTAGCAGATGAGTCTGTATGTGTTGATAAGATTTAGTAGTGTTTTCATGTATATGCTATAAAGTAGAAGTGAGATTATAGATCCTTGTGGACCTTCGGTTTTTATACAGTAAGGGGTTGGGGAGAAAGGCAGTGTGAAAATCTGGTATGATCTGTTGTTTAGGTAAGAAATAAATCCAGTTGAGAGTGATGCCAAACATACCAATTTATGTCAATTTCCATCTAAGAAATAAAGGTGGTCATTACAACCTCGGCGGTCTTTTTACAAGACTGCAGAGGGACCCCCGTGCGGAAGACCGCCAGTAGTGGCGGTTTGCCGCTCGGCGTGTTATGACTGTTGGCTGCTCTCCGTCCTTTTACCGACGGAGATCCGCCAACAGCCATACTGGCGGGCGGCGGGAAAGTGGAGGTTGCTCCACCTCCACACCAACAGAACACCGCCCACCGAATCACGTCCTGTGAGTCGCTTGGCGGTGTTCTGTTGGCGGTGTGGTGTCGGCGGAGCAGCCCCCATGGCTCCTGTCCCCTACTGGAGGATCGACGGAACAGGTAAGTCGATCGTCCGTTAGGGGAGGGGGTGGGAGGTTGTTGTGTGGGTGCATGGGGGTGTACGTCTGTGTATGTAGAGGGGGTGTGTGAGTGCGTGTATGCTTGCGGGGGTGTTGCATGTTTGGGATGAGTGCATGTTTGTCAGTGGGTATGTCTGTATGGATGTGTGCGTGTATGTTTGAATGTGGGTGTGCGTGTCTGACAGTGTGTGTGGATGTTGGCATGTATGTCGGTGTGTGTGCATGTGTGTGTTGGTGGTGCCTGCGTGCGTGTGGTGTGTGTGTGAGTTATGTGATGTTGGGGGTCGGGATGGGTAGGGGGGCTCTGCCACCTTTGGGGGGTGGCAGGGGTGGTGGGGGGTGTATGGGAGGGAGTCAGGGTGGGGGTGGGGGGTGGCGGAGACCCCTATCAGTGCCAGGGAAGGAATTCCCTGGCACTGATAGTGCTTACCGCCATGGATTTCATGGCGGTTTCAAACCGCATGAAATCCATGGCTGTCAGCCGGGTCAAAATACCGCCGGCGGTATAGTGATGGCCGCCGGGCTGGAGACCCAGGTCTCCAGCCCGGCAGTCGTCTCATCCCTGGCGGGCGGAACGAAGAACCGGCGGATGACCATGGAATACAAAAAAAAAAGACCGCCAGCCTGTTGGCGGTCTTACCGCCGCTTCTCCGCCTTCCGCCAGGGTCATAATGACCCCCAAAGTGTACAGTGTCAAAAAACTGATGTAAGCTCCAGGAGTAGTCCAGGTCCAGGGGTAGTTATGCAGCTACACCATTTTTGTTGACTATGCTTTTTAGATCATCCCACATTGAACAATTCTATTTGCCAGTCTGAGAGTAGTTTATTTTCTTCTATGAATTCTGAAATGTGGCGAAATGTTGCTCTTTTCATAAGTTTGCAAAAACAACGGTTTACTGGTGATCTGTCTGGGGTCTATAGGGTCCAAGTAGTTCTTGTCAAATAGTAGGTGTGTATATGCTTTCTCCGGGAAAGTTCTTGTTTTTTAGGAGTTATTGATAATATTTCTGATTAGAATAGGCGCGTATGATGACTGAAGGAACTTTTTGAAAATGTGGTTTCAAGGGTTTGGGCAGGCAGACAGCTGGGCTGCTAGCTTTTAGCAGGTTTTCAAATTCTGAAGTTGTAATTTCTTGGAAGGCTGACATAGACGGAGACAGTGAATCTTCTGTGATTGTTGTTGGTCGCATAGCAGGGGAGCAGTTGGTTATCTTGGTTGTTAGATAAAAAATCCAGTGTGTCTGCTTTGTTAAGATACTGCATTGCTAGTTTATTGTCAACATCTTCCGAAAGTGGGATGGAGGTTTGACAGCTCTTTGGATTGCACAATTTTGGCATTGTGGAACCTGCTTGATTAATGGATATGTTTGGCCTTTTTGTGTATGACTTGTACATTCTATTGTGTGTGCAGGCACATTTTGTCTTGAGCAGGCTTGGACTTGAGCCACCTTGCTGAAGCATTGTGATTTGTCCTTTAATTGTTTTCGGCTCTTCATTCATCGAAAATGCTATCTTCTTCTTTATGCCTTGTTTTGAGGGCTTTTTTTGGAATGAATATATCAAAGGCTGAGAACATCCAGTCATAGAGGTGTTCTTCTGTGTTTATTATTTACAGTATGTAGGTTGTAGTTGGGTGGTGTCTTAACTGGTATTTTATTTGGAATCTTGAATAAGCAGGCAATATGTAATGATCACTCCATTAAACAGGTGATGTTTGTTTAATGTGGTTAGTTGTGTTTTGAAGAATATTACATCCAGAATATGACCTGCTATGTGAGTGGGTCCAACGGTGATCTGTTGTATGTTGTATGTATTTAGACCTGATATGCTAGCATCTGGTTGAGGCATATTTGGTTTACCAATCCAGATGTTTAGGCCACCAAATATAGATACAGTAGATTGTTTTGTTGCTAGACCTGAAACTATGTGAAAGAACACATCAGTAAAATCTCTGTTTTTGGGTGGAGGTCTATAGTGGAAGTGGCAAATTAAATTGGAGCTGGGTTGACATCTAACAAGAAGGTCTTCACTACCTTATATAGCCACCTCTTCCAAATAAATGATTGGGTATGGTGTTCTTAAATACAAATGCTAGTGTGCTTCATTGTTTTCCTTTTAGGTTATGCGTAGTGAATGGATATGTGGTGGGATAGATTCCTGTAGTACTGGGACCATGTATTTTCCTAACTAGGTTTCAGTGATGAATAGTATGCTTGGTTCTGTAACTGTTAGTAAATGAAAGATGTTGTCTTATCTTTTGGTCATTAAACAAGCATTCATAAGCAAATATTTAGATGCAATAGTTTTCTTTTGCAAAATGAGGGTTATGTCTTTAGGATATTGATGGTGTTATTCATTGAGCTCTTTGTGGATATGTGGTTATTATTGGTTAAAATTTGTTCTTCGAATGTAAGGGAACATGAGCAGGTAGGAAGTTCTGCTAGAGTGAAGGCGATGAGTGTGCCATTCCTCACCTTTGCTGTCCTGGTCAAGTAGGCTTATGAGAGATCTGATGGAGTTTTTATGGGATGGAAGAGTATGAATCAGATTGTGCTTGATAAACCATTGTCGGAGTATGTTTTGGTGATGTTTTAAAACACAGAGTTGAGTTATGTTATGATACAGTATGGCCGATGTGAAGTTTGTGTGATGGTGTTTTTTTTTTTTTGCTTGTTCAAAGTGGAAAGGACATGAGTAAGGGCTGGTAGGAGAGTATGATGGTCTAGTCTTAGTGCTCTTAAATCAGCCACTGATGTGAGTCATTGGGAGTAAGATTGGTGCGAGAAGGGGTTGGGAAGAGGTAGCAGGGGACGAGAGTAGTGTTGGGTAGATTTGAATCTAAGGATGATGGGTAGGTGATAGGTGGTAATGATGTATTGATGGTGGAAGGGGGTGTAGGTGGGGGATAAATTAAGTAGGTCATATGGATTACAGTATCTGGATGGAGTAGCAGAGTAGGAGGTGAGAGGGTATGGATGTGAGATTGTGCATAACAGGGTGAGCAGACAGATAGATAAGGAGGTGGGATAGGCAGTATGTAAGCATGGAAACATGTCTGTTTAAACTGTGATAATGAGAAAGAACAATGAGATTCCCTAATGTGTTGTATGGTTGTGCAGTGGTAATAAGAGTGGAACAAGGAGTGGGCTATGCTGCAGAAGTAAATGATTATCTTACCTTGTATGTAGACAATGTATATCTGCTTAGCTGCTGTAAGTGAGTTTTAAGACCCTTTCCAGGCCCTAACAGGTTGAAACAGGCAGCAGCCTTAACCTGACACACTGTATCTGGATCTCCTAAACACTCTGTTTTAATAAGCCTAGTGATCAGGTGACTTGGTCCAATGGGATCCTTAGCCTTGGGAACCAATAAGAGCCCAAACCCTATACCCTAACTAATAGAAACTCTAGCCACAGGATTCAATGGAGTTTAACCCCTAAAGCCTACAGCTGAGAGAAAGCCTAGATGTAGAAACCAATAGGAGCTCAAACCCTGAGTCGTATAGCCGAAAGAAACCCTAGCCCGCAAACCAATGGTAGCCCAAGCCCTAAGCTGTACAGCCATCAGAAACTCTACCCCCCTAAACCCTACAGCCAATAGAAACCCTACCTCTATAGGTCAGGAGACCATAAACTGTAGGGGCTATAGAAGATGGGAGGGGAGAAAGAAGGCCTGTTCAGATGGCGATGGACTCAGCCCAGTCACTTAGCCTTCAAGTGGTGGGCTAGGGAGCTGAGATGGTGCTCAGTTCAGAATCTCCTTGGTTACAGACAGGCTCCGTGCACACTTTTCAGTTTCTGGTTCAATGCTGCAGGTAAGGCCCAGTTTAGCTACTTGAAGTGCTATCACACACTTTATAATCCTTCCCTAGACACCCCAAACCCTGGTGCTCAGCAGACTTAGAAAAACAATTTAACACAATCAAAACAGAATAAGCAGCCTCTACACACTTCAATCAATCAATCAATCAGGGTATTTGTAAAGCGCACTACTCACCCGTGAGGGTCTCAAGGCGCTGAGGGGGGCTGCTACTGCTCGAACAGCCATGTCTTGATGTGTCTCTTGTAGGTAAGAAGGTCCTGTGTCTGTCGCAGGTGGGTGGAAAGAGTGTTCCACGTCTTGGCGGCGAGGTGGGACAACTATCTGCCACCGGCGGTCGTTCTGTGGCTGTGTGGGACGGTGGCATGGGCAAGGTAATTTTTTGTTTACCTTTTTTTGCCTTTTTGTGACTTTAGTACAGTTTTTAAAAAGGGAGCCCTAAACAGGCATGCACTCACAAACAGCATTTTCAAATGGGATCACACAATAAAAAGCTGCCTGGTGTTACCAACTTTGCTCCAGTCTTACTCTCTCAGTTGCTTAGAGCTCATAGAAGATAGGGGACACCAAATTAAGGTAAATACCTTGACTCTGCTTTCCCAATCTTCTGACGCTGTGCAAGTTGGGAGGAGAGTTCTGTAGCATAACGGAAAAGACAGAGGAGGAGCAGCGTTTAGTCTTAACTTTTCGGTGTTACATGGGGTAGTGTAGCAGTTGATCTTAAGCGTATTGTGGT
Source organism: Pleurodeles waltl (assembly GCF_031143425.1). Lineage (NCBI taxonomy): Eukaryota > Metazoa > Chordata > Amphibia > Caudata > Salamandridae > Pleurodeles > Pleurodeles waltl. The sequence goes on from NC_090439.1 coordinate 679,545,145, forward strand.
TTTAACAAGACAAGCTAAGGTGCACTGCTGAAAAACCATGAATAAGTGCTTAGTCTGAATTCTCTTTTATACTAGTAGGCAATTTAGAGCTCATCTTGATACGGCAACATGGTCTTGTGTGTTCAGCCCAAAAGTTGTTCTCACTGCTGAATTTTGAAATCTTCGAAGTTGTTACAGTCAAGTTTTTGTAATATCTGTATAAAAGCGGTTTGCATATTTTAATCAGAATAGAGCTATTGAGGCCATCAGAATCCATTTTTATTCCTAGGTTTCTGACAACAGATACAAGCAGCAAGTAACTGTGGAAGTAGGCCATAGTGCACTTAAGCAGGTGATAGCACACCCCCTTATTAACAAATGCAGGGTTTAACTTTTAAATGGTTTTTAGAAATCAAATCATATATTCCAGCAAGGAATTAACAAATTGTCCTTTGTGCGCTTCTGATTTTATAAGTAACTGTATATCATCAATATAATTATAAAAACTGAGATTCCCTGAGTTAACCACTTTTGTTAATGGGAGAAGACCAAGAACAACAAGTGACAAACTGCACGGTGTTTTTAAGTTGCTTCCCAGGCAAACAAAAAAGACAGACAGCGGACTGCTTTGAACCACTCATATAAAAAAGAGTCACAGCAGGTTCGAGCAGAGTCTTGAATCCTGCACCCCCAGAACTCATCATACAGGGTTTTATGGTTGATAGTTTTAATAAAATCAGGGTTCTGACATACACTGTCTGCAAACAGGTAGAGGTCAGCCCTCATGACACTTGTAGCTGATTCTATACACTGAAGGAGCAGAAATCTGTTGCATAGTTACCATCAATAAAAGATTATAGCTGTTTTCTGGCTGACAAGTTTAGACAAATAGGGAAGATCAGAGACTTGATCTAAAGTTCTCTAGGTCTGCCTGGTCTGCTTTTTTTTTTTATCAACAGAAGAGTTACCACTGTTTTGTTCAGTCCAGAAGGGACAGCTTCCATTGTCAATGAATCAATAATAGCTGCAGACAATACAGGAGTAATTGAGGGCAGAAACATTATCTGTTTTAGGATCGTAAAAAGGCATTTGTCATGAGGGGAATGTGACATTTTGCACTGCTTTATTAACTTCACAATACCTTCGTTGGAATTTGCGTGAAAATACTAGACATTACCACCTCGTTGGTGTCATGTTCTTGGTAGTGGTGGGCGAAGCTCTTGGAGTCCCACTACATAGAACTATGTGAAAGGGTAAAAAACACTCTGTCACACTACGCAGAGCTCCGCGGACAGGTGGAGATTATCTTTGTGCCTGTTCACATTGCATTTTACGTCAAATGCAATGGCAAATGCGTTCTCATGTTCAAAATCATGCATGAGCGGTACCACATGGTTCGCATGGGTATGGTCATCTTGCTTTTCAGTCTGTTCATGGTGCTGACCCTGTTTTTTTAAAATACTTTTATATCTTTTCAATCCTCTGCCCTCCTAATTAATCTACACCTGATTTTTATTTATCATATTAGGATGAGTTTTTGTGTCTGTATATTTGACATTTTTTTAAAATGTTTTTGTGACTTTTTGCTTTTTTGTTTATTTTTCCTTTTACTTCCTTATTTCTTCCTTCCTTCCTTTCTTCTCCTGTTTCTTATTATTTTCTTTACCCCACCCAGCTCCAGGGCTGTGGTCGCAAGCAGGGTAGCGGCAGCACCAGGTTCCCTCGTCAGCCAGCAGCAGCAGCTGCCTACCTTGTGGGCAGCAGCACTGCCAATGGGCGCAGCCCTGGCCCATCTTTTATGAGGCAGAAGTGGCAGCACTGATTTTTTATGGGCAGTGCCACCTCCCCTCCATGCTGGCAGCAGGCATCAGGCCTGGCAACAGGTACCCCTTGCAGGAACATCGGCTGCATTGGGGGAGGATGTGCAGGTGTATGCGGCACACCAGCCAGATCCAGCACACCAGCCAGCAGCTGACACACTGCTGGGTGGATATCCTCGACCATGAGCAGGTCGTGCTTGACCTGCTAGGCATTGAGCTTCCGGGCCTTGGTGAGTATTAATTATATCATTTGTTGTGTTTGTGTTGTACAATGTTAACTTTTTTCTCAAATTACGTGCTTCTCACACTCAGAAGTAAGGTACGTTTAGTTTACATTAAGAATATTATTATGTGATCCAGTTTGAGCAAGGCAGGTGCTCTCCGTTACCTAAAGGTGCTCACTTTGGCTGATTATTTAAGAAGCCATTGCAAAGAAGACTCCTCTGTCCTCCTGCCACCATGGTGAGTTAGTGATATCAGTGAGTTAGCATTCTCTGTGACCTTTAGCTATGTAGCTCGTATAGTCCCAAGCAATTTCACACTAAGTTGTACTAGTAGTATGCCACTAATGGGAGGGGTATCTTGCATCTAAAAAATGGATATTTGTTTTTAGCTAAACAGAGCACTGCTGGCTCATCAAATGCCTCTTCAGGAGTAGAAGGAGCAGGGGTAGAAGCGGTGACAAAGACAGGCGGTGGTAAGTCACATTGCTTGCTTATTGACAATTCCTATAATACTCAGTAGCTACAAGGGCATTGTCGTAGTCATGAAACCCAAGTGTTACTAGCTACAGCAGTGGTTGGGTTATGTCCTCTTCTATCTGCATCTCAGCAAAAGTTCACATAATGTACACTAAAAATTATGGCTTGTTGGAAACAGAAAAGAACTGAAGGTTAAAAGAAAGTGTGGTTAAAGGAGTGAAAGGAAAGGATGGGTGGGTGGGTGAAAGGATGCGTGGGTGACTATTGGTTAAGTGGATGTATAAATGAAAGGATGATTGAAAAAAGTGTGGATGCTGAATAGATGGATAATGGATTTGGAATTTTGGTGAAAAACTGGACGGGAGAAAGCAAAGCTTAAATCATGGTGGCTATGGGTGAACATAGTAGGAAGAATGAAAGGATGATTGAATAATTGCTTCGATGAATAAACAAGGGAGCTCCTCTGGAGAGGGGCATGCGGCTCACCTACTTCACATACTTAGTTTTATGGTTATCAAAGCTATGGTTCAAAGTGGGGGGGGGGGGGATTTTACTTTGTGTTCTAATCCCTTGACTAACTGTATTTGTTAAGCATTTGAATCATCATTCATCAACCCCCTCCCTGCCCTAGGCATTTAGCCACCCATGACCGAAGAAGTGCAGTATGGTTCAATTTGTGACTGCAGTGTTGGCTGTGCAATGTGAGTCTTCAGTTAATGCAGCATTTACAAAGTTTTCAATGCATTGCAAACCGGACACACAAGGTGTGTTTCCCTTTGCCCACTCAGTCACCTCTTAGTACTTCACTCCTTTATTCTTTCCTAAGTTCTTCCATCCCACCCTACTAACCAAAATGAATAATAAAATCTTGGCATGTGCCACACTTTTATGGCCATGTGAAGTGTTTCTAAAATATATTTCACGGTTTCCCATAACACATTTATTTTATGCCTCTTCAGATGTTTCCCATTAGACTTTCATCTATACAGTGACTGAATAAGCCAAACTTTAGGCAAATGATGAAATGATGATCAGTGACATTCCTCTATTCTATAGCAAAAGCTTTACTTACCCACCTAATCCCCCTACCTTATCCTGCAGTATAGTAAGTCAAGTTTGCTTTCCTCACTGCCCAGTGAACTTGTAAATAATTTGTGGTGGTGGGCAAGGCCAGTGACTAAAGTGAGACTATTAAGTGCCTTATTTGATTTCAAGTTTGGCCTAAGGGAACTCTGTGACAAACGTGCAAAATACAACCTATGGAGCCCGTTTCTTTCCCTGTAGTGCAGTGCATCGTTTTCAACACCATCTACTTATGGCATACAGGATAATATATCCACATTTTATGTGTGACATGTGTGAAGTATCATATTTATTATTCATCTGCCTCTTTGGAGTCAGGGCAGAAACTAAGTGAAAGGCATTTGGAGAAGAGCGGGGCCATTGGAATTAAAGATCGATAATTGTCAACTGCAGCTGCCCCAGCTGCAGACAGTAGCAAAGTACCCAAGGCACTGGCTAGCATGCTTCCATTAATTTGGCACAACAACTTGTACCCCATAGTGAATAATGCTTTACTGATAGGTAATTGATTTTTTTCCAGTAAAAGTATCTGTTTAGTAACTAGAAAAGCTTTTAATCTGGTGTTATTCTGCCTTAATTATTTTCTACCGGACAGTCAGTGCTTTTCTGTGAGGTATGTGTGGGTAAACAAATAAATTTGGCCTGGTGACTCTCCTAATCATAATCACATCAACCTCCAATGTCCCTAGGGGACTAGCAATGTACTGCTACTCTGCCATCCACTATTTACTTTGAAAGAAGTGTTTGCTCAGAGCAATGTTTACAAATTGTCTTTTTTCATTTTTGTTTTTCTTGATATAGCTACTCCTGCTGGTCAACCAGCACTACCCACCAGGCAGGAGGTAGCCCATCTTCAGCGGCAAAGGCTGGAGACTATACAGGCTGAATACCAGTGGTTGGTAGTCCTGGGGGGTGAAGAGGTGGCAATAGCTGCCTCTGATCCAGGTCACCAGTTCAGCAGCACGCCAGCCCCGACCATAATATCGTTGTCAGGGGCCCTGACCACCTGCTGCTGCCCCTGCTCTGACAGGGCATTATTCTGGCACATCCTGCAGCAGATGGACCTAATGGAGAGCCGGCACAGTAGGATCGAGCAGAACCTGGACCAGCTCCGGACCCAAATATACAATGCCCTCTTCTAAGTCCTTTTTATTATCTTTTTACATTTTGGTGGGAAGGACTTGTGGGTTGAAACTGTGCGGAGGGAGGTCCGGGTTTCACTTTGGACTTTTGTTGCACTTTTTGGGGACGGGGCTATTTGTTTGGGAAGAGGGGTGGACCTGTTGTGGGTGGAAGGGGTGGGTTTTCTATTTGTTAAAAATAAAAGGTGATATTTTACTTCATTTATGCCTCAAATGTTTATTTTAGTGATTTAGTTTGTACTGCTGTCTTGTAGTATAGCCTATTTTGTAAATCTGCCAAAAGGTGTGTCATTTACTTATACCCTTGTTCTACTGCCCTCTGTGACTATATTGTCCACACACACAAACAACATCTTCTTCAGTAGAAGTTAATCACTAACTAAACAAGTTCACTTCAATCCATTGTTCTTCTCTTACATGAATAGATGAAGTGTGGGCTAATTTATCAGTCTTCTTACTGCAGGGGTTATCCAATGTGGCATCTTAAGGGGATGATAGTAGTAGTAGTAGCAGGCTAGCATGCTAACAGGGAAGACACAAGGTGCCACTCCCACCTACATGAACTCCAACTGCAGGATTAATCAAAGGGGTTAATCAAATCACAGTCAACTAGATTGAAAGAAAACAGAGAGTTAGTTGGTCATATTTTATATCATGACTTTAGGAAGACTGAGACCATACTACTACAATGACAGTATTTGACACACAACAAAGAAGACCTGATATGATAATAAAAACTAGTAATATCATCCTTCTGTTCAACAGGGAGCTGGCATTTATAAACTAAATTAAATATTTGAGTCAGGAGAAGTGGGCTTAGGATTGGTTGGACAGGGTTAAGCATTTACACAACACATAACACAGGCCTTAATGATGATGTTGATGGGGCTGGTGTGGAATATTGCTCAGGTAATAGAAGGTCATGCAGTGAGTTGGTGTTGCTTTCACCACATCATCTCAAGCAAGTGTGTGATCCATTTATGGTGTAAAATTAAGTGACACTTCAATGGGAAAGGGGACTTGGGGGTATGGTGTGGCAAAGACAAACACTTCACAAAAGAAACCATGACAATATTCATCATGGTGCTGAGCAGCACACCATCATCAATCTGTTGTGGAAGGAAACGATGAAGGTATACGTATGACACAGTTCAGTTAAATGCATTGCAAACAGTCCTTCTGCCACAGAGAAACCCAATGTGTTGCATCTAAATGTTATGTCTTCTAAGTTTGAAAAATACAAATTATGGAGGTTTGAAGTTAACCTGCTGAGTTCTAAAACTTATGATTGTTAAAAGGAAAATTATACTGTCATGCCAAAGTGAGAGGTGCATCTGATTCTTCTTGGGCTTGGAATGTCTGTCACTCTTGGGTACCCGGCTAAACCTCTCCAGTAGGTAAGTTGGAGTGTTGAGCTTTCACATAGGTTTGCTCATGCAGACGAGGGCTAGGAGAAGGCCTGCATATTGAAAAACAGTAACTGTATTTTTGAGTGAAGGAGACGGACAAAAGGAAGCAAGGGAATCTTCATGAGGAGTCTAGAGTGTACCATGAAGTCTCAGAGGCAGAGCAAAAACATAAGGAGTATTTTCACGTTTGAATCAGCAATGCAGCAAACATACACTCAGCAGCATTTCCCAAATTAATGCACCTCTCTCCAGTCCACAGAGCTGAGTGAGTACTAGGGCTCAGAGTCTTCGCCATCATCATGGTTTCTCTTTGAAGTCAATAATTTTCTCCTTCTAGCTGTTGACGTAGTCCCACCCAAGTACTTCTCCTCCTGATTCTGAGTAACTGTCCCAGTCCCAAACCAAGTGAGGTAGACCTGTGTAGTACACTGATGTTGGAGAACAAATTGAGAAACAGAATTGGAGTTTGATAAAAAAAAAGTGACCGGTCTGCAATCAGAAAAAAGAAGAGGACTCTGCAGGTACATTTTGCTAAGTTTGAAAGGCCAATCACTTTCAGGAAAAAATGATCACCCATCAAGCCCAAACACTGCAAATCATTGAAATCAAGTTTACAAATTTGTTGAACTCCCTCCCTCAATGTCAGCCACCACACACATCATCAATTATCACTCAAAATCACTCAATATATTACCCCTCATTGGTGCAATAGTTAGCAGTTACCTCTGCCAATCCATGTATGGAGGTAGATACAACATATTATCTCCTCTTCGATGGTAGCAAGGCATTGGAATTTGGCACTGGCACTGGCAGTCTATTCATCAATGATTTGTTCAGGCAGCCATGGTAGGTAATGTAAAAAAAGGATAGGCAATGGCATGTGAGGGAGGCAGGCATTGTCTCCAATATCCTTAAGGGAACTTGGGGGCTTTTTCACTGCACATGGGTCCAACTCCAATCCAGCCATATATGTGACAAAAAAATGGCAAAGCAGCATAAATCCAGCACAAACATGTTTCACTCGCTGTTTTTTTTTTTTTTTTTTACAGAGAAAGAAAGAAGTTGAACGAGAAATAATTAAAAAGGTCTACTGTGGAACTGGCATGCTCAGTCCCAGAAGTAGAGTTTGTTGTCATACTCAAGTGGTTCACCCAGAAGTTAGGCAGCAAACACACTTGGTTCTGACCAATTATCCTTTTCCTCCTCTTGTGGTGTTTCAGGAACAGTATAATCAGGTGGTATAAACTGCTGGTTCAATACGATCCTTGTTAATTTCTCCAAGTTTTGAGGCAAGGGACAGGTCCTTCTCACTGTAACAAATGTGCCAGCTGCACTGAACACACGTTCATCAGACCCACTGGCTACAGGACAAGCTAGATACTTTATTGCCAGCCTGCTGAACTGTGGCCGTTGCTACATCTTCCTGTACCAGTATACCAATGGGTTTTGATCCACACACACCTCCTATGGGTCATACAAATACTCCTAGAACATCCTCTGAAGTGTCATTGGTGCTGCCACTTGCTCAACTTCTTTAGCCTTCACCTCTGCACTGGACTTAAGACCTGCTACTTGAAACTAAGCCAATGCAGAGGTTGGGTCCTATTCTTCTGATGCTGTTGTTTCCGGTGTTCTTGTGGCTGGTGTTGGCTGCTGTGAGACAAGACTGCCCTCTATAGAAGTTGAAGGCAGCACCCCAGAACTGTGGAGTGGGACTGTAAGTTCCAGCCGTTCTTCTTCCAGTTCTTCGGCTTGCTCAACAATCCACCTCTTGTATTTTGAAACATCCACTTCAGAAGAAGGAATAGAAGTGGGAAGAATGTTTTTGTAGCATGGATCAAGTAGGGTGGCGCATATGTATTCTTTGGACTTGATAGTGTAATTTGTTACCACTCGAAATAATCCGCCAACGCTTACGGGCTTTAAAAGAATGCCTGAAATGAGTGCAGATTTGTCTGCAGGTGGTCAGTATGCTGCTGACTATGTCTTCTTTTTTTACAAAGTATTGCACAACCAGGTTGATGCAGTGTGCTAAACACAGGACCCTGGTTGCGGTCGTAGGGCCCTCCTGCCTAAACATGCCCATAATAGTAGCCTGGATTTTCTTATTTTCTAGGGCCACTGACACAGGTGGCTTTTGAGATGAAGGTGGTGGTAGACTCAATGTGCATCGTGGTGCAGTCACCGTATGCTGAGGTGTCTCCCTCTTCCTGTTGTCATGAGGCCTGTTCATGAACTCACTATAGTTATGCCTAATTTTTAGTACTCTAGAAATCACATTGTCTTTCCCTTGCATTGTTGTACGTTGCACATTTTTCCTTTTGTGCTATTGTTTTGGAACACACTGTAATTTCACTTGCTGTGCAGCCACTTTCCTGGGATTCTGTCTGTAAATTTTTTGACTGTTCAGTGGGCACAACAAGTGCCAGATGTTGTTTTTTGTCCCTTCAGCAATCATCCTCAGATTTCTAAAGACTTAAAACATTAGTTTTTCACTGTATCAAGCTAATGTTATGAGTTAGGTCCTGCAGTGTTTATTTTTAGTGAGGAGGATTCCAGCAGAGCTGACATGTCTGGGGAACTGATGCCCTCTTGGGCATGCAGCCTGGGTAAACTAGTTTTACACTTCCCTGTGAGGACCACTTGACTATTCGAACAAAGGTATGTGGTTCTCTACACCCAGAGATAATAAATAACAATAATAAGACTTCCTGCGCATACAACTACAGGGTAGGCTGAGGCCACTGGATTTGCATTATGGGGACACTGTTTGTTATACAGGGCCTGATTCTAACTTTGGAGGACGGTGTTAAACCGTCCCAAAAGTGGCGGATATACCACCGACCGTATTACGAGTCCATTATATCCTATGGAACTCGTAATACGGTAGGTGGTATATCCGCCACTTTTGGGACGGTTTAACACCGTCCTCCAAAGTTAGAATCAGGCCCACAGTCTTCTAACTGCTATTCTGATTTTCATAATTATTGCCCATTATTGCTTCATAATAGACTATGTTAGTTGCAATAAATATATTGTGTACTTTCATTGTGTCTGTGTTACTGTTGCTTTGGATATGTATGACTAAGATAATGTCTGAAAAGGACTGACCTGTTTTCCATTGTTCCCTGGGAAAGCGGGCTAGACTGTTGTACCCTTTGGGATGTCACAATTACTTGTCACTCTGCAAGATTAGGAGGGAAGTAAGGCACTATGAGCTAGTCAGCTATTTTGGTGTGACAGTACTGATTTGGCAGAAGTGGCGCAGTCGCTGCATTCTGGCGTTCTGTTGTCCCAAGGCAGAGATCTGCAAAAGCAGACTCCCTGCAACAATGTCCCCTTGTGAGGTTGCTGAGGCAGGTGATTCTGGTGCACTGCTGGGGACAGGGCAGCTTTGTGTGAGAATGTCACCTTCTTCTTTCTCACCATCCACCGTGATTTGACCGGTTGCAGCTGATGTTTCCCGGCTCTCCTCACCTTTACAACCGTGACAATGTTCAGCAATTTTTTAAAGGTGCTCTTCCCACTCAGTTGGGTGATGTTTTTCCATATGGGTTGTCTGGCCTTCAGTACCAAATGTGAACAAGGCTTATGTCGACGATCGCTTGCGTGGCAAATGGAGCATATCTCAATGCTCTCCTCCTGTTTGCTAATCGTGAAAAAGTCCCAAACTGGGGAGAAGTACTTTCTTACTAGCCCATTGCCAATGCCTGAAGAAGAACTGGAGGTAGATGGGTGTGTTGATTGACTCTATGCAGTGCATACTTGTGGGGCCTTACAAATATGGTAGCTGGCGGTGCAGCATGTGCTACATTCCTCAGAGAAGGGTGAATATTAATGTCGGACTCCTCTGTGCCAGCTTTCACAATGACTGGCCAATCATCATCATCCTCCTCACCAACACCCCCTTCCATTGTCCTAGGGCTTTCTGAAACTCTTCTTTTCCCTTGCCTCTCCTGGTGTCTCCTAAACTCTGCAGGCATCCACATCATGTCCGTTATCATCGTCATCCGAAGTGTTACTTTGAGAAAATGGTGGAGAAGTACCCTTCCTTTTTCTTGCTGGAGATGTGGGAGCCATTGATTCTAAAAGAGAAGTTCTTGCTCGACCTCCTGTTCTGCTCCAACTTTGGGAAGATCTACTACTGCTGGCTGCAGCTGCTGTCCACTTTGCTCTGTTTCCTGAAACGATTGGGTACTACTTTGCAAAATCTAATTCAACATCAATCCTTGTCCGCATCGCCATGTTTGCAGTGCCTGCCTTACTGACAGACATGGTTTTGGGCTTAGGTTGGGGTAGTACTGTAGATTCAGGAATCCTGCTCCCAGGTTCCTCACCGGAGGCCGGTGTGGCAGGCATGCATCTCCCAAAAAAGGTTGTGGTCAGACAACCATTGGTGGAAAGCTGCTTCTTCTCACTGACCACTTTCTTGGAAGCAACTTTCTTTGGGGCCACATCTCAGTGGGCAGTGGCACTAAGCTGCAGAAGCGGATGAAATTTGAGGACTTAACTGTACAGGTCTTCTCTTTGGCTGTACTGCGGGTGATGTGACATCTCTTCTCTTGTGCACCTAAAAGCAACCACGTATGAAAAACATGTAGTTAGTGAATCGTGGTGTTGTTGCAGGTTGATATAGTTTAGACAAATGCAATCTTAGTGCGGTTGGTTACTTATGTAATAAATACCAGTTTAATCAAACATTGTAAAGTTAAATCACACCACTACACCATAAAATTTAATTTCAAATCAGGCAAGTACAACATGCAGATATAGCTATTTGCTTTATCTCCATCTGTTTTAAGGAGACACTTGTGGTAGTCAGAGAGAGGTGCATCGGTAAATGGAATAATCCTTAAAAAACCTGTGGCGGCAAAGAGGTCCAGGGGAAATGGAATAATCATTAAAAAAAATAAGTGATGCTGCTGATTTGTCTGCAGTGCACTGCAGCCAGGGTGTCCAGGAGGAAAAGGAATTATTATAGACCTAAAGAAACCGAATGCTGTAGTGTGGCTGCATGCCTTGGTGGATGGAGGGATGGATGCGGATGGATGGATTGATCAAGGCAAAATGCAGAATTAAAACAACTGAATTTTTTAAAAAAAATTAAAAATTTAAATTTTGATTTGAAAACTAGAAACTAGAAATTTGAAAAAGATGAAAAATTAAAATAACATTTAACATAAAAAAATTGAATACAAAATGAAAAATTAAGACAAAACATGAAACACAAAATTAAACACAGAATACAAAAATTAAAAAAAATAAAAATTAAAATGGAAAATTAAAATAAACAAATGATCAATAATTAACAATGTTTGTATGTAAGCCTATGGCAAAGACACACGGGCCTCTTTATGAGTTTGGTGGGCTTTTGGAAAGACCGTTGCGGTGGCGGCCACCATAGACCGCCATGTTGGTGGCAATCCGACCACCGGAATAAGAGTCACACTGGGAAGTCTGCCAAAAAAACAGCCAAATTCCCAAAACCACCAGGACACTGGAGGATGGAAGAGAGGCGGTCCCACCACCAGCACCACCAGCCTGACAAAAATCCTCCCATATTATTATGATCCGCAAATCACGATAGCGGTTATTCCATGGCAGAAAACCATCGGTGGTGCGAACAGCAGCGGTCTCAACTCACTTCTTTCAGAACACCACATCACATTGGATAGTTTGAATTCCAGACACCTTATACACATCCACACACCCAACACAACTACTCACTGCACTATATAACACACTCCTACACAACACACAATTCTTTCCAATCAAAATGCCACACACAGCCACAGGCAATCAACATCACAGATAATTTAAATTAGCAAGAACAGGCACCCATGTACACTTCACTATGCACACATCACACCTGCACAACATACAAAACACACATATTTGTAGCACACACGATCCATAACACCCATTGCCCACTCACATCACAGCACTTACAACTCACTATTTACCTAACACTTTTGCTTTGAACACAACCACACCATCTTCACAATCACTACCATGACCCAACAAAAGTTGAGGGTCATGGTGGATGAAACTGTCAGAGCCACACCTGTTCGGAGCACATGACCAACAAACATCAATTGCCAGGAAAATGGAGTTGTGGCAAAGGATAGTCGATAGGGTGAATTCTGTAGGCAGTTCCCACATAGGAGGTAGGACATCAGGAAGAGGTGGAACAACCTCAGGGGGAAGGTCTGCCCAGGGCAACCAGGCACCAGCTCGCAGTACTGAAGACTGGCGGTGGGTCTCCACCTCCTCCCCCACTTTTATATCTTGGGAGGATAAAGTCTTGGACATCTTGCATCCTGAGCGCCTGACAGGAATACCTGGGGGAGTGGAGTCTAGTATATACGAAAAACATCCATGTCACACAATTGTCTTGTCCTGCATGCTCCCTCACCAGCTACACCCACCCCAAATTACATTCCACCCACTACAACCCTCTCCTAATCACCTAATACCTCTCCCTGGCATGCCACATGTCCAGTAAACACATCTAGCCCCACAGCCCTTTGAAATGGCACATGAAGCACTCGCTAATTATAGCACTATAACTCCCAGAATGCGCAATCCCAACATAATCAACACCAGTACACCGCACCAAATATTACTTCTCATGCATGTCAAACCGATATCCGATCTAACCCATCTTGTTTGTACTAGTGTGGAACAGTACATGGCAATGACAGCAGTCAATGGCTCACTCACACAAACATCCCAGGCAAAACACAGCTACAGCTGAGTGCCAATAAATAATGGCCAGAGATCAAAGATCCAAAGCTAGAAATATACTCACCTGATTTGGAAAGACAGATGGCTGAGTGGATGTACATACAGTACATCTAGATACAGGTCAATGTCCATACAACCTGAGGTTGTAACCTCATATACTATGTTCCAACAAGGACACCAATGTGCATTCTACAGCTCTTATTTGTGCCAGCTATCATGGTGACCAGCCACGTCAATTATCTGACAATATCAGATGCCATCAGGTGTACAATCTCTACTAACATGGTTTGCCAGCATAAAACATGGTGTATGGAATTGAAGTTACAGAGTTTCATGTTGTATCCAAGTTAGATAGTGCATCAGCTGTCATTGTCATTGCTGGGGATCATGTGAAGGCACTATCTGCATCTCACACAACTGCTACAATACCCTGATTGTAACGTGAACTGTGTTCCACTCCCTCCATAGGTACCCTTGCCATTGTCAGCCTGGAGAGGATCCCAAAGACTGCCACTACCCCTCTGGATGAAGGCCCCAGTGAGGACAACAGCCCTGGATGTCTGGACACTCACGAAGAACCTTGTCCATCTGGGACACCTGGCCAGGCAACAACTGTCAGCCTCACCCTGCCCACAACAACTCCTCCCAGCTCTGTTGCAGCTCCATCACAGGCAACCATTCACCCCCTACCTATGTCCCAAGGAATCTGTCTTCCACAGTACAGGTACCTGAGTCTAACCTTGCCACCCCTGACAATGATGGTCCTGACACTACTGGGTGTAGGCACACTGCCAGGGGCACAGGCACATGGGGGCAGGTTGTATGAGAGGGACACTGTGGGCCTGAGGATGGGGGCTGAAAGGGACACTACTGACCAGAATACCATCTCAGAAATCTTGGGAGCCTACCAAAGTTCCCAAGGCATAATGGGCCAAGTTATCACCATGTTGGGGGAAATCCAAAAGCTATAGAGGGACAACAACCAGGACAGGAAGTTCTGCAGCAGTGGCAAGCAAAAACAATGCCCACTTGATTTGCATTGCAGGGGTGCTGAGATACTTGAATACTACACTGAGTAGGTTTTGTACCCAACATCTGGCCCCTTCCACTAGCAATGATACATTAGGTTCTTCCACATCTGCAGCTGCTAGGTGAATGACATGCCTCAGACACCCCACCCTCTGCAGCTGAAGAACCCCCCGCAAAAGTGGACGTCCACCCATACATCCAGCAGGAGCATATGCCAAGACCAAATCCACTGCCAAGAAGTAAAGCTCTCCTGAACTGTTACCCATGTGTGCCACAGATACACCCTGTTGACTGTTCTGTAACTAATCTCCACTTTCCCACGGTGCAAGGACACTGAACATTTGTTCTCAAATGGTGAAGAAACTACCCTGATGATGTCATCCACCATGACTAAACCCATCACCTTTTTTGCGTGCATTTAACGTTCATAGTCACATATGTGTTTTGTTTCCCCACAATAAATCACACTTAAACACAGGTCCTGTGTGTGTTTCATTTATTAACCATGTAAAATAGTTATGCATGTCAACTCTAGTTTGATCATGTCCCGCTGTATTGTACACCCATTGTTATGGACCCAATATGTGGGCTCCATCAGCAGTAGACTCATTACAATAGGATTGTAACTGGACAGAATACCAAATAGGTTGTAAACTACAACTACACACAGTGAAAGATATGCTAACAGCACAAACAGCATGACTGAGAGTAGCATCAGGATGTCTGATAAGGTGTAACACAATGCTAAACTACACCATACAGAATTTAGGGTCATATCAGTCTACCAACAAGGCAGGAGACACACAGATTGGTCCTTTGTATCACCTGTCAAAGCCTTACAAATATACCCATACCGTAGCTTCCAAATATACATATCCCATGGTACAGACAAAGATCAGTACAGATCTACCCATACCTGGAACCTTTCACTTACATTGGCCACATACCTGTAGGCTTGTCACTCACCTAAGTCTACAGTGACATACACATTGGTCTGCAAAGTAGGAACACACTGACAGCTAGATTCAAGGTAGAATACATACAACTTGTACCATTGTGCAGAGAGAGGCTATGGTCCTACATTTACACATGAACCAGGCACATATTCAGACGCAAATGGCAGCATTAGACAACCTCATGTACCCTACAGGTGACCTTGATGGGAATACACTTTTCCATCCCACTGTCCTAAAAGTCTAACAATGTCAGTCACACCCCATATAATCTAGACTCATAGGGCCAGATCTAGCAATTTCCGATTTTGTGAATCGGAAATTGCGAGTCGGTGCGACTCGCAATTTCCGATTCGCAAAATCGGATGCAGTACGGTGTCTCAGACACCGACTGCGAGTCGCTATGGGGTCGCAAAGACCCACCTCATTAATATTAATGAGGTGGGTCGCATTTTGCGACCCCATAGCGAGTCCCTGCACTCACGGGGATGGTGGCCTGCTGAAGTCAGCAGACCTCCATGTCTGTGACTGCATTTTAAATAAAGCAGTTTTTTTTTTTTGCAGCCCGTTTTCCTTAAAGGAAAACGAGTTGCAAAATAAAAAAATAACAAAACCTTTTGGTTACGGTTTTTCAGAGAAGGCAGTGGTCCACTGGACCACTGCCTGCTCTGAAAAAACCTTATTGGCAACATTCACAAAGGGGAAGGGGTCCCCTGGGGACCCCTTCCCTTTTGCGAATGGGTTACCACCAGTGTGACACTGGTGGTTACTGCGAATTGCTTTGCGACCGCATTTGCGGTCACAAAGCAATTTAGCATAGCAATGCGAGTCGCAAATAGGAAGGGAACACCCGTTCCTATTTGCGAGTCGCATTCACAATTTGCGATTCGGGACCGACTCGCAAATTTTGAATGTGCATCACAAAAGGCTTTTTGCATGGCGCAAACTGCGATTTTCGCAGTTTGCACCATGCAAAAAGCTTTCTACATCTGGCCCATAGTACCTGATACCAGCCGTGTCCACTTTTCATGTCTGTCTGCAATTCCCATTTGCTTCTGACACTGTCTGTCGTTTACCAAGGTTTATCAGCCAAACAGGATCTAGGCAAATCTGTTTTTGTAAGAGAAGAGGGGTGGCACATAGCAGTATACATTCCTCAGTTCAGGGAAGTAATTTCCAGAAGTGTAACTTTACATCTGCTATAACAATACATGATAATGAAGACCACTCTCTTCTGTGCACAACACAATTTACAGTTTGCAAGCACAACTCACCCATAGGCATTGGCGCTATCTACAACCCCACAGATGATGCATGAAAGGAGATGACATGGTTGCAAATTTGACCCACAACATTACATCTACTTCACACAGATTTTAGTCAGTTAAAGTACTGACTGATAATATCTGCCCTGGAGACTCCTGCTTCATCTTCCTCTGGCTCTTGATCACTTGCCAAATCTGCATTATCACCCACAGGGTCTGCTGGCTCCCCCTCATCTAGCATAAATGGTGTCTATTGTCTTAGGGCAAGACTGTGGAACATGCAGCAGGCAACTATTATTTGACATACCTTGTTGGGTGAGTAGAGGAGGGCTCCTCCTGATCTCTCCAAGCACCTAAATCTTGCCTTCAGGAGCCCTAAAGTCTGCTCAACGACACACCTTGACCTCCTGTGTGACTTATTGTAGCAGACTTCCCCTGGTATGGTTGGGTACCTCACTGGTGTCAAGAACCAAGGATGGTTTGGATAGCCAGGGTTACCTGTGAATAAATTGGTAGAACAATACACACATATATGTGGAACATGCAACATTGTGTTGGCATCAGACATACATTGCAAACACACATTTTATTTGTAACTTACCAACCAGCCAGGCCAACTCCCTGTGGAGTTGTGTGATCAGCAGTGGGACATTGCTGTTCTGCATGATGAAGGAATCATGGACATTTCCTGGATACTTGACACTGACTTGTGAAATGTACTGGTCTGCCAGACACACCACTTGAATGTTGATTGAGTGGTAGTTTTTCCTATTCCCATAAACCTGATCATTGGCACTGGGGGGAACTAAGGCTACATGGGTGCCATCTATGGCTCCAACCACACGTGGAATGTATCCCATAGTATATAGCTCTGCCTTCACATAGGCCAAATCGTCATTAAGGGGAAACCTGATGTAGCTGTGCTGCTGTTTCAACAATGAACACAGTACTTCCCTCAAAACCAGAAAGAACATGGGCTGAGACATTCCTGCAGTTACGGCCACTGTATTCTGAAAGGTTCCCAGTGGCCAGGAAGTGTAGTATTGATGAGATTTGAACAATGGGAGGTACGCTATAGGGGTTGCGAATGGCAGGCATCAGATCTGGCTCCAATTGATAACACAGATCCATGATAGTATGACGATTCAGGTGATAGGTCTGGATATAATGTCTCTTCTCCATGGTGTGCAGGTCTACTAGTGGATGGTACACTGGTGGTTGTCGTTCTCTCCTCATGGTAGGAAAACTATGTGAAGATATTTCAACATAGCACGTGACATGCAGCATGCAGACATCTTGTGAGTCGGATGCACAACTCACACATCTGATGTTGAGGTCGGTTACAAACTCAGATGTCTACATTACAGCACATAGGTATGAACTTGATGAAACCCTCATTGGGGCACATTCCCCACTTAACTATTGAACTACACATACAGATGAATCTGTTACTGTAGATGGTTGTAAGTCCAACAGATTTGACATGTCTTACACATATTGTTGCATATTATCTATGTTTTCTAGAAACCATGGGAACATCCGAGAAGCTGTACATTGCTAACAATACATGTTCTCCTGAAACACAGCATTTACTGCACAGATGCACAAATTGACAACTAAACATGAGTCAGTAGTTACAGTTGTACTGCACGATATGGGGTATAGTTAATGACGCAGATGCTAAAACTCTTCCATACATGTAATATGCTTAAAATGGCAGCCGCCTCACCTACTGTACTGGACACATGGAAGTAGCCTAAGTCCACCGACAGAAGTCATCATGGCGGTCACAACCACAGTGGAAATTGCCATTGGAAGACATTGCTGCCTTTGGAGGACTTAGGCCAATGGCGATGT
Organism: Pleurodeles waltl; assembly: GCF_031143425.1. Taxonomy (NCBI): domain Eukaryota; kingdom Metazoa; phylum Chordata; class Amphibia; order Caudata; family Salamandridae; genus Pleurodeles; species Pleurodeles waltl. Next base: position 679,563,130 of record NC_090439.1, read on the forward strand.
CCACCGCCGGCTATGGTCCTGTATGTGGCATACATGGCCGCTATCTTCTGCAGTACTGCTCACTTGACTCCTGACACTGCTGCCAGCAAGACCTCCACTACCTGAGCTGCTGTGTACAGGCCTCTCGGAGCCATCATGCCATGTCCTGCAGGTGATAGGGCCTCAGCCTTCACCCCTGAGGCGGTAGAGAAGCTTGTGGAGGAGGTCCTACCCCTGTATGTACAGCTATATGGTGCCCCAGAGGAATAGGTGAGTCCAATGAAATACCAATGTGTGATAGGTGTGGTGAATGATGGTGTATCTGATATTTAAAGTAGTGAAGCTGTTGATGCATGCAGATGATAATCTGTTAATGTCTGTGAGTCAAGAGGATGGGAATGTTTGCCTACTTGCTGTCACTGATGTATACTGTCCACTACTATTGGTATGGTGTATGTGGAAATGTCTTTTTCCTTTTGTTTGTCATCCATGCAGGTCAATGCCCATCAGAAGAAGAGAATTTTTTGTGCCATCGCCAACCAAGTGAGGACCCAGGGGGCCCCAGCTGGCAGAGCACCCACTGTGGGAAGCGGTGGGAGGACCTGAGACGCTGGGCCCAGAAGACCACAGAGGCCCAGCTGGGGATGTCCTCCCAAAGAGGGAGGGGTGCCCGTTGGAACTTGACCACCCTAATGGCCCACATTTTGGTGGCACCCTACCCTGAGGTGGATGGGAGTATGAGGGCAGCAAAGCAGCCACAAGGGAGTAAGTACTGAAAGAACGCATGTACTTGCCTCTGATAGTTTAGTGTATGATGTCTAAGTATTGCAGCTGTGATGATGTGGTATGTGCTACAGGTATGGTGACTACTAGGAGGACATGGTTCTACGGTTGCCAACATAGAAACACAGATGTGACCATTGTATTGCGCACCGGAACATACTAATCACCTTTGTCTATCAAATAGTATGACTGCATGTGGAGATGTACGTGTAACTGAGTCATATGTGTGACTCTACTCATCCATACATATTTGTAACCTGCTCTGTCATCCTTCCCACCTAGTGTTCCCAAGTCCATTTATCCAAATGGGGAGTTGTATAGCTATTTGGTCTCTGACAACTCCTATTCCACTATATCTGCTCTATGTGCAACATTGGGTCTGAAAGATGAGTAACAGGGCCAAATAATCCTGTGTTCTGAAATAGTTGGACACTTCATGTGAGGATGTCATCCAAGTCAGGCTTTTGCTATGGCCAACTTACAACACTCCCTTTGAGGTCCGAGGAGGTGTCCCCATTGCCATGTCAGATTCATACATTGGGAAATGTGAAGGGTGGACATCCTAAAATGTAGAACTCATGGTGAAAATAAGACATTGACATTTCATGGTATTACCTTCACATGTGTACAAATACCTTTTATCCTAATGTATTTGGTGTAGAGAAGGTGAGTGGCTAGGCTGTTGAACCCTTAGCGCATGAGTATTGTCCATGCTACATAAGTCAATACCAGACCTATATGAGTGCAACATATACTAATTGTTGCCTACGTCATGTGTCAACTGATACTTTGTGCCTGATTTGATATTATAGCTTCTTTTTTTCACAGACTTACCTCTGCAAATCTGAGGCTGTTTGGATACGGCTGCCTGACGTAATGGTGTAGCAGGTGTTCCATTTCACATACTCCTCTAGTGTGTGGAATAGGTTGTGATTAAATTCGCTTGACTCTAGGTGTATGTATCATTCATGGGTACATTAGTAATCAGTTGTGTAAGTGTTAGTACTAAACTTAGGTAGTGGGATTCAGATCTGAACAGTTGTTAGTGATGTAGGTGTTCAGATGTTCTCATGTAGAGGTTTCTATTCAGCATGTATTGTGAAATGGTTTAAGCCCTTCTTGCACATTGTTTGGTGTCCATTGTTTTGTTGGTTTAACTATGCTCCCTGTGGGTGTCTGTGGGTGTATACTGTGTGCTAGGTAGGCCCCTATTGCAGTACATAGAATTGTTGTCTATGTGACAATGTATCCGATTAGTGGGTGTAGAAACTCCTAATTCATCTTTTCCTAGTATTTAGATAGATGTTTCAGGGACATATTATGTCATGTTGTGATGCACACTGTATGGGAATGCCACATGTAGTGTATTTATCTGAGGTTTAAGCCATTGTATAAGTTGTGTACAGAATGATCAGTTAGACATGTGATCAGACAGCTACATGCTGTGTTGTATGCAAAGTGAGATGAGATGAGTACTTTCATTGAATATGAGTTTTGGTGATGGACTGGGCATGTATGGAGTAGGAGTAGGCATGATATTGTGTTATCAGTCAACTGCATTTTCTTACAATGATATGATGATAGACAGTGATGATCTGTATGGGGATAGATTTTTGATGTAGCCAATCCATCTTGTGCATGATGCTTTTGAGTTACAGCTGAACTGATGGGATGGTGAAGTAGTGGTCAGATGGTTGGCTTATGTTATGGGTGAGACTGTTGTCATATGGGAAAGTTATAAGTATCTTGTTGTGACATGATGTAGGCTCTGAATGGTTTCTAACTGGCCTTTATTTGCAAGAGATGGTTTGTTACATGTGGTAATGTATGTGTGTGTGAAGAATGTGATGAATCTCTCTCTTTCTGTGCATCTGCATCGGCAGGCGAAGGAGATGGGGCACAGCTGAGTGGGGAAGCTGCCGGCCACGGAACCTGGAGTGCTGAGACCACTGACACTGAGGGACCCAGTGGCCCAGAGGGTGATTGTAGTGTCATGGGGAGACAAGAACCACACTTCTTATCGGAATCCTTCTCCAGGGACACTCCCTGGTGGTGATGGACCCATCTGGGACCACCCCAGCACCATCTCTGTCAACCACTCCTCTTACTACCACTGCACTCCCTGTAGCTCCCCGCCCAGTTGCCCGTGCCTGCTCACCCAAGAGGGTGGGCATCTACTGTGTTGCAGGCACCTCTGCCAGCCCTGCTGCCATCAGTGAGGAGGCTATTGACCTCCTGAGGTCGATCTCTGTGGGTCAGTTGGCCATTGTGAATGCCATCCAGGGACTGGCAACTCAAGTGTAACAGAGTAATGCCTTCCTGGAGGGCATTCACTGTGGGCTGGGTGGCCTACAGAGATCCTTTCAGGCTCTAGCCTCCTCAATGACAGCCATACAGTCACCCTTTGTCTTCTGTCGCCCCTCCATCTTCCTCTTCCCAATCCCAAACCCCTTTTCCCCAACCCAGCCAAGGCACACAGTCAGACAAGCATGCATCTACGTCAACATCCAAGAGTAGTTCCGACAAACACAAGCACCACAAGGCACACCACTGGCATGCACACAAGCAACATACACCTGTACACACATCAACAGTCACTACCTGCCCTGACACCCCCAAAACCCCCAGCATCACAGAGACAACATCTGACACACCTGCTGACACCACACCAACATTCACAGATCCAGCCACTACACCTATATTACCGGCTAACAGCACCACAGCAGGCCCTCAGACATCCACCCCAATAACCACAGCCGTAACATCATAACCACTGACACTCCTACATGCAGCATATCCACTATACCTGCAGTTATCACCCCAATAGACAATCACCCACCCATCATGACATCCCCCAGCACTTCCACCCCCCCTCAGTCCCATATACATAAACGCCCTCACTCACCCACCCAACAGACAGCCACCACCCACAAGCATACTTCCCACACACACGCACCCTGACAACCACACCGACATATCAGACAATCACTCCCTCACCCTCCCCTCCCAAACCCCCTTCTGATGACCCTCTCCCTGTGTCTAAAAAAAGTGTTCCTTTCATGTTTTTACTTTTTCCCTACTCCTCTTCCCCCTGTAAGATGCCTGAACACTCTATTTCCCTCCCCAGGCCCGTCCCTTCCACCTCAAAGGCCTCCCCAACCCCCCTGCAAGTACCCACACCCCTCCCCCACCAAGAAGTTTACCTCTCCCAAGAGAACCCAACCCTCCCCTAATCCTAGACCCAAAACCCCCCCAAGCCCAATCCCAAAGGACCCCCTCGCAAGCCTAAACCCAAACTACCCCTAACTCCCCCATAATCCCTGAGGTGTCTGCCTGCCTCCTTGATGCCCCTACCTGTGGAGGTAACATGGCAGTCACGATTCAAGTTCGGGGCACCAAGATGTGCATCAAGTGCATGTTGCACGATTTCTATTTGGATTACCCCATGGCCTTGAACATTTTTATATTTATTCTTATTTATAATAGATTATTGGACCAACCAGTTGTTGGTTTTGATGTTACATATTTGTCCTGGATTTATTTTCTTAGGAAATATTTGAACATGACTGAAATTGTTTGTGTGTGACTGTTTGTGTGTAAGTGGTGCTTGTGCTACCTGTTTTGTCTGGGCACCATGTGAAGTTGTGTACAGTACATTTGTCCCCCAGTGATGGGTATGTGTTGTGTGATGGCCATGTGTATGTTCGGGACATGTTGTTATGATATTGAGTGGGGTTTGGTTGTCGTGTTTGTTGCGATGTTGTGTGCCTTTGTGTGCTTTGACTGGGTGCGTGTTGGTGAATGGTATGTCAGATACGTTGTGATGTGTGTTTGCTCGGTATGTCGAATACTGCATTTTATGGCTGTGTGATTGTGTTTGTTCCATGTTGGTGGTACATTGTGTTGTATGTGTGGTTTGTCAATGGGTAGTGTCTGTTGTGGGTGCTTGCCAATTCATTGTTGGTGTTGCTGTTGTGGTGTTGTAGTGTCATTTGGTGGTGGTGTGTGACTGTGCCCGTTCTCAGTTTTGGGAGTAGGTGTGTGTTTTTGACGTGTGGCCGTGGTGTGTGTACTGTGTATGTGTGGGTGTGTATGTGGCTGTCTGTGAGTGTGCGTGTTAGTGTCAGGTTACGCGTGTGTGTCACCCTTGCCACCCGTTCCAAATTGGTATGTTGTGTTTGCATACGTACTTTGACAATTTACAACAGTGACAGGTAAGTGTGTGTACTCACAGTTGCTATCATCATCTTCTGCATTGATTCTGGTGTCTCTGAGCGAGCAGGAGCAGCGGGAAGACGTGTAATTCAGGTTCCATGGCGGCTCCGGACAAGTATGGATTCCTGAAGGTGTGGGTCTCCCTTTATACGGTTGGTTTCCACCTGGTTTTTGTGGTGGTGCATCCGCAATGCAAACTTTGGCGGTATGCTACCTCATAATCTGTCAGGCAGAAACATGGTCTTTTCTGGCTTGCAGTGTGTCTACCGTCATCCGTGGCGGCTAGATTGCACTGGCGGTGCTTTGGCTGTGTTCTGTTGGGAATACCGCCATGGTCATAATATGGTGGTTTTCTCCACCAGCCTGTTTGCTGTGAGACCGCCAATCTGCCGGTCCTGGGACCGCCAAACTCGTAATGAGGCCCACTGTCTGTATGCGCAAAATTGCTGGCAGCCACATAGTAAAACAACAACAAGGAGCAAGAAGACATGGCAAACAAAGAACTCATGAAAGCCTATGGTGAAGGGACACTGGCTGGATGGACAAAATGACCACCAGCCACATGGTCAAACATCAACAACAAGGAGCAAGCAGGCATGGGGACAAAGACAAATCTATGCAAGCCTATGGCAAAACAAACTGGCTGGATGCACAAAATGGCTGCCAACACCATGGTAAAACAACAACAAGGAGCCAAGAGGCATGACAAACACAAACAAAGAACACATGGAAGCCTATAGCAAAGGGACACTAGCTGGATGCAGAAAATGGCTGCCAGCCACACGGTCAAACAACTACAAACTAGGAGGTATGGAGAAGAAAGAACACATGAAAGCCTATGAACATAGACCACACAAAATGTCCTCTGGCCACACAGCATGAAGAACACAGACACATGGTCGACGATGACAAACACACACACACACACACAATGGCCACAAGTAGGCATGGCGGTAACACTGAAGAAAACTAGAACATTAATTTGGCAATGCAAAACACAAAACTTTACTGAGCTATAAAAAAAGTCATAACGGTCCATATCCTCCTATGCCATCAAATATTACCACACAATATATATATATTTTGCAAAAAAAGGAAATGCAAACACTAGCCAACATTTTTAATGTAATCCAATGTCACCCCTGCCCTAAATGAAGTTTTAAAAACATATGCTACTGAAATATTTATTTCATGCACTTTAGATTACTAGTTCTGGGCCTACTGGCTAGATGGCCCTTTGGAAATCTAGGCCACATAGTACAATAGTATTGCAAATGTTACAAACATGTAGAAAAGGACAGGTACTGAGCTGTGCAACAATGTTCCTTTACAAAAGATGAAACATCAATGGAATCCAAAATAAATAACTAGGCTCATACTTAAACTCCAGGACACCCACCACTATAATTTTTAAAAATCAAATAAAAGTACAAAGAAATACTGGTGCATGCCCAAGCAAACTAACAGCAGCCTTATTCAATAGTTTCGGAACTTACTTCTGTGAATTCACTAAAACAAAGGACTTCATTATGAGTACGACGGTCCTAAGACTGCCATACCCGCAGTAGCAGTCCGACCACCGCAACCTTGGTGATCCGACTGCCAGATTATGATGCTGGTGGTCAGACCGCCAGAAGATCACCACCACCTCCAGGACCATCGATCATGACGGATTGGCACCGGTCAAGTCATGGTCAAGCACAGCAGTGCCGATGTTGGCACTGCCGTGCTGATCATGACTTGCCTTTCTACTGGCCTTTCCATGGCAGGGACCCCACCATGGAAAGACCAGCAGAGAGGCAGAGATGGGGCCACAGTGGGCCCTGGCACTGCCCATGACTATATCATGGGCAGTGCAGGGGCCCCGCTGTCAGCACACTCGGAATGCTCACTGTCATGCCACAGTGCACATTCTGAGTGTGCTGGCAGCACTGACAGTGTGGCGGCATTAGCCTTGGCTCTCCCTGAGAGCCAAAGCCAACCCCACCGTACTGTTAACACTGGCCAGCTTTGTGGGGAGTTCATAGTCTAGAAGTGGGGAGGCCACCGGCGTGGCAGCCACCTCCCCACTGCCATATTGGCAGTCTGACGGTTGGACCGCCAAAGTTGTAATGAGGCCCAAAGTCCTTAAAACCAAAGGTATATCTAAGAGACAAAGAGAGTGCTCCTTCCACCTCGAAATCCAAGTGAAAAATGACCAGGAGATGGACAAAGCGCTGGGAGGAGCCTGCTGGACAGGAACAGGAAGTTGGAGTCACTGGGGCACTTCCTTCTTGTTTGAAAAAAAAAGAAAAAAGGCTTTTCAAACTTAAAAACAACATGAAGGGTCCACTGGAGAAGAAAGATTCACTCAAAAAAACACTTTTTTACTAGAGTTAGATGTATCTAGAGTAGAAAATCTACTCCAGGTCCATTCATGCTTGCGAACGAGACTGTTTTGCCCGCTGTCATGGTCAGAAGCAGCACGGGTAAACGCAAACTCTTGTGTATGCGGCCAGAAACAGTGCAAGCCAGTGCAAAGTCGCTTGCATGCTCGCTAGTGGCCCTAGAGTATCATGGCACTCATGAGAGAGCACTAAAACCCAGTTTAGTGCAAACTCCGCATCGCACCGGATTGCGGAGTTTGGGAACACTACACTACTCTGCGTAGTGTGAAGTACCTGAATTTGGCTAACTCCACCTGCGAAGTGGAGTTCTACATTTGGGCCTAGATCCTAGCTTTCAAATGGATGGTTTATGCTCAACTTCAGAATGATTTTTTCTAAATTCCCGCCTCAGAGTTCTGATGCTTGTCAATAATACTCTACCCTTTCTCTTGGGGGTTGAAAGAGACAATCTATCAACATTGAAGCCTTTTTCTTTCTCCTGATTGGGGCACTGTGAATACTGTAATGTTACAGTTGACAGGATTTGACAGGATTTTGCTTAAAGTTCAGAATTCCAGCACCATTCTATTTCTAATTGTCCTTCCTGAATTTACAGGTCACCACATTATCATAGAAAACAAGGCTTGGTTATGTGTAATATTTTATTCCAACCTCATGATTCTGAAACTTGTTGTTCTAATGATAACCTGATAAAGGCTGAAATCATTGCAAGGATTAATTAGTAGTCTTTGCTACAGGTAAGAATATCATTTTTTAGTTTTGGTTCTAATATCGCTGTCAAAAATGTTTTTGTTAAAATTGTCATTGTAAGTAATATTTTGTTTTCAACATTTTTGGAATGTTAGTGTTATTTTAAGTGTCATTTTTGGTGTTGTGTTGTTTATTTTTTTAGTTTCATTTTTTACTACATAGAATAGTGTAATTAAATGTTTATGGTTTGATGTTTTAAATATATTTTAAACTTTATTATAGATGTTTAGATTTCAGTTTTTTAGAAGCTGGATGTCAGGTTTATAGAGGAAAAGGGTGGGGAGAATTTTAAATATATTTATATTGAAGCTGAAAAAAAAACAATTTACTAATATTTAAGAATACATTTTATATATATATGGCTATATTTTCAATAGGATTTTTAGTTTGTTCATTAACTTATCTAATAATTTTGTAGCTATATGTTGTATTGTATTTGGATGTTTGAATATTATATACACATATTTATATTGTACTATGTTTGTTATTTTGTTAAGTTAGGCTCACAGTTTTCCATTTTATGTATAATGTATTAAAATAATGTCATGATATTATTGTCCATTTTAATATATTATTTATTTCAAATATGTTTCACAATTTGTTTAAATATCTATAAAACTTAATACAATTATTACAAATATTACAATTCTTTTTAAAAGTGCAATTTTAATTTGTGTTTTATTACAAATTACTTATTCGTTTTATTGTTTTAATGTTTGTTTAGTTTATTTGTAATATTTTGCATTTTTAGTTAAGTATGATATTTAGAGACATTTTGGGTACCTTTTAGTGTGAATATTATATGTAATCTTTTTTATTGTTGTGTAATTATATAAACTTTATTAATTTTGGTGTTTGAATACTAAATATGATGACTTCAAAAGGAAATATAACATAGTTTGGAGTGTAGTGGAAATAGTAAATTAGATCCTTTGAATGTGCAACACTTTCCCCAAAATGATTTACTTTGAAGTGTGAATAGTAATTTTGACCCCTTCAGTGTCCAACACATTTCCCAGAGTGGATTAGATTGGAGTGAGAATAGTAAATCTGCCCCGTCAATGTCTGAAACCTTACCCAAAATTGTTTAAACTGAAGCTGGAATAGTAAATGTGACCCCTTTATATTTTAACACTTTCTCTAGGGGAGCTTAGCGTGATGTGGGAACAGTATGTATTATCTTTTTTAATGTCCAATGCATTCCCAAAAATACTTTTTTGTGGGTATGATATATTTTAACAATTTAAGTTGTAATTTATTAGATAATGTGCTGTAGAAATGGATTGAATAAATAGGTTTAATGGGGCATTGTATGCTTTGTAGCATTGGTTGGATCATAGTGTTTCTGTGTTTTGACATATTAATAATACACTAGTATAGTTTAACATTTATTTCATTTATACCGTTTGAAATTATTTACCATAGATACATGTATGTTTCACATACTTTTGTTGTACAATACAATCTATGTTTTTATTTGTTATGTTAATACGTTATAATGCAATTTTTCATGCCACACTTACATATATAGTTCACATTGTTACATGTTGCTTCACACACTTTATTTTTTAGCAGAAATTGCTTATTTGAAAAAAATGATAAACATTTCTTTGGAATAACACTATGGGCCTCATTACGAGTTTGGCAGTCAGGCCACCAGACCGCTATGTCGGCGGTCCAAAAAAGACCACTACGCCGGCGGTCCCCAGAGAACTGTATTACAATGCAAACAGGCAGATCTGCCGCCCAGTAAAAAAAACAGACTGCCAGGGGCACGGTGGTCCAGTATTTAAGCGGTCTGACTTCTAGCGCCACTAGTGCTGTGGCCAACCACTGAGCATATTACAAACACACAGTCACTGTGGCGGTCCCCTCACGGCAGTTAGCCAATGGCAGTTGAACGCCGCTGTACCCCACTATGTAGAGCCCCAAAAATCTCTGTTTTTCAGAAGATGAGTTAAGAGTCATGATGTATGTAATCTTAAGAGTAGAGCCACAATTGTTTGGAGCCCAAGTCCAGCAGACTACTCTCAGTAGGAAAATGGAACTGTGGCAAAGGATCGTCAACAGAATGAATGCTGTAGGAGCTGTTGCGTGGGCTCTCATTATTCTAATGAGACTACTGGATTTGAGCGGCAGAATCACCTGCGGGGAGGGAGACTGAGTCTAACCCACTACAGGTGACACCTGTCGGCCTCCTCCGGGTTTTGCTCCGGCTAGCTTGCAGTGCCTCATCTCCACCCTAGAGTAGGGATGATTGAGCAGCCGAGTGCATGACACAATTGACTCCTCAGAGAAATGTGATCACTCAGGTTGCATCTGTTTCTCTCAGTAACATCAGCGTCATATATACAAGGACAAACAGAGGTAGTATATGTTTCAATAAGGTTTAAATGAAGCAACTGCATCTTAGATAATAAAGTATGTACTGCAAAAACCAGGATGATGAAGCATGACAGAATTAAAATTGTGACAAGGAGAGTAAAGCATAAAAATAACGCTACCATATTGTCATTAGAATCACTAGACTCATTCCTACATAGGGTATAATAGAGCACAGCATGTTAAGCTCTAGTTCTGCCCTTCAGGTTCCCCTGAGAAGACATCATCCCTCATACTTTAGCAAGAGGCCTGAAGTCTGCATAAGCATCTGTAGCAAAGCATTCAGCAATCAGCATACAGTTGTGATCAACAGGCTGGAATCTCCCTCTAACGTGTATGGGACAGTGAAGTGTTTTATAATAAAACAGCTGATGTTCTAAGAAAATGTCCCTACATAAGGATGTGTATATTTCTATGAATGAATACCAGAGACCAATACTGGGAACCTATCTTACTGCAGCCTTGAGAAAAGCACACAGTGGAAAAAATGTCTTGTTTTAAGAACACAGTGCTGGTCTATGCGAAAAACAGCTAGACAGAGAGAAATAAAACAAGACCACAAATGTGGCTATTGCTAAACTAATAAACGAAGCTGAATAAAATATATCTAGGTTAAAGTGCACAGCGGCAGGCCTAGTTTGCTAAAATAAGGTGCATGGAGCTATAACTAAAATGAGTATACAACACCTTCCCCTTGCCGGTTCAAAGGTGGTTCAAAGCCTAATAATATATAAAAGCTACTAAATGCAACCTAAGATATATATATATATATATATATATATATATATATATATATATAATTACAAGTTAAAATACACTTGAGCATATATAAAAGGACACTTGTGGCGTAAAAAGGCTGAATTTCAAGAGTCAGAGTAATTTTGGAAGTTGCCAATCGAATCCGGAAGACAGGAAATCTTCCAATTTGGAGGGTGGTAAAGTAAGAAACTCATCGCCAAGAAGAACCAAGGAGCATTAATTTTCCAAAGCCTAAGCATCAGCCAAGGCAGCAGCATTCCGTGGTGTGCCCAGTAATGAGTTCAGAGCTGCATCCTTCATGAAGGGCAACTCATAAGCAGCTTCCTGTAGCAAACACACCCTCAATGCGCATGTCTGGTAATGAGCCCTCAGCGAGAACATCAACAGATCAGCGTCCAATGAAAGCAAGCACTGCGTAGAAAGACAAACTTTCAGTGCATGTTCGAATGAGCACCAGAGGCACCAAACATGGGCTGCACACAATACAAAATCGGTCTGAATGACAGAGACCAGTCACACTCCAATTGCTCCAGGAGTGTTGCTCCGAAGTACTGCATCATACGTTCACGACACAGCTGCGCTGGTGGGAGCGCTTTCAGTCCTCCTTGTTGGGGAGGGACAACCATTGTGCAGAAAAAGTAGCAATAGCAGAATGCCACCTATTATAGCCAAAGTTATTGGATGGTATTAAACCGAATATAGAGGAGAAGGTGTGAACGAAACCAGAACCAACAGCCTTAAAGAAATTAGTGATTCCACTAGTACTGACGCATTAAATGTTCTTCCCATGAGCTCACCAAAGTGTCTTGGAAAGTTAGTACTTAAAAGGGACTGTATCTCTGCTGATGACCTTGCATGCAGATGTGAGCCCCACATGTTTTTGGAACAATAAAGCCTTGAGTCTGCTCAACCTGTCAAAATTCACATTAGAAGTAGCAATATGGGGCCAAATCTCAGCTACTTCCCTCTGTCTTGTAGGAGGAAAAAGTACTTTCCCGCAGCATTTAACAACCTTAGAGACCGAAACAACATAAACTATTCTGCTCGCATCCTACAACAGTTTTCACTATTGAGGAGAAGATAGCTGCCATTTGAAAGCACCTGGTACGCAGGTCTAATCAAGGGGACTGGAACTCCCTTCAGGAAACAAGCCATGTTTGCTGCCGAAGCCTTACACGCCCCATGCAAGGGCAACTGTTTACAAACCATTGAATGGCTGACAGAAGTCTTGCATTCACTACCGCTAACAAAGACCTCTTTCATGTCACTGAGACATTTGTACGAGAAGGGAAGCTACCACACCTCATGGATGTAATTATCTCTCAGCCTTTTATATCTGCCTCCTGGAATGTGTTTTAATCAGGACGTGGATTGGAGTGTTGAAATAGGCAGATTAATGATCCTGTGTATTAACCACTCAGCAGATAGTATTTCAGCCACAGTAAAAGGCAACCTTCCTAATTTTTCGATATTTACCATGACATAAGTCACTTCTTTCTTAGCCATTAGTTGTTGTTGTTGCGTTAAATTAATTGTAGAAAATATGTCCCTTGCGCTAACGAGTTGCGAGGGAACCCGACCTGCCTTCAATGTTTGAAGTCTCCAACCCAACTGCATAATTGACCTTAGTTGACTATGTCCATGGTGTAAGGAAGACATATCACTTTGTATTATGTCTATTGCAGAAGAGACAATGTTGTTTAAGGTATATATCCGGTCGGACAGGGTATTAATCCCATTGTGTACAACAGCTAATGCCTTCTGTACATTTTCCTGGTCTATATGCCTTACCCGGGCAGCAACTTCTTGTTGGGAAAGCTTCCAAATTTAATTCTATACTGCATATAAGAAGCACTTTCTGCGTTGTTTTCTGGGGCCTAACAGGAAGTCCTGTAAATCAGTGTTATTAGACAGTAGACAGGAGACTGAGGTGTTATCTAACAGCATCTAGTGAGGAACTCTTCAACCATTGCTGGCATAGTTTCCCTACACTGTATGTTGTTACTATACCCGCATGTTCAGGTGACAGATAGCGAGGGTCCGGCCTACTAGTTCTAAAAACCCCGTGGAGTTTATAAAACATTTATGAGACACATTGGTATCTATTGGCCACAATAACCACTCGCCAGCATGTGACAGTGAAGGATTAAACGTGCCTTTCTGGACCCATTCATCGAGCTGATCTTCAGTTGCATTTATATATTTTTGACATTTGTAAATTTTGGTGGGGCAGGAATAATTAAATCCTTAATTTTTGCTAAGCCTAAGCAACTTGTTTGTTGTACAGTTTCATTTAAAAATATCATTTGAACAGGTATCAGGCATGCTCTAAACAAAGCTTCCTTCCCCCTTATTTGCCAATTTCTAGTTCCCCACACACTTTTTAAGTTTAAGTCAATCGACTTCAGACAATATTCATAGCCTTCTATAGCCAACCGGGAAACAAAGGAATCCAAATAGATGAATTTCGTATCTGTCAATAATATATGTACATTTTCCATTGATGGCAATTTAAAATAATATTACTTTGCATTTTTATCATCGTGCCCAGAAAAATATGCAAACTTTTTGGAATATGTTTTAGAACTCCCTTGTTGTGGAGTTGGACAATGTTCCCATTGTGTGTAATTAAAATAGTTTTTGGGGTACTTGCTCTGTGAATGAAATGGTGCCCATAATAAATATAGCAAAACATATCACCATAATTATCTTTAGATTTATAAACATCTTCACTTTCAAATACAGTAAAATACTGCAATTCAGTCATCATAGAATCAACTGTTTTCACATCCCAGTCATCAGAAACAACTCCCGGTATTATTACATCGTTCATTGAAAGTTTAAACACATATGGTATTTGAATGACCTCCGTAGGGCTGTATATATTGAATGTGACTTTATCCCAAACAATCCCATCAGGAATTGGTATGGTGGAAATGTTCACAAAAGACAAGTCTCTGCGAATCTTGTGAGAAGAAAAATGGGGTTTTAGGACCTCATCCACCAGTTCAACTGTTGATCTTTCAGGAAGAAAATGACCATGTATTATGACAAAGCCAATCCATAGGAGGAAAGCTAATGCAGTCAGAGAAAGCCACAGATAGTTTCATGGGAGAATATAGTAATTTGTTTTAAGCCAATTTATCAGCTTACGTGTTTTTGGCAGTTCAGATGTAGAAGAGGCAAATGAGTCAGAGAAAGTGTTGTTGACATCGGCAAAGTATCCAGAAGCAGTTCGTGCAAAAGCTGGAGCCGTATTTGTGAGAGGAGAACTGATAGGGATCTCCAGTGGTGGTTTATAGTAAATGATGCCATCCGTCTGTGTTGAAGTTATGTCAAATCAATCAGTACTTTCAATATTGTTGGTTGTAACAGATGTTAGTGGAACTAATGCAAGATCATTTTCCACCCTCCCTAGGCTCGGAGAGGTGTCAGCGTTGCTGCTCAAAACTTGTAGAGAGACTTTTTGACCAGTAGTGAAAAGGATTTGGGAACTACTGGCTGCGCCTCTTGGTCTGCTGTGCAGGATCGGACACATGGTGTAACTTGACATTGTCGATCGATACAAAACGATTTTCTTTAGCCAATGATGGTAGAATGACAGTTCTGGCACCATGTATTCCCAAGACTGGGACTGGTGCACGATAAGAAGGACCAAACTCCTTTTTCACAGCAACTTTTTCACATACTAGATCTGCAACTTTAGGAATCCAGACAGTAGGTGTTATTGGAAGATCCTTAATTCCTGTGGAGGCAGCACTTGCAGAAGTGTTGTCGTCACTGAATTGTTGTAATTCCTGTAAGACAGTAACACGTTCATTCATGTCAAAGGGTGTTTCTGCTGCCTCCACGCCAGGACCATCAAGATATGGAACATACATTTGGTTTCCAAACAGGCACTCGTATGAAGTACGACCCCCCAGGGACCTTCTAGGCAGAATGTTGAGTGCTCTCTGGACTCCATACAGGCGATTAAGCCAACTTCAACCATACCTATTATTCTGGCTGTTAAGGGGTGCTTTAAATCACAGTTTTGTTGCTCCATGACACTATTTCCCTCGGAATGAAATGGAGACGAGTAATGGAGTTGGACCCCTAACAAAGCCATGGCATTCCTGGAGGCAAAAGCAGGGCCCTGATCCGAGTGGAAAGCTGCAACTGCATTTGTACAGATAAAGACTCGCAGATATTTAATAACAGTCCGAGCGTCAGCTGAGCGTTGTGGCCACACTCATAGAAATTTGGAGCAAGAGTCAACATCAACTAAGATGTATTTGTATGAACTGTCCAGTGTTAGTGGACCATAATGGTCCAAGTACACACATTGTAATGGTTTGTTGGAAATTAGGAGGGGTGTTTGCAGTGGGCGTTTGACGGTAGAGCCCTTAATTTGTTGGCAGATGTCACAACAAAGGACATACTGCTTGGCATGTTTATAAAGACCTGGCCACCAATAACATACTTCCAACAATGATATTGTAGCGGCCACACCAGCATGGGCAGATGCTACCTCCTCATGTGCTGCTTTAATCAACTCTGATCTTATGTCTTTGTTGGGAATTACCCGAACCCCCATGCCTGGTATTTTTACTTCGGTGTCTAGGCAGCCTCCTATTCAGTAGGAATATTTAGCAGGAAATGCTTTTGGATAGGGCGTGCCTTCAGCCGTGGATTTCACGGTAGCCCATATGTCATTGTTCGGTTTCGCTCCAGAACAGGTTACTGCAGTAACAGCAGCCGTAGCTACTGCTGATTTGGTGGCTTCACCAGCCAGTGTAGTTCCAGCATTGTGTATTCCAACACGGTGGTGTACAAGTGTATGTACAACATGGACGTTTGGTAGTGTTTCCTTCAGATGAAATACTACTTTCCCCATAGAAGTCTGTGTTTGATGGTGTTGCCTTCACAACCTCTGAACCCATTCTGGCACCAGTAGTGCAGGTATTCATTAAAGGATTGGACACAGTATTACGAATAACAGACAATCAGTGTTAGCTGTGCAGGATCCGTGTGTTCCAGTGCCATCACCAGAGCCTTTAGCTCTGCTAATTGTGCTGTGCAATTCCCTTGGGTTTGCTTGTATGTATGCTGTGTCAAAGTTTATTATCCTCCATATAGCCGCTCACAACTGTGCATGTAGCAGAGTATTGATGTTTTGTGCCAATTGCAGGTTGTGCTGAGCCATCAGTGTACATGACTCTGATATTGATGAATAGGCAGTGTATTTGCTGGAACTGGGTATTCTAGTTCATATTGCAAAAATAATTGAGTTTGTAATTTTGGGTCAAAAATGTAGTTTACATCAGTAGCCATCAAAGACGTTGCCTATTGAATCCAACGTGGATGTAATGCTTTAGCGTTAGGAACGCTGGCTTTCGTACCAGCCTCAAGGGCTGGGATTGGAGAGATGACAATAATACATTTGCCTTGGGCTAGTGGTCTTTCTTTAATGACGGCCATCTGAACAGCAGTGAGAATTTTCTCAGTGGTAGCAAAGCGTTGTTCTGCTGCTGAATACAAGCGTGATTTGTATGCGATCGGGACTGTCTCACCCTCATTAAAAGTTACATTGGTGAAACCAATGGCACAAGCAATTACTCTGATGACCAGATGTTTTTTGTTGTCCCTTGTGTGTAAGTCTTGTGCTGCAAGCATGTCTGTGTGCAAAGCTCTGAGAATGTGTGTGTTCAACTGTCCAAAATTTACTTGAAAAGTCAGGACGTATTAAGTGATATAATGGTTTTATGTGTGATGCATAATCAGGAATGTAAGTTCTGCCAAACTTTAGGAAACCCAATAGAGACTGGAGTTTTTTAATTGTATTTGGAGGTTGTAACTATGCACATTTTTAGAAGAATTGTGGCGGTAGGCTCTTTCCTTCACTTGATAGCTCATATCCCAGGAACAGGATGCTAACGAACTCTATTTTTGTTTTTTTTTTAAATGAATTTGTAACCGAATTTGGCAAATCCTACAACCCATCTTAAATGTTGCAGTAATTCATCATCCATGAGGTAGACATCATCTACATAGGAGAATGCTTCAGGGTCAATGTTATGCAATATTGAAGACACACAAGGTGCGAACAGTCCTGGACTGTTCTTGTAGCCCAGGGGTGAACAACAGATTTTTTTCTGAGAGCCTAGTGCACTGAAACTTGTTAAGTCTCTACTCTCAGGTGCTATATTTTGGCAGAAAAAAAACACTGAAAATGTCCAGTGTTGTTTTGTATTTTTTGCGCACTATGTTGTTTATGAGTGCTGTGCTATGTGAGTGTTGTATAGCTTATGTGCGTGTATGACTGTTTAAATGTCTGTAGTCTAAGACTATTCTATACGAATGGTCCGGTTTAGCTACTGGGAATGAGGGATTATTCGTTGGTGAAACACAGGGTTCAATTACGCCCTGGTACTCCAGTTGTGTGAGGATCTCCCTCACAGGTGCTTTAGCATCATGTTTTATTGGATACTGGGGTTGTAGTTAAGGTTGATTTTTAATAGGGATTACATGATGGGGGATCTTTATTTCACCCTACATGATTGCGATATAATGCGGGTGCCTGCACCAATGCCCAATCAATGGCGTAGGATTCTGCAAGCTCCGCGAGAAAAAGAGGTGAGAAAGAAGGTTTGATAACATATTCCCCATATGGGCAGATACGGACAAATTTCGGTGGCCAGTCCCTTTCAGCCAATAGAATATCATATATGTCTACGACACGGTCCCAAAAGATTGCGTCTATTGTGCACTCTATGTCTCCTTCTAACTGTAACATTACTTTATACACCCTATCAGGTATGGAGACATGCATGTCTGCAGTTTCTACTTGTAGGAAGTCATCCGTAGCTTTTACCTCCAGATGCTCTAGTAGATTCCGGCAAACTATTGTGACCTCTGCTGCGCTGTCTAATAGCCCTGATGCCCACTTCTTGTTCTTCAATAGAGCCTTCTCCTTGAGTAGCATGTCGAACTGCAACCACTGCCACCTTTTCTTTTAGAATTGGGGTTTTTGTTAGGGAAGTTTCTCTTCTTTTGTAACAGAAACTTCTGTTGAGCGTTGTGATTCCTGTCTTCATTTCAAGTACTCAATTTTTCGCTCTGACCGCCCACCTCTCTCACTGCGTTTTTCCAGTGAGTCCTGAAAGGAATGAGATTGGCGTGTATCAGTATAGTGATAGGTGTCATGCGTGTTTATATTGTCTCTATTTCTGAGATTCTATCTATTCTCTGGGGTCTCCGTATGCGGAGATTCTCCCCTTTCTTTCTTAGGTGTTTGTTGTTTTTTATCCCAGGGTTTTTTGTACCCTCAGGAGCTTGCTTGGTGGGATTGGTAGATTTACCCTGAAGTTGCAGTTTTGTGGGTTTGACCCCCAGCCTATCTCGACCAATGCTAGAGTAGATCTCTGCGATAATCTTTGGCAGCTCACGTTCTTGGTCCTGTGGAGGAACGTCCCAGAGACGCATGCCCACCGCTAATGCGACTGCTTCCCCTTTAGGGTTACTTAGTATAATTGAAGATACAGTGACAAAATTGCCCATTAGTTGCATCCCTAAGTCCAGAGCTGGGGCAGCCCTGTATTCATCTTGAAATTGTTTAAACACTTCCGGTAAATTGACAAGTGTTGGGGGACTGTGTGCGGTATAGAGCGTGGCAAATACCGTGCCCCATGTATTGCAGTTATCTAACATGGGAACCATCCCAAATGGCAAGCACATAGTTAATATTCTATGTTTATCCTGAGGTCCCGTATGGGGAAATACTGCTTCCAGTGCGTTTACCCATAATCGAATGTACAGTCGCAGGATTAATGCCTGGCGTTACTGCATGTAGTTGCGCTGGAGCAGCACGTGCTGGGTTTGTATTTAATGTTTGCAATACAAACTGTACTAATCGTCTGTACATTGCCATCAGCTCAGCATATAAGTGGCGGACTTCAGCTGCAGTTAAATTTGCTGCAGCAGAGTGAGGTGTATAGGTGGCCAATAAAGGCCAGGTAGGACCATCATTACTTAGAGGACCTAATCTAACATGTAAAATTGCGTGGGGTAGGGCGCCATCAAGCCAATTATTATGTTCTTGTTAAGATAGAGGTATTTCTAGATATGCATATGCTCTGTATTGTGCTCTGTATTGTGTAGGTGCGTTTGCAGGTGTATAGTGATGAAATGTATTTATGTTCCCATCAACTGCTGGAAATGTGACCCAAGAATAAAAAAGTTATGTTCTATAGGCTGGGTGAGCCTCAACAACAAATGTGACTGGACCCCCCTGGGTCTGTTAGGCCATGTGCCAGTAAATATGCAGTAAGGAGTGGTCGCGTATTGACTGCAATTGCTACCTGTTGTGGATTCACCATAATGAATGGTAAGTTTTGTTCAGAGATAAGCACACCAAATGGGGATTATCCTTTTTGAGTTCAAGCTTGAACAACCTACAGCGTTAGTTAGGTACTCCCTACTTAGCTGAGGAGGAAAATCCTCAATACAACGGACGTCTCAGTATATAGTGCTGAGGTTTCTTTGTATGTAGTGAGACAGAGATACTCAGGAGGACCCGAAAAATTAGAGCCTGACCAAATGTCGGCGGCACCATGTCACGTAGGCTCTCATTATTCTAATGAGACTACTGGATTTGAGCAGCAGAATCACCTGCGGGGTGGGGGACTGAGTCTAACCCACTACAGGTGACATCTGTCGGCATAATCCGGGTTTTGCTCTGGCTAACTAGCAGTGCCTCATATCCACCTCAGAGTTGGGCTGATTGGGCAGCCGAGGGCATGACACAATTGACTCATCAGGAAAATCGTGGTCACTCAGATGACATCCGTTTCTCTCAGTTACATTAGTCGTGCATATACAAGGACAAACAGAGGCAGTATATGTTTCAATAAGGTTTTAATGAAGCAACTGCATCAAATAATAAAGTACTGTATTGACCAGGATGATGAAGCATGACAGAATTAAAATTGTGACAAGGAGAGTAAAGCCTAAAAATAATGCCACCATATTGTCACTAGAATCATTAGACTAATTCCTACCTACGGTATATAAGAGCACAGCATGTTAAGCTCTAGTTCTGCCCTTCAGGTTCCCATGGGAAAACATCATCCCCCATACCTTGGCAAGAGGCATGAAGTCTGCATAAGCAGCTGTAGCGAAGCATTCAGCAATTAGCATACAGTTGTGGTCATCTGGCTGGAATCTCCCTCTAACGTGTATGGGACAGTGAAGTGTTTTTATAATAAAACAGCTGATGTTCTAAGAAAAGGTTTTGGCCCTCCTGCATCCTGAGGGCTTGACAGGAATACCATGGGGAGCGGAGTCTGGTAAGTCACAACATAACTGTCACAAAAATACAATGTCCTGCATGTACACAGCTCAGCTTTTGTCACTGTCTTGTTCATGTACCTCACCAACATTCAATACCCAGAGTATATGAGTGTTATCACTGTCAATCTGTATTGCTGGACCCAACATCACACTACCAAGGTCCATCACATGTGATATGTCCAAATAGTACCTGTAAGTCTTTCAATATAAAAAAATCATCCCAGGACTCATGGTAGGTCTCACCGTGTAAATATATGGCCAAACATAAATGCAGTCTGCATACGTAATACTCAATATTTATATAGTATGTATAGCAGAGAGATTGACCTGACTGCAACTCCCAGGAGGGCTTGTGTCTGTAACTCCAAACACCAGCCCAGTGTTCACTTATCTAAGTACTCCTGTTTCTCAACTCTCAATTGAAGTGTACTCACCTGGTAGGATACAGTTTGTATAGTATGTGTAGTAGAAAGAATAACCTGACTGCAACTCCCAGGAGGCCTTGTGCATGTAACTCCAAATACCAGCTAGTGGTCACTTGCTCAAATACTCCTGTTTCTCAACTCTCAAATGAAGTGTACTCACCTGGGAGGATACCATGTGTATAATGTGTGTAGTAGAGAGAATGACCTGACTGCAGCTCCCAGGAGGCGGTGGCCTGTAATTCAAAACACCAGCCCAGTGTTCACTTGCCCAAATACTCCTGTTTGGGGACTCTCAAATTATGTTTACTCACCTGGGAGGATAACAATCATCACGTGTTGGGAAGTAGAGGGAGTGACATGACTGCAAAGCCCAATAGGCCCAGTTTCTATAACTCTAACCACTAGCTCAGTATACACTTGCCACAATGCATCTGTTAGTGTACTCTCAAAAGAAGTTTACTCACTTGGGAGGATATCAATTGTCAAATGTTGGAAAGTAGAGGGAATGACATGTCTGTAAAGCCTTATAGCATCTGTTTCTTTAACTGCAACCACCAGCCCAGTGTTTACTTGCCCCAGTGCATCTGTTAGTGGACTCTCAAATGAAGTTTACCCACCTGGGAGGATACCAATTGTGAAGTGTTGAGAAGTAGAGGGGGTGACATGACTGCAAAGCCCAATAGACCCTGTTTCTCTAACTCCAACCAACATCCTAGTGTTTACTTGCCCCAATGCAACTGTTAGTGAACTCCCAAATTATGTTTACTTACCTGGGAGGATACCCATTGTCGAACGTTGGGAAGTAGAGAGAGTGGCATGACTGCAAAGCCCAAAGGGCCTGTGTCTCTTACTCCAAACACTAGCCCACTGTTCGCGTGTCCCAGTCTATCTGTTAGTGAACTCCCAAATGGAATTTACTCACCTGGGAGGATACCAATTGTCAAGTGATGGGAAAAAGAGGCAATGGCATGACTGCAAAGTCCAATGGGCCCTGTTTCTCTTACTCCAACCACCAGCCCAGTGTTCAGATGCCCCAATGTATCTGTTAGTGAACTCTCAAATGAAGGTTACTTTACTGAGAGGATACCAATTGTCATGTGTTGGGTGGTAGAGGGAGTGACCTGACTGCAACTCTTCGGAGGTCTTGTGTCTGTAACTCTAAACACCAGCCCAGTGTCCAAGTGCCCAAATACTCCTGTTTGTTAACTCTCAATTGAAGTGTACTCGCCTGGGAGTGAGTAATGTACAGATTATACTGAACTCAGCCTGTCTATCTTGCTGTATCTTGACCTGCTAACCAAAGATGAAACTATTGAGGACTAGAATGACACCTTACTAAGTGAGTACAACAAGTATTTCTAAGGCCTCAAGCTGCAACACCAGATTTGTAGCAGCAGCAGGCACATTGACACAGCACTGTACACATGATGACTCCAGTCACATATACTACAAAGTCCTATGTTTGCCTGCATCCCACTCCTCTAGGCTTCCAAATGTTCAAAGGCATATGTTGCCTCTCGACTATGTTGGTATCACTGGTGGTGAGATGTCATGTTCAGTCCATCTTCAAAAGTGCAACTAATTTGCACATTTAGTGAGTCGTCTGAGTCAAATGGTTTAGGCAAGCTTCACAAGTCATGTCAAATACTCCAGTACCATGGTAACATGGCACAATACGCTTACCTACAACTTAAGAATGTCAAATGTCTCTGCTTACTGCAACACAAAAGCACTGGAGATAGATGTCACACTTCAATCAATAACAATGTATGTTCTTTATCAACAGGTCAAGCTGCCATTGGTAACACAGAGGACACATAACAGACTACCACTACACCTTGGATGAAGCCCTCAGTGACAACAACACTCCTGGATTTGAAGACATCGAGGAAGCTCCTAGCCCATCTGGGCAACCTGGTCAGACAGCAACAGTGAGTCACAATGTCAGCTTCCAGTCCTGTTGCTTCTACATCATAGGCAACGATGCTCCACCCAAACTGTTTACCTAGTATAGTTTCCACCTTCATGTGGCTCCCAGTCCTGGATTCTGAGGTGCAACTCAATACTTTAGACACTGAGGGTCCAGGACCCAGCTGAAGGGCACCCTATGCCAAGGGCACAGGCTCGTTGAGGTAGGGTGCATGGGAGGGATGCTGTGGGCATGCAGAGTGCGGCCACTGGGGCTGTGTTGGCCAGGACACCATCAGCAAAGTCTTGGGGGTCTATCAGGAGTCCCAAGGCATGACGGGCAAGGTTTTAACCGAATGCCAGGAAATCAAGCAGCTACAGGGGGACATGCATAGGGACATGCATAAACAATTGAAGGCCCACAATTCAAATATGACCTCTCTAACAGGGGTGCTGAGGGACATTTAGGCAACCCTGAACAGGGCTTTTCAAATCAAATCTTCCCCTTCCTTTGGGTGAGCAACATCAAACCCATGTACATTGGCACCAGCCCCAGGAAGGGAGGCACTGACAGAGGAACAACCAGCCACAGACTTCCCTGCCTCTGTAGCAGGTGATGCCCCCCTCAGAAGCGGAGACATCCAGCAAAGGATCCAGGAGGTGAGGATGGCAAGACACCCACCCCTGCCAGCGTCACACATTCACTCTGTCGGCAGATGCTGAACCACCTTCCATTTCCAATGGGAGGAGTACTCTGGACTTTGGACTTTCAATGGTGTGGCATCTACTCAAATTATTTCATCCACCTTGACTGTCCCCCTAACTTTACTTTTATTCACATTTATGTCCCAATTTTATTTTATGTTTGTGCACTGAAATAAATTCACCTGTCACAAACTCATTGTCTGCTGTCTCCAACTTCCATTTTGCCATGTAGATATGTCAGACCATGTGAACCATACGGTGATGATCCAAGGTACTTAATCAAGATGGGATATGTTGCATGTACACATACCTGCCAATGTCACAACTCTGAAATGCCTACATGAAGATGTCATCTCCATAACTATTTCAGATAATCAGCTCCACACATTCTCGCAACTACAGTACATTGTACAGTCAAACTCATGACATCACATGACATACTTACACTCATGAGAAGAAGACGCTGATGAGATCTTGTCGTAAGTCAGCTCCTTCCTCTTCACCACTGTCATCTTCATTTGGCATTTCAGGATCTCCACCAGGTGGTACCCCAGGCTCCCTTTCTCTGGGATATAAGGGATATTACTCCACAGGGCGAGGTTGTGGAGCATTCAGCATGCCACAGTGATCTCACACACTTTATCAGGTGAGTAGATGAGGGCTCCACCAGTTCATTCCAGACAGCAAAATCCGGCACTAAGGAGCCCAAAAGCCCGCCCCACTGCCCACTGTGCTCTTCTATGGGCCTCATTGAAGTGGCCTTCCCCTGGCATAGTTGGATTCCTCAGCAGTGTCAATAACCAAGGACGGTTTGGATATGCTGAGTATCCTGTTTAGGAAGGGGACAAAAGTGTAATAATGAGTCACTCACTTCATGACTGTAGCACCTGACATTTTACATACACAATCAGGACAGATGTGACTTACCAACCAGCCAGGCCGTCTCTGGTTGCAGTTGTGACATCAGCTGGGATATAGGCCCTCATTACAACCCTGGCAGTAAATCCCACTTTCCGCCGTGCTGAAGACCGCCAACATACGGTTGCGGAGGCGGAATTCCGCTACAGTTATTACTACCCACATCTCGGAATCCACCACAATACAGACACCCACACAAGTCCGCCACACCAAAGGTCAGTGATAAACTGGCGAAACCAAAACCTACACCGTCACGCCAACAAGAATACGCCAGCACTATCACGACCCACGAATCAACGCGGCGGTCTTTCAACCGTGGTAATCCGCCCTCAAAATACACACACACTTACAAAACACAACTACACTGGACAATTCAAAATACACACACCTGATACACATACACACACCACACCCACACACCCACAAGAGTATAAAACACACACACACATTACCCACAAACCCTTACAATGACTTTTTTGGAAGAAGCCCAGAGAGAGAGATTAGCAAACAGAACACCAGCATCCACAGACACACAACACCATCACCCATCCAACATCCACGCACCTCAAACAACACACACCCACACATCCCCCCACACATCACAACAGACAGCACCTCACATATCACCCACACCACATCATAGCACCTCAAAGACACCCCAGGTTTTCAGAGGAGGAGCTCAGGGTCATGGTGGAAGAAATCATCCGGGTAGAGCCACAGCTTTTTGGATCACAGGTGCAGCACACCTCCATTGCAAGGAAGATGGAGCTATGGCAGAGAATCGTCGACAGGGTCAATGTAGTGGGACAGCATCCAAGAACACGGGATGACATCAGGAAGAGGTGGAACGACCTAGGGGGGAAGGTGCGTTCCGTGGTATCAAGACACCAGATTGCTGTACAAAGGACTGGCTGTGGACCCCCACCACCTCCCCCACAACTAACAACATGGGAGGAGCAAGTCTTGGCAGTACTGCATCCTCACAGGAGTAGTAGCAGGACTGGACTCTGGTAAGTCATATCTTTATTAGCATATCCCCCCACCCCACCTTCATGCCATCACATACCCCCACCCTTACCCTCACTCTCATCACTCCATCATCTTACATATGTCCCACTATCACAACTCACACATCTCAATACCAAGGCCCTGCATGCAACACCTATGCATGGACCACCGTCACCAAAGCATGTCCAGTACAGATACCCACACAGACCCCAAACCAACTATCACAAAAGGGCAAACACAATGATGCAAGCACAGTAGTAGAGGGTACCTCACCTCATGCACAAGATGGCACACACAGATACTAAAACTATGTATTTACACCCCAATAGGACCCATACCAACGTCACCGGACAGGAGGTGCCAGACATATCCAGTCCCCCCACAGAAGAGGCCCACATTGATGACAGCAGCTCTGCACACCTGGATCAAGATGACCAGCCCGGCTCATCAGGGACCTCTGAACAGTCGGTTCCCATGCCACTGTCACAAGCCACCACAGACCCCTCCCCCCTCAGGAAACACTAGCACAGCACCCACCCAGAGGGCCCATCCCTCTGTCCCCAGGACACGTCAATCAGCAATGTGTCCACCACTACAGGGAACCCAGGCAAACTCACCAACCCAAGAAAATCAGGGACCTGGGGTCAGTGGCAGTAGGCACACGGTTCAGGGGACAGAGGCACAGGATAACAGGGAAGCTGGGAGGACTGCTGTGCGACAGGGGCAGGACAGGGCCAGGGAACCGATACTCCACGAGGCACTCTCCAACATCATGGGAGCATACCATCATTCCCAGGAGACCATGGGCATGGTACTGGCCAAGTTTCAGGAGACCCAGCGGCTGCAGGAGGAACACTACCTGGGTGTCAGGGAGGACTTGAAGTCCATTAACAACACCCTGGTCACCATTGCAGGGGTGCTGGCAGACCTTGTCAACACCATGAGGGACACAGTGGGACACAAACAGGCCCCTGACACTAGCCTGGACGATGAACAGCCCTTCACCTCCGCCGGCGCTAGTGGACAGGAGGCACCGCCACAGGACCAACAGGCCACCAGCACCCCACCCCGTGCAGAAGGAGAACCACCCCACAAACGGTCCCTGAGATCCAGGAACAAGACAGAGAACATTGTCAAGACCCCCGCCAGGAAATAAGACCCTCCTAAATGTCACCCTTCTGTCCCACTTTGTCACCCTGTCCACCTTAAACTGCCATTGCTCCCCTTCCTATGCCCCATTGGACAATGCACCTGTGAGACCAAGAGACTGGACTCTGCCATGGACATTCCTCCATCATCACCCCAGCCCATTTCAGCCCCCCCTCCACTTATAAGCATAGAAATAAACACCCTTGAATCATAAAACAATCTGGAATTAGTCTGTGCTTTCACAAATGTGTAACTGCAACATCTCTGAAATAAAGCAATGTCAATGTACTTGTTCACATACCAATGTTACACCGCTGTAGGCCAAGAGTAAACATAGCAGAGGGCACAAATTAGGACCCAGATCTGTGAAATGGAAAGCCAAAGTGACAAGTCAGGGTCCATACACAGAGGTAAAAAGGCAGACTTATGCTAGGTCCTACGATATAAGATGTGGGAAGCAGTTCCTTCCTCTTACCTTTGTCTCACTGGATGTATTGCATGATGATGTTGTTTCGGTTGTCTACATCTTCTTCTGCCTCCTCTTCTTCACTGTCCACAGGCTCCACAGCTGCCACAAGACCACCATCAGGCCCATCCTCCTGCAGAAAAGGCACCTGGCGTTGCAAAGCCAGGTTGTGCAACATACAGCAGGTCACGATGATCAGGCACACCTTCTGCAGTGAGTAGTATAGGGATCCACATGTCAGATGGAGGCACCGAAATCTGGCCTTCAGGAGGCCGAAGGTGCGCTCTATTATCCTCCTAGTTTGCCCATGTGCCTCATTGTAGCATCCCTCTGCCCTTGTCCTGGGATTCCTGACTGGGGTCAGTAGCCATGACAGGTTGGGGTAACCAGAGTCACCTGCAAATATCGAGGGACAACTGTTAGACATCCTCCAAATATTAGGGAATCTCCCAGACAGCAAATGAAAATGTGTGGGGACTTTAGGCTCACCTATTAGCCACACATGGTGCCTCTGGAGGTGCCCCATCACATAAGGGATGCTGCTATTCCTCAAAATTTAAGCGTCATACACTGAGCCAGGATACTTGGCATTCACATGGGAGATGTACTGGTCTGCCAAACACACCATCTGCACATTCATAGAATGGTAACTTTTCCAGTTTCTGTACACCTGTTCATTCCTGTGTGGAGGGGGGGTGGGGGGGGCAAATGCCACATGTGTACCATCAATGACACCAATGATGTTGGGGATATGTCCCAGGGCATAGAAGTCATCTTTCACTGTGGGCAAATCATCCACCTAAGGGAAAACGATGTAGCTGCGCATGTGTTTCAGCAGGGCAGATAACACTCTGGACAACACGTTCGAGAACATTGGCTGAGACATCCCTGATGCCATGGCTACTGTTGTTTGAAAAGACCCACTGGCCAGGAAATGGAGTACTGTCAGGACCTGCACTAGAGGGGGTATTCCTGTGGGATGGCGGATAGCTGACATCAGGTCAGGCTCCAACTGGGCACACAGTTCCTGGATTGTTGCACGATCAAGTCTATAAGTGATAATTATTTGTCTGTCTTCCATTGTCGACAGGTCCACCAGGGGTCTGTACACCGGAGGATGCCGCCATCTCATCACCTGCCCCAACGAACGTGCCCTATGGAGGAGAACGGTGAGCAGAGGGTCATACAACACATAGGTTTCACAAGGCTGTTTACCACAAACGTTACATTTTCTCTATGTGCCTTTGTCTGTCCGTATTAATGGCCTAAATAGGTGTGACACAGTTATTTGGCCTGCCATGTGGCCCCCTGAAATGGCGGCTGCCTGACCTGTAAGGTGGGACAAGGGGAAATGAGGTAACTGCGCTGGCGTTGTACACCGTCGTGGTAGGCGGTCAAATACCGCAGCGCAATTCAGCATTGGTTATCATTGGGCCCTATGGGTTCCAGGAGCCAATGACGATGTATGCCGGCGGTGACGGTACGCACCGCCGCGGACGTGACCGCCATTTTCTATCAGTTCCCTCACTTGATACTTGACCTTCAACAGGACCTACACTGCAAGTGCTGCTGTGACCTGTGCCTGGAAGCGACAATGGCTACAGTGTCTGGGGAAAGGGCCCCTGCCTTCACTGCGGAGGAGTTGGAGAAACTGGTGGATGGGGTCCTCCCCCAGTACACGCAACTGTACGGTCCTCCAGACAAACAGGTGAGTCAACTGTGTGCATAGTGGATGGCCCATAATTGTATGGAGTGCCGTGGATGGAAGAGACAGGGGAGGGGGGACAGGCCGGCATGTGAGGATGGTGTGCGTATGTATGTCTGTGCCAGGGTGGGAGGTTTGTGCGCAATGTGTGAGAAGAACTGTATGGGAGAGTAACATCCATTATAACTTCACTTTTCCTCTAGGTCAGCGCCCACCAGAAGAAGGGGATTTGGCGTGCCATCGCCAAGGCAATGCAGACCCTGGGGGGTCTACCATAAACGGAGCACCCACTGCCGGAAAAGATGGGAAGACCTGCGCCCCTGGACCAAGAAGACGGCGGAGGCCCAGCTGGGGATGGCCTCCCAACGCGGAAGGGGTGCCCGTCGCATCATGACTGCCCTGATGTACCGGATCCTGGCGGTGGCATATCTGGAGTTGGATGGGTGGTTGAGGGCATCACAGCAGCCACAAGGGGGTGAGTACACTCTCCTTCAGCGGACTCTGCATGCATTACGAGGTGTCTGGGTGGGGGAGGTGGGCTGTGGGTTCCCCTAGGCCAGGGCAGACGCGCAAAGGTATATCCATTGATTTGCAGCCTCATTCCCTGTCCAACCCCAAAGGTGGTATGTGCCCTCTACACCTAGTCAGGCTTCTACGGCTTCCAGCTGTGCATAATATGGTTCTCGACAGAGTCCCCTATGGGCATGTGCTTTTCCCCTGTCCTGTCAGTGCATGGCTTAGTGCATAGGGCTGCTCCCTATGTGTTATGTCCGCCAACGGTAGTGGTGTTGCATGCATTGACCATTTGTCTCCTCTGTCTTCCCCCTCTCTTTTGTTTTTTCACCCTGTCCTTGCGTGCATTAGCATCATCTGGTGGAGGAACAGTGGCACCGGAGCAGGAGGTAGCTGCATCCCACATGGCCCTGGAGGGTGAAGTAACGGAGTCCGAAAGCACCAGTGGAATGGAGGGGGAGGGGAGCTCCATGACGGGGACAGGAGCAGACACCAGCGATAGCGACTCCTCCTCTGATGGGAGCTCCCTTATGGTGGTGGGCACCTCTGTGCCCACCGCATCAACAGGTACAGCCGCCACCCCCCTACCAGCACCGCCCTCCCAGCAGCCCCTCATCGAGTTTCCCATGCCCGCTCACCCAGGAGGGTGGGCATCTCCTTCGCCCCAGGCACCTCAGCTGCTGCCCCAGTCAGCCCTGCTGCCCTCAGTGAGGAGGCTAGTGACCTCCTGAGATCCCTCACTGTTGGGCAATCTACCATTTTGAATGCCATCCAGGGTGTTGAGAGGCATTTGCAGCAAACAAATGCATACCTGCAGGGCATTCATTCTGGCCAGGTGGCCCAACAGAGAGCATTTCAGGCTCTGGCCTCAGCCCTGATGGCAGCCATTGTCCCTGTGTCCAGCCTTCCCCCTCCAACTTCCTCCACCCAGGCCCGATCCCCTGTACCGCAGCCTATCCCAAGCACACCATCAGACCAGCATGCACACTCATCAACACACAAGAGTGGACATGGCAAACATAAGCACCACACATCCCACCGGCACTCACACAAGCACCATCCCCATGCAGACACACCAGCATCCACTGCCTCCACTGTGTCCCTCCTCCTGCACGTCCTCTTCCTCCCTCCCTCCCTGTCTCGATACCACTCAGACCTGCATGCACTACATCTTCATCCACTACCTCCATCACCAGCACGCCCATCACCACACACTGCTCACGTGCACTCACCACCCCCACGACCATTCTGTCAACACCAGGGCAGTGCGCGCTCTATTGGTGACTAGAATGCAAAAACCCAGCACTCTCAAAACAACGTAATTTATGCATTGTGCTGATATGTTGTTGTTTAACCTTTTGCATTGCAGAGTTCAATCCTGAAGACTTATTTTTAATGTGCTTACAAATGCTGTTCATTTGCAATGTATTGCTGCAGGCTTTCAGAGTGTGTTAGGATGTGGTCCCTTTCCAGGGCCTTCTAGAGACTTTGTGGTTGTGGGCTGGGCCAAGACTCTATAAAAAGGAGCCAGCCCAGCTCCAAGTGCTCACTATTCAGAGGCCCCGGTGCACAGCAGCAGCTACTTCCTGAGCTCCTTTCCCGGTGGCCTATTTGATCTTCCAGACATCTGACTTTCATTCTTCATTTGGAGATCCTTGTTCTGGGCGGTAAGATGGTGGTTGGGCTGGCCTCCCGACGCCGTTATCGAGAACTCTCATGTTCTTGGGCCTAATTCTTTTATGATTTGACAGAGTACTTTGCGCATGTGAAATATGCACTTGAGTGTTTTTGACATTTGCATGGTGGCTTAAGAATCGTCAAGACGCGCAATTTGTTTTATGGTGTTTTAACTTTGTTGTTCATTGCAGGCTACCATTTCTTGACATTTACGTGGTGGCTTAAGAATTGGCAAAAGACGCGCGATTCGTTTCATTGTACTTTGATCTTGTTGTTCATTGTGAGCTGTTATTTCTTGGCATTTACATCGTGGTTTACGAATCGGCAAGACGCGCGATTCGTTTAATGATGATTTGACTTTGATATCCATTGCGTACTATCATTTCTTGTCATTTTACATGGTGATACTCGAATCGGCAAGACGCACGATTCTCTCCTCAAGTTTAATTCATGTTGTTTATTGCATGCCACTATTCTAAGATATTTATCATGTAATATTCGAGTTGACAAAGTTATGTGATTTGTTTTCCTGAATCCATATTGTGTTATTCATGGTGTACATTCCTTTTATGGTGTTTACTATATATACATATATAAATCTACAATATGCACAATTTGTGTTGAAACATTTTAAGAGTACACAGAAGATCAGAGTTTCTAGATGCAATATTGTATGGTTCTAGTATGCATTCTCAAAAAAGGATTTATACGATTGGGCTTAAAATTTAGTCAGAATGTTTTTCTGATTCTCATGTAAAGGAAAGTACTTGAATAAGAAAGTTTTCATTTAATCCATCTTGATTCCCTTACAGGTATCCGGCCATCTTGAAACTTAGTCATTTTAAACTTAATTCTTAGATTGTTCATGTTTTCAGAAAGACTATGCTCAGAATCATAGTCTAGTATTGATTTCAGGAGATATAATTTTCATATTGTGTGTTCTAACCTTTTTCTTACTACAGGTCTCCTTCCCAGCTGTTTCCCTTCCTAATCCCCTCTTCCCCTCTTGAACTCTCTTAGCCTCTGTGATTTATCTATCAGAGTCTTGGAGCTGTTCAGTGGTGGACGTGTTGGGAACGTGCGCAGACCCCGAGGATCTGGTGACTCTGAAACATTCACACATCCTGTGTCCTCTCCCAGTGTGTCTGTAAGCCCTCCTTCCATACTACACAAACGCAGGCACACACCCACACAACAGCCATCCACCTCACAACAGCCTCCGGCCCATGCACCTTGACCCAAATTCAGCAAACGAACACCTCCTACAACCACTACCTCTTCCTCCACTCCCAAACCCCCTCCATCTTCCTGTCCCAGTGTGTCTAAGAAACTTTTCCTGGCTAACATTGACCTCTTCCCTACACCTCCCCCCCGTCCTTCCCCTAGGGCCAGCCTGTCCAAGTCCCAGCCCAGCACCTCAGCCACTAAATCCTCCATCACAGTGGTCTCAGCAAGTCCGGTCACATCGCGGGCACCACCCATCACGGCTGCCAGTGTGCCACCTAGAAAGGACAAAGGAGCAGGCCATTGCGCCACCTGCCAAGGTGAAGAAGGTGCCCACATGCCGGAGGGAGAAGCTGCACCTACCAGCAAGCAAGGGCTCCTCCAAGCCAAAAGGGGATAGTGGCAAGGCACCAGCAGCGACATCAAAGGTGGGGAAAGGACACAAGCTGAAGAGCAGGTCAGGATAGGGCACGGAGTCTCCGGCTGAGGGACCAGAGTCCCCCCTTCTGTCAACCACAACATCAACCTGTACGGCGGTGGACACCGCCACCTGCACCGCCACCTGCACGTCTGCTGCCTCACCAACAGTCCCCAGCATCCACCCCAGTGGGCAGCCATCCGAGGCTGCAGGAGACGTCCTGCTGTGTCCCTCAACAGGTGCAGACACATGCACCACCGCCAGCACCTCCGCCACAGACACCGCCGCAACCCCCGCCACCAGCCCCGCAACGTGCACAGACAGTGCCACCACAGCTGACATGGCAATCATCCCCAGTGGCCAGCCGTCCGAGGCTGCAGGAGACATCCTGGACCCTGCCCAGCGTACATGAGTCATGACTCCCAGCACTGTTTGTACCAGCAGGTGTCAGGTGAAGACGCAGCAGGGTGGAATGTGTCTCTGCCTCCATGGAGTATCATGCTGCCTGTTCCCAGGCAATCTCGTGGCACACACACCCAGGTGAGGGAATGGGACCTGCCACACTGCATGTGAAGCACTCTGGGCACAAAGCCCCCTCCAGAACCAGTGGAGATTTACATCCACTACCTCAGTCCTTGGCAGGATGAAGCACTCTGGGCAAAAGCCCCCTCCAGACCCAGTGGAGATTCACATCCACTACCTCAGTCCTTGGCAGGATGAAGCACTCTGGGCACAAAGCCCCCTCCAGAACCAGTGGAGATTCACATCCACTACCTCAGTTCTTGGCAGGATGAAACACTCTGGGCACAATGCCCCCTCCAGAACCAGTGGAGATTCACATCCACTACCTCAGTCCTTGGCAGGATGAAGCACTCTGGACACCAAGCCCCCTCCAGAACCAGTGGAGATTCACATCCACTACCTCAGTCCTTGGCAGGATGAAGCACTCTGGGCACCAAGCCCCCTCCAGAACCAGTGGAGACTGTTATCCACTTGAGAGACTGTGGCTTTGCACTCCCCAGGAGAAAGCAGTGGGCAAACCACCCACTGGAGAGACTTGAGAGACTGTGGCTTTGCACTCCCCAGGATAAAGCAGTGGGCAAACCACCCACTGGAAAGACTTATGAGACTGTGGCTTTGCACTCCCCAGGATAAAGCAGTGGGCAAACCACCCACTGGAAAGACTTGAGAGACTGTGGCTTTGCACTCCCCAGGACCAATCAGTGGGCATGGAGCCCCATCGTGGAGCAGTGGTGTTGCCGTTCATCCGGCTGAGGTGCCTCCCCCCGAGGTGCCTGTTTATTTTCCATCTGATGCCCCTGCAGTGTTCTCTCTGTTTCAAGTCAGGTATCTTGTGTGGGCTTCGTCCACGCATTTTAGGACACTGATCCACAGACAATGATTTAATTAATATCCGGACTTGTGTAGTTGGTGTACATATTTGTATATGCTGATTTTCGAATTTGGCCTATCTGATTTTTATTGATTACACTTGTTACAATCATTTCATTTTGTCCTTGCATTCTTCCAGGGGGTGACGGGGTGTATATGTAATGTTGCTGCATGTATTTATGTGTATGGGGTTGTGGGTGAGGGTGGGGGGTGGAGGTGTTGCATGTTGTGTGTGTCGATGTCACTCTCTTTTCCCTCCCCCATCCTCTGTGTGCTAGGTTCAGAACTCACCGTGGTTGTCGCCCGCGTCTTTGCTGCTCCTGATACAACAGGAGGTAGACCAACATGGGCAGGACCTGTAGTTCGGGCTCCATGGCGTCCTGGTTGTTTGTAAAGTGTCAAAAGGTGAGTGGTTTCCGTTCCAAGTCCTGTTTCCGCCGTGATTTTGATGGCGTTGGTACCACCCCGTAAAAGGTGGCGGATAGGTGTGTTGTAATACAGTGGGCGGAACCTTGTGTGCGGCCGGAGTGTTAAAGTGGCTGTCTATGTTGGCAGTTTCCGCCATGGTCGTGATTCCATTTTTTTTTCTGCCGGCCTGTTGGCGGTATTTCTGCTGCTTTAACACCAACCGCCAGGGTTGTAATGAGGGCCATAGTGCTATTCAGCATTCTGAAGGAATCATGGGCTGATCCAGGGAAACAGGCAGACGTTTGAGATGTAGAGCAGATAAACAGACAACTTGCATGTTGAGTGAATGGAAGTTTTTCCTGTTGCAATAGTCTTGTTCAGTAGCCTACGGTGGCACCAAGGCAACATGAGTGCCATCAATGGCCCCCACCACATGTGGAAGGAGGGCAAAACAATAGAAGTCAGCCTTCAAATTGGCCAAATCCTCACATCAGGGAACATGATATAGCTGTCAATGTGTTTCAACATTGCTGATAGGAATTCTCTTAACACAAGACTGAACATAAGTTGGGACATACGACCAGGTATGGTCACTGTATGTTGGAAAACCCTGTGGCCAGGAAGTGCAATACAGCCATAAATCTCACAATGGGTGGTATGCATGTTGGATTGGTGTTTTCAGGCATCAGATCTGACTCCAACTTACTGCATAAATCCACTATTGTTTGTCTATTCAGACAGTATAGTTGAATAATGTGGCGTTCTTCCTTGTTTTGAAGGTCTGGGAATGGATGATATACTAGACCTTGTCGTATCCTCCATCTGCCTGGATGCCTATGTGTGATAATACAAAAAGAGTGGGAGCATTAGTCAATATGTCTACACCAACATACATGATGAATCCCAACATAATCATGTGACAAAGCATTTCAGACTTGAAATACGTTACAACTAGTACACATCAAAGCTGTCAACTACCCAAGGGTCAAATGTGATCCCTATGGTTGACAAGACATGTTTCTACAACATGGATTTGTGCAACACCCAACCATCTGCTACTCAATTGCCCCGCTAAATTTTTCAGTATTTTCCAACCACCAAAAAAAACGTAAGCGGCGGTGGACAGTGCACTACCATCATATGCCATATGTGCACAGCAACACACTACACTGGTGATTGTGTGGTAGGACTTACACAACAAGACTGATTTGGGATGTTTGTTATGAGCAAACACATATATTGTTGTTGTAACACATTTAACAGGACCACTTAGCAGGGCCATTCACTGTATTTCCAATGTCCAAAATGGCAGAGGCCTGACCTACTCCACTGGACATTAGGAACCGCCCACGACTGCCGGTGGAAGTCATCTGTGCGGTGGGTGGTACCAACTGCAGTGGACACAGCCATAGGCTAACATTGTTGCCTATTGTGGTCGCGGTCAAATGGCTGTGGCAGTTGACCGTGATGACTGCATACATGGCATATGTGGACATCACGTTTTGCAAAATCAGTCACTTGACTCCTGACATTGCTGCCAGCAACACCTCCACCACTACAGCTGCTGTGTGCCGCCTCTGAGAGCAATCATGCCGCAGCCAGCAGGTGAAAGGACCCCTGTCTTCTCTCCAGAGGAGCTGGAGAGGCTTGTGGACAAGGTCCTTCCCCTGTATGGGCATCTTTATGACTCACCAGAGTAGTAGATAAGGACGTCATAGGCACAATTGACTCTGTTCAACACCATCCTTTCCCTCCTCACAGGCTAAAATGTGCCCCTGTGTGCCAGTTAGACTTTGTGTGTGCGCCTGTTGTTGCAGTCTGTGTGTCATCAATGGGATGTACATGGAGCATACCAGTACTATATATTTGTGGACATTCATATTGTGTTGTGTGATGTTTTCTGAGGCCCTAAATCTTCCTTGTGTTGGGTGCATATAACCAGGCAAGGAGACTTTACTGCCATAAAATGGCATTTCTTTGTTTATGATGATTGTAAATGTCAGAAAACGTGTATGTGCATGTGCTATGTATGCATCTTGTCAGAGTCGTTTGAGGATCTTATAAGCAAATTGTATTGTGCCACAGATCTTTCACCCCACATCTGGGGTTGTCAGACTGTTGTCTGGAAGGCATATCATAACTCACTGTGCCCTTCAGGTTTTCACACAAGCTACATTGATGATGTCCACATGATGTACTATCATGCATGGAAGTGAGGGAAACGTGAGTGTCATGTAGGATTTGTATGCTCAGCCTGCCGAATCCAGGGCCCGTCAAAGTATCTCACAGTATAGGACATACTTCAGGCTGTGGGAGAGTCACTGTGGCTATGCAACTGTGGTACTGTGCCCACCCCCCGTAGACCTACAGATCCTGTCATGTGGCCAATGTGAGGCTTTATTGGCAAAACTTTCCTTGACTGCCTCAGTCCATTGACTAGATTAAGAATGGGTACTAAGTTAAATTCCTGAACTAGTCCATATGTGCATTTTGCATCGTTGTCAATGTGTGTTTTTGACTCATGGCAGGTCCCTTACTCCCACAGCTCTGTTGTTACCTTCACATAATTCATATTTTTCCAGTACAGGTGTATTTCACAATTGACAACCCCACAGTGCAGATAGTGTGTAGATTCCAGGGAGGCCAAAACATGTGACTCAGTAGCTTGATTACATAGCATAAATTGAATCAAACATACCTTGGTATGTTGGATGGCATCTCTGTAGATTTGTCACATATGTTCAAAGGTGTGTTATGTGGCACAGGTACATACTACAGAAACCCATCCTGAAGTGGCACGAGTCTACATTTGGTAAACCACATGTCCACACGTGCACAGGGTAGGGACTTCTCGTGCCCACCATGCCAAACTTTTCAATGTCACTCAAGTCTTATGATGAAGTCTGTACTTTGGGAGTTGCCTGTAGGGACTGTATGCGTTGAGTCAATGTTGCTGAGTATAAATGTGTTTGTCCAGGCAGGCCCAAGGAGTCAGAAACCACATTGGTGTGCAGTGTTTCACTCTCGCTCATATCACAGTACATACTGCTGGAGCCTGGGCTACCTGATGTCGGTAGGCTGCTTAGTCATTGTAGGCCATGAGCAGGGTAGTGGGTCATTCTGCAGATAACTCCAAAAGTTATCTGCAGAATGTACTTGTACTTATCAGCATGTGTACTTTACACATGTGGTCTATTGATGAATTTATATTTGTGTGCTTGGAGTTTTTGACAAGTGTGAGACACAACCATTTGTGCAAAAATGTTTGTTTGTAATCTTTTGATTTGTCTCTTGCATCCATACAGGTCAATGCCCATTAGAAGAAGAAATTTGGGGCCAAATGTACAAAACTTTTTGCACGTCACAAACAGCGAATTTTGCTCTTTGCGACGTGCAAAAAGCACATCGCGATGCCCAATCCCCGTTTTGCGAGTCGGTAACCTGGTTACCGATTCGCAAAACGGGACTGCGAGTCGCAATTAGGAAGGGGTGTTCCCCTTCCTAATTGCGAGTCGCAGCGCTATGTTGTATTGTTTTGTGACCGCAAACGCGGTCGCAAAACAATCGCAGTTAGCACCCATTTCAAATAGGTGCTAACCCATTCGCAAAAGGGAAGGGATCCCCATGGGACCCCTTCCCCTTTGTGAATGGCATTAAAAACATTTTTCCAGAGCAGGCAGTGGTCCTGTGGACCACTGCCTGCTCTGAAAAAATGAAACTAAAACGTTTCATTTTTTTAGTTTTGTAAAGCATCTAATTTTCCTTTGAAAACGGGCTGCATTACAAAAAAACAAAACTGCTTTATTTAAAAGCAGTCACAGATATGGTGGTCTGCTGTCACCAGCAGGC
This sequence comes from Pleurodeles waltl, assembly GCF_031143425.1. Taxonomy (NCBI): domain Eukaryota; kingdom Metazoa; phylum Chordata; class Amphibia; order Caudata; family Salamandridae; genus Pleurodeles; species Pleurodeles waltl. Next base: position 679,601,480 of record NC_090439.1, read on the forward strand.
CACCATCCCTGCGAGTGCTACGATTCTCAAGGGGGTCGCAAATTGTGACCCACCTCATTAATATTAATGAGGTGGGCCTTTGCGACCCCCCTGCGAATCGCAGATGGTGTCAGGGACACCATCCAACATTCTGAATTGCGACTCGCAAATTGCGAGTCAGTCTGACTCGCAATTTGCGGGTCGCAATTCAGATTTTTGCTACATCTGGCCCTTGGAGAGCCATCCTCCAGAAGGTGCGGACCACTGGGGGTCCACAGCACGCAGAGCGCCCACTGTCAGAAGAGGTGGGAGGACCTGAGACACTGAACCTAGAAGATTCCAGAAGTCCAGCTAGGGCTCTCCTCCCAATGTGGGCGGGGTGCACATGGAGCTTCACCCCCCTATTAGCCCGCATTCTGGCGGTGGTCTACCCGGAGCTTGATGGGCGTTTGTGGGGATCACAGCAGCCGCAAGGAAGTGAGTACAGTGCATATTCCTGACTGTCACATTGCCAAATTGATGTGTTAGGTTCAGACATCTCTCCCTGATGATTGGGACTGGGCCATGTGTGACACACAAGATGAGTAACTGTTTGTAAAGGTATAAAAGCTGGTCATACTGATGTGCCTTGTCTATTAGCCCAGAGACCAAGGACATAACCGATTACAGTCCACAATTTGCTCTCCAGGGCCAACATATTGCTGTTTACAGTGATCAATCAAATAATGTTGGTTGTTGTTGTGGGTGTAATTTGTATGCAATAGTCCACTATTATTCATTGTGACAGCCCAAACAAAATGAAGTGATAGATCACTGTCCTTAGCCATGTGTCTGCTCAAGTGAGTAAATTGGCATCTTCCCCCCAGAAGCCAATTGTCACCAGTGTGTCACGATTGCTGGTGCCTCACTACTGTCTGTCATATTAAAGTGGCCATCATACATGTTACAGAGCATACATTGTTCTTTGGGTGTAGCTACAGATCAATACTGTCCCTTGATAAGTGGGTAATGTCTATTGACATGATTTGTGTGACATCATTATTGCCAACATTTCCGGTGCCTACATGTTAGTATGTGTTCCTTTCACTTTTGACAAGTTATTTTCACTGCTGTTTCATGCATGGTCTACCAGTGTTCATGGGATGATTTCTGTATTCTCTCACATATGTGTGCATGCCAATGTGTGTTTGGAATCAGAGATATGTCATGGGGCTATATTTCATGTGGTGCCATAGACCGGAGTGTGTCACCATTGATTAGTGACTCATACATGCCCTCACCTGTCATTGTATGTCACTTGGCACGTACAACTGCAGTAGCAATGAAAGACATGGCAGGTAGGACTACAGTTTTTGCCCACAATGTGCATTTCCATGCCTTTGATGTGACATCATGTAGCAAAGTGCTCTGCATGTGTGAAATATGGAAAGTATATGGAAAGTTTGTTACCTGACTACTGGCGTGCATCGTATGGTGACTTGCAGTTATGTGGGAATCATATGTGGTTGTGTACAGCCATTCGTCCACGGAACTCTGGGTTTGCAGGGCCATAGTGGAGTTGTCTGAGACTCTGATTTTCCTGTGGGCAACTGTTAAGAGCTCATGTGGCATGCATGCATATGGTGTGGTATATATAGGAGCCACTTTGATGGAGTTTGTGGCTGGGCCTACTTTACGTCACGATAATGTTTGATAATCATAGCTTTTGTTCAAGTGTGATCAGGAACATGTAGTGGCCCTATCTCTCTTTGTATTTGCAGCATCATCTCAGGCAGGCAAATGAGGCAGGGTGGAACCAAGTGAGGAATTATCTGACCATGGTACCTCCAGTCATGAAACCACCAACACAGAGGGACCGAGTGGCCCGGAGGCTGAGGGGAGTGCCATGGAGGACACAGCTCGTCATCTTTGAATTCGACCTCCAGTGGCCTCTCCCTAGTGGTAGCGGACCCATCAGGACCTGCTCCTGTGCCATACTTGTCCACCACCCCCAGTTTTATCTGAACTCTCGCTGTTGCTCCCCAACCATTTGGCCATGCCCGCTCACCCAAGAGGGAAGATGTTTCCTTTGCCCCAGGCACCTAACCTCTAGCCCCTGTTACACCTGCTGCCCTGAGTGAGGAGGCTATTGACCTCCTGTGGAGTATCTCTGTGGGGCAGACTGCCATTGTGAATGCCATCCAGGGTTTGGCCAGCCAACTTTAGCAGACAAATGCATAGCTGGGAGGCATTCACAGTGACATGTCTGGCCTAGAGAGATATTTTCAAGCACTGGCCTCCTCACTCAAGGCAGCCATCCACCCCCCCACCCCACAATCCCTCCCTCACCACCTCCCTCTTCCCAATCAAAATGACCTATTCCTCTACCTGCCTCAAGGACACATACACATCCGCATGCACCCACCTCAACACGCAAGCAGCACACATCAACACAAGCACCACAAGACACACGGCACGCAAGCACTCAAAAGTTCCCCACAGACACTACAGAAGCCACCATTTTGAGAGACACCCCCACCGACCCACACACCACAACCACCATACCTACAGACACCACAACATCCAGTGACACACTCAGACAACACCTCACAACCCACAGACCCACAAACCTCGGCCACCATACTCCCAGGCACCACAACACCCACAGACACATCCACCACATCAACCATACCCCCAGACACCCCAAACACATCCACCACATTCACCATACTCACAGGCACCACCCCAACACACACAGACACATCCACATCCACAACATCCACCATACCCATAGACACCACCCCAACAGATACACACACATCCACCACTCCCACATCACTCAGCACCTTCACCTCACAGCCCCCAAGAGAGGCAAACACCCACACTCACATGCACACCAGGCACCACCCAAACACCCACAGACAAGACCACCACTCCCTCAACCTCCAAATCCCCAGTCCCTTCTAATTACTCTACCCGTTTTCCCAAATACATTTTTCTTTTTGACTTTGCCCTTTCCCTGTTACCTCCATTCCCCTTCCCAAACCCGAGGCTCAGACCCACATCCCAACCCTTCCTTTTCACATCCAAGTCCTCCCCTGTCACACCTTCCCCCCTGCAAGCATCCATACCCTTCCTTCCACAAACAAGAAGCCCACCGCTCCTATGCAATAGCCCCATCCCATCCCAAACCCAAACCCACCAATCACGAATCTAACCCTACCCAAGCGTGATCCCTGAGGTGCCTGGCCTGCATTCCCACTTGATGCCCCTTCCTGTGGACGTTCCCTGGCAGTGATTGGAGTCAAGCGTGAGCACAGTACTGTGCAAGGACCAATATGGACTGGCCAATGACCTTTGATCTAAATCATTAGGTGTTAACCCAAGTTATTGTTTTGTTGGGTACATATTTGTCCTGCCATTACTTTCTACCTTTTTTGTTCTTGAGTAAATTGTGTTGTATGCCTACATTTGTGTGTGTTTCACCCTGATTACTGATCAATTAGCTTTGTAGGCAGTGCTGGTGTCACCCTGGACAAGGGTAGATGCTTACCGTATGGATATGTGGGTGGTAATTCAATTGGGGTGTCATTGCACTGTGTTATATTTGATATGATATTTCTTCTTGAGTTGGCCAATGTCAGCATGTACGGTATTAGAACTGTCCCCCTGATATTGACTGTACATTCATCTCATGTATGGAAGCTAGAGTTTTGTTTGGCCACACACGGAGGGTATTCAATTGTGTTAGTTTCCTTTACATTTGATTGCCCATGTGTCCATTTTGATGTGTGTACCTTGCAGCTACGTCTTCTACATATATGGTCCATGCTGTTGCTGGTGTATTTGCTTTCTTGACTTGCACTTACTCATTATGCACATAGGTATGTCACCTAGCTCTAGCATTGTTTGTCCCTTTCGATACATGTAGGGCCAGTTCCTGTGCAAACAGTGTTTTAGGGCATGGGCAAAGTGAAATGTGTCTTAGAGCAGCATCCTTCTACGAGTGCTCCTGATGCTCCCATACCTGTTGTGCAGGTATTTTTTGCATTGTGAGCTTTTTATATGTGTCTCACAATATATTGTGTATCCCATTGACCTTCCATTGTGTTGCAATGTAGGTGATATGTGTGGGTCCATTACAGGGATGTTTAATGGTAGGGGTGTTTGTGTTAAATGACACATCCATACATATGTGTCTTTATTCTGATGACAGTCCATGGCACGTGATCAATGTGTGGGTGTCGGCTGAATTATGTATGATATTGATGTGGTGTGGCTGTTGTGTGACAGAATGTTCTGTACACTTAACTGTCCCTGTGACAAAGATGAGCAGACATTTGTTATTGTGGAGTATGGCAGTGCGATGTCAGTGACCTGCCCAAAGTGGGCGCTTTATGGCTGTGGATGTTTAATTTGTTATGACTCCATCTGGAACACAATCACAAGTGTACTTGGCCCATGTAGCGTGTCCCCCATATCATGTGGATGATGGAGTAATGTCTGTTGCTCAGCTTACTGACGCAGGTAGGTGTGTGTTCTTACCATCAGTTGCATCCAGCATGGATTTTTTGCTCCAACTATAAGCAGCAGCAGCAGCAAGACATGTGTGATCGACTCCATGGTGGCACAGGATGCGTGACACTGCCTGCAGGTGAGTTCCTTCCTTTATGGTCTCTGTTTCTGCCAGCTGGGACGTGTGGTTGGACCACCATGGTCACGTCGGTGGAAGGCAACATCATAATGTGTCTGGGGGAAACACTGTCTCTGACGGCCTCATTGGTCTGTCTCCCCACCACGACAGTCTCTGCTGTCTGGCGGGGCCGGCGGGACAGTGGTGGTCTTTCCTCTATGGGACCGCATGCGTCATAATACGGTGGTCTGACCGCCAAGTCAATGGTGGTCGGACCGCCAAACTCATAATCAGGCCCTATGTTTTAATATGTATTCATTAGTACTTTTAATTTATTATGTGAATTTGATAGGACTATTTGATATATACTTTATAAATAATTTTTTACATGATTACCATATTTTTACACATTTAAACATTTTACCAAATTGTCTAGCACATATATTTTATATAGTATTTTTTTTTTTAAGCTTTCAGTAATTTATAGTGCAACGTAGTCTTTTTTATTTTCATTTAGCAGCCATTTTTTTAAACGCTATATATATTTTTTACTCTATTATTATCATTGTTAAGCGATTAGGTTCCTGTTGGTCGTGGGTCCCTGCTGCTGGTCTACAGATGAGGTAAGACTGCTTTTAAGTAAATATTTGGAATTTGGGAGTACTGGCAATGTGGGCAGGTGTAGTTAATGTAGAATATTTTATTAGTTTGGTAGTGTATTTTGGGTATGTTGTGTTTTGTAGTAATGTAGTAAAGTGAAGTAAACTTAGTAAAGTACGAGGAGTATAATTAGTTTCACTGGTTATTTTTTATGATTTCAGTATAGTATGTGAATGTATTTTACATTGTTTGTTTTGTTTTCTTGTGTATATTAAAATGGTGGGTATGTTGTGACTTTTACAATTTGTTTGTCGGAGTGGAAGCCTTCTTACTTTCTGTTGCATTTTTCTAAAAGGAAATTATTTAGGTCATATTTTATCCAACATTAATTTTTAATTTCCATTTATTTTTGGGTAGTTCAATAGCATTTATTAAAAATAATGTCTTGGGCTTTTATGGTTTTCTAGGATTGTGGATTAATATTGGTTTTGTTATACATTTTTGCATTTACTTGAGGGTTACTTTTTCTGTTTTTCTTGTGGATTGGCTTTTGGTGGATTGGAGAAATAGTATGGACATCAGCTACAGAACCGTAAGTTAATTTTAATTCTTCATTTTGGATTCGAAATGTTTGTAATGTTTGTACTTCTGTATCATTGTGTAACTAAGTAAAGTGTTGTGTATTTTATTAATTTTGTATGTTATGCTTGCTGCTTTTATTTTTTAAATTGTATGTTATTATGTTTTATTAATTTTATATTAAATGATTTTTATATATAATGGTCTTATAGGATATTGTTCATTCAAACCACTATGCTAGATTGATTAATAAAGATAATTTAAATATTACTTATAAATACATATAACATATTGTTTTATTAGGTTATGTTGGATACGAGTTTCAGTTGGATTGTTAGGTGGTTTATAGTATTGTTTCGACTATGCATTCTAGGTAGTGGATGCCTTTGTTATTTCTAAAGAGTTCTACTTTGCATTGTAGCATTTCTTACTTTTGTTTGGTCTGTTTGGATAATTTAGCTTTCATTTGTGTCAAATATTTCTCTATGTTCTTGATAGATTTGTTATTTTTTAGCATTTCTAGGAACTGGTGTTGGATAGGATGACGTCAACCTAATGTTGCCTTTTTGTGCCATACTTCCAGTGCATTATTTGTTTTGGCTTGATGGGCCATGGTGCTATCACAGACATTCCACCATGGTACTAGAAACCTGGTTTGGTGCCTGTGGCCAGAACGGTTTAGTCTGCCTACCCAAAATAGTCCATTTGTGGAGTTAGGGTCTGATTACAAGTTTGGTGGTTGGACCGCCATACTGCTAAGGCAGCAGTCCCAAAAAGATCATTGAGTCGATGGTCTCCTGCCCGCCATATTACAATGTTACAGCTGACCCAACAACGGTGTTCCTGACGGCGGTGGACAGGCAGGGGGATGCAGTCAGCAATACAAGGTATATATTTGTGTTGATGCAGGTATGTACATTTTGACCAAAGGGGCACATATGCATGACACATGTAAACTTACTTTGTACATTTACCATTCCATTGTTGGAGACTTGACCATATATGTGTAGGCCAGTCAACCACAAACAAACTCAAAATGTACTTACCTGTATTTTTTTGGGTGACATTGCTGCTGTGAAGGGGGGAAGCCTGGACAAAGGGGTCCACACAAGAGACTGAAGGGAATGGAAGGAAATGAGGAAACTAGCACCCCATTTATTTCAATTCTGCCATCTCAAGCCAGGTGTCTCCCTGCCCCAGTTGGCTCGATGGAAAAGCACATTGTAAAGTGGATGGCAGTGCCCTTGTCTATACCTCCCTCTGAGAGCTGCTTTTTCCCAGCTGCCATCAAGGCAGTTGGTGAATGGCTGGTGGTGTCGGCAGGACTCCGGTGGTCTCTAGTTCAGCAAACTACCAACATCGTAATTCAGCTGGCAGACTGCCTAGTCAGCGATCGTGGTTCCGGACGCTGCTGTGAAAAGACTGCCAAACTCTTAATCAGTCCCTAAGTTTTTGCTCGTAGGACTGGTAGTAGAGGGATTCTATGAGACCTTTGTAGTGGTTAGCTACTTCTGTTACTTGTACATATGTTAACGCTATTCATTTTTTGCAAGCAAATTTGAGGTTCATTTCATAGTCTACACTGATTTTTAGAGATATCTTTAAATGGGTTGGTTGAAAGTGTAATAGCAGCCTTTTGTGGCTGTGTTGAGGTAAATTTTCTAAATTGTTTGCATCATTGCCTGCTCGAAGTTTATTAGGATTTGTTTAGGTTAAGCAGTATTAGTTCTTATTTTAATTGGTTTTGGTAGTTCGTAGTAGATAGCACTTTGCTTGTTAGGAAGCACAGCATAAATTAAGGGGTGTGTTACTTTATGATATTCATTAAGTATGGTGTATATGTGTGCAAATGGTGTAGGGCTGACTTAAAAATGCCATCCATCATCCATGTTTGGGTATGGCTCTGTCTGAGGAGGTGACTTTCTGCTGAATATATTATTATTCTCCTGTCATTATTGTTATTGTCTTGCAAGAAGAAAGGTTTTTTGGTATGTGTAGTTGTTAGATTTTGGGGAATGTCTAACAGTTGGTATCTTCTGGCGGCAGCAGGCGTTCCTCTTTAGGCTTTGTTGGCTTGTGTTGTTACTCTTTTTAAATTAGGAATCCCTGGCATTTGCCACGGTGTGGTCAGGAACTATTCCAACTATATGTTTAGAATTCTTGCTATGGGTTACTGGGAGGTAATGCTTGTGTCTGTCAGATCTTGGAACACACCTTTTACTTCTATGACTGGTATATTTGGGGTGGTTGTGCTCTCTAACTTTACAATATAATTTCTAAATGTAGTTCTCCCATAACAAGCATTAGCATAGCATTTTGTACATTTCCAATGTATATTATCTGTGCTCTCCTGGCTGAATATATATCCCATGTATGATAATAATTTTTGCCCTTCTAGAGGTTGATGTAAGTAGCTATTTCTATCATTGTATCTGCGAATGTTAGACATATATATTTATTACTTTTAAAATGTATTTGATTTACAGTCAACATTTGTATATGCATTTTCATTATTCACATTTTATACTTACGTAGTTGCTATCCTTTTAACAAGCTGCTTTTTTATCTTTGTGTAAGTTAAATCGAGATGTGGGTCAGCTGGTGTTTTTTTTCTTTGTTGGATAAAGAATGTTTGTTTTAACTTTACTTTTCAAACAATAGTTACGCTAGTATTGGGCGGGGTTAGGTTGTAACTGTTCCTTTTACATTTAAGTGTTTTGAACTCTAACATTTTTAAGGCAGGGTGTAAATTATAACTTTAAGTTATAACTATAAAGTTACGACAACAACTTTTTAATTTTTAAGGTTTGTGTAGTTTACATTGTTATTCTATAAAAATAATGAAGTTTTCCAAACTATTGCTAATTTTTAACCTTTGTTTTTTCATTGACTTTGAATGCTTTGTTTCTTTTTTTGTAAGAAAAAAGTTGTTTTTAACCATGCAATGTTCTTCATCATGGTATTACCTTTTTTTGGTAGCGTGGTGCTTTTGCTGCACCTCTACAAATGTCTAACATGATATTTACACCAAATGATTATTATTTATTTAATTTATGAAGTTAAGGCCTCATGGATAGATGCTTTTTTAAACTATAGATGTGTTAATGTTGAAACTATACCTTTTGTTTGTGAAGTATATTGGTAATGAGAAAGGATTGAGATAATTTTGCTTTTATTAAACCGCATTTCATTGGTTCAGAATTCTGTTTATTGTAGAAAACAGGAAGTTTGCACCCTTTTCCCATTTGCACTTAGATCTTCAAATGTGAAGGTTATACTCTTTTCCAGAGGAAAAATCTTGTCTTTGCAAGCCACCTTTGAGATTTGGTAGAACTGCAACATCTGATGAACAAGAACCTGTCCTGCTTCAGGAGGAAAAAGAAGAGGTGGAGCAGAGGATGCAAAAGGATGAATAGGAGGTGGAGCGGAGGAAGAAGTTCAAGGATTCTATTCTGTCATAGAGCAGCGTGGTGTGTCATAGAGTGGAGTGGTGTGTCAGAGAGTGTAGTGGCATGTCATAGAGTGAAGTGAAGCAGAGTGGAGTAGAGTGGCATAGACTGGACAGGCATAGAGTGAATTAGAGTGTTGTACAGTGAAGTGGCATATCAGGGAGTGGAGTGCAGTATTGTAGAGTGGAGTGTCATAGAGGCGACTGTCATCGGGTGGAGTATTGTTGAGTGACACAGAATGAGTAGAAAGCTATAGAGTGGAGTGGCACAAGATAGAGTGGCATACAGAGGAGTGGCAGAGAGTATACTGGAGGAGAATGTCGTAGAGAATTGTACAGTGGAGTTTTGTAGACTGTGTAGAGTGAAATAAAGTCTTGTATGTTGTAGAGTGCCATAAATTGGAATACAGTTTCGTACAATGGCAAAGAGTGCAGTAGAGTGTCCTAGAGATGAGGAGTATAGAGTGTTGTAGAGTAGAGTAGAATATTGTAGAATGGTATATAGTGGAGTAGAGTTTCATAGAGTGCCGTGGAGTACAGTCTCATAAAGTGCAGGAGCATAGAGTGTTGTAGAATGGAATAGAGTGCCATAGAGTGGACTGGCATAGAAAGGAGTGGAATGTTGTAGAGTAGAGTGGAGTGCCATGTCATGCAATAGAGGTGAGTGGCATGTCATAGACTGATGTGTCGTAGAGTGTCTTAAAATTAGAGTGGAGGGTCATAGAGTGGAGTGGCATAAAGTTGAGTGGCATCTCATGGAGTGGAGTGGCATCCTGTATAGTGAAATGGCATGTCATATAGTGGAATGGCATGGAGTATTGTGGTGTGGAGTTTGTAGAGTGGAGTGGCTTGCCATAGAGTCATAAAGTGCAGTTGAATGGCATATCATAGTGTCATAGAGTGGAGGAGAGTGGCACAGAGTGGAGGGGCATAGAGTGCAGTTGTGTTGTACAGGAGAGTGTCTAAAGTGGAGTGGCGCGTCATATAGTAGAGTAGAGTGTTGCAGAGTGTCTTAGAACGGAAGTGTGTAAAGTGGAGTGGCGTAGAGTGGAGTGGCATCTCACAGAGTGGCATGACCTGGAATGGGTTGTTGTAGAGTGGAGTGTCATGGAATCAGGTGGAGTGTTGTGGAGTGGAATGGTGTGTCATGTAGTGGAGTGGCATGTCATAGAGTGGAGTAGCATGCCATAGAGTTGAGTGGCATACCGTAGAGTGTTGTAGAGTGGAGTAGTGTGGCATGGAGTGGAGCGGCATATTGTGCAGTGTAGTGGGGTGTCGTAGAGTGCCATAAAATGGAGACACATATAGTGGAGTACAATGCTGTATAATGGAGTGTCATAGAGTGGAGTGGCATGTCACAGAGTGAAGTGCCTTTTCGTAGAGGGGAGTGGAGTGTTGTAGACTGTTGTACAGTACAGTAGAGTGATGTAGAGTGGAGGAGCATGGAATAGGGTGTTGTACAGTGGAATCAAGTGGAGTTGTATGTCAAAGAGTGAAGTGGCTTGTCATAGAATGGAGTGGCATGTTATAGAGCAGAGTTGTGAAGAGTAGCATGGTGTACAGTGCAGTGGTGTGTGTAGGGATGGAGGTAATGAGGTATAATTTTCAATCTCTCAGTAATGTTTCTGAAGAAGAAATACAGCTATATTCCTTTCCAGTAGTCAGTAGGGTCTCTCAGGGTGTTGGTGTTATTTAGTAGCATTAGGCTGTGTTTATAGCATACTTTGAGTTAATAGCCAATCACATAGTGATTTACTTCTTAATTTCATTTCCTATCTAGTTTTCTATTGGTTTTTATTGTAGCATGACCATAAATGTGTGTCTCAAAGGGCTTTCAAACACTTGCTAAACTTCATTGCTGCAGAGTAGTTTATTTTCTTACCTCAATTGAGTTTGTGGTAGTATTGTGCTACATTAATATTAATAGACAAAATTATATTTACACCAATAATTGTCGTCCTTTCAATATTAACTTGTTGATAATATGTACTTTCCTAAAAGCCAGTCATGTAACCCTATGTATATTTGTTTATCTTCCTCTGTTTCCCTTATTTTTGTATGTGAGTATATGGACAAGATGGATAGGGTTTGATTTGTTGGGCACAGTTTCATTTTTTGGGCCAGAGAGCATGCCAAGAAAACAGATGAAAATGATTTAAGTTTGAAATGAGCTTAAATAACATGGATTAATAAAAGAGGTCTGAAATGGAACCAGGTACTCCGTCTACTTCCTCTGTTAGAGAATGCGATCATCCCCACCTTATGGTTATCCACTGTAGTGGCAATGATATAGGACACTTAACTGGAGTTAGACTGGATATTGAAATTAAGGAGACATTCTACATCTTAATGGCTATTTTCCTGAACACAAATGTTTTGTTCTCTAATATTTGTCAGAGACAAAAGTGGAAGTAGTCTACTCTAAATACTGTGTAGTTTGAAAAGATTTGAAGTCATGTCAACAAAGCAATTTCCGCATTTCTTTGATATCATGAAATGTCTTCCATTTTTCATCTGAATAGAAAATATTCCACTACAGTACTGTTTCATCCTGATGTTGTACATTTTAAAGTCTATAGAAACTATCTTTTCATGTCAAACCTAAAAACTTGGCTTGACAAACATATTTAAATATGTTTAGTTTAAAAGGCTTTTTTTAAAGCACCCTGTATTGTGCCTAATTTAATGTTCTTGTTTATAAGTTTTTTTTTTATTTTACTAAGTATTGCAGTACTTTCTAGATACTTTTACCAGACTACCACCGTACTCCGTAAATGTTTTAAAACAATATTATAAATCAATAAAACTACTTTTCCCTACCTCTACAAAGTTTTCTAAACTGCCTAATTTCTTAATCAACACTGAAACAACATTAATAATGTATATACTACAATAAAACACACAACACATCCAAAGTATGGGCAAAATAATTTAGCTGCCTTTTATTTTACAAGGGCTTTCATTAACCAATTATATTTTGTTTCATCATCACAAGATGCTGTGGTGTGCCCCAAAAGTACAGTGGTATACCGTGGCCCAATATATCACTAATTATTACTTTAAAAAATCTACTGAACGTATTTAGATCTACTAACAAAAAGACCCTTTCCACACCACAAACTATATTCCTGCCAAATTTGATCAAAAGCCAATTTGTAGCTATGTCACATTTAAAAAGTCCATGAAAAATGCAGTGGTGGAAGAACTTGTTTTGGGACCCGTCCCTTTATCTTTGCAGTACTCTAACTAATCACCATGAAACTGTGCATCATCAGACAATTTGGAAAAAGGAATAGGTCTGCAAAGTTTGGTGGAGGTTTGTCAAACCGTGGCAAATGTATTACCGATCTAAATTCTGAGGAACATCTACCTCTCAGAATCCTAACTATTTAATATATATAAAACCTACTGGCAGTCACCAGTGGGTAGTTATAATTAGGACCATGCTTCCATAGAAAATGCATTTTTTGACTTGCCTATATCTTTTACACCATTTCATGCATTTTTGCTAAATGTTCCCAAAAAAAGTGGCCCGGTGATTTTTGTTGCACACAGGAAGTTTCAGGGTGATCCATCAAGCAGAGGCTGTGAAAAGGGAGGGCTCAAAAACATTGTGCTTCCCATGTTAATTCAAACTGGACCTGTCAACATGTCTACAGCCCGAACCACTGCCCGGAATTACACCAATTTTGGCAGAAATCTAGCTGCCAGTACACAGATTGTGCTTCTTGTTATTTGGTGTAAATCAGTTCAGTAGTTTGGGAGATATTTAAGGGCAAATAACTTTGTATATCTCTGGCTGCAAATAGTTCACAAAACTTGCAAATTTTCGCAAATACCTGTGCAAAAAGAAGCGTTGCAATTGGCTGACCGAAACCTGACTAGAAAGTTGCAACTGGCATTTTATTTAATGGGACACAGTCCACAGAGATGAAAATTCTAACTGAAAGTGGCATAAGGGGACAGGGTGAAGGTACCCCGAACCCAGGGGTATGAAATAGGTGTGTTTTAGGGACATATTATTGATTCAATATCATTTTTCCTCACGGTGAACAAGATTTGCGAAAATTCATGAATTTTCATGCGTTTCTGTGAATTATTCGCAAAATAGTTACAATTATGGCAAAATTTGAAAGAAAAAAGAGACTCATCCATACACTAATTCATTCATTCATACATGCACTCAGAGGCTTAGGCGCCCACTCACATATCCACTCAGACACTCATGCACCCACTCAGACCCACTCATAGACTCACACACCCACTTTCAGACTCACTCAGACACTCACGCACCCACTCACATATCCATTAACAGAGACAGAGCCTGTGGCCAACCTGTGCTGCCCATGGCCAAAGGTCATGCATGTTGCGGGGTTGGGTGGTTATAAGGGCTTGGCTGTAAAGTTGGCGCCCGAAGGTAACTATAACTCATGCCTTCGCCATGCACAGATAATTACTCCACATAGTATGTCATTGATGAGATCTTGTATGCCATCTTTGATATCACTGCAATGTTTGCAATAACATTATTGATAAGAAAACTGTGCATGGCAAAGGCTTGATTTATAGTTAGCTTAGGGCGCAAGTTAAAGTTACATGAAAGAACTCTAACTATAACTACTGAATTTCTATGGTTTTGTCCGAGTAAATTCAGAACCTAACTATATATGTATATACATATATATATATATTCACTGAAAAAAACAAAGGTTACAGGGATGTTATAGTTAGAAAATAGAATTTAAAAAATCCATTGAAATTCACTTAAAAAACAAAAGGTTACAGGTACATTATAGTTAGGCTCACTTTTTAAACATACAAAACCATAGAAATTCATGAGTTATAGTTATAGTTACCTCAAGTAACTATAATTCATGCCCTAAGGTAACTATAACTCGCGCCCCCACCATGCACAGTTTTTTCCTCAAAAATGTTACGGCAAATATTACATTGGTAGTATCAATTATATTATCAAAGATGTCATGAGTGCCGTAATGTGTCGGGTAATTAGCAGTGATCCCTTGGGCATAAATATCAACAGCCCCAGGGAGGTGGTGATCTCCAGGGCAGCGGGGGGGTGCCCCGCATATTTATTTAAAGTCCTGGGGAGGTCGCGTGCCCCGGGGCAGCGAGGGGCTCATGGCCCCGCATGTTATTTATAGCCCTGGGGAGGTTGCGCTCCCATTATTCTGCAAATGCCCCCGGGACTTGAGCACCCAAGGGCTTTAAAATCACGGAGTGTGGGAGCCCGCGCTTTGTTTTTAAAAAAACATTCTGCAGAATTGCAGCCCCATCGTGACTACACGGCAAACATTTTTTATAATGCTTTTTATCCATGGGGGTCCCCAGCACCAGAACTAAGGGGTCAGGGTGTTTGTACTCTGGACCTTTTCTTTATTTTTTTACCTTTTTTCTGGGAGAAAACACTTCAATAGTTTCCTTGATGAAGTGTTGTCAGCCAATCAGCTCTCAGCACGAGATCAGGATGGGTTGCGAATCCTTCACGTCCCTATACATAAAAATTAGTTTTCCCCTTATTTTCTCAAAAACTACTGAAAGAATTTACACCAAAACAAAAAAAGGTTTACAAAGGTCTACCTTTCTGCCAAATTTGGTGTAATTCCGTCCAGTAGTTTTGGCACTATCGCTGTTTAAAATCCCTACGGAAAAATTAATGTGGAAAACATGTTTTGGGACTCCCCCTTTTTCTCTGCCCCCCCCCCAGACAGATCACCCCGTAATGAGTGCCATAATTTGTGGGGTAATTAGCAGTGAATGGCACTGGCACGACTTACCTTAGGGCATGAGTTATAGTTACTTGAGATAACTCAATCTGTCACAGTGAATTTCTATGGTTTTGTACATTTTAAATGTGAACCTAACTATAACGTCCCGGTAACTTATGTTTTTTTTAAGGCAATTTCTATGGTTCTTTTTAATTCTATATTCCAACTATAACATCCCTGTAACCTTTGTTTTGTTTTCAGTGAATTTCTTTGTTTTTTTAACATATAGTAATTGTCAATACTATACGTTAATCCAACCACCGCCGTACACAGTCTTTGGCCATGCACAGCAGCAGCTGGCTGCAGGGCCTGGCCTGCAGCCAGGCCCTGAGGACAACCCGTTATAAGCACACAACTTTGTGCCATGCATGGCTGAAGGCCATGCACGGCCTTCGGCAGAGCGGCGGGTATTGGCTGCAAGGCCAGGGCTGTGGCCAGACCCTGAGGCCAAACCCCCTTAACCACCCAACCCCATGCTGCACAAGGCCCTTTGGCTGTACGTGGCAGGAGGTGGCCGTGGCCTGTCCCTCTGGGTGTGAGAATAGGTGTGAGAGGGTGTATCTGGGGGTGAGAATGGCTGTGAGATTGAGTGTGAGAGTGGGTGAATCTGTGTCTTAGTGGGTTTGTCAGTGTCTGTGTGGGTCTGTAAGTAGGTTAATGAGTGTTTCAGAGGGTCTGGGAGTGGGTGTGTGAGTGTCTGAGTAGGTCTGTGAGTGGGTGTGTGAGCGGGTCTGTGAGTGGGTGCTTAAGGGACTGAGTGGGTGTGTGACAAAGATTGAAAAAGAGAAATTGAAGGAAAAAGGGGGTTGGCTGATAACAGTTCAAGAACAGAAGCTGGTGTATGTGCTCCCTTCGCTGCCCTGGGGATTGCCACTTCCCCAGGGCTCTTGTAGTATGCAGGAGGAGGCCTCCTGGTCCCCTCCCGCTGCTCTGGGGACCATCACCTTTCTGGGGCATTCTCATAATCTATGCAAAGGGGCCCTGTAGCCTCCCCACAGGCAGAAACCACTAGGCCACCAGGGATTTTTTGGGGGGGCTGGGGAGTATTTGGCTGTTTCTGTCCCCCTTGAGGGCAGATCAACCTTTTTTTTTTTTTTACTTTTAGGCTCATCTGCCCCCAAGGGGTGCAGAAAACCACTAGACATTAGGGAAAGTTTCTGAATGTTTGGTGGAGGGTGTTTGTGGACTGGCACATTATTTGCATTTGCGATCATAATATTTTATTTCTCCTTTTTATTTTAGCTCAAAATTGTTGATTCCTTTGCTGTGAATCCTGCTTGCATTTTTTGAAGTGGTAGACCTGCAATTTGCGTAGTTGCATGTGTTTGGTAAGAAAAACTTTTTTGTACTGTTTACTCCAAATGAATATCGTGGCCATGCATGAATGAGATTTTTGTAAATGGTCTAATAATAGCAGAATATTTAGCTTATGTTTTATTGTGTGAGAAATTCTCCTTGGATTTGTGTATTGTGTTGTCTTATGTGTAATTTTATTTTTGTTTTCCTTTTTAGGGGGATGTTGTTAGTGCTTGCTGTGTCTGTGCAGAGCAGGTGCTGGTGAGTCTAGCTGTCTCTGGCAAGTGAGTGGTGTTGTTTTTGAGTAAATAGGGGCATATTTAAGAGTCCCTAGATCCACCTTAGTACCGTCATGGCGTCATTTTTTTAAGCTAAGGCGGTCCTAAAGTGGCTTTGTGTTGCTCCATATTTACAAAGTTGTGCAATGCATGCATTGCACCACTTTGTAACCCCTTGCACCACATTATGCCTGCGCCAGGCATAATGTATGCAATGGGAGGCTTTCCGACGCCAGAAGGCCCGCAAAAATGGGGCCGTGAAATGTCAAAGATTTCACTGTGCTATTTTTGGCATAATTTTTAATGCCTATCCAGCATTAAAATGACAGGCCCATTGAAATCAATGGGCCTCCTTTGCACTTTGCTGCACTAGCGTCAAAATGTTTGACGCTAACGTAGCAAAGTACCACAATAGTGTAAATAATGTTGATGCTAATGTGCTAACGACCACCATGTTGCACCGTATAATAAATACTGCACAACCATGGTGTCTTTAGGTGCCAGTAGGGGAGTGCAAGAAAAGTGGCGCATCATCAATGATGCAGCACTTTTTCTTAAACATGAGCCATAGTTCTTTGTTTTAAAGCCACACTTTTTTTATTACTTTTTTTTACACAGTGTTGGATGTTGTTGACATATTTGAAGTTATTGTTATTAGTGGGAATTATGGTTAGCTACAGGATTACTGCTCAGTAGGTAGTTGTTGGTATGCTTTTCGAATCTTCCTCTGACCATGATTATGAGACGGACTCTATATCTGAGGCAGAGAAGGAAGTGCAAGATTCTGGCAGTGAATTTTCTTTCCAAGAGGAATCCTCTGACGATGAAGCCACTCTCAGTGTGGAGTAAGTACCTGTTTTAAATTAAGGCACTGGTGTGCCAATAGTGCGGCAAGAGGCATCTGGATTGTAGCTTGGGGCTGTAAGACTTCACATTAGAAGTGCTGAAATCTGGTTTGCCCCAAACATGGTGCAGTCAGCGTTGCCTGCCTCTATTGGTGTCACAGGGAATAGAGTGAATACTGAAAACTTTTTGCCTTTAAATTTCTTTTAGTTGTTTATGGATGATGTTTGGATGAAATTATTCAGCAGACTTATTTGTATCCTGAACAGTATTTGAGAAGCAACAGTGCCAGACTTAGACCCCGCTCTAGAGCTACTCAGTGGGCTCCCACAAATCTGGATTGGTTGAAGAACTTCTTGGGTTTCACTTTTTTGATGGACTTGATAAGGAAGCCGTTGCTGTCTTCATACTGGTCTGCTAGTCCCTTGATGGCAACTGCCATGTTTCCTGCAATCATGAGTCATGATCGCTATTTGCTTCTGCTTCGGATGCTGCCTTCTGATGATAATGCTTCAGCGTTACCAGGAGATCACCCTGATTGTGAAGATTCAACCTGTACTTGATCACTTTGCGGATCGATTTAAAGAGATCTATGTTCCATGAAAAGAAATAGTTATGGATGAGTCTTTGGTCTTGTTTAAGGGTCATTTGGTTTTCCAGCAGTACATTACTAGCAAGAGGGCACGTTATGGAATTAAGATGCATATGCTGTCTGAGAGCAGTACAGGTTATGTCTAGACTTCCCAGGTGTACACTTGTAGGGGTTCCACTATTGATCCCCGTGGTTGTCCCTCCACTTTTGGAGCTAGTAAGAACATTTTGTGGGAACTTGGTAGAGGACTTTTTAATAAAGGTCACCATTTATACATAGATAACTTCTACACTGGTGTGCAACTGTTCAGGGGATAGTTCAAAGCGGTCAGTGTTGCTTGCGGCACAGTCCGCTCTAACCATAAAGGTTATCCAAAGGAGCTTGTTTATAAAACACTTGAGAGGGGACAGTGTGTGCCTTACGTAGTAATGAACTGCTAGCTGTGAAATTTGCAGAGGGAGGGATGTCTACATGCTGACTACCATCCATGGTGACTTCACCTGTGACTGTTTGGTGTCAGGTTGCTGAAGTGTGCAAACCTGTGTGATTTTAGACTACAATAAGCACATGGGTGGTGTAGATAGTGTAGATCAGAGGTTAGAACCTTACAGTACTGTTTGTAAGGCTTACATTTGGTAAAAGAAATTGGATATTTGTTTAATCTAGCAACCTTCAATGCTTTTGTTGTCTTCAATGGCACCTTAAGACCCTACGGGTAGCTGTGCGCTATATAAATCCAATAAATAAATAAATAAAAATAAATAATAGCACGCTCTAAAAAAGACTGACTGATTGATTGAAAGATTGTTTTTCAGAGTCAAAGATGATGTTTTTTCAGTTTCAGGAAACTGTGGTAAGCAGCCTTGTTGTATTAGAACAGGTAAATGTTCCTAGATTTGGAGTGGGGGGAGGATGTGGCTAGATTGAAAGATCGCCACTTTGCTGATCACAGTCCTCCACGCCCAAAAAAAACAATCCCTCTAAGAGATGTAGAGTCTGTATGCGAAGAGGAATGCAGAAGGAGAGTCGTATGCACTGACCTGAGTGTCCTTCTAAACATGGGCTGTGTGTGCCCACTTGCTTTAGATTATACCACTTGCAAAAGAGTTTTTGGGAGCAACCGTGAGTGTAAAAATGAACTGCATGGTCTGTATTGTTTTATATTATTTGTTCAGTTTCACGGTTGTCATTAGTGTGATGTATTTAGTTAGAGCTATTGTGTTTGTAGTTTTGTATTTACTTTTAACTGGTTTGTGTTTTTTGCTTAAAAAAATGTGATGGTTGTGTGAGTAGACTGGCGCTTGGCTGACTCTGTGCATGGACTGGGGCTTGGCTAACTGTGTACGTGGACTGTTGCTTGGTTGGTGGTGTGCATGAACTGGTGCTTGCCTGGTGGCGTGCATGGATTGGCGCATGGCTGGCAGTGTGTGAGCAATGACTTGCTGCTGGTCACTACACACACTACTAGCCAAACACCAGTCCATATACTCCATCAACCAGTGTGATTGATGTGTGAGGCATGGGGGGGTATGAAAGTGATGGGCATTTGAATGGCGCTGTCTGTTGATGTGAGTGGTGTAATGTCCTGGGCCCGCGGCTGGTGCCGTGAATGGTCTTGTGTGTGTCACGTATGAAAGGTGTGTGAATAGACTGTAAAGCGGTTGGTGCCATGATGCAGCTTTACAACTCACAAGCTGTGAGTCATTGGTTCAGTTTTTTGACATTTCAGTTATAAATCTTGAATTTTATTTTTGTGAAATCTCTTGTTAATAAAATTTAATCTATTGAACCATGGCTCACCATTGTGCCAAATCCAACCAGTATGTGTATGTGCTTGATGAATATACGGCTGTGCAGAAATAATTGTCTTTTCTGTCTTTCTCTACCAGGGCGTACATTGCCTCTTGTGAATGTTGCAATGTGCTGGGCCCGCGGCTGGCAGTGTGAATGATCTTGTGTGTGTCAAGTATGAAAGGAGTTTAAATGGCTTGTAAAGCGGTTGGTGTCTTGTCGTAGCTTTACAGTTTACAAGCTGCGAGTCAGTAGTTCAGTTTTTTGACTTATCAATTATTAACAAAGCATTTCATTTTTCTGTGCCAAATCAAACCAGTATGTAAGTGTACCAGTAAAGAGAGTGAGAGGAGACAGCTTGCTCACCTTACCAAATTACTATGAACAACCACAAAGAGGGAGCACGCTACCAAGTCTCTTACTTCTGTGATGTCCCAAACACTAAAATTATGAAAATCACAGTTTTTAGCTGGCCAATCACAAGACCATTTCATTGCACTCCTCCTCTCAGTTGGGAATTCAACTCACGAAAAACCCCTACTTCACTGTAATCAGGTGTCGAAGCACACCCCTGACACGCTTGGAGTCTCGGGTTGGGCCCCAATGATGAAGCATGCCACCAACTAGGTTGGTGAGTGAGGGGTCTTTTTAACAAAACCTATGGGCATTTTATTCACAATTTGAGTTTTTGGGACACCACAGAAGTGAAAAACTTGGTAGCGTGCTCGCTTCTTGTCCAGGGAAAATCTACCAACTCTAGATATGTTCAGAAGCCAGGTACCCAAGACAGTACAGAGTGGTGTGCTTCTCATGGACCCAACAAGTTTTCTTACCCGCAATGGCCTGCAAATTTCAAAATGTGACTACAATTAGACATTTTCCTTGCATTTCTGTGCCATATTCTTCAAGAACAGAAAAAACTACAAATTTCCTATGGCTGAGTGTACCCTTTGGTCTCCTGATAAAAATGATACCTCACTTGTGTGGGTGCCCAAAGCGAAGTCAGCCTAAAAACATATTAAAAAAACTTTGCTTATGAACATGCTTTGATGCTATTTCTACATGTTTTTGGCCGTTCCCTGTCGCAGGCACCTGGCCCACCTACACAAGTGAGGTATCTTTTTTATTGGGAGACCTAGGGAAAGCTCACTGGTAGGAAATTTGTAGTTCCATCACATTCCAGAACTTTCCATCACAGAAATGTAGCCAAAATGTGTTTTAGGCAACTTTTGAGGTTTGCAAGAAATTCTGGGTACAAAAAATGTGGTGTGAGGTACACAAGTTGCCCCCATCCTGGATTCCCCTAGGTGTCTAGTTTTCATAAATGTACAGATTTGCTAAGTTTTCCTAGGTGCTGGCTGAGCTAGAGCACAAAATCCACAGATAAGCACATTGCAAAAAATGAGTCAGTTTTCAGTGGAAAAATATGATGCGTCCACATTGCATTTTGGGCTGTTTCCTGTTGCGGGCACTAGACCTGTACACACAAGTGAGGTACCATTTTTATGGGGAGACTTGGGGGAATCCTGGGTGGAAGGAGGTTTGTGGCTATCCTCAAAATCCAAAACTTTCCATTACAGAAATGTGAGGAAAATTTGTTTTTAGACAAATTTTGAGTTTTACAAGGGATTCTGGGTAAACAAATGTGGTGCGAGCCACACAGGTAACCTCATCCTGGATTCCCCTAAGTCTCTAGTTTTCAGAAATGTACAGGTTTGCTCAGTGTCCTTAGGTGCCGACTTAGCTAGAGCCCAAAATCCACAGCTAGGCACATTGCAAAAAATGAATCCGTTTTCAGTGGAAAAATGTGATGTGTCCACATTTCGTTTTGGGGCGTTTCCTGTCACGGGCACTAGACCTACCCACAAAAGTGAGTTACCATTTATATTGGGAGACTTGGGGGAATGCTGGGTGGAAGGAAGTTTGTGGCTCCTCTCAGATTCCAGAACTCTGCATCACAGAAATATGAGGAAAATGTTTTTTAGACAACTTTTAAGGTGTGCCGTGGATTATGGGTAACAGAACCTTGTGAGGGCCAACAAATCACCTCATCCTAGATTCGCCCAAGTGTCCAATTGTCTCAAATGTACAGGTTTGCTAGGTCTCCCTAAGTGCCAGCTTAGCTAGAGCCCAAAATCCACAGCTAGGCATATTACAAAAAATGAGTCTGTTTTCAGTGGAAAAATGTGATGTGTCCATGTTGTGTTGGGCTGTTTCCTGTCACAGGCACTAGGCTTACCCACACAAGTGTGGTGCCATTTTTATCTGGAGACTCGGGGGAACAGGGAATACCAGAACAAGTGTTATTACCAATTGTCTTTCTCTGCATTTGCACCTTCCAAATGTAAGACAGCGTGGAAGAAAGAAGTCATTTTGAGAAATGCCCCCTAATTTACATGCTAGTATGGGTATCCCCAAATTCAGAAATGTGCAAATAACCACTGCTTTTAAACTTTATGTGTAGTGCCCATTTTGGAAATACATAGGTTTCCTTGATACCTACTTTTCACTCTTGATATTTTACCAAATGAACTGCTGTATAACTGGTACACAATGAAAGAACATTGCAAGGTGCAGCTCAGTTATTGGCTCTGGGTAGCTAGGGTTCTTGGAGAACCCACAAGCCATGAGTCTAGCGGATGTAACTGTATATTGCTTTTGAAAATCTGCCATACTTGAAAAAAGTAGACGAAAACTTAACACAAATAGCTGTTTTTTCAACTCAATTTTAATATTTTTTTTCATTTCAAGTGTTATTTTCTATAAGAAAGCTTGAAGGATCAATACAAATGACCGACCCATTGCTGAATTAATAATTTTGTCTACTTTTCAGAAATGTATAGCTTTCCTAGATCACTAACTGGAAGGAGGTTGAAAGCACAAAAAATAGGAGAAATGGGGTATGTCCCAGTAAAATGCCAGAACTGTGTTGAAAAATGTTTTTTTCTGATTCTGGTATGCCAGTCCCTGAAAGCTGGGAATATGGTGATTTTAGCACCCCAAAGCCTTAGTTGATACCATTTGCAGGGAAAATACCAGCTGCTTTCTTCTGCAGCACTTTTTCCCATTTTTCACAAAAAAGCCCAAAATTTTAGATCTTGGCTAATTTCTCAGTCTCCTCCTGGGGCATCCACAAAACCCTGGGTACCTTTAGAATCCCCACGATGTTGGAAAAAATGACGCAAATTTGGAATGGATAGCTTATGTGGACGAAAAGTTATGAGGCCTAAGCAAGAACTACCCCAAATAGAAAAAAAGATTTAGCAAAGGGGTGGGTGGGGGGGGTTTATCAGCAAAGGGGTTAAGTGGCATTATTGCAGGGATCCTTGAGAAGGGAAAAGAGGAGACATGATAGTCCTAGGCTTGAAAAATGTGCCTTCTAATATTTACACATTCTGAAATGTAGGTACACTGGGCTTCTTAATACATTATGGAAACAGATTTAAAAGAGGGAGCATGGAAAGCAAAGCATTATTTTTTAAGCATTAATTTTACTTTTTGTGTGATGCCAACATGGTTTAATGTAATCTGGTAAATTAGTGTACCCTTCCCATTTAAAATGATGCAATCGCAGACTTAAACAAAAGTGTAGTTTGTGAGACTGAAGGCGGGTGCTATGGCAAAAACTGAGGCTTGCAGCACTGTAAGAAACAACTTAATATTCGCCACCCAGCGTGAAAGGAAGGTTCTTAAGGGGTTAGCCTACTCGTTGTTTGTCTCGTGTGTCGCAGCTCACCAGTGCTTCTTGCCTTGAGCCAGGCCTCTGCCTCTTTTAAAACCTTAAATGAGATTGCCGGGTATATAAAAGAAATGAGTTCTGCCATAGGCGGCTGGGTTTATTGACCTCTTGTCTGGCAGCTCACACTGTTAAGGACGGGCTGCCCTCGAATCAGCCGTGTTCTCCCATCAGCGCCGAGGCAGTAGCCGGCACCAAGGGAACGAGCCGTGCCTTTTAACACTTTCAAACCTTGTGGCTCGCGCCCGCAGAGTTGACATTGGCACCGCGGGACAAGTCCAGCTGCTTCTCTCAGGAACATTTTTTTTTTTACAATGAGAAAAGCCCACCAAGACCAGATAGCTGGCAACCTTTCCTGACTTGATTATGACATTGCGCTGACACGCAAAGGGTAGCTTGAAGTGCTTTACGCTGGCAAATGTGTTTTTTTTGTAACTCGAGGAGGGCACAGCGGTGAGGCCAAAAATAATACGCTAGATCACACGAGGCGAGTCAGGTGGGAGAGGCCTGAGCCGAGGAGAGCCTGGACGCTCCTGACTCAGAGCCCAGCCCCCCTCCAACCTCCACCGGCTGCCTCTAGGCCAGCGGGGCCGCCTCCGAACCCCCACCTAAAAGTGACTCAGCGGGACGGGGCTTTCATGCCCAAGCAGAACATGCTGTGTGCGCACAGCTGCTCCGCACTGACTCACTGCACAGCAGGCCGCAGTCTAACCCTCTGGCGCTCCCAGGCGGCTCCACACGCGGGCTGGGGGCGCAGCCGCCCCCGCCGGCCTGGCGAGCAGCCGCACATCTGCGGCGGGCAGCCTTCCCGTGGCCCGTGTTTATTCCCACACGCACCCGTCAGGCTGGGGATTCCAGCCGCGGTATCCATGGTGAGTTTCCCTATCTCACGGTGCCAGGTGTGCCTGCCTGCTATTTCTCAGAATAGCCTGCCCCCGGGGGGGAAGGGAATGGAAGAGATGTAATTAGGAGCTACTGTACCTTGCATAACTGTGCTCGCTCATGCAGCTTAAAGAGCGTGGAGGGATATCAGAAGGGCAGAGCGGAGAGAGGGCCGAGTGTGGGGGAGGGGTAGTGTTTCAGAGCTAACACCATATGCAAGCAAACACCGCGACTCGTTACTATGACCACTGGGAAACAAAGGGGTAAACGAGAGGCAAGTGGAGAAAAGTGGCACAATAGCACCAATGCAGTATGTTTCACCCCACCACAATCCAGGTGCACTCTCCCAACAAACTATACACAAGTTTCATTCAGGCACGCATTTCTCCGCCACTGGGATGTGTGTAGACTCGATGCCCTGTGCCAAAAGTACATGCCCTCTGCTTTTTTTAATGCCTTGTTTAAAATGGAGATTGGTGTGTTTTTGAGTTCACTAAGTTGTGGTAAACAAGGGCAATGGATCGCATGGGGACCACAGTGAATACCACAGTAAATAATTCAATCCAGGAAGGTGCATAAGTAATACTATAAGGTGGAAAGTGTCAAGCTGACAGTCATTGTTGGAGAGATGGCTATGTAGGTATTACCATAGCAGGCTTTGTAGCCCAATAGCTACCTGGAGCAGATCTTTCTGAATGCTTTATATATTCCAGGAGTCCTGACTTGAAGTAAATATCAGGGACGTAGCTTTCAATAGTGCAGCACGTGCAGTAGCACAGGGGCACAGAATGGGCCCACTTTACCCAAACTGCAGTTGT
This sequence comes from Pleurodeles waltl, assembly GCF_031143425.1. Lineage (NCBI taxonomy): Eukaryota > Metazoa > Chordata > Amphibia > Caudata > Salamandridae > Pleurodeles > Pleurodeles waltl. The sequence goes on from NC_090439.1 coordinate 679,626,720, forward strand.
TTTTTACTATTAAACCAGGGGCAATAGGTCTATTTTTTCTTGCTTGCATTAGGGCACACTTCACCCTTGCCACGTCATTAAATGTAATAGGGCATATGTTAGTCCAATAAACACAAGGGATAACTGGGTGGCACAGGCAAAGCATGCATTGTCCTTCTATCTGGATGTTGCAAGATGATGGAAATCCCGAATGAGAGACTTTGTTCCTGTTATACATTTTAACACCAACCCTTTTAGCAACTTAAATAATATATATTTTTTAAATACATTGAATGGACTTTATGTGTACCTTGTGAGTCTAATATCCCACTAAAGATCATGAGCCAAGCAATCAGAATGGCGCTTAAAATAAGGCCCTGTTGTTTGTAAGACAAAATAAGATATCGATTGGTTGTCACTTTGCTCTTTACTACTTTTTCTCTAAACTTAGACAAGGAGTGTCAAGGCAAATCAGTGTTGATGATTAATCTTCATAATCTTTGGCTTTATGGGGATTTACCATATTTATACTTTATAATAATAACATTTTTAAACTTAAAAAAAATAAGAAAACCTTTATAATTCCAGATGTACAAGTGAACGAGAACCGAAATAACAATGGCTTTCAATGTCGAGCACCCTGTATCAGATTCGAGCCAGTAACCTGGTAATGACAGGCCCTGTAACCCTGCCTCCTTGCTTTTCCCACATTGCAATGAAAAACTATGAATGAACCATTTTAGAAAACTGTCTCTTTGCTCTCCGATTCGTACAAAGAGCCCACTGGCAAACCTAGCTGAGGTTTGTACAGCCGAGACAAGCTCTCCATTATCCCCTTCCCATCCCACTGTGGCACGGAGCTGCTGAGAACCCTCTTTGCAAACTGCGAACAAGGGACCATTTATGAAAATGAACCCGTTCCTACTGAGTTCTGTGTACACACATCGGCCATTAACATAATATCATATGCAGGGACATAACAGTGGAGCAGAGACACAGGGAAGTACTGTTTCGTGTGATAGGAGCAGCAGAGAGCTGCAGAGCAATGTGTAGGAAATGCGAATGGAAACCCCGAGTTCAGTGACTCAAATCACTCCTATAAACACAGACAACAAAGGGTCGACTGTGTGTAGAGGTCAATGTGAAAGTTGACAGCTCATACTTTGAAGCCTGAACAGATTTGCCAGTATCTCCCTCTTAATTCTGCTATTGTGTTGCATGCTTTCCAGATGCCTTTTTTGGAAGAAGCAGGCCTGATTCAGTGCTCTGCAGCTGGCCATCTTTACATTTATTTTACTTTTTTTATCCTTTAGAACAATCCTTTCAGTGCAGTGCAGTTAAGTGGATAAGGAGCATGTTCTCTTTTGGAATCCCAAATGTCGCTCTTTCCTATTGCCCAATGTAAGGTGTTGAATGCTAAATGGTGGTTTTATGCTACCTGCTGCCTACAAGACAGACGAAAATGCCTCATCTTGGCACGTTATTGGAGCGTTAGTCTAGTGTTGCAATGACGTGGAGAGATCTTTGCCACTTGTCAATCGAAAAAGTAAAGAAACTCCCTTGATGTGAAAATGCATGGGAAAGGAACAGTGTGAAGTGAATATTCATCAACTCCCTCTTTGTTTACAACACATTTTCCTTATTTTGGCCTGCCAAAACATCAAATTCCTTGCTTCTGAGTGTTCCATGAGGCCCCAGTCAAAATTTAATTGGAAAAGCCCCATGAGACCCTATCTACTTGGCTCTCAAGATAGCCCACTCACTCCACACGCCTGGTGACTCTTCTGCCTCATGCATTAATGTATGTATGGAAAACCTTAAAAGAACATAGCAAAAAAATGAAACACTGGAACGTAGGGGGTTCCTTCCACACTTTCAACTAAATCCCAGGCCACATTCAAACTGCATAAAAGATGACAGTGCTTCAGAGGCTGAGCACTCCCACTATTGGAAAAGCATTTGTATAATCATTTACCCAAACTCCCAATACATCATACTATGCAGAATACCACACGCACGCACTCGCGCACACACATACATGCACACACACAAACACACATGCAACACTGAACCCGTGCACCGCTTAGGGGTAATCAGAATAGCTACATCGACCAACATCATCATCACACCCTTGCCTGTCTAGATAAGCCATCAAATAGACACCAAGTCAATACACCACTAACCAATGTATATTCACTAAACACACACGCACACAAATTTGACAACCAGTGAATAACTCAGATAGCACCTAAGCATCTTGGCTTGACCTCCGACGAACCCAAATGAAATAAAAACAAGTAACAAACATCAAGCAATATATATATCTTCACCAAAAAACAAAGGTTACATAATAGTTATTGCTAGGGGTTGAGTTTTTAATACTATGATGTGTTAAGAAGGGTCTGTATAGTCTTGTAGAAATATTTTCTGAGTATATGTTGGTAGACTGTTAAGCAATTTTTATTGTACATAAAAGAAGTGTGTGGACTAAAAGAAATAATGTTGTTAGAAACACAAATAAAAGGTGACTATTAAATACATTAAGTGTATGTATATGACATGTTGGGCTCAACATACATGTTTAAACATACACTTATCAGTAGATGTATGCAGTTGTAAGTATTTGGTGTAAGTGATTTCTGTTCTTATTTTGGTCTAGATTCTCGGATCGGCCACCCGTCATTTATTCTATTCAGGGGCCAACTTTTCTTCCTTGATAGTTAGGGATTACTACAATTCTACAACAACTTTAAACTACACAAACAGTAGAAATATCATAGTTACATCTTTTTATTTAAGTCGCTTCTTCAATACTTTATTACATACCGTCTTGTATCTTTTATATTTACATATCCCTTAAAAACACTACAGAAAAATGGAAATAATTATAACTCACAAGAATCACATCTATTTTGTACAACATTAAACAAGCCATTTGAAAGCATAAATAAAAGTAGAGAATCAATATTAGAAAGAAAATGGACATGAAAATATTTCTACACTTAGTACATCGATGGATAGCAAAATATAGATATTTCCATTTTTGCAGGGCATCCCTTCATACCCTGTTGGGTGCATTTGTGTTTTGGATTTTCATTGGTCCCCTTGACTTGCAGTTCATTCACAAAAAAAGGAAAATAATCAAATAAAAGATAAGAAAAACTGTTCTTGCTAGAACTATTTTCAATTTCATTTAAATAAAGAGCTGTGTACCATTGCAAACTTCTCTGTTACAATTACTGCAAGTAAGTGGATGCAACTGAAGAGTAAATTAGAAGGTAAGTGATTGTTAAGCCTCCATAAAAAATACTCAATTTAAGAAAACTTATGCTTACTTTTGTCGTAGTTTGGACTCTTGCTCTGAGCAAGACTGCTGGTCTCAGGATGACAGTACTTTCGTTTGTAGGTGACTAAGGGGGTCATTCTGACCCTGGTGGTAAAATCCGCCAGGGCCAACGACCGCGGGAGCACCGCCAACAGGCTGGCGGTGCTCCCATGGGCATTCTGACCGCGGCGGTACAGCCGCGGTCAGAAACGGAAAACCGGCGGTGTACCGCCGGTTTCCCGCTTCCCTGGGGAATCCTCCATGGCGGCGCAGCTAGCTGCGCCGCCATGCGGATTCCGACCCCCATACCGCCATCCTGTTCCTGGCGGTTTTGGCCGCCGGGAAGAGAATGGCGGTATGGGGTGTCGTGGGGCCCCTAGGGGCCCCTGCAGTGCCCATGCCAATGGCATGGGCACTGCAGGGGCCCCCGTAACAGGGCCCCACAAAGATTTTCAGTGTCTGCCATGCAGACACTGAAAATCGCGACGGGTGCAACTGCACCCGTCGCACCCCTTCCACTCCGCCGGCTCCATTCGGAGCCGGCATCCTCATGGAAGGGTGTTTCCCGCTGGGCTGGCGGGCGGCCTTCTGGCGGTCGCCCGCCAGCCCAGCGGGAAACCCAGAATACCCGCGGCGGTCTTTTGACCGCGCAGCGGGATTCTGGCGGGCCCCGCCAGGCCGGCGGCTACCGCCGCCGGCCAGGGTCAGAATGAGGCCCTAAGTCTCTTCCTACAACTATTTGTAACTGTTGTCCAAACCTTACCGGCTTACTAGCAGTACCTCACCGAAAACACAATAGTAAAAGGTGATTTGTAGCAGTCGCTTACGCATGGACTCAAAATACAATATCTCAGGGTTGTCGTGGTTAAACGGAAATGACCCTTTTCTCACAGATTTATTATGTCTCATACAAACAAAGGCAATAACACAGATGCAGTAAAGTTATAATAGTTTTTATTCAACATAACTGCAATTTGTGATAAGTTGCATGAACTGCAATGATTAGGATAATGAATATACCAAGCAACAGTATTGTAAAGAGGAGAGTCATTGTTATAAAGACCCCCACCATTATGCAATATATGAAAGAAATATATGTATATGTAAAAGATGGAATAAGCCCTAATACCCTAAGGAGAGTAGGTCTAACCTCCTACCTAAAAAGGAAGAGCTGGGTTCGTTAAACCTAATCTGCCAAAACCGTGTCCATGAGAGGAGCCCCCAACCCTCGTTACCTTGGAATGAGGTCTCTATCTCAGACTCCGCAGGGAAACGAAGACTGGATCAGTGTCAAGATGACTGCAGCATCGGTATCAGCGATGGTGGCGATGCCCTCTGGTCGGAATCCCTCTGATTATCTGTCTAAAAGTGTGTTGTATTTATACAGATCTACAAGGTCCCCTGACATAAGTGTTATTCATAACAATAGATAACAGGCATGCTTGGGACGGCAATTAATATCAACAATCCCTCGAAAGTATAGAGAGGGAAAATCCCTAAGTGTGAATGCCTACTGTATGTTTGTCTTTCGTGCTTGATCTTGACGCCTTGGCGCAATGACACTGATAATAGAACCCATAACAAGTGGCCTAACTATAAACAAGGCCGCCATTTTAAAGGAAATAAATAATTAAATGGACTATGACAGAGCAAGCTAAGTAGGTTAAAAGTCACTGGGTGACGGGGGCACGAGTTTACAAGCCTACGGCTAAACTAACTCCTGTTATCCCGCTAAAACAAACTAGGATTCACTACACTTTGTAATGACATACTGGTTTTGCTTTCATTGTGCTGTAAAAAGTTAGTTAAACATGTTTAATATACAAACATATTATAATAAACATTTTTTATATAGTGTTGTTCAGATGATAGTAACAGCAGTGTTACTAATTTTTGCCATCATTTATGATACACCAGGGTGCAGATTAGCACTTACATTTAATCATTATTCAACACTGGGGAAAACACACATTTAAAAAGCCCTTATAAAATGTTGCATGTAACTACATTATTTACCTAAAGCAGTACATTTCTTCATAAGTCATCAACCAATCGAGGCCACATAATGCAATACCTAATGTAGGTAGTTTGTAGTATATGCACTTCATATTTAAAAAATGTTCACTGCACTTCCTACAATAAAAAATTAGAAGTTAGTATAAGAATGTAACACTCCATTAAGTTTTTATGCAATCTGTGTTTAAATGTTAACTCTGTGTCATCACGTTCAGTCCATACTGTATTGGTTCTTAAATATATGGTGTAATGACCACAAGATGTGTGTTCTCCATTTTGCAAAAGTTTTGCTGCACAAGTAAAAGTGCGTTCAGAAATTGAAATCTCAGGAGCTGTGAAATCGGTTATTATGATTTGAATCTTTTGATTATCTGCAGCACTTCTTTGTATTATAACACATAAATGCTTACTCAGTTTGTACACAAGTTAGAGTGCAAAGCTTCATATATCAATTTCTTAAATGAAACAGATTATAACCAGGAAAAGGAAGATATAGAAATCATAGCATATAAGCATTGGAAACATTCATGTTCTCAATAGTCAATTGTCGCAAAAAGATCAGGATGAGAAAATGTTTCATTTCCTAATATTTCAAGAATAGACACAAAGTTCCTGGGCATCCTGTTGCTCTTTGGATGAGAAACAGTTCCACTACAACCACTGACTATATCTCTGACATCGCTTGTAGATAGGCACAGTTGTTTGTTGTACGAAGTTCTGAATGCAAATTACTTACAGTTTTACAAAATGACAACCGTGTTTTCCAAAACTAAGGGCCTGATTATGAGTAGGGCTGTCCTAGGACTGATGTAGCCATGGTAGCGGTCCGACCGCCAGATTATGAAGGTGGTGGTCGGACCTCCACAAGACCGCTGCAATCGCCAGGATCACAGATCCCGCGGTTGCAGTGGTGCAGAAAGCCGTGGTCAATTACAACGGTGCCAATGTCGGCACTGCCATGCTGATCATGACTTTCCTTCCCTACGACCTTTTCATGGCAGGGAAACCACCATGAAAAGGTTGGTGGAAATGCAGACAAGAGTACACAGGGGGCCCCTACACTGCCAATGTAATGGGCAGTGCGTTAGCCCCCCTGTCAGCACTGTCAGAATTGCCCTGTCTGCAAGGGCAACAGTGTGCATTCTGACTGTGCTGGCAGTGCAGACAGTGCAGCAGCATTGGCCTCGGCTCTGCCTTAGAGCCGAAGCCAATGCAGCCACACTGTCTGCGCTGTCTGTCCCTGCCGGGAGCATCATAATATGGCTGTAGGGAGGTCACCGGCTTTGAAGCATCCTCCCGACTGCTGTATTGGCGGTCTGACAGTCAGACCACCAAATTCATAATTGGACCCTAAAGCCCTCATTCTGAGTTTGGTGGTAACCAGACCGCCATGCTGGCAGCAGTGCTTTGACTGCAGCCAAGGTGGCGATGCACACCACCATATAACGAGTAAGGCAGTGAACCCAACGCAACACAGACAATTCACTGCCACTGCAGACGAGCAGCATCTGGCGGCGGAAGCCAACTACAGGCTAGTGGAAGCCAATGTCCCGCCCACCATATTCCGAGTCACCACACCGTCAGGATATCCGGGGCTAGCTGGCCACAGCGAAAACCTGGCGGAAACAGAAAGTACAAAAGGAGAGACCCACCTCCAGGCACAGAGACGCGGCCGCCATTGCAAACGATCTGCTAGTCTTCCCAGCGTTGTATCTCGCCATACACCTTCAGGGCCACCAAAAATGATGAAGATGACAACCATAAGTACGCCTAGCACAGAGTGGAGGAAATGGCAGTGATACACTCCCACACATAACACACATTCCTTGCACAAACAGCGAATGCCACACACAGGCACACACAAAACACGTCAATGCCAAGTACCCAATACACACACAAAGCCAAGCAGATATGTGCCAAACATACAGCACAACACACACCAACACCACCAACACCACCAACACATCCCATAACCACACAACGACAAGTAGACCACAAACACCTCAACTCAGGTATAGACAGGCACGTTGTGCAACACCACACATACACATACACCATGTAGCAATGACACACAATCAATAGCAGTGAACATACATCCAAACAATGACACAGGTGACACATCACGTACAGCCAACAAACAAGGAAAACTGCACATGCAGCACCATACACACGGATGCACACTACACCCCATGCAATCCCACAAGCAAGCAGTCAGACACATTACAGCATGCCCATGGCACAACCCATCTACCCAGCGCATGCAACAGCACAGACACAACACATACACAGACCTCACACACCGTTGCACACAGATGTCACACTACCATGTGGAAGGAAACCAGGACAAGCACCTCAACTTGCCAACCACAGAAATGTGGGCAGTTGTATTGTACAACAAAATATAAATATAAACTATATACAAGATGTGCCAAATGGCAAGTCCAATATCAGAAATGGAGGACAAATTGTCCATATGACATGGCCCCAACTTGACTCCTGACAGCAAATAGGCCTCCACGTCATAGGGGCATCAATGGGACAGGCAGGCACCTCATGTATGTGGAGGTGATGGGGTGGCTTGGATTTGGAAGGGAAATGTTTCAGTTTGGGCTTGGGAGGGGTGACTTTGGCACTGGGAGAGGTGGATTTTTTGCTGGGTGGAGAAGCAGGGGAAACACCGGGGGGGGCACCAGAGGAATGGGAGGTGGAAGGGCCTGGGAAGGGCAAGGGGACATGACGTTTACAGGGAACACCGGGTGGGAGAGGGGTAGGTAAGAGGTCAAGGGCGGCAAGGAAAACTTTCTTAGGTACATGGGGCAGTCACATGACTGATGGTTGGGAGTGGACGTAGAGAGAGTGCTCGTCTGACGTGTTGATGTACTTTATAGGGATGCTGGTATGTGCAATGTGCGCATGTGTGTGGTGGGTGAATGTTGGGTGTCTGAGTGGGTGGGTGTGCATTCATTGGGAGGAGAAGGGGTAGAGATGCAGGGAGAGGGAATGGGAGATGTCTGAGTGAATGTTGCGGTGGTGTGTGCAAGTGAGGTGGATGTGCTGCAGGTGGCAGAGGCAGTAGTTGTGGTGAGTGCAGACGTGGTGTGTGAGGTGTGTGTCTGTGAGTCTGCTGTTGTGATGATTGAGGATATGACAGGATTGCTAGCAGGACCAGTGTGTGATGATGCAGTTTTGGCAGATGTGAGTGGAGATGTGACTGCAAGGGAGGAGGTGGAGAGGGAAGTGTCTGTTGTCGTGTATATAGATGTGTGTTGTGTGTGTGCATCCCTGTGGGAACGTTTGTGATGTCCATGTCTGTCTTTGCACACCTTGTCTGTTGTAGTGGGTGTATGCTGGTCTGTAGGTGTGCTTCGGACGGGTGTAGGGAGAGGGGTTGTGGATTGGGAACAGGTAGTCTGAGGGAGGATGGAAGATGAAGGGACACTAGCTGCTGTCAACAAGGACGCCAGAGCCTGAAACGATCCCTGTAGGCTAGGCAAGGCACCATAAATGCCTTCCAGGAACGCATTGAACTGCTGCATCTGGGATGCCAGTCCCTGGATGGCATTCACAATGGCTGTCTGCCCCACAGAGATGGACCTCAGGAGGTCAATAGCCTCTTCATTGAGAGCATCAGGGCTGACTGGGGCAGGGGCAGAGGTGCCTCTGGTGTAGGAGATGCCCACCCTCCTGGATGAGCGGGCATGGGCAATTGGGTGGGGTGCTACAAGGAGGGCGGTGCTGGTAAAGGGGTGGGAGACATGGATGGTGCTGGGGAGGTCCCTGATGGGTCCACCACCACCAAGGAGCTGCCTTCAGAGGAGGAATCTGTATCAGATTTGGTGGTTGCTCCAATCTCCCTCGTGGTGCTCCCCTCGCCCTCTTTCCCACTGGTCCACTAATCTTCGCTGGTACCAGCCTCCTGGCTCCCATGGGCTGCTGCATCCCCACTCGCAGGTGCCCTTCCTCCTTCACAAGATGATGCTAATGCATACATGCATGGGAAACATCCCGAAAATGGGGGAAATGATGTAATAATACCAATACAGTGGAAACCTTTGGTGACACACTACAAACACAGACCATGCACCCTGCCAATATACCACACATATCATGTGCATGCAAAACAATTGATCAATCATGACATGTCAATGTGCACACACATACATCGTCAAATACCACTCGACATGTGGGACAAAGGATGTTGTACTGACCTGTTGCCCTGGAGTACAATACAACCGCTCATACAGGGGTAGGACCCCCTCCACCAGTTTCTCCAGTTTGTCTGTAGTGAAGGCTGGGGCCCTATCCCCTGCAGTGCATGCCATTGTTGCTCCAAGATATCGGACACGGCAGCACACGAAGTGGAGGTCTGTCTTGCCCGAATGCCAGGAGTCAAGTGAGCTGGCCCATACAAAATGGCGGTTTCGCCTGCAGCGGTCATGACCGTCACCGCCGGCGGTGATCGTCATTGGTCCCAGTCTCCTATAGACGTCAATGTTAACTAAAGAGGAGTTGCACGCGGTTCAGACCGCCTTCCACCATGACGACTTCTGCTGGCAGAACGAGGTCACTTCCAGCTGTCCAGTGCATGCCGGACATGCGGATGCCAGATTAGTATGTAACATGACTGTCCTGGGTTCACACTGCATAATTACCTGCATGTCGTCACAAAATGATGCATTAGGTCACACATTGTGGATAATGACATATGTAGTGAGTGTCTGGTGACATCACCACACTTGTCACTACAGTTGATCCGTATAGTGGAACACATGGAAGGCGTATGTTTACATGTCCTGTATACGCCCATTGTCACAGGGGTTATGTGCCATCATCCAGTTAGAAATGGAGTGTGGAGTAATGTGTCTTCCCACAACATGACAGCCAACTTGCATCAACAAAACGTTGTGACTGTGGTATGTCATACTTGGTGCTCTACATTGTGAGAGGTTCCCAGATTGTTGTTTGTGTCCTCGCCCAGATATCACCACAATGGAGTGATGAGGAATACACCAGTTAACCGGCCACTCATAGATCTTGATACCATGGAAGAGCGCCACATCATCGTGACCTATCAACTGAGCCATTTGTGCATCAGGGAACTGGTCATCCAGTTGAAGCCAGACCCCCTGCTGGGTTTGAGAAATCACCATGCCATTCCTCCAACAGCCTAGGTGTTGTCAGTCCTGCATTTTCTGGCAAATGGCTCTTTTCAGGTTACTGTGGGACTGGCTGCAGGGATGTCACAGCCCCAGTTCAGTAAGGTGCTGCAGGATGTGCTGGATGCCCTACTCAAGCATGTGCACAGGTACATTAGGTTCCCACAATATCCTGAATTGTCCACTGTAAAATCAGCCTTCTACAACATATCAGATGTCCCACATGTAATTGGGGCCATTGATGGGACTCAAATCGCCTTGGTACCTCCAAGGACCAATGAACAGGTCTACAAAAACCGGAAGAGTACATATTAGCTGAATGTACAAGTGGTGTGTCTTGCAGACGAGTACATAACACCTGTAAACACAAAATTCCCAGTATCAGTACATGATTCCTACATCCTGAGGAACAGCAGTGTCCCTGCAATGATGTCGCAGCTACAGGGAGAAAGGGCCTGACTCATAGGTATGTGTAATGCTCTCAATGTCAGATGTTTGTACCCCACCAAACACTGTCTGCACTCTGCCTAGCATTGTTACCTATAGTCATGTTCCCTTTTCTACACAGGTGACTCTGGATACCCCAACCTACCTTGGCTCCTGACACCCTTGAGGTATCCAACTACAGGAGGGGAGAACAGGTACAATGAGGCACCTGGTCAGATGAGGGGAGTGATTGAGTGGACTTTCGGTCTCTTGAAAGCTAGATTTTGTTTTCTCCATCTGTCCGGTGGACCAGGGAAAGTCTGCAAGATCATTGTTGCATGCTGCATGCTCCATAATCTGGCGCTCAGAAGGCACATCCCACTTTTGGAGGAGGGGGGCATTGATGCTGGAGCAGTGTTTGGGGCCGGTGACTCTGAAGCTGAGGGGGAGGCAGACGAGGATGAGGCATATGACAACAGGACTGACCTGATTCCTCACTACTTTGAATGATGTACAGGTATGTCCGATTTGTATGTCATCTACACATGGAAGATGTATTGTTGAAGCCAGTTTGTAGCCAGTATTTGCATGCATCAAGTTGTGTGTGGGGACTACAGCATTCCATCTTGGTTTCCGACCCTGGAAGGCAGCTGACTTACCATAAGAGGTAGTGGAAGTGCACTGCTACTTAGGACATGTGTGGAATGCTGGTGCCATTGCGGTACAGCTTTATAGTTCTACCAAAGGTTGAAAGTCCTCAGTCAGCCTGTTTGGGTAAATGTAAGGGGGACTTATCAGTCTTGTCCTGCTGTGTAGGCATGTCATGCTGCATTGTCAGCTGCTGTGTGGCAAGTACCAGTTCCTGACTACTCAGAGAATGTTACCTATGTTACATCTTTCCTGTCATACACATGTGTGAGTGCCTATGCAGGCCCTTACATATGTGGTAACATAGCTTCTGGGCCAGTCATCCTGTGAATGTGTTCAAATGCTGTGAATGTATGACTATGGTCCACATGCCTTACAACATTGTCCCTGATTCCATTTCATTTTTTCTCTTCAGGTCACATATCTGTCTGCAAGCTGATTACTGCATTGACTGTTGCCATCATTGACACTAGATATCATTACGATTTGGATGTACTTGCACACCTGCTGGAGTGTCCCACTACATCTGTCACTTCAACAATATTGTGGTGCCGACATGTGTATATATTTGCTGCTTGGAAACAGGATTGCCACTACATACAATGAGGAGACGTGCACCACAACTTGTGTTAATTTGTGTCTATTAAATGTATGACATCACAGTCCAGAGGTGTGGGGTAATGGTCTAGGTGCTGATCAGAGTGGGTAGTACAGCTGTTTGTCTCACAGGATCCATTTGCCCGGTATGATGTGAACTTGGATTTGGACAGCCAACAGGGTTTAACAGTGGCAAACAAGGGTGAGAGTTTAAAAGAGGGATCACTTCCTGGTGGGGGAATTGGTCTTGGCTTCAGGTCCTGTAGTATGTCTGGATGGGCGACCTCTTTTATGGAGGGGTCCCTCAGCTGCAGGGGTAGGGGTGCTGGTGGGCTGTGTGTCCTCCTGCTGGTCCTCCATTCCAGTAGCAGGTGCTTATGTTGATGGCAGTGATGTTGCCTGACTCCTGGGTGGGGCCTGCTGTTGGGTGGAGGATGTCTGCAGGATATTGTTCAATTCCTTGAACTCCCCTAATATGGAGACAATGGTGGCACTGAGTGCCTGCAACTGCTGCATGGCCTCATGGTGGTATTCCCCCTGCAGCCTTTGGATGTCCTGCAAGATGGTGAGTATCTGGCCCATCTTGTCCTGGGTTTGCTGGTAGGCTCCCAGGACTCTGAAGACAGCCTCCTGGCCAGTGGTGTCCTGTACCTGCCTCTTCCCTTGGCCCACAATTGCCCTCCCACTGGCCCTTGCCCCCTGTTCCTGTGCCCCTGGTGCAGTGTGCCCCCTCCCACTGACAGCAGGACTGTCATTGTCTTCTGTGTGCACCGCTGACTCCTGCCCATGTCCTGCGGGGCACACTGATGTTTGATGTGACCTTGGGACACTGCTATGGGAAGGTGGGCTCTGCTGTGCACTGGCTGCCACAGGGGAGGTGGTTTTAGTTGTGGGCAGGGTGAGGCTGATGGTGGTGGTCTAACTACTCATGCCTGATGGGCCAGGTTTGTCGTCCATATCCAGACGTCCAGGGGAGTCCTCCCCTATTGGTCCTGCTTCCAGGCTTGGGCTTTCTGTCACTGGCCTCCTCTGCTGTGTGGCAGTACTTGGGAAACCTGTGGAATGAGAGGTATTGTGTCAGATGATGGTATTGTAGCAGTGACACACATGGTTGTATGCCATCATTGACTGGATTTGCAGGGCAGTACTGGCATTGACAGTTACTAGGCCACTGCTTGTGTTACCATCAATGGAATGTTGCAATAGGCCTATTTTTGAGAATAGTTAATGTTTATCTTGCTATTGTCATTGCCATGTACTGATGTGCATTCCTTATACTTATTGGTGATGGGGAGTGACTTGCTTTAACGTGCAATTGCAGAGATGTGAAGTAGATTTAGCAGTCATGGAAGGATAGGGAGTGTTGCATTGTGGTAATTATGGTACTTGTTGCAGTGTGGGGCATCCATACACTAGGTGGGCCTGTGAGGAAATGGTGTCAGTACGGGGCTGTGGCATGCAAGGGTGAGTATTGGATCCACGGTGGGCTTGTGCACATTAGAGTGCATTAGAGTGGTGTGAGGGGGTGAGAGTTTGGTGGGGGTACATGCTGTGCACAGGGATATGTTGGCCGGGGAGTGCAGTTGATTTACCAGTGTCCAGTCCACTAGGTATTCCCATCAGCTCTTCTGGATGTAGAATGGCCAGGACCTTCTCCCACAATGACAATTCTGGGGTAGGCGGTAGGGGCCCACCACCAGTCCTCATGACGGCGATTTGGTGCCTGGAAGCCATGGCCTGTACCTTCCTCCATAGGTCATTCCACTTCTTCCTAAGTCCTCCCTTGTGCGTGGACGATTCCCCACTGCATTCACCCTAACGACTATCCTCTACCATAAGCCGTTCTTCCGGGCAATTGATGTTAGCTGGACCTGTGCTCCAAACAGTTGCAGCTCCACTCTGATGATTTTGTCACCCATTACCCGCAGCTCCTCATCTGTGAATCGTGGTGCCATGGATGTTGGGTTGTGGGTGGGAGTGTATGTTGTGCAGGGATGCTGGATGTGCTGTTTGTTGGTGTGAGTTTGGGTAGTGGTATATGTGTGTAGTTTGTGGTGTTTCTGTGCAGTGGTGTGTTGTGTGATGTGTGTTCAGTGTGATGGTACCTGTGATATCTAGGTGCAGTACCTCCTTCTAGTGTGCTCTTGCCTCGCTCTGTCAAAGTTTCTTGTTGCAAAGGGTTCTGGGTATGTGTGGGGGTATGTTTTGTGGTGCTGTGGAAAGGTGTTTGTATCTGTCTCAGGGGTTAGGTAATGGTATTGTCCAATGTGGTGCAGTGTTTTGGTGGTGGTGCCTTTTTTCATGCAGCAGTTTGGACCGCCAATGGATTACCGCCATGTTGGGACCGCGGTGCTGATTTGTGAATCGTTTTTTGGGGGGCGGGATGTTTCGGCGTGGCAGTGCTGGTAGTGCACCCACCTCCTTCACGCCATCGTTTTGGCCGACGGTGTTGTTTTTTGGGTGTATTTTGGGCAGTGTTGTGTAGGCGACTCATAATGCGGTGGTCTTCACACTGCCATCACTGGCGGTCTTTCGGCGGCCGCTTGCACGACGGCCTTCAGTAAAGACCGCCAAACTTGGAATGACCACCTAAGTCTTTAAATAAAGGTAAATATAATAACAAATTAATAATAACATTACTGTAGCAGTTAATCCCATTACTGCTACAAAACTCATATTCTTGAATTCCAGTATGGGTTTCCTTCTTTCTTTTACACGACTTAACATTTTGTAAAGCATCATCTTTTCTGAAACCTTATTTTATTTTCATATATATTTTAGGTTTACAAACTGCTGGATATTCTTCTGGTTAGGTAGTATATATTTGTCTTAAACAATTATATTTATATACACAAGAAAGGTCTGCATTTTTTGGTGTCATCCACATCATTAATATATAATCCTTGTAATGTTTTCACACGGGGCAAAGCAACATAGGGCATGCTCTCTTTAAAAACATTTGAGCCAATGTTAATGCATGACAATAGTTTAAACCATGTGATTTATGTTTTATCACAGCATAAGTTAAATATAAAAGAAATTGTTCTCTTCAAGTATATGTCTTTGATTAATAAACATCTTGCCATTGATTTTGCAATGTGTTTGGTGTTGTTAATATTGTCAAATTTCACAATAACATATTCTATTTCATCATGACTTTTAAGTTGTATACATTTTACTATATTTCAAATTGCTCCATTCACAAGTCCTTATTCTACACCTAAATTGCATCATAAAGTTACACAACAATTTTTGCATATAAAGATCCCTTTTTCTAATCTGGCTGTTTGTGACACTGATTTCTCAATCTGTAATAATGTTGTAGAGGGTGTTTTAGTTATAGGAATATTTGCTCTATGACTTTAAAATGAATACTTGCAAGGTAAATGTACAATTTCCTAATTTTCCATTTCTAATATTTTCATATTTAAATCATTGCATTAATTTAGGGTTGGCGTCAAACAACCAACAGGTACTGACTGTAAAAAAAAGTGAATGCATGACTTCAATGGCACTTTTGCAAATTTGGAAATAAAATTGATATCCTTCTTCTCTGAAGTTTCTTTTTGGCAGTGTCTGAAACAATCCCTACCCTAATATCTTTCAAAATCTTCCCATATACCACACCATCTGTTTGTGTCATATTTTGTGTCAGTTTACTCTATGAGAGATGTAATCATGTTTAATCAATACCTATATTGCCTAGGCAGTTTTTTGTTTCTTTAGCTGTCACAGTTCTAAAACCGGGTCTTCTTTAACAAGAGTAAGTTGAAGTAGATTGCCAAAAACAGATTATCATGTTCTGTCTTCAGTGTTTCTCTCATACGTAAGTGCACAGAAACCAGCATCAAGTTACTAACCTCATCTGTAATCAAAATCTGTAGGTCTCTCAGAACTCTGCAGCGTTCTGTAGATGTATTATTATTAGTTTTAAATATTCAAGTTTATTATTGTGCTCCAGTGATAGTAATAGTAGTAGATGTAATGTTATTCCTTCAATAGTATGTGTGGCTAAACCAGCTGGAGCTGTAACTACACAAGATAAGGTTAAATTGGTAAGTTGTTGAAGGTAAGCTGTTATCACTTTTATAGGGAAACTCTTACTTGTACCAGCTTGACCTGATATATATTTTAATATAGGCTCACAATCAGAACGTGTACATGAACAACGTTCATGTTGTAGTCCATGATCAACCCTTCCTTTAATTTCCTCAAATATTGCACGTCAATCACAATTTAATTGTGATAACCTACTCAAAGGTTTCTCCTTCCTCACTCATTTCTGCCATCGCAACTTCTACCTCACCCATAGCAATTGTTCCTTCATTGTCAATATTTGTGGCACCAAGTGGGTCTGCACTACTTCTATTAGACACTTTGAGGGTCATCATGAACACGGCGGTGATTACCGCTGTGTTCATGCTGGTGGTCATTTCATTATATGGTGGTTCAGACCGCCGTGCCAGTCTTTGCCCCCGCCGGCATGGGGGTCTGAACCACCAGGGTTCATAATGAGCCCCTTTATTTGTACTTCTAGTATCACATATTATTTTCCTCTTGTATTTTTTTCTTTTTAAAATTTCTTGCTCCAACACCTAAATAAATCTTAAACTCTGGTATTGTGAAATTCAGTTTGTAGTCATAAAAAGCTTTCTCATAAGATATGAATGTTCCAATCAATTCTTCCTCTTTTCACCATGGTTTAAAAAGCTGTAAGAGCAACAAGAAATATAGGCCCTCATTACAACCCTGGCGGTCGGTGATAAAGTGGCGGTAATACCGCCAACAGGCCGGCGGTTAGAAATATGAAATTATGACCACGGCGGAAACCGCTCAGACAGACAGCCACTTTAACACAACGACCGCCATGGCGAAATCAAGAGGCACCACGCCGGAAACTGCCAACAGCCAGACGGAAGACAAAGTACTGCCCACAGTAATGCCGGCGAAGATGACCACGGTGAGTACTGCCGCCTAGCACACAGGGGAGAGGGGGAGGAAAAAGAGAGTGACACATACATGCAACACGCAACACCCCCACCCTCAACACCACTCACACAACCAGATGCAATAACATCACATATTCATCCCGTATCCCTCAGGAATAATGCAAGGACAACCAAATTAGAGTAGAAAGAGTGTAATAAGATAAATACATTATTAATGCGTGCATCCAAATCAAAAAGTATATACATATTTACAATGCAGGGGCACTGCCCAGTCCTCAATGTCCGTGGGCCACAGGGCCACATCACAAAGTCCAAGGCCCAACCTCACTCCTGCGACAACACGGAGAGAACACTGCAGGGGCATCAGGTTGAAAATAGACAGACACCTCAGGGGGACGGGGAATGGGGGGCACTACAGCCGTAAGATGGTACAAGGCCTCTGGTCCTGGAGGGGGCAACATGCCCATCCCTTTGTCCTGGGGAGTGCAAGGCCACAGTCTCTCAAGTGGGTGACTTGCCCACATGCTCTGGAGGGGGCAACATGCCCTGTGCTTGGTCCTGGGAGTGCAAGGCCACGGTCTCTCAAGTGGGTGACTTGCCCACTGCTTTGTCCTGGGGAGTGCAAGGCCACAGTCTCTCAAATGGGTGATCTGCCCACTGCTTGGTCCTGGGGAGTGCAAGGCCACAGTCTCTCAAGAGGGTGATTTGCCCACTGCTTGGTCCTGGGGAGTGCAAGGCCACAGTCTCTCAAGTGGGTGATTTGCCCACTGCTTGGTCCTGGGGAGTGCAAGGCCACAGTCTCTCAAGTGGGTGACTTGCCCACTGACTTGTCCTGGGGAGTGCAAGGCCACAGTCTCTCTAGTGAATGGCTTCTCCACTGGTTCTGGAGGGGGCATTGTACCCAATGTGCTTCATTCTGGGGAAGGAAGAGGTGAGTGGATGGCGTCTTCCATTGGTTCTGGAGGGGGCATTGTGCCCAGTGATGCAGATCTTTGGGAGTGCAAGGTCACAGTCTCTCACCTGGGTATCACACCTACAGGATTTGCAGGGTCCAGGACGCACTACAGCCCATGGAGGCTGGACTACACACTGCCCACTGCGGTGACGGCTGCTCAGTGGTGGCAGTGGCGGGGCTGGTGGCGAAGCTGGCAGTGGTGGGGTGGGGTGAGGCTTCACCCCATCCCCTGCAGCCTCAGACAGCTGCCCACTGGGGCTTCTGGCAGTGGTGCTAGTGGCGGTGCTGGTGGCTGTGCTGGCAGTGGTGGGGGGAGGCTCCAGCCCTTCCCCTGCAGCCTTGGACGGCTGCCAACTGGGGCTGCTGCTGCTGGCAGTGGTGCTGGTGGCGGTGCTGCCAGTGGTGGGGGGAGGCTCCAGCCCATCCCCTGCAGCCTCGGACTGCTGAACCGCCATGGTTGATGGTGGGGGCTCCGAATGAGTCCCATCACCAGGCCTCCTGTCCTTCCTGCCTGCAGGTGCAAGCCCCTTGCCCTTCCCTCTCGCAGCTGGTGGTGCCTCCTTCCTTTTCGCAGCTGGTGGTGCCTCCTTGCCCTTCCTTGACGCACCTGGTGCAGGCACACTTTCACTGCTGCTGGCTGGTTCCCGGGATCCTTTCCCACCTGCAGTAGCTGTCGACACTACTGTGGTCGTGGACTGGGTGGCTGAGGTGCTCGCCTGGGTTCTGACCACTCCCCCCCGACGTGAAGGACGGTGGGGGAGGGCTAGGAAAGAGGCCAAGGGTGGAGAGGAAAAGCTTCTTAGGGACATTGGGGTGGGAAGAGGGAGATGGTCTGGGAGATGAGGTAGAGGGAGTGGTTGTAGGAGGTGTCTGTCTGCTGTGTTTGGGTGCAGATGCATGGGCTGGAAGCTGTTGTGAGGTGGATGGCTGTTGGGTGTCGGATGCTTACATTTGTGTACTTTGGAAGGAGAGGGGGCACAGACACAGTGGTGCTGGCAGACATGGCCAACACCATGAGGGAGGCAATGGCACATCAACGGGCCCCTGATATTAGCCACACCGATGAACAGCCCTCCGCCGACGATAGTGGGCAGGGGGCCCTGCCACAGGAACAACAGGCCACAGGCCACAGCACTCCTCCCCCTGCAGAAGGAGTATCATCACGCAAAAGGTCCCTGCGATCCAGGCAGAAGTAAGAGAGCAGTGCCAAGACCCCTACCAGGAAATAAGACTCCCCTGAATGTCACCCTTGTGTCCCACTATGTCACCCTGTCCACCTTGAACTGTCATTGCCCCACTCCCTGTGCCCCCTTGTACAATGCATCTGTGATAGCAATAGACTGGACTCTATCCTGGACATTCCTCCACCATCAACCCAGCCCATTGCAATACCCCCTATACATATTATCACATAAATAAGTATGGAGTCTGTCAATTGATTGAACAATTTATTAGTTTAACAAGCTGTAAACATTGCAATTCAAATGTACAGTTATATATACATAGGTATGACCTGTAGTGGGCAGCAGTAAACACACCAGGAGCCAGAGTGGGGCACAGATATCTGAAAATAGAGATGCCAAAGAGTAGAGTAAGTGGCCATAGATTTTGGAAAATCAGGCTGCCATGTACAATGTCCAACACAAAACCTCAATGGAAAGTGAAGTTACAGTGTCTTACCTGTGTGTCACTGGAAGTACTGTTGAATTGTAGTAGTTCTGTTGTCCACATCCTCTTCCTCTGCCTCCTCTTTGTCACTGTCCACAGGCTCCACTGCTGCCACACGCCCTTCTCCTGCCTCATCCTCCTGCAGAAAAGGCACCTGGCATCTCAAGGCCAGGTTGTGCAACATGCAACATGCGATGATGATCTGGCACACCTTCTTGGGTAAGTAGCACAGGGATCCACCTGTCAGATGGAGGCACCAGAATCTGGCCTTGAGGAGTTCAAAGGTGCGCTCAATGATCCTCCTTGTTCGCCCATGGTGCCTCATTGTAACGTTCCTCTGCCCTTGTCCTGGCATTCCTCACTGGGGTCAGTAGCCATGAGAGGTTGGGTTAACCAGAGTCACTTGTAAATACCGAGGGATACCAGTTAGCCAGACACTCACCCTTGGGGCCAACAGCCATATTCCAACAGACACTGGGTGGGGACCATGGGCTCACCTATTAGCCACACCCTGTGCCTCTGGAGTTGAGACATCACATATGGGATGCTGCTGTTCCTCAAGATAAAGGCATCATGCACAGAGCCAGGATACTTTGCATTGACATGGGAGATGTACTGGTCTGCTAGGCACACTATCTGCACACTATTCAGAAAGTGAAAGATCTTTCGATTTCTGAACACCTGTTCATTTCTCAGGGGTGGGACAAAGGCAATATGTGTACCATCAGTAGCACCAATGATGTTGGGGATAGGTCCCATTGCATAGAAGTTAGCCTTCACTGTGGCCAAATACTCCGCCTGGGGGAATACAATGTAGCTGCGCATGTGTTTCATCAGGGCAGACAACACTCTGGTCAGCACGTTTGAAAACATAGAATGTGACATCCCTGATGCCATGGCCACTGTAGCTTGGAAGGAACCACTTGCCGAGAAATGGAGCACTGACAGGACCTGCACTAGAGGGGGGATACCTGTGGGGTGGTGGATAGCTGAAATCAGGTCTGGCTCCAATTGGGCACACAGCACTTAGATTGTGGCCCTATCAAGTCTGTAGGTTAGGATAATGTGCCTGTCCTCCATTGTCGCCAAGTCCACCAGGGGTCTGTACACGGGGGTATGTCTCCATCTCCTGTTCATCCTGAGCGATTGAACTCTAGGGTGAAAAACGGTGAGCAGATGGTCATATTCAAACATATACTCAGATTAATATGCCTTGCTTTTTTACAGAAACTCAGTGTGAACGTATAGGTCCGTTGATGTGCCTATGTCTGCTGTCGCGCAGTTAGGTATCATGGCCTGTGCCCCCCTCAAATGGCGGCCGCCTGACCTGCGAGGAAGGACAAGTGGAAATGAGGTAATTCCGCTGACGTTGTGCGCCGTTGCTGGAGGAGGTCGGCGACCACCGTGCAACACATCATTGGGGCTTATGGGTTCCAGGAGCCAATGGTGATGTATGCCGGCGGTGAAGGTATGCACCACCGCGGACGTGACTCCCATTTTCTATCTGTTCACTCACTTGCTACCTGACCTTCAACAGGAGAGGACCTACACTGCAAGTGCTGCTGTGGCCTGTGTCTGGAAGTGACCATGACTTGAGTGTCTGGGGAAAGTGCCCCTGCCTTCACTTCGGAGGAGTTGGAGAGACTGGTGGATGGGGTCATACGCCAGTACCGTTTACTTTATGGTCCTCCAGACCAACAGGTAAGTACACTGTGAACACGATGCGTGGGTCGTGAATGTATGGAGTGCTGTGTGTGTAAGCCTTGTGTAGGGGGCGCTGAGGGGCCCTGGGCAGAGTGCTGCATGTTCGGTGGGCAATGTCTGTGCGTAAGGGGATGGGAGGGATATGGTGGGCCATGAGTATAATAGTCCGGACGGTATGAATAATACCTTCTTATGTATCTTTTTCTGCAGTTCAGCGCCCATCAGAAAAAGGGTATTTGGCATGCCATCGCCAAGGAAGTGCGGACCCTGGGGGTCTTTGACAGGCGGAGCACCCACTGTCGTAAACAGTGGGCGGACCTGCGCCACTGGGAAAGGAAGACGGCGGAGGACCAGCTGTGGCTGGCCTCCCAACAAGGAAGGGGTGCCCGTCGTACCCTGACCCCTGTGATGTTCTGCATCCTGACGGTGGCCTATCCGGAGTTGGATGGGCGCTTGAAGGCATCACAGCAGCCACAAGGGGGTGAGTACAGATTCAGAATCATGAATTTGCGCGCGTTAAGATGTTACCTGGGTGGGGGATGAGGGTCAGTGGGTGCCCCTAGGCCAGGGGGAACATAGCAGGGTAGGTTCCATGATGGGCAAGCTCAGATGCACTCCAACCCCAATACTGCTAGTGGGCATCTACTACTGGGCAGGGTCCTATGGGTTTTAGGTGTGCAACTAATTGCTTTAGGCATTGTATCCCATGGCCTGGTGACTAGCATTGTAACTGGTAGTGCATGGCCTAGTGCATAGGGCTGTTCCCTGTGAGTTGTGTACGCCAACAGTAGTGTTGTTGCTGCCATTGACCAAGTGTATCTTCTGTCTCTCCCCCCCTTTTTTGTTTTGTCACCCTGTCCTACAGGTACAGCCGCCACCCCTGTACCAGCACCCCCTCAGCGAGTTTCCCGTGCCCGCTCACCCAGGAGAGTGGGCATCTCCTTCGCCCCAGGCACCTCAGGCCCTGCCCCAGTCAGCCCTGCTGCCCTCAGTGAGGGGGCTATTGACCTCCTGAGATCCCTCTCTGTTGGGCAGTCAACCATACTGAATGTCATCCAGTGTCTAGCAGAGCATTTGCAACAAACAAATTCATACCTGGAGGGCATTCACTCTGGTGTGGCAGCCCAACACAGAGCATTCCAGGCTCTGGCCAACTCACTCATGGCTGCCATTGTCCCAGTCTCTAGCCTCCCCCTCCAACATCCTCTACCCAGTCCCATTCCCCTCAACCCCAGCCTATCCCAAGCACACCTTCAGACCTGCATGCACCCAAATCAACACACAGAAGTGGCTCAGGCAAACACAAGGACCACACTTCATCCCACAGGCACTCACACAAGCACCATCAGATGCAGACACACTAACATCCACTGCCTCCGCTGTGTCCCCCTCCTCCTCGTCATTCACCTCCCTCCCAGTTGCGTCTCCACTCACACCTGCATGCACTACATCCTCATCCACTACCTCCATCACCGGCACACCTATCACAGCAAATCCCTCACTGGCAGTCACCACCCCCACATCCATGCACACCTCCCCTGTGTCCTCTCTGACTGTGTCTTTGCCCCATCCTCCCAAACTACACAAACACAAGCACTCAGACACCCAACAGCCATCCACCTCCCAACAGCATCCAGCCAATGAACCTGCACCCAAACACAGGAGACAGACACCTCCTACAACCACTACCTCTTCTACCACTCCCAAACCTTCACCCTCTTCCAGCCCCGGTGTCCCTAAAAGGCTTTTCCTCACCACCCTTGATGTGTTCCCTGCCCCTCCCCGTCCTTCACTTCGGGCCAGGGTGGGCAGAACCCAGCCCAGCACCTCAGCCACCCAGTCCATGGCCACTGTAGATTCCGCAGCTACTGCAGGTGTGAGAGGCTCCAAGGAGGCACCCATTAGCACAACCAGTGTGCCTGCACCACCTGCCAAGGGCAAGAAGGGGCAGCCAGCTAGCAAGGGCAAGAAGGGGACACCAGCCAGCAAGGGGAAGGAGGCACCACCAGCCAGCAAGGGCAGGAAGGGAACACCAGCTGGCAGAAGTAAGGAGGCACCACCATCTGCCAAGGGCAGCACGGGGACAACAGCTGCCAAGGCCAATGTAAAAGGAACTGTGCCGCAGGCAGGATGGATCTGGTGCCTGGGGCTGGAGCAGCATCTGGGTAAACAACACCAGCCAGGACACTTCAGTCATCCGAGGCTGCTGGGGAAGGGCTGGAGCCTCCCCCCACCACTGAGAGCACCGCCACCTGCACCGCCATCAGCACCACCACCAGCACTGCACCTGCACCGCCAGCAGCACCACTGCCAGCAGCAGCAGCCCCAGTGGGCAGCTGTCCCAGGCTGCAGAGGAAGAGCTGGAGCCTCCCCCCACCACTGACAACTGAAGTACTGGGTTTTTCAGAACCCAGTGGTGCCAGGGAACACACCCTAAGACTTCGAGTCCTTCCTGTTTCAGACTACAGAAACACAGAGTCTTCTTGGTGAAGTCAAAGATCTTGTTTATTGGCTGCAGCCAGTAACAGGTATCCTAGAAGTACAACACAGTGTATATTCTCAGGAGACTGCTGCTCTTGCAAAGCTAACCTTCTCTTTTATACAAAATATTATGCTTTGGGCAAACATTCCTTATTTTACAGTTGATCATTCACATATTTTCACTACAAAGAAATAGCAGGTTTATGATGACAAGCCCATATTTCAGTTTGTCCAGCCCTCAATCAATTACCCGACAAGGCTTAGTACTTTCATCAGATATCGACGGACCCCCAATATAAACGGGCACCTCCTCCTTGTAAAGCAAGTCATAAAGAAAGAAACAGGGACAGGTGTGTGTAAGATTAGGCATGGTTTGTGTGTGATGAAAGGTTTTATGATGTGTTGTGCCTTGATACTAATCTCATTCGGCCACTGGGAAAGAAACTGTCCGAACAGGTTTGGCTTCAGGCAGTGGAGTCAGCTTGCCCAGGTCACAGAGGAGTCAGCAAAGGTGTATGTGTCCTTCAGACTAGTTTTCAGCATTAGACATTGGCCTATGTGAGGGCAATCACAAAATGGCTGTCGTGTAAATGGAACACGAGGGTTCAAGACGGAAACTCTGATATTCGGGTGATTTTGTTACCCGAATATGAATACGATGCTTGTGCATACTATTGTAATCATTCTCGGTCTGCTGATACCAAAATCGTTGTGATTCGACGATGTTTATAACACGGGTCCAGAATTTTCAGTACCACAGACCCTCCTTTTGCCCTTACATAGGCAATAACCTATACTCACGCTAATCTGAGTCCAGGTCTGTATTCATAAAGTCGTTGAGATGTTGCTGTAGCATCATCCTATTACTTAGCTCGTCCCTTGATACAGGTTTCCTTACACACGATGTAGCACAGAGGCCACATATTGCAGGAGCACACTGTACACACAGACTGGACAGGAAAAGAATGGCTAAGATCATCCCAATGACTACCAGAGTCTTCCATCCCCAGGCGGATATCAGCTCCCAGAACCATCCCATCAATGACCAATCTCCTTTATCCACGTGAATAGACTCGGAGATCTTATGCAGTTTGGAAATGGCCTGGTAGACTGTTGGAGCGTTATCTGGGATGAAAACACAGCAACTTGATTGGATCACTTTACATACCCCACCTCGGTCTGCAAGTATGACGTCTAATGCGACCCTGTTCTGAAGAGTCATAAGGCGATCCGACTGGAGCTCAGCAGTCAAATTACTAAGGGCACCGGCGGTTTCAACTACCGTGGATTCAACCACCCTTGTCAATTGCCTTATGTTCCTGCTGTTAACCATAGGGCCCCAAAACGGCAGAAAACCCTTTGCGAAATCTCCAAATTCTTGTACTGAAGTGTCTTCTTTACTTATGACACCTCGAACTATCCTTGTCTTATGGTAATCTGCCGCGGCCGTGTAGGTGGGAGGTAACAGGAACGAAACAAAACATGTGCCTGAGAAGTCAGGGGGCAACCATGTATAGGCTCTGTTATGGCAGATGAAATAGGTACCCTTAGCTGCTAAGAACGAAGGAGAAGTCTGAGACGCAAAAACATATGTTTCAGTGCAGATACTTTTCCCTAACTGAGCTCTGGGATTCTTGCCATTACCTTGCAGACATAGGTGACCCTGATGGGGTACAATCCAAATCGGGGAGGATCTCTTTGCTCTCTGGTTCCCACTCAGAGTAACTCCATATCCTGTTATGTTCCATCCAATATATGCTAGTGTCTCATCTCTCGGGATAGTCTCATAGGAAATATCTTCCCTAATCATATCTACTATACCCTTAGCTAGAGCACTATTCTTAGGATTATCTTTCACAGAACGTAGGGGGTTGGCTTCATACGCGTATATGAACACCGTTCTATATGCCCACACAGAACCATTATGGCTGAAAGGCAGGACCAGATAAGGGATACCTTTATCAGTAGTATGAGGCATAAGACCACACACCCAACAGTTAGTTGTGTTCACTACTAATTGGTGTTGGTGTAGAAGCTGAATGAATGAATTGTTGGCAAACTCTAATCTTCTGGCAGACTCGTGTTCAGGCAGGGGGTGAAAAGAATGCGAGGAAACAGTAGAAGGAGGTATGGGCTGAGTAATGGGTGCAAATGTCACTTGAAAAGAGAATAAAACATATCCTATTAAAAACGTCATTACACTAAGCAACATGAAAAAACATAATATCAAAAATCGTTTCTTTGTCATTATTATACCCATTCTGGCTTTAAAGTCCATCTGTCTGGCAGGTCTCTCATTCTTGAAAAACTCCATCCTCTCTAAATGCTGCTCGTGGTGGTAGGGTGTTCTATGCTAGGGAATGCTTCTGTCAGTCCAGGGCAACTCCCTTAGACTGACCAGAACTGTCGACCTAACGTCTTCAGCTGCACTCCAAAGACTTGGGCAACCACGACCCTACAGCTGAACCCGGATGGCGGTTCGAAAAGAAAAAAACAAAAATAAGAAAGTTTCTCAGATGAGAGAGCTGCACTTTAAAAAAAATAGCAAACGAACGGGAAAAAAATAATTTGTCCTTAGTTCTTGGTCTCAAATTATAACGGCTTTTTCCAGGAACTGTCTGGTTCTGGAACAAGAGTTCAGGCTCTGTAGTGTTCAATCGAATTGACGGTGGCACAGCTTCTTGCAAATTATTGTCACTTTCTTGTTCAGAAATTGTTCCTTTTACACGTGCATCGCTAAATGGCATAAAACCGAGGCACAGTCTCAGTCTCAGCGATCCCCTCCTGGACCCACCGGTCGTGCGGTAGAGGAAAAGGGACCTTCTTGCAGTGTACGCCGTGGATCCAGTTCTTTTTCCCTTCCACTCGAACAGCTGATCTTGTTGAGAGAAGGACGAGGTAAGGGCCGGTCCAACGGGGCTGGTCATTCTTTGTCCGCTGGAAGTTCTTGACCAGCACCCATGATCCAGGACCGATAAGATGTCCTGGAGCTTCAGAGACCTGAGGCAGAGTATCGTGAACCTGTTGGTGTAGAACACACAATTTAGCCGTCAATTCATACAAATAATCAAGCAGTACAGGGTGTACGATCTCACTGAATTTTGTTGGTCTTGGCACTCCCCATATGTTGGCCGGGCGGCCAAACACGATTTCATAGGGACTAAGTCCCACTCGCGAATGCACAGTCATTCTTGTTGATAGGAGTGCTAGAGGCAGAGCGTCAGGCCATTTAAGGCCAGAGCTCGCTTGTATCTTTGCCAACTTCAGTTTTAGCGTGCCATTATAGCACTCTACTAGTCCAGCTGATTGGGGGTGATTTGCAGCGTGGAATCTTTGCTGGATACCTAGCCCCTCACATACTTTTTTCATCACTCGACCCACAAATTCACTCCCATTATCACTCCAGACCATTCTCGGCATTCCAAACCTAGGGAAGAATTCTTTGGCAAGGGCTTTAGCTGTGGATAAGGCAGTGTTGTCTTTTAAGGGATATGCTTCTACCCATCTTGAAAAAGCACAAACAACAACGAGTACGTATTTCAGATTGTTGCACCTTTCCATGTGGATGAAATCTAGCTGCAAAACCTCGAATGGATACATTGGAGGTGCAAAACGACCAGCTGGAGTTGGGGTTCCCCTACCAGGATTGTATTTCAGACACACCATGCAATTCTTGACCACATTCTCTGCACATTTAGGAATTCCAGCATTTTGCCATACTGGAGCCAACAACTTACAAATCGCTTTCACACTGATATGGGCCATTCCATGAGCCATTGTCACCACTGCAAGCACATACGCATCGGGTAACAACCATCGCTGATGTTCTGACAAGTCAACCCAACAACCATTTTCATCCAATTTACCCATACTTTCTTTCCACACACTCAACTCTTTCTCTGAAGCTTCAGCTTGAATAGACTTCACACCCTCTATCGTATCTTCACATATTCCAACGTCACCAACCCATCTTGCGGGGCCTGCAACATACATTCGATTC
The DNA here is from genome assembly GCF_031143425.1 of Pleurodeles waltl. Lineage (NCBI taxonomy): Eukaryota > Metazoa > Chordata > Amphibia > Caudata > Salamandridae > Pleurodeles > Pleurodeles waltl. The sequence goes on from NC_090439.1 coordinate 679,654,624, forward strand.
GTCACATCTTTTGCTGTTTCTTTTGCGATTTCGTCAGCAAATGCATTGCCACGACCGACATCATCAGTAACCTTCTTGTGTGCACTGCATTTCACAATCGCAACTTGTAATGGCAAGGTCAGTGACTCAAGAAGCTCATTCACCAACTGACCATGCTGAATTTGAGCTCCAAGCGAAGTCAGGAACCCACGTTCTTTCCACAATCGTCCAAAACTATGGGCCACACCAAATGCATACTGGCTGTCGGTATATATGGTCACTTTCATTCCTTTCGATAACACACACGCTCTCGTAAGTGCAATCAGCTCTGCTGCTTGAGCTGAATTATGTGGTATACGTGCAGCTTCAACAATCGTATGCAAAGTTGTGACAGCATATGCTGCAGTCGTATCACCATTGGGAAGCTTGAAGCATGAACCATCCACCCATAAGGTACCATCACACTCTACAAGAGGAGTATCTTTAAGATCTACTCTCCCTTTCATTTCTTCTTCTGTCCTAAGAAAACAATCATGTTGTTCATCATCATCTGTTTCTACTGAAATCGGCAATAACGTGGCTGGATTCAACATATTGCACCTCTTTATGTGCACATGACTCGCTAACAGTGTCAACTCGTAACCTGACAATCGAGCACTAGTTAAATGCTGTGTCTTGGTCCTGTTTGACAACGTGTCCACTGCATGTGGAACCATCACAATCAACATATTATTCATTACTAACCCAGCAGACTGTCGAATAGAAACAGCTGCGGCCGCTGTGGCTCTCAAGCAACTCGGCAATGCTTTAGCTACCGGATCCAAAGTTGACGAAAAATATGCGCATGGGCGCTGCTTGTCTCCAAAAGACTGTGTCAGCACTGACAATGCACAACCCTCTTTCTCATGGACATACAGTGTAAAGGGCTTACTGTAGTCGGGGGTACCCAACACAGGAGCCGAACACAATGCATTACGCAATTCGGAAAAACTTTTCTGACAGTCTTCAGACCACGGAACGGGGTTCGGTGTATCTTTATAGGTCAATGCTACCAAAGGTTTGGCCAGCAAAGAAAAATTCGGTATCCATTGTCTGCAGTATGATGTAATGCCCAAGAAAGCACGTACTTCTCTCTGTGTCCTTGGCACACTCAATTTTGCAATTGCCTGAATTCTTTCTGAGGTCAGTTTCCTTCCCTCCTTCGATAAGAGATGACCTAAGTAGGTCACTTCTTGTCGACAATATTGCAGTTTTGAAAGGGACACTTTGTGATGTAAATCAGATAAATGACGCAACAACGACAAGGTGGCTTCTTTACAAATCTCTTCAGTATCTGTAGCGACTAGCAAATCATCGACGTACTGAATAAGGGTAGCGCAGTCAGGTAAAACAATTGCATCCAGCTGTGTTTTTAAAGCCTGACTATATATTGATGGACTTTCACAGTAGCCTTGAGGAGCACGTTTAAAGCGGAAACTTCGGCCTCCTAAACTGAATCCAAAAATATCCCTGCTCTCCTCTGCAATCGGGATGCTGAAGAAAGCATTCTTTAAGTCAATCACCGAGAACCAGGTGGCGGAAGCTGGAATCATAGTCAATATGGCAGTGATATCAGGAACAACTGGAAACTGTGGCACAACTATTTTATTTACCTCTCTAAGATCAATCACGAGCCTGTAAACAGGTGGCTTAGAGGGGTCAGTACGTTTCAAAACAGGCAGAACAGGACTATTACAAACGTTGCCTCTTGTCTCTTCAATTACATCTTTTTCAATTAAATCATAAATGATCGCTAGCAACGCCTTTTCACCTTCACTAGAGATCTTGTATTGTTGAATGCGTGGTAATTTAACATTGGCTTTCAATGTCACAACATAAGGCGGTATTTCCAACAGACCCACGTCATTAGGACCAGTAGCCCAAATGGTATCAGGAAGAAACGACAATTTGGTCGGAAGTTTATCCTTCGACAAATACATTGGAGAGACCAGTTTCCTACCCAGTGTAAGTTGTACTCCCGAAGGAGAACAACATAATGTCGCATACAATCTTTTCAACAAATCCAATCCTAACAAGTTTTCACCACAACCTGTCGTCAGAATAAGGGATGCTTCCAATTCACAAGGTCCAACAGAAAGGGACATAGGACTAGAAATCGGGTTTCTAACCGGGGCGCCAGAAAAACCTACTGAAACATTCATTTCGCCAGACAAAGGTGCGCCAGGGAGTTTTGAGTGCATAATAGAACTCTTTGTAGCACCAGTATCCAACAGAAAAGGCTCCGACACACCTGAGGTAATCACCTTAACATAAGGTCCATTCTGATCCACTGGAACTAAAAAAAACTCCCTCTCTTCGTCTATGGCTGTCCTAGCAATTATTACCTCCCAAGTTCTCATCTTCTGCATAGTAGTCGTCAGCATAATACTGAGCCATCCTACCAGACGCGTTATGTTGCTGGTCAAAACTATTCATTGAGTTTTGAGACGGAAAGGAACGCGTGTTCTGGGGGAAACTTCCACGTCCTCTACCTCTAGGAGCTTGTTGAACACCTCGACCTCTTGTGCCAGAAGCACCATTCGTACGCTGTAACAAAATAGGACAACTATACGTGAAATGACCCTCTTCTTTACAATATGAACACTGATTGGGACCTACAGGAACACGTGGTTGAGAAAACTCGAACCTTTGCGAGTTTCTCTGGAACTGTTGAGGTTGCTGATAGTTACTCTGACCACCACGTGGCGGATACGCCTGTTGTAAAAGAACCTTCGTCTTTAATTCTTTAGTTTTCTTGTCTGCTCTATCCTTCTCATCTTTATCCCTATTTTCGTAGTACTGTGCAGTAGCCAATATTTGTGCTGAAGAGGAAACGGCCCAAGAACTCTCTGAATCCTTCAATTTCTTACACAGCTCGGCAAGCAAATTGTGCACAAACTTGTCGACGAACAACCGTTGACCACCTTCTGTACTCATATCTTGACCACTGTGGTCGATAAACGTTTCCTCAAACCTGGTAAAGAAATCAGACACTGTTTCATCTTTCTTCTGCTTACACGCAGACAATTTATCCCAATTCACACGCATCGCAGGCATTAAAGTCTTCATGTAAGTAATGATCCTAGCAGGCAGTTCTGCTACCAAAGGCTCAGGTTTGGCACCACCAACTTGTCTATCATTTGCAGCACTAATATTAGCCCATGAGTCACCTAACTCTTGTGCATGATCTGTATGGCGAATCAATCCCCACAAAGGCTGTGGAACAACATTCCCAAATAACATGTCTATGTCGGCTAAATTCATAATGCATGAGTCTGCAGTCTGTGATAATTCCTTATAATACCCTGCAGGGTTTTTACGGGGATCAGGCAAAGTCTGCTTAAGGGCTAAAACTTCAGCTCGCTTCCACGGAACATGTACCCAAACACGCTGAAAATGAGCTGGGACAGCATCAATGTGATTAGCATCATCAGCCTCAACAGCGTCCTTCCATACCGGAGGGACTTCTCTCATTGGGTACTGTCGCACCTTTTTTTTAACAGAAGAGTTATGTTGGAACAATGACTGAGAAGGATCATTATTCCTAAAGGACAACAACGTCGCAACTGCTGTCTCAACATCGGGACCCACAATCGTGCCCTTTGCAAACTCAAACCGTACTCGGCACAAATCAGGCGGATTTGTTTCCAAATCATTATCTTCCAATTCCTCACAAAGGAAAGCACACATTTTCTCAAAAACGTATCTTTGTTTTGGTGCTCCCCATTGACGGAAGACATCCATAACAGACTCTACATCGTATCTTAAAGGGTAAACAACCCATTTACGCGCCATACGGTCCAACATTTCTTTCTCTTGAGAATTAGGCAGTTGACTACGCGACTGCTTACGCTCCGAATCTGGGGTCACACCAGACGACCCAAAGAGAGGAAATATAAGGCTGGCAACAGTATCTGTCATTCTCTGTCGGACAGAAGGAGAAGTTGATGAAAGAACAGGAGGAAAAACAGAGAGAGGCAAGGCAGACGCAGAAGCAGACGCAGAGGCAGTATCAGGGAGAACACCAGAAGAGGCAGTCGATGTAGTACATAAAGTCGCAGAAGGTACAGATGGAGCAGGTAGCGAAGTCGGCGGCCCTTGAAGGGGCTGCGCCATAGTAGTAGGAGCCAACTGAAGAGGAGCTGGCGGCTGTGGAAGAACCTGAGGCACAATAACCGGAGGTTGCACAGCTAAAGGTTGCGGAGGTGCTGTAGCATTCTTTCTCAAGTTCTTTTGCTGCATCTTGCTGAAGAAGCGGAAGAACTGGATAACATTTATCGGTCACCAATTTACGTTGCCTGTGCAACTGCTCATTCATCTGTTCTTCTTCATCATCTTTAAACTGAATGGCAGCTTGCATTATCGAGATACCCTCTTCCCTCTTATTTCTCTTTGCTAATTTAATTTCCTTCTGTTTGGCTTCCTTACGCCATAGGCGGAAAGAGTCAAACATCGCCGGCCGGGCTTTCTTCTTGAAAAGTTTAACCTCCAGATTATTCAGAATCTCTGTGTCAAAACTACCATATTGGGGCCATTTTAAAACACCATCTTTCCTGGTTTATCGGATCCATACTTCATTATATGTGAGGGGGCCTATGCCATGTTTCACATATAGTTCATAAGTTGGAGTTCCAATCGGAGGAACCGGACACGAGTCCTCCAATCGGGAATCCCTATTATAACCAAGACAAAACAAATTTCCATATCTGCTAAGACCAGGCATCTTCGCTCTCTAGTCTAGCTTCAAACTTCAAAGGATTATCGAATACGATAGTCTCGTGAATACACGAATCCCTCGGCTTTGGTACTTGCAAGTTCCAAATCAAAGATCCCAAGGGGATACCAAACTAAGAACCAAACTAAGGACTGGGAGACGCTCCACTTATACTTAACTGAGGTATCAATGACGTCACCAGAAGACTCGTTTATCGTTTCGCTCTACCAAATCATCAAGGGTCCAAAACAGGGCGATAGTCAGGGCAGCAGTCCTTCGTAGCCGTCGGGAAGCGGGGAACCTCGCAGCAAAGACTTTCGGACCACGTCGACATACAGGGGTCGATGAAGTGGTGGCCTTCCTCCAGAATTTTCACACGAAGCTCCTCACAAACCTCTGGCTTGGACCGGTACCGCTGAAATCGTCCCACGTTGGGCACCAACTGAAGTACTGGGTTTTTCAGAACCCAGTGGTGCCAGGGAACACACCCTAAGACTTCGAGTCCTTCCTGTTTCAGACTACAGAAACACAGAGTCTTCTTGGTGAAGTCAAAGATCTTGTTTATTGGCTGCAGCCAGTAACAGGTATCTAGAAGTACAACACAGTGTATATTCTCAGGAGACTGCTGCTCTTGCAAAGCTAACCTTCTCTTTTATACAGAATATTATGCTTTGGGCAAACATTCCTTATTTTACAGTTGATCATTCACATATTTTCACTACAAAGAAATAGCAGGTTTATGATGACAAGCCCATATTTCAGTTTGTCCAGCCCTCAATCAATTACCCGGCAAGGCTTAGTACTTTCATCAGATATCGACGGACCCCCAATATAAACGGGCACCTCCTCCTTGTAAAGCAAGTCATAAAGAAAGAAACAGGGACAGGTGTGTGTAAGATTAGGCATGGTTTGTGTGTGATGAAAGGTTTTATGTTGTGTTGTGCCTTGATACTAATCTCATTCGGCCACTGGGAAAGAAACTGGCCGAACAGGTTTGGCTTCAGGCAGTGGAGTCAGCTTGCCCAGGTCACAGAGGAGTCAGCAAAGGTGTATGTGTCCTTCAGACTCATTTTCAGCATTAGACATTGGCCTATGTGAGGGCAATCACAAAATGGCTGTTGTGTAAATGGAACACGAGGGTTCAAGACGGAAACTCTGATATTCGGGTGATTTCGTTACCCGAATATGAATACGATGCTTGTGCATACTATTGTAATCATTCTCGGTCTGCTGATACCAAAATCGTTGTGATTTGACGATGTTTATAACACGGGTCCAGAATTTTCAGTACCACACAACACCGCCACCAGCGCCGCAACTGCCATCCACTGAGAAGCTGTTACCACCGGCGAGCAGTGTGTAGTCGTGACTACATGGGCTGTAGTGCGTCCTGGCCCCTGCGACACCTGTAGGTGTGACACCCAGGTGAGAGACTGTGACCTTGCATCATCCAGGATCAGCATCACAGGGCACATGGCCCCCTCCAGAACCAGTAGAAGAAGGCATCCACTCACCTCCTCCTTGCCAGGAGGAAGCACACTGGGCACAAAGCCCCCCTCCAGAACCAGTGGAAGAAGACATCCACTCACCCCCTCCTTGCCAGGATGAAGCACACTGGGCACAAGACCCCCTCCAGAACCAGTGGAAGAAGGCATCCACTCACCCCCTCCTTGCTAGGATGAAGCACAATGGGCACAAAGCCCCCTCCAGAACCAGTGGATGAAGGCATCCACTCACCCCCTCCTTGCCAGGATGAAGCACACTGGGCACAAAGCCCCTCCAGAACCAGTGGAAGAAGGCATCCACTCACCCCTCCTTGCCACGATGAAGCACACTGGGCACAAGGCCCCCTCCAGAACCAGTGGAAGAAGGTATCCACTCACCCCCCTCCTTGCCAGGATGAAGCACACTGAGCATAAACCCCCTCCAGAACCAGTGGGAGAAGGCATCCACTCACCCCCTCCTTGCCAGGATGAAGCACACTGGGCACAAGGCCCCCTCCAGAACCGGTGGAGAAGCCATCCACTAGAGAGACTGTGGCTTTGCACTCCCCAGGACCAAGCAGTGGGCAAACCACCCGCTAGAGAGACTGTGGGCTTGCACTCCCCAGGACCAAGCAGTGGGCAAACCATCCACTAGAGAGATTGTATCCTTGCACACCCCAGGACCAAGCAGTGGGCAAACCACCCACTTGAGGGACTGTGGCCTTGCGTTCCCCGGGACCAAGCAGTGGGCAAACCACCCTCTTGAGAGACTGTGGCCTTGCACTCCTAGGACATCGTAGAGGGCATGTACCCCCCTCCAGGAGCAGTGGCGTTGTACCATCTTCTGGCTTAGGTGCCCCTCCCATTCCCCTTCCCCCTGAGATGCCTGTGTGTTGTCGACCTGATGCCCCTGCAGTGTTCTCTCTGTATTGAGGCAGGAGTGAAGTGTGGCCTTTGCCTATGTGTTATGGCCCTGTGGGCCATGGACATTTTGGAGTAGGCATTGTCCCTCCATTTGTATATATTGTACATAGTGTTTAGTGGTTTAAGGACGTATTTATCTAAATTTGTAATATTACACTCACTCTAATCAATTCCTTTTGTCCTAGCCTTATTCCTGAGGGTTACGGGGTGTATATGTTTTGTTGTTGCATCTGTTTGTGTGTATGGTGTTGGGGGTGGGGGTGTTGCGTGTGTGTGTCACTCTCTTTTTCCTCCCCCCTCCCTTGTGTGCTAGGTGCGGTACTCACCGTGGTCGTCTTTGCCGCAGTTTGTGTTCCTGGTGTAGGAGGCGATAGACCAGCATTGAAAATATGTGCAGTTCGAGAGGTGAGTCGTTTCCCTTCTGTGTACTGTTTCCGCGTGCTTTTGATGGCATTGGTACCGCCCCGGAAAAGGTGGCGGATTGGTGTCTCATAATACAGTGGGCGGAACATTGTCTTCCGTCTGGCTGTTGGCGGTTACCGCTGCGGTGTTTGTTGCTACCGCTGTGGCGGTCGGAGTGTTAAAGTGGCTGTATGTTTTGGCAGTTTCCGCCGTGGCCATAATTCCATTTTTTTTACAGCCGGCCTGTTGGCAGTATTACCGCCGCTTTATCACCGACCGCCAGGGTTGTAATGAGGGCCTTAGTGTACACTTTTGATCCGTTTCAAAATTTCCTTAAGCAGTATTTTCTACATTTATGACTTTTAAATGTTAGTACTTTGTCAAACAGTTGTTTGCTTTTTGTCTTTTTTGGGTGTTTCACCAGTAACATATTGGTCTATAAACTGAAGAACAGAATCAGAGTTGTTTAAAAATTTTGGTGCATTCTTTATCAATAATAGCATATGAATATGAGGTGCACCTCTTGCTTGCTACTCTTTCCGCAAGAAGAAATTAACCACCTCTCCTTGGGGGGGGGAGTTATTTGTTAAAAACTGAAGCATGGTTTGGAATTTGTGATTATAAAATCTGCATATATTTGCTGGATCTAAAGAACATAATTCCCCCAGTGTTTTCATAGACACATTTGGCAAATTGTTGTTAGCCTCTAGTAGGAAAGTGTGTAAATCATCACATAGGTATTTGGCACAGCCTAAAGTGAGAAACCAAATAGGTTCACCCAAATTCCTTAACATGTATTTGAGTTCTCTGTGTCTTCTGACCCAGTATTCATTTGTAACTCTTTGACATGCTGTGATATTAATTCAGTTATATTCTAGGTTCTCACTGTTACTTTCAACTTTATGTAAGAAATCTTCATCTCTTATGTTATTAAACTCTGTTCCAGTTTGCGTGATATGGACAACAGCATAAGAGGTAACAGATAATTCACTTTCTTATAGTAAAGTGAAAACATGAGGTATATTTTGCCTAATACGTGGATTTTCAAAATATAGGGCATGATTACGACCTTGGCGGAGGGGGTTACTTCATCACAAACATGACGGATATCCCCTCTGCCATATTACAAGTTCCATAGGATATAATGGAACTAGTAATACAGCAGGGAAGATATCCGTCACGTTTGTGACTGAGTAACCCCCTCCGCCAAGGTCGTAATCAGGCCCATAGTCTTGTAGAGTGATATTCCGATGCAGAAATTGAATTCAGACGATCATGATATCACCCTCGTTTTCCAGTTGGAAATAAAACTAGATATCATCGATCCTCTAAAGATCTTTTCCAAATACTAACAGGATTTCCTGCAGCATCTCGCATTCGATAGAATTCTAAGGCATTACCCATTAAATCTTTAGAACGCAATGTGTGAGTAAATTGTAGTGCTGATTTATTTCTCCTGACTGTTCTGTATTCATTTTTTAAAAGTGCCCCACATTTGTATCCTCTGGAAGTTGTAGGTATTTTTGTAACAAGTATCAAATGTCATCTTGTATTTTTGAAATGCTCATCAATTCTTGCCAATTTTCTTATCTTATGTGGGAACTCCATTAACTAACACAACTAAAAATACTTATAATTTGCACTATGCTCCCTCAGTTCCAATACGTTTCTTAAAATCTAATGTAGGAAAACCACCTTTCCTTTTAATGCATGCACTAACATCTGTGCATTAAATTTGCCTGATTTTGATTGCATTCTAATAATCATTTGAAAAGAATATAAGGTTTGAATTAGGATAAATTCTATATATTAAATTTTTGTAACTCAGGGGTATAGGTAAATGTCAAAATTATTCCAAGCTGACCATGAATACATTTATTGTCGAGTTTCCCAAGGCAACAATAACATACCATTTGATCCGAAAAGACATCATATCTGTTTTCCACAATAAGATACATAGCAAGTTTTATCCAAACTACTACTAGCTTCTATATTTTGTTTTCCATAATGTGTGCATTTAAAGCAAATGCAGACTTTATTTGAAATTGCTGTAGTGGTTCTTGAAATAGCAAAATATCCCAATTATACTGTGGGAAGTTCATAATTGTATTATCTTCTGTAGTTTTCGTGTGTACAATATCTGTGGAGACGCGATCCTGACAGTCACCACCAAAGTATTTTGATTTGTTATAGTTTGTAATTGATGGGGCCTTCTGTAGGAAAGTCCTCCTTTTTTGCACTGTTTAGCCCCAAACATTTTGGAGTGACACTGGTGGTTACTGACTTTTGACTGTGCCCTGGGTACTGCTAACCAGTCTCAGGGCTGGTGTTCTGTGTAAAATGGATTATGCTAATTAGGCTAATTATAATTGGCTGTATCAACCTACCTACAAGTTCTTAGTATATGGTAGGGCATGTTGGTTAATGGACCACAGCATAGCTAGTGCACCAATAGGTACACTGCTGAGGTGCCTCGTATCATTTTAAAGGCAGGCCTGCCTTGCTGATTTTAAGTTAAAGTTAACCCCAAATTCGACTTTGGAATTAAAAGTACTTCTAAAGTCTTAAGCTACCTTATTGTTTTACATATAAGACACACCTAAGGTGTGCTCTAGGTGACCCCAAGGTTGGGTGCAGTGTAACTATAAGCAGGAACATTATGAAAGATGTTTGATAAGCCCTGGTGAGGGAAAAATACGTACATTTATTTTCCCCCATTGTAGTGAATGGGCTCCTTAGGCTAACATGGAGAGACTTTATTTTAAAATAATAAAGTCTTATTTTCCATAGAAAGGAGCTAAATGTGGCATGTGTGGTACCAAATTAAAAGCTACAATAAATCCAACAACTTGCCACTGTTGCATTTGATATAACTTGCACCGAGAAAGAGTTCTAGAACTCTTTCTGAAAGTTACCAGTTTCAGCTCTGAAGTGTCCTTCTCTGATTGGCCAGGCTGCCTGATGACCTGTGAAGTAGTCTGGGCTGAACAAAAAGGAAGTGACTAGGGGAAGAGAACTGCCTCAGCACATGGTGAAACAGGATGGGGGAGAGTAGCCAAACTGTACTTCAAAGGAGGGAAGGACATTTGGGCCACCAAGTGGACCTCCCCCATTTCCTGCAAAACCAGACAGCCAGGTGCCCCCGAATTAGAGTAAGAGATGGCTAGAAAGAAGTATGCCAAGGGAAACTTAGCCACACCATTGGGTGGGCTCAGCCAAACTTAACCGTTGAGATTTGATTTTTGCCATCTTGGATTTTTGGAGATTGTTGCTCCCTGGGATTGATTTTTGTCACACTTCCCAGGAAGTGGTCACTCAAGAGAGTGGTGGCCTGCACATGATTGGACAGAGACCCCCCTGATTGCCACCCCCAGGAGCAAGGATTAAACTGGCAGAGCTGCACCCCATTTCAAATCCTACAAGGAACAAGATGAGAAGAAGAAGGACTGCCCTGCTGGACCCCTGACCTGCACCTGGACACTGCCCTCTAAAGGACTGCACCAGCTGCACACTAGGGCTTCACCACTAAAAGGACTTTGCCTGTCTTCAAGAAGGAACTCCCTTTTTGCCACAGGTAGAAAATAGCTGACCAGAGTCCCATGCATCAAGCCCTGAAAAAATGGACCAGCTGACTAGTGACCAGCGGTCATTTTTTAATTTGAGCCAAGTGCATTCTGGGAGTTGGATTTCTAACCCTCAAGGAGCAACTCAGAGCTTCTGGAAACATGGGGTGAGTTGGTGACTCCTAAAGGACCTTCAAATACCTTCTGGAAGAAGATCCAGAAGTTTAGAGCAACCTTGGAAAAAAGCTACATAAGTAGACCGACCCGAAGTTGTGAGTCAAGCCGGCTTACGTTGAATGCGACCCGGCCTAACTTGCAGGTTTTTTCCTGCTGAAAAGCTCCGGAGCCTCAGACTTCCAGGATCTAACCGGGGGCTCGTGGAATGGCAATCCGATGACGTCGACTAGAAATCAGCTTGCTGTAGAGGGTCGTCCGATGTCGTAGAGAAAAAGCTCCAAAAGGTTTCTAAGTCTGAACATAAAAAGATGACCAAGGCTTTCCGTGCAGCGTATCCAAAGATGGCTCCAGGGGGGTCGGCTTCAATTTCAAGTTCATCCAGGACAAAGATTTCCATCATGAAAAATCATTTAAGTCGGAACATAGAATTCATCCCCAAAGTCTCCTGCAGCACATATCTGGAGAGGGCTCCAGAGAGGTAGGATCTGACTTGTGACTCTGTCCCGGTGAGAAAATCTTAAAGAAAAAGACTAAGGCACAACTTTAAGAAAAGTGGCAACACATCCAATGCAGCACCACCTTTTTTGTACCTCTTAGCGCCCCCCCTACCTCCACCATGTGTGTGCCATATTTAATTTATGGGGCACCATGGCGCAGGGTAGGGGCAATAGCGTCAAAATCTTTGATGCTATTGATGCACTGTGCAGGATTAACGCCACAATTTTGGTGCTAATCTTGCAGAGCACATAGGGGCCCACTGGAAACAATGGTAGGCTCTGCACATGCGTTAAAAATAGCCCCTACAAATGGCGCAGTGGAATCTCTTAGATTTCACTGTGCCATTTTTGCGGTCCCATTAACAGGGGAATGCTCCCTTGCAAACATTATGCCTGGAGCAGTCATAATGTGGCACAAGGGGGTTCAATGTGGCGCAATACATGTATTGTGCCACTTTGCAAATATGGCGCTTCGAATTTGGCCTAGTAGGGCCACATTAGCATCATAACAAATTACCCTAATGTGGCACAAGGAGTCGCTAGGCCCTCTTGAATCTGGGCATTAGTCCAAAGGTAAAACTTTGACTGAGGCCTCCTGCTCACTATTGCCGAGCAGGGCTCCATTGCGGTCGGCCTCAAATTTTGATTTTGACATTGCCCAGGTCGAGAGTGACCAGATGTCCAGATTGGCGATTTTAATTTCTATGTGCTAAAAAATATTTATACTTTAAAAATTCATATCTCTGGTTCCTTTTATTAGATTTTGGTTGTTTTAGTGTAATGTTTTGCTGTTTTGTGATTTTTAAATGCTTTACACACCTGTCTCCTAAATTAAGCCTAACTGCTCATTGCCAAGCGTCAAAGGATTAAGCCGGGATTAATTTTTTGAGACCTAACTGGGCCTAGTAGGGGTTAGTGGCCTATTGCTAAGTTTAGGAACTTACCTGCCTTCATCATAATCCACTAGTGGGGGTTAGTGACCTATTGCTAAGTTTAGGTACTTACCTGCCTTTACCAATAATCCACTTTCCAACACCTTCTCTGCATTATATTGTAGTAATGCATCATTAATTAGCTCCAATTGTATTGCTGGGTCTTTCACTAAATATAAAGTTTTCAGATTCTGGAATGATGTATTGAAAGCATTTTAATGTATTGAAGAGTGAAATTGTACTTATAATTTTTAAGGTATCCTAAAGTATGCCCTTGCACTGTGTAAGATTGCTAAATGGGCAAGGTTTGCAAAGTTTTAATTTCACCCTGTAAATGTTTTTTTCTTAAAAGAGGTAATAAAGTTTGACAGTATTTCCATACAATTATTTGTCACTTTGCATATAGAGGTGGAATTCTACTGGTAAACAGAATGTTTACTTCTTATTTCTTGAACATCCTATTGCGTGTGGTCCAGAACACAGGTCACATATTCTCTAAGCCAACCACAGATCTATGTATAACTGTCGACATCTGGGCAGTGCGCGCTCTACGGGCGACTGGAATGCAAAAACTCAGCACTCTCAAGATAACGTAATTTATGCATTGTGCTGATATGCTGTTGTTTAACCTTTTGCATTGCAGAGTTTAATCCTGAAGACTTATGTTCAAGGTGCTTTTAAATACTGTTAATTTGCAATGTATTGCTGCAGGCTTTCAGAGTGTGTCAGGGTGTGGTCCCTTTCCAGGGCCTTCTAGAAGCTTGCCCTGCAGCATGCCTGGGTGTGGTTTGTGGGCTGGGCCAAGACTTTATATAAGGGAGCCAGCCCAGCTCCACATGCTCACTATTCAGAGGTCCCGGTGCAGAGCAGCAGCAACTTCCTGAGCTCCTGTTCCGGAGGCCTACTTTGATCTTCCAGGCCTCGCCCTTTCACTTTGCTTGGTGATTCTTGATCTGGGCGGTAAGACGGAGGTGGGCTGGGCCCCTGATCCCGTTCTCGTAGGATTCCGAGTTCCTGGGCCTAATTAGCATGATAAATCTATTTTTGCTCTTCTGAGTGTGAAAGTGCACTTGCTGTTTAATGGCATTTACAAGGTTGCATTCGAATCAGCAAGACGCGCAATTCTTTACTCGAGTACAAATCTAGATATTCATTGTGCGCAACCATTATATGGCATTTACAAGGTTGCATTCGAATCTGCAAGACGTGCGATTCTTTACTCGAGTACAAATCTAGATATTCATTGCGTGCAACCACTTTATGGCATTGTTCAAACTGCATGTACCAGGATGCAAGGAGCGAACTCGACTGGAATGTTAGGTAGTGTGCTCCCAATCGGACTTCATGTTTAAAAGGCTCCCTTGAGCCATTGAGCTGGCGAGCTCTGGAGACGCACCTGTGAGCCGGGGAGTGGTACTAAACCTGAGACAATATCGGCGTCATTTCCAGCAACCCCAGATACTTTTGCTGTTCTTTGGTCTCTACTGATGAAGGGCACTAACCCAGAAACACGTGTCTAGAGATGAACAGTACTGTCTGCACTAACTTTAGTGAAATACTACAGATTTTTTCAAGGAAGCGTTAATTGTTCAACTGCATGTACCAGGATGCAAGGGGCGAACTCGACTGGAATGTTAGGCAGTGTGCTCCCAATCGGACTTCATGTTTAAAAGGCTCCCTCGAGCCATTGAGCTGACGAGTTCTGGAGACGCACCTGTGAGCCGGGGAGTGGTACTAAACCTGAGACGATATCGGCGGCATTTCCAGCAACCCCAGATATTTTTGTTGTTCTTTGGTCTCTACTGATGAAGGGCACTAACCCAGAAACACGTGTCTAGAGATGAACAGTACTGTCTGCACTAACTTTAGTGAAATACTACAGATTTTTTCAAGGAAACGTTAATTGTTCAAACTGCATGTACCAGGATGCAAGGGGCGAACTCGACTGGAATGTTAGGCAGTGTGCTCCCAATCGGACTTCATGTTTAAAAGGCTCCCTCGAGCCATTGAGCTGACGAGCTCTGGAGACGCACCTGTGAGCCGGGGAGTGGTACTAAACCTGAGACGATATCGGCGGCATTTCCAGCAACCCCAGATATTTTTATTGTTCTTTGGTCTCTACTGATGAAGGGCACTAACCCAGAAACACGTGTCTAGAGATGAACAGTACTGTCTGCACTAACTTTAGTGAAATACTACAGATTTTTTCAAGGAAGCGTTAATTGTTCAAACTGCATGTACCAGGATGCAAGGGGCGAACTCGACTGGAATGTTAGGCAGTGTGCTCCCAATCGGACTTCATGTTTAAAAGGCTCCCTCTAGCCATTGAGCTGACGAGCTCTGGAGACGCACCTGTGAGCTGGGGAGTGGTACTAAACCTGAGACGATATCGGCGGCATTTCCAGCAACCCCAGATATTTTTGTTGTTCTTTGGTCTCTACTGATGAAGGGCACTAACCGAGAAACACGTGTCTAGAGATGAACAGTACTGTCTGCACTAACTTTAGTGAAATACTACAGATTTTTTCAAGGAAGCGTTAATTGTTCAAACTGCATGTACAGGATGCAAGGGGCGAACTCGACTGGAATGTTAGGTAGTGTGCTCCCAATCGGACTTCATTCTATGGCATTTACAAGGTTACATTCGAATCGGCAAGGCGCGCAATTTGTTTCCTGTGCTCAATTCATGTTACTCGTTGTACGCTACCATTTCTTGGCATTCACATGGTGGCCTTCGAATCGGCAAGAAGCGCGATTCATTTCTTGTGTCTAATTCATGATACTCATTGTGCATTACCATTTCATGGCATTCACATGGTGGTATTCCAATTGACAAGACGCGCAATTCATTTCCTGTGCTTAATTCATGATATTCAGTGTGCGCTACCATTTCTTGGCATTTCACACTGTGGCCTGCAAATCGGCAAGACGCACATTAATTTCTTGTGCTTAATCCATGTTATTCATTGTGCGCTACCATTTTACGGCATTCACATGGTGGCATTCGAATCAGCAAGACGCACAATTTATTTCTTGTGCTTAATTCATGTTATTCATTGTGCACAACTATTTCATGGCATTTACAAACTCTTGTGGAAATCTGCTATGTGCGCAATTCATGTTCTTGCATTCTAAGAATCTAAAGTGCTAGAATTCTGGATGTTATATTCTATGTGCATGTAAGGTCTTTAGTACAATTCCTATTGTTTTCCAAGGAATGTTTGGATTGCCTTTATCCTCATGTAATGAGGCCGTGTTTGTTCTGGGACATTGTTCTGAAGGTTCTTGTATTCCTAGAACAGTAAGTTTCAATTCATGAAAATTCCATATCAAACATTGTACTAACCATTTTTGATTCTTTTCCATGTACCGAGATTTAGTGAGGCCTAATTAGAGTCTAGTTCTAGGCCATTCATGTTTCCTTAGCCTAGGTATTATTTCATGTTCCGAGTATCACAGAACTCTAGATTCAACAGAGTGTTATTTCATGTTCCGAGTATCACTGAACTCTAGACTCAACAGAGTGTTATTTCATGTTCCGAGTATCACTGAACTCTAGACTCAACAGAGTGTTATTTCATGTTCTGCGTATCTCTGAACTCTAGATTCAACAGAGTGTAATTTCATGTTTCAAGTATCACTGAACTCTAGACCCAACAGAGTGTTATTTCATGTTCTGAGTGTCATAGAACTCTGGACTCAATAGAGTATTATTTCATGTTCCAAGTATCATTGAACCCTAGATTCAACAGAGAGTTTTTATGAATCTAAATGTGGTTTTGAATCTGATGTTGTGTTGTTTAATCTTTTGCTTCCCACAGGTCTCCTTCCCCGCTGAACTCAACAGAGTGTATTTCATGTTCCGAGTATCACTGAACTCTAGATTCAACAGAGTGTTATTTCATGTTCCGAGTATCACTGAACTCTAGACTCAACAGAGTGTTATTTCATGTTCCGAGTATCACTGAACTCTAGACTCAACAGAGTGTTATTTCATGTTCTGAGTATCTCTGAACTCTAGATTCAACAGAGTGTTATTTCATGTTTCAAGTATCACTGAACTCTAGACCCAACAGAGTGTTATTTCATGTTCTGAGTGTCATAGAACTCTGGACTCAATAGAGTGTTATTTCATGTTCCAAGTATCATTGAACCCTAGATTCAACAGAGAGTTTTTATGAATCTAAATGTGGTTTTGAATCTGATGTTGTGTTGTTTAATCTTTTGCTTCCCACAGGTCTCCTTCCCCGCTGTTCCCTTCCTAATCCCCTTTTCCCCACTTGGGCTCTCTTAGACTCTGTGACATTCTAATTAGAGTATTGGAGCTGTCTTGTGGTAGACGTGTTGGGAACGTGCGCAGACCCCGAGGATCTGGAGATTCTTACAATAACTTCATAGCAATATTCTTCATTGTTTATAGCTCAAAGCCAATTAGTATATGCAGGGTAGCCTTCTTCGTGAAAGTATGGCTCACTACTGGATGTATGACTTCACCAGCCACCCAATATCTTTGAGAAATTGAAATGATTCAATTTCCTTTTGCCTAACTTAGATATTTTTAATCTTAAAATTAAGAGTGTTAATGCAATTCATTGTTAAAATAAATAGTTTCCTTTTCACTGCAATGGATTTCTCCACAATTAAATGTGTTTTGTTTCAGTTTAGCACTATGGTGTTGAAAAGAAAGATTTGTTATAGTACATTTCCAGGTACTCAGTTTTTAAAGTGTTTAGAGATAATGGGCCAGATGTATCATCACGGCCCTTTGCTATTCGGGAATTGCGATTTCTTAAAAATGTTTAAGAAATCGCTATTTCCGACTCGCAAAGTGCCATGTATCACATTTGCGATTCGGTAATAGCGATTTCTTAAAAATCGCAAATGCTATTACCGAGTCGCAAATTGCGATACCGGCCCCATTCGCAGCTATGGGCCTCTAGGCCCATAGCTGCGAATTTTTTGCATTTCCAAAATTGCGATTTCTGAACCAGAAATCGCAATTTTGGAAATGCAAAAGCCCAGGGTGCTGGGGGCTAAAGGCCCCCTCTGCTGCACCCCAAAATTTTTTTGGGGGACATGTAAGGTGCACACATGCCAAAAGGGCATGTGTGCTTTACATTTTCAATTTTAAAATGCATTTTAAATGCATTTTTTAATTTTGCACCAGGTTACCACCTGGTTTCATGTCATGGTATTTTGCATGTGCAAAATGCCATTCTGCGAAAAATCGCAATTTGCGATTTTTTGCAGCAACGCCTTGCGATGTGGATTTTGCGAATCGCAAATTGCGACTCGCAAAACCAGGTCGCAATGCAAGAAATCGCAATTTTAGCGATTTCTTATTTGTGGTCTGCGAATTCCTTTCATGCATCGCAGACCACTTTTTTGCACTCGCAAACTGCCGAATTTTGCGATTCACACCGTTTGCGAGTGCAAAACTTTTTCCTACATCTGGCCCAATATTTCTAATAGTCTCCCTCCTTGTACGACTATACAAGAAAGACAAATTCACCTGCTTCTTTTTGGATGTATATTCTTAATACGTAATCGCATGTTTGAGATCATTTTCATTTTCATTTTTTACATCCACAAGCTTATTCTGAGAGGAAACTGTGGTTGAAAATATGGACTAAGGGGGAAACCACATACAATCATTCAACTATGGCTGATTATTTGAACTTGGAAAAAAGCCATAAAATCCCTTGGATTTTATATATATATATATATATATATATATATATATATATATATATATATATATATATATATATATATATATATATATATATATATATATATATATATATATATATATATATATATATATGGTTCTCTCCCAGGAAGCCTGCCCCAATCTTCACACTGTTCTTAAGGCAATTCTGAGAGACGGCACAAATCCAGTTGCCTTTCAAAAGGGATTTAGTATTTCATTCAATAAAGTGCAAGATGCCACAAAGAAAACCTGGCCTACGTGCTTCGACTGGGCTATATATATATATGTATATATATATATATATATATATATATATGATCAGTATGTGTCTGGAACTAGATGCACTGTTTCAGAAGCTGAGGACCTTTAGGGACCGTTTCTGTAGATCATTGTTTAAATTATTCTCTACCAAATGTGCAGAGGAAAGACTGGACAAAATTTTGAGAATGCCCATGGCCGTTGCCTATGCACAAATTAGTATCTGTATGGGCATTGAGCCTCATCTATTATGGATCAGTAACATAAAACACAGGTATTTGCTAGTAAGATTACGCTTGAGTACTGTTCACTTTCTCGTCGCACACTCAAGGCCAAACATGTTGCTGCAACTTTGCCTGCCTGACCCTGTGATGGACCTTCTGCAGAGAGCACTATGCACTTAACCCTCTTCTGCAAATTTTATTCTTCATTATGGTCTCTGTTTATTTTGCCATTACTTAAGCAAGCTGGCTTAAGGCAGTGGAAAGCGGCCGTGGATTTTCTGCAGAAGCTGTCAATTGTGAACCTAAGTTCTTTGATTGCAGTCTTTATACAGAGGGCTATATGCCTACAATCTGCTCTTGTTTTATGAAATTGCACTTTTGTTGGTTGCTAGTTCTGATATTTGATTTATACATGTTGTGATGTGTATATGATTTTATATGAGGATGGTTTTAATGAGTGATTACCTATATTTTAACTCTTTTTATAATATTTTGTTAATAGTTTTATGCTGATTAGATAATGAATATTGCAAGAATCAACTGCATCGGACTGTAGCATTTTATTTTATTGCTGCTTCTGTGACCTGCCCTGAATATACCTACAGGTGTGTTTTTTTATCCACACAAAGCTGTATTGTTCCAAAATAGTGAGTCATAAAGGCTTTAGTAATCTAATGTGTTTATTACAATGTCTTATTGCAGTCTGTTTACTGCTTGTTATGCATATAATATTTTATGCTCTGGTTCAACTTATCACTTGTTCCTTTGATCCTAGGGGATCCTTTTCTTATTACATTCTGTTTAATGCGTGTTATGCATATTATATTGTATGCTCCATTTCAACTGATCACTTGTTCCTTTGGTCCTATGGGATCTAGTTATATCTAGGAATATGTATTTTTGTTTGTAATGTTTTCTATGTAATTGCACTTTTATGATTTTAACAAAAATCAAATAAAATATTGAATTGACAGTAATTGGAAACTCGTTTTTTTACTTTGGAGACATTTAATATTACTCTTATCATTCCTTTTTACATCATCTGCTTTGCCCTGCGGAAGGTGTGGCTACCTTTTCTCTCATACCTTTGGAGTACATTTTTTTTTTTTCAGGTAATGTTTTAAAGGTATTGTGGTAACTTTGAGCGTACCTGTACCAAAAAATAATAATGGAAATACTGTGTGAAAAATGCTGCGAAGTATGTCAAAACGTGCAGAGATGTCAACAAAGCAGTGTCTGCATTTTTAAAAGATCACAACATGTCCTCCATGTATCAGCTGCTCAACATTATCGGGGTCATTACCGCACTCCTGCGGCCCCCATCACGACATCCCATGCTGGGCCGGCGGGCGCAAACCAAGTTTGCGCCCGCCGGCCCAGCGGGGATGAGGCCGCAACATAGGAGCCGGCTCCTAATGGAGCCGGCGGTGTTGCGGCCGTGCGACGGGTGCAGTTGCACCCGTCGCGCTTTTCACTGTCTGCTATGCAGACAGTGAAAAGCTGGCCGGGGCCCTGTTAGGGGGCCCCAGGACACCCCTTACCGCCAGCCTCTTCCTGGCGGTGCAAACCTCCAGAAACAGGCTGGCGGTAGGGATGTCATAATCCCCAGGGCAGCGCTCCCTGGCGGATTATCACCGCCGGGGCTAAAACGGCGGGAAACTGCCGACCCCGGCAGTGCGACCGCGGTGCTACCGCCGCTGTCGAAATAAGGGCCTCCGTACCGCCAGCCTGTTGGCGGTACGGACGCTACATTACCCCTGGCGACCACCTATGTTTTTAAACAGATCCCTTTTTCATGCTGATGGTGTCCATTTCACTACAACTGGCAATTACATCTTCAATAACATGCACCAACTCCTACTGCAAAATATCTAAATCGAAAATAATCAGTTATAATATAACGTTATTTTAGGAGCCAACCTAACAGGAGCATCAATATATAGCAATAAGTATGAGTTTAAAAAAAAAACTTTTACGGTACCGCAGTACTTTCTAGAGTCCCACGCGGTCGTTCTCCATAAATAAAAATAAACACATTACTACATCTCCAAACTTTCAACTATACAGATTGCAACTATAGCAAACTCTGTACAATTACAAGTACAAGGATAATCCATTTATTTACACTCAGTTTTAAAATGTATTTCATAACACAGTAAAAGAGCTGTATAAAACAACTTGGCTGTAATTAATCTTTTTAGATGTTCTCACTAGCGAATCAGATTATCCCCTGTCATCAAAATGTACTGGGGTAGTACAGCTGTACTCCTGTAGCCCAGATATAGCTAAAACAAGTACCTTATAATGTAAGATTTACTTTATTTGCTTGCAGTTACCGCTGGACCAAATGCTGCACAACTTTTAGTACTCCCAAAATGAAATGGGGGCAGCAAGTCTGCAAATTTTCATACACATTCGTCAAATGGGTGTAAAGTTACAAAGGAAAAAAAAGTCACCAAAATCTCTTTCTCTGCTCACCCTAACTATAACTACAGAATGGTTATCACCACTTTGTAATCTATCTATCTATCTATCTATCTATCTATCTATCTATCTATCTATCTATCTATCTATCTATCTATTGTCACTGAATAAAACAAAGGTTACAGGGATTCTATAGTTAGGTTCTGAATTTACGTGTACACAACCATAGAAATTCAGCTGTTATAGTTAGAGTTATTTCAAGTAATTATAACTTGTGCCCTAATATAACTTTAACTTGTGCCCCCTATGGATACCCACCTATGAGGGGGGTCTGCATGGCCACTATCCAATATGAAAGTAAAGCCACAATGAGGTGGTGGTCCCGTGGCTCAAAAGTGGCTTAGGAGGGGGTCAGGGTATTTCTATCCTGTCCCATTTTGTTTATTTTTACGTTATTTTTACAGACTCAAGTCCAAGTCCCAAACTGACTGCCAACACTTCCTGGTTGATGTGTTGGCAGCCATTTAGATATCAGCACAGGTACTGCTGAATCTACGGAGGTGCTGTGTCCTAGATATCTATATTTCTTTTTTCTTTACTATCTCGAAAACTACTGAACAGATTTACACTGACTAATACAAAAGGGCTTTTTCTGGACCAAGAGCCAAATTTAGTGTATTTCCATGGGCTTTTTTATGCCCCAGGGACCACCTTCTCCCCAGGCTTAAATAAATACTAATGGGGGCCCGCAGACCCCCCCCTGGGCCTGGGGGGCCACCACTTCCCGAGCCCAAATATATATTGGAATATGGGAGGGGGCCACGTGGTCCACCTCCCAGGCCATTTAGGGCCCCAGTGGCCACCACATCCACAAGGCTGGCCCGTGCTATTTGAAGGAAGGGGCCACACTCTCCTGGAGCCATTAATTGCCCTTGGGACCACCACCCCTCAGGGCCAGCTCCTGCTATCTCCTGAGGTGCCCTCCCTTCGGAGATAGCTGTTTTATTCTGCTTGGTGAGGGCTGACAGCTCCAATCATGAGCAAATATAAATCTGCTTCCAGCAAGCAGGATCTGTCAATCTACTGTCGCTTGCATATTTAGCAGCCCCATGTGGAGAAGCAGTGCTGGCTCCCACAGAAGGTGGGGGTGGCTGGGACCATGAGGACCTTGAGGCGCCCTCTGCAGTCCCCAACGGTGCACACTGGGTGCCCTGGGTGGGGTCAGGGCACCCAGGTGCTAGTGGGGAGCCCCAGGGGATGGTGTCTCTAGGTCTGAAATCGGCCCAGGGATGGGGACCATGTGGCATAATGTATTTGATCCCAGGGAGGTGGTGATGTTCACTGGCCCTGGGAGTCCACGTCCTCCTACATTTTGTTGTTGTTTGTCCCCAGGGAATTGGTGGTCCCTGTGGCATAGTGAAGCCCAGGAGGGGGGGGGGTGCGTTCAGCTCTGCTCCTTCTTTAAATTAAAGCCCTTGGGAGGTGGTGGTCCCTGGGGCTCAAAGAGCCCAATGGAGGGAGGCCTTGGGTCCCCCTTCCTTTATAAGAATAAAGTCCCCGGGAGGAGGTGGTCCCTGGGGCTCATAAGAGAGACAGGAGGGGTGGCCTTGTGTACTCCCCTCCTTTCATTTTTATATTGTTCCATCTGGGGGCTTAGTTAAAAACAGGCATGGAAGCCCACACTTTTTTCTTTTTTAAAGATTTGCTGTGAATTCGGTGTGAATTCCTTACAACATTTAAAAAAAAAGCTTTTTTGCCGTGGCAGTGTCCAAGGGGGACACCAGTACCAAGGCTAGGGGTTCAGAGTATTTCTACCATGCCCCTTTTTCTTTTCTTTTCCAGGGCCGTGTGTGGGGCAGGTTTGATTGCCTAATGGGCTATGCATGCCATGGGATTTGGTGCTTATAGGGGGTCGGCCCAGGGCAGGGCCAGCGTCCAAACACCCACAGCACATGTTCGAAGATCATGCGTAGCGCAGGGTTTGGGGCTTATTGGAAGTTGGTTGCAGGGCCTTGAGTTGGTACTTGTAGAGTACTTGTAGAGGGGAGGCCCCAGCACAGGCCCTGCAACCAACCACCACCGTGTGTCGGTGGTTGGATTAACGCAAAGTAATTAAAATTACTTAACGTTTAAAAAAATAGAAATTCACTGAAAAAAACAAAGGTTACAGGGACTTTATAGTTAGGCTCACATTTTATTTGCACAAAACCATAGAAATTCAGCAGTTATAGTTATGGTTAGCTCAAGTAACTATAACTCACACCCTAAGGTAACTATGACTCACGCCCTCACCATGCACTGCTAATTACCCTACATATTACTACACTCATAACATCTTTGATAACATCATTGATAATATCAATGTAATAGTTGCAGTAAAATTATTTAGGAGAAAATTGTGCATGGCAGGGGCACTAGCTATAGTTACCATAGGATACAAGTTATAGTTACTTGAGCTAACCATAAGTATAACTGCTGAATTGTTATGGTTTTGTGTGAGTAAAATGTTGATCTAACTATAGCATCCCTACAACCTTTGTTTTTTTAAGTGAACATATATATATATATATATATATATATATGTATATATATATATATATATATATATATATATATATGTTACAATGTTAATGTTTTGAAGTAAAAAAAAAAAATCACCAGCTATAGTTAGCACCACTAATATAATTTGAATCCTCACCATACACTGCTTATGACCTTACATATAACATCACTCCTGACATTTTCTATGACTTAATTTATGACATCACGGATGACATCTCAAATTATATCACTGATGACATCTCAAATTACCTAATTGATGGCATCACTAATGACATCATCAAACTTTGTTTTCCTGCATGCAGGTGTACAAATTACTATAGCACTACAGGTCTGACGGTAGTTACAAAAAAGCTCAGAACAAGATCAGTCACCATTTCTACAAACACAAAAACAACTCTCTTAGGTTTTGAAAGCAAGCATTATATGCAACATTAACCCTATGTCATAAACTTTATAGGAGGCATAGTTCACATTATCAATCAACCACAGATATTAGGAAACCCTCATTGCACAAGTAGTTCATTATCTAAACAACTGGTCAAAGAAAGCTAAAATAGTGAAGTCCAATTCCCACACAAATGCCCTACTAGGGACTGATTTTATCTGTATCATACCTCAGACACACATCGAAGCTACATTAAGAAATAAAGTTCTGAGAACTGTAAACAGTGTTTAGTCTATGAACAGTGTTGATACTATACCACCCTGTTTGTAAACAGTGAAATTCGCATGGGAAATACACCAAACAGTATTCAAAAGAATCTACTAAGAACAGTGTGTATTGTATGCAACATGTGTCAAAAAAGACACTACTTGTTAAAAAAAATACAAGGTCTGGAGGTGCTAAAGATCATATTACCTGCACCCTTCATACTGTATACTTTACAGACAGTCCATCTTCTGAAGCAAAAGAAGCAAACATACATATATTAGTATCTGGTGCACACACTCTTATATTTTAAGCAAGGCCACTGGAATTATGTGATTGTGCAGCCTCTGTGATTTCCGCATAACTACAGATTTTGCTGCACTTTCCACATATTCCATCATGTGCTGCTTAATCTGCAGATTTTAACCAAAAATTGTATTTGTAGCTCAAACGGTTCAAAAGTTACTAATCGTGCAGCAACAAGTGTTGTCGCGCAGTGAAAGGCCCTTTGCAAAACTGGGCATCTTATTGCTATGTTTGGGTATTAAAATAGTACTAACGAGGTGCAACCAATGCCCAGACAATGTTATAAAGTTTAAATATGTTGAAATAATGAAGTAATATTACAAAATGTCCTGCATTATGCCACATAATTTGCCTTTACCTGCAGCACAATTTACTAAACCCTGCCGCATAATTTGGCTCTCTCATGCCACTTAATTACAGTGGCCCTGTAAATTATTATCCTGGCACGATTCTCTCTAATAACTCAAAAATGCTTACAAAGGTTAATATCGACTTTATAGAGTGTTTTTCCTGTTGGAAAGTTTTTCTGTAGAACCAAAAAGTTGTGTAGACCATAAAAACACAACTCAACTGTTCCTTGCTCTTAGAGTTACTCTTCAGTGCCAAGACCTATAACTTGCTCAATAGTTCTACACATGTATGGTGGACTAGGTGTACATGCATTTTTTACACACTTAGAACCATTAGCTAGAACCATTAGACCTAGGCTATACTAAATTAGGTAGAAAACTATTACCTTCTGCCTCTCTCCTCCTTTTGCTTTGCTTTGCTCTCTGCTCTGCTTCACTTCTGTCCCTTAGTGCTCCTTTTTCTTTGCTTTGCTCTCTGCTCTGCTTCACTACTGTCCCTTAGTCCCTTAGTGCTCCTTTTGCTTTGTTTTGCTGTCTGCTCTGCTTCACTACTGTCCCTTAGTCCCTTAGTGCTCTTTTTGCTTTGCTTTGCTCCCTGCTCCGTCCCTTAGTGCTTCTTTTGCTTTGCTTTGCTCTCTGCCCTGTCCCTTAGTGCTCCTTTTGCTTTGCTTTGCTCGCTGCTCTGTCCCTTAGTGCTCCTTTTCCTCATTTCTCTCTCACTCTGCTCTCTCTCTCACTTTCGCTGTCCTGCTCTCTCTCTCTCCCCCACTGCTGCTGCCCTGCCCCCTTTTCGGCCCTGCCCCCTTTTTCGGCCCGCCCCCTTTGCCGTGCCGTTTTTTGTCCCCCTCCTGCCTTCCATCTGTCCGCTCCCCCCCACCTCCCTACTTAATGGCAGCTGCTGCGTGGCCATGCCGCTGACGTGCCAAAGGCAAGCCCGTCTGCGCCTGTCCATGCCTGAAGTGCGCAAAGCACCAGAACCCCTGGTTCCCGTCCTCCTCACCACTGCCACGCATGTCTTCAGTACGACGCCACCACCCTCTGCGCCCTCAACACCGGCTGCTCTCCCGTCTGCCTTCAAGCCTCCCCGCAGACCACCCACGGACCCTTCTCCTGTCGGAACTGCACCTTCACCAGCCTCCAAGCCAACGACCCATATACCAAGGCAGGACACAACCATCTCAGATGTATCCTCCTCAACACCTGCTCCGTCCACAAGCATGCAGTAGAGCTATGGAATCTACTCGACTCAGCCTCCCCAGACATCGCCTTCCTGAGACCTGGATGAACCCCTCCTCAGTGCCTGACATCGCCATAGCCATCCCGGACGGCTACAAGATCACCCGCAGTACCAGGAGGAGGCATCGCCATCATCCACAAGAACACCCTCAGGATCACGACCAACACAGAAGACACCCTCAGCACCGCCGAGCACCTGCACTTCCAAATCCACACTGACCCAAACACCACCCTCCGTGGGACCCTCGTCTACTGGCCCCCTAGCCCACGACAGCAGTTCAGCGACTCCATTACCGACATCATCAGCACACACGCTCTCGCATCCACTGACTACATACTCCTCGGGGACTTAAATTTCCACCTCGAGAACACCAACGACAACAACACCGCCACCCTGCTCAACACCTTCTCCAACCTCGGCCTCAAACAGCTCATCACGACACCAACCTACTCCGCAGGACACACACTCAACCCTATTTTCTCCGTCAGCAATCACGTCTCTTTCAGCCACACCACCGAACTCCACTGGACAGACCACCGTTGCATCCACTTCTCCTTCAAGAAACCCACAACACACCACCACCCACAACGGATCCCAAGCCGCAGTTGGAACAAGGTCACTGTAGACCAACTTATTGCGACCCTCTCCCATAACCCACCCATCGACACCACCGACACTGATGGAGCTGCCCGCAACTTCAGGCTATGGGTCAACACCTGTGCCAGTACCCTTGCCCCAATCAAGAATCCGTTGAACAGATGCACCGACAGAAAGGCCTTCTGGTTTACCGCCAACCTCCACGAATCTAAGCAAAGCTGCTGAAGACTCGAAAGAAAGTGGTGCCAAGATCAGACTCTGGACAACCTCACAGCCTTCAAAAATGCCATCCGCAGACACCATCAACTCATCTGAGCTGCCAAGAGAACCACCTTCAAAGACCAAATTAACAACAAGACACACAGCCACAAGGAGCTCTTCAACGTTGTTAGGAACTCTCCAACCCCAGCTCCAACGCCAACGACATCCCGCCATCCCAAAACCTCTGCGACTCCCTAGCCTCCTACCTCCGCCACAAGATTGCAGACATCCACGACAGCTTTAGCAACCAGATCCCCGCGGCAACCACCAACACCACAGATCCACCTCCGACCAACCTCCTGCTGTCCTGGACCCCATCAACGACACCATCGAAATCATGAACACCAACCACTCCAGCTCTCCATCTGACCCCTGCCCTCACCACATCCTCAACCAAGCAAGCTCCATCATCGCACCCCAACTACGGGAGATTATCAACAGCTCCTTCGAGTCCGTCACCTTCCTGGAGAGCTGGAAACACGCCGAGATCAACGCCCTTTTCAAAAAACCCAAGGGAGACCCAAAGGACCTCAAGAACTTCCGGCCTATCTCTCTGCTCCCCTTCGCGGCAAAAGTCATTGAGAAGGCTGTCAACAGACAACTAACCCACTTCCTTGAGGAGAACCGCACCCAGGACCCTTCCCAATCCGGATTCCGCAACAACCACAGCACCGAAACTGCCCTCATCGCCATCACCAACGACATCAGAACCATACTGGACAGTGGTGAAACCGCGGCCCTCATCCTCCTGGATGTCTTGGCCGCATTCAACACCGTCTGCCACCACACCCTGCGCTCGCGCCTTAGCAGTGCTGGAATCCGCAACAGAGTCCTGGACTGGGTCACCTCCTTTCTCACCGGCAGAATCCAGAGAGTCCACCTCCTCCCATTCTGCTCGGAGGCTACCAAATCATCTGCGGCGTACCCCAGAGTTCGTCCCTCAGCTTGACCCTCTTCAACGTCTACATGGCCCCACTCGCTAACATCGCCCAATCTCACAACCTCAACATCACCTCATACTACGACGACACTCAGCTGATCCTCTCCCTCACCAAGGACTCCGCCAAGACCAACTTCCATGAAGGAATGAAGGCCATCGCCGAATGGATGAAGAGCAGCTGCCTCAAACTCAATTTCGACAAGATGGAAGTCCTCATCTTCGGCTCCACCCCCTCCACATGGGATGCCACTCTCGGAACCGTTTTGACTCCCACCGACCACGCACGCAACCTAGGATTCATCTTGGACCACTCACTATCCATGACCCAGCAAGTCAACGCCATCTCCTCCTCCTGCTTCAACACCCTCTGCATGCTCCAAAAAATCTACAAATGGATACCCACTGGAACCAGAAGAGCAGTCACCCAAGCCCTCGTAAGCAGCAAACTGGACTATGGCATTCCCTCTATGCAGGAACCACGACCAAACTCCAGAAGAGGCTGCAGCGCATTCAGAACTCCTCCACAAACCTCATCCTGGGCATCCCCTGCCACTGCCACATTACAGACCACCTGAAAAACCTGCACTGGCTCCCAGTCAACAAGAGAATCACCTTCAAACTCCTCACCCACGCTCACAAAGCATATGCACAACACCTGACCTGAATACCTCAACAGACGACTCTCCTTCTACACCCCAACCTGTCATCTCCGCTCTGCCGACCTTGCCCTCGCAATTGCCCCATGCGTCTGCAGAACTACAACCGGCAGTAGATCATTCTCGCACCTCGCTGCCAAAACGTGGAACACTCTTCCCACCCACCTGCGCCAGACCAAAGACCTCCTTACCTTCAGGAAACTTCTCAAGACCTGGCTGTTCGAGCAGTAGCAGTACATCCCTCCACCCCCTTATCACCCCCCCTCCTCAGCGCCTTGAGACCCTCACGCATGAGTAGTGCGCTTTACAAATTTCTGATTGATTGATTGATTAGGAGTCATCTGCCACTACGTAAACTGTAAAACAAACTAGCACACTCAGCAGATGATGTCATCAGTTATGTTATCAATGATGTGATCAGTGATGTCATCAACAAAGTCCTTTGAGATGTCATGTGTGATGGCATAAATTTTGTGATGAACTTGCTATGAGTGATGTCATATACAAGGTCATATGCAGTGCATGGTGGGAGCGCAAGTTATAGTTAGTGCTGCTAACTATAACTGATGAATTTCTGAATTTGTTTTAACTTCAAAACACAATACTGTCACAGAGAAATTCATGTAACTATAACATTTGTTGTTTTCAATGAATTTCTAGATTTTTTAAGGTAAATTAATTATTTATGTGTATCTATGTATGGTATAATGATTTTTGTAATATATGTAGAGTTTAGATCTGATTTTGTAAAAATATGTTTTTTTGTTGTAAAATAACAGGGTATGGTTTATACTTTGCAAAATGTTTGTAAAATACCTGTGAGTATTAAGCAGATAAATATTCAATATTTCAGTAGTAAATGTATATTTGCTCAATTCAATTCAGATACGTGATACCAGAAATCTATTTTTAAGGTGCCATAACTCACACAAGAGCCTCTAACCTGTTAGCTGTGAGCCTCTCACAAGAGATTGTAACTGCTCCAGAGAGCCAGGGAGTCAGTTCCTCGTATGCAGTATGAGAAAGCAGTGCTTCCTTGTTTCCTCTCATGAACCTCTCGAGAGATCATACATTTTATAATGGAATTTGCATTTACACTGAATATATCCTGATGTAGTATGTAAAATGTATATAAAGCATATTTGTTTTTTATTTATTTAGTTTATTACAGATTTGGACAGTACATGGCTGCCATAAGGCTTTCCAGCACTAGATGAGTAAAAGACTGCATCCAAGGACCATTACATGCAGGGGTCAAGAAGCCAACTAGTGTACATACAGCCAGGTTTTGAGTAGTTTCCTGAAGGTGGTTCCATCAGACTCATTTCTTAACTGAATCGGCATTGAATTCCAAAGTTTAGAGGTCAGATATGAGAAGGATCTTCCCCCCATCTGGTTCTTTGGATTATTGGCACCCTCAAAAATTTGGCATTGGAGGACCTTAAAATCCTACTATGGCGGTAGGGGGACAGAAGGGCCTTAATCAAGGTGTGTGCGAGGCACAATGTCTTACATTTTATTTTTTCTTTCTTATTCTTTATGCTAACAGTGTGTTTAGTTTAATGAAAAGCAATCCATTATATAATTGTGAGGAAAAATAAATCACTTAGATTTATGAAAAAACCCTTGTGGTATATGTGCATTAGACCAACATTTGTACACAACACACACATTGATACACATTTAAGTTCAATCATCATATAGTCATTATCTTTGATAGGCCACATAACGACAATGAAAATGAACTTCAATTGTATTCTACCTATTTATATTTACATACATGTTTTCAAATATTGTTTGTTCTAGAACTTTGGTAGTAGGAATATAAAATGGGAATTTTCCAAGGTAATCTTTGCTTTACTGTAAGAGTAAATTCAGTCCAGCCAGAGGAATTTTAAGGTAGACTGTGCAGTGACCAGGGTTGAGTGAGTGTCCACGGTGGAAAACAAT
The DNA here is from genome assembly GCF_031143425.1 of Pleurodeles waltl. Taxonomy (NCBI): domain Eukaryota; kingdom Metazoa; phylum Chordata; class Amphibia; order Caudata; family Salamandridae; genus Pleurodeles; species Pleurodeles waltl. The sequence continues at coordinate 679,685,462 of NC_090439.1, forward strand.
AGCCATAGTGGCATATGTTTTCTTATAAATTGATATTTGACCAGCTTTAAAGTTGGTCATCAGTATTGATTGTGTTTCCACAAGCTCTGCATCTTTGCAGCATGAGATTGAAATGCTTTGAACTGTGTCTTGCAATCAATCTAGACAACAGTTCTGGTGTGCACTCTAGGTAGAAGGTGTTCTGTACATCTTTCACAAATAGTTTTTCAAATGACACTGATTTGCAGTGAGGTCCTGTAAGGTACACAAATGGCTTAGATTGAATGTCTGTTCTGCCTGAATAGTGACAATTTACTCATTCTTGGTTCTATGCATAGTTTGTTGCAAGTAAATCATTAACTTGAATTCCCTCATTTTCTAACACATATAGCACTATCAATAAAACACTTGTGTATCTTGTTGCACGTTAAAAGTGAACTGTGTAGGGTGTGGGAAGAAACTAAGCCCTACTCACAACTCTTACAAAGCCAAAGGGTGTAAACAATACACTCTTACAAACCCCATCTTCAGTAATACTCCTTCCTGCAATAGCAAGTATGCATACTGCAGTCTACTTAAAGATCTACTCCTATCCACTGTTCATGATCCCGCAAGAGTCTTGCAAGATCATAACTATATTGGGGGAAAACAGGAATGAACCACGTACTCATCAAAGTCCTTATCTCATACAAAAACAATGACCACAATATTCATTCCTACTAGTGGAGTGTATTCAGAGGTCATCTATCCCTTCTTACTATTCATGATCCCTCGAGAGTCCCACAAGATCATAAAAATGAGTTAAAAACAATATACATTTACCACATTTATCACAGTAGTTATCTCTTAGACATCTCCCCTCTAAATCTAGGGGGAGTGCATGTCTTTATATTGCTCTCTTATATGGCTTTTATACTTAATTTCCATAATACCTTAGGTTTTTCATGGTAAACAGTAATAGCTGCCATTTAATTTCTAACATTCCAACAGCCAGCTAATCAGAGCACTCACTCTCACGATGCTCACGGGAGCCTCTGGCTCCTGCGAGAACATGAAGCATCACGGGAAAACAGACCTCTCGAAATTCACCAGTTTTAGTTAGCATCACTAACTATAACTTGCATCCCCCAAACACTGCTTATGATCTCACATATGCCATCACTCATAACATATTCTATGACATCTCAAGTGACATCACAGATGACATCATTCATGAGGTCTGTTTTCCCACATAATTCTCATTAATTAGTGTCATCAAAGATACAACTCCTGTAGATGTTGAACGCAAGCATAATGTGCAACATTGACTCTATAGCATACACTTTTCAGGTAAAATAGTTCACAATAACAATCAACCAGAGATATAAGGAAAATCCTCATTGAGTACAGTGTTTAATCCTTATACAACTTTTCAGAGCAAGCCAAAAAAAAGGAATGCCAGTTCCAAAACAAATGGCTTACTACAGACAGCTCTTATCTGTATCACCCCCTGACATCCACTCAAACCTACAATGAAAAATGAAGTTGCTATCAATTGAGATCTGGATACTTTAAACAGTGTTTACTATATGGAGAGAGTTTTTTCTGTACCACACTGTTTACAAACAGCGAACCTCTCATGAGAAATACACCACTATTAAAAAGAATCTACTAAGAATAGTGTACACTGTATGCAACAGTTGTCCAAAAAGACACTGTTTGCGAAAAATAATGAAGATCTGAAGGTGCTAAAAATCATACTACCTGCCCCCTTTGTACTGTGGTGAAACCTTTACTGGGAGCCCATTTCTAAAGCAAAACAAGCAAACATACATAGGTTAGTACTTGGTGCACACAGTAGAACACAATTAACAGAAGCCAACTGTCACCTGCTAAGAGAGTTACTCTTGAATATAAAGATTTATAACGTGTTTAATACTCTGCACAGCTATGAGGCATTAGGAACCTACGTGTTTTCTAAGCACTTACACCCATTAGCTGGACCCAAGCTGTACAAAATAAGGTAGAAAAGTAAAAAGGTAGTTACGAGCCACTATGTGAGTTAACACACTAATTGGCTGATGTTATCAGTGATGTCATCAGTGATGACATTTAAGATGTCATTAGTGATGTCATAGACTATGTCATGGAACATGTCATGTGTGATTTCATGTGAGGTCATAAGCTGTACATATCGAGGTGCAAGTTATAGTTAGTGCTGCTAACTATAACTGTGTGGATTTGTGTTTTTTTGTAGTTCAAAATGTTAAAGTAATTGACAAATTCACCTGACTATAATCTTACTTTTGTTTTTTACATTGAATTTCTAAGGTTTTTCTGAACAAAAACAGATCTTTTTATCACACCTAACTATAATGTTCCTAACTAACCTTTGTTATTGTCAGTGAATTTCTAGGGTTTTTTAACGTAAAGTAATATTTAATAACCCTATGTAAATGCAACCCACACTGCGCACACCCGCCAGGCCCCGCAGCCAACCCACTCTCCATAAAGCCTACCGCACAATACAAACAGCCTTTGGCCGTGCTCAATGGGGAGTTAGCCATAGGGCCTGGCACTGGGGGGCCCACCCGCCAGGCCTGTTTGTTTTTTATTAAATGGGAGGGGGTTAGATGCACCACTCCTCGAGCCTCTTCAGGCTGTGGGGACCCCATCCTCTGGGGCTCTGTATTTTTTAAAGGGAGTGGAACTGCACAGCCCCATGCCGAGCCGTTATCAGCCCCGGAGCCCCCATTCCCTAGAGCCACTTTTTTAAATAAAGGGAAAGTGGGCCACATGGGCCCCTCTCTGAGCCTTGCTAGGTCCTAGGGACCCATCCCACAGGGTCACTCTTTTAAATAAAGTGAAGGGGGAGGGGATGCCCCCCTCACTGGGCCGCTTTTGGCCCCTACGGATCCCATCACCCAGGGCCCTGCATTCTTTTGAGGAGGAGGAGGGCACGTGGCCCCCTCTTCAGGATGATTTTGGCCTCGAGTACCCCATCACAGGGCCCAGTGACATTCTGCAGGGGGAGGGGACATACGGGTCCCCTTCCCTGGGCCTAGTTTGGCCCCATGGCTCTTAAATGTAAAGGTGGGTGCTCTGGTGCCCACGTAGTGCACCCACCATGGTCTTGTTGGGGTCCATGAGGGGAGCCCCAAGCCCTCTGTGGCCTCAGCTGGTTCCCCGCTTACAGCCAGAACCAGCATGGCCCCCGTCCACAGGGAGCAGCTCTTAATGCTGCTCTCTGCGAGTGGGAGCAACATTTTGATCTGTTTCTCTTCCTGCATCACTGTTGGCATGTGAAACAGATCTAAAATCTGCTACCAGCAGGACGGAGCATTTTTGATGCTCCTGCCTGCTGGGAGCAGATGTGGTATTTACTAATGTTTGACAGTAGTTTTGAAAATGATCCCGCAAAGCGAGAGTAATCACAGGTTTCCATGCTTGCATTGCTGTGGGCAGGGAAACCACTACATCCCAGTGGTGGGCACCCCGGAACATAGCATCTGAGCCAGCCCCAGGGAATAGGGTTCCTGAGGCCATTAATGGCTCAGGGAGGTGGGCCATGTGACCCCCTCCCTTAAAGTAATTGTTCCAGGGTGTGGTTTCCCCAGGGCCTTCAGAGGCTTGAAGAGGTCGGCTGTGCAGCCCCTGACCCCATTTTGAACACTTTGGCCCTGGGGTGGGCTCCCCTGGGCCTTAGGAGGCTTGGTAAGGGGGCCCGCTTCTCATTTTACAAAATTTCAGCCCTGGGGTTGAGGACCCAGAGCTTCTCAAAGTTCAGGGAGGGGCAGCCACCTCCCCTTCTTTAATGACTTTGGTAGGCTACCTGGGTCCTCCAATGGCCAGGAAGGAGGGGTTGCACATTCCCCCCTTCCCATACCTAATATATTTGGCACCAGAGCGGGTTCCCAGGGGTGTCTGCATGCACGAAGAGGGGGGTCGTGCGGCACTCCTCCTCATATAATGTAATTTCGCCCCAGAGGTTGGGCTCCCTGGGCCTCTGCGTCTAGGAGAGGGTCCCCTCTCCTCTTTATAAAAGATTTTTTTTTTTAATGTTTTGATCCTGCAGGAGTCTATCTGGATCACAGCATTTTTTGCCATTTATTTTTTTATCTTGGCCCAGGGGGGTACCTCTAGATCCCCCAAATGAGGCCTAGGGGCTCAGGGTATCCCTAACCTGAACCCTTATATTATTTTTGTTTGTAACTTCAGGACAGAGGACTAAGGGCCAGATGTATGAAGCAGTTTTGAAGTCGCAAACAGCGAATCGGCCCGTTTGCCACTAGAAAAATGCTATTTGTGATGTACAAAGCCTAAACTGCAATTCAGTAACATGTTACCAAATCGCAGTTTGGGTTTTGCGATTCAGTATTGTGAAGGAGCGTGACAAGGACGTCCCTTCCTGATACCGAATCCAGATGGTATGGATGATTGTTTTGTGACCTGGAATGCGGTCGCAAAACAATCGCAGTTAGCACCAGTTTCAAACTGGTGCTACCCATTTGCAAACGGGAAGGGGTCCCCACCGGACCCTTTCCCCTTTGTGAATGGTAGCGAAAATATTTTTTCAGGGCAGGCAGTGGTCCCACGGAAACATTGACACTGTTGTACATCAGGTTTTGCGACTCGCAATTTGCGAGTTGCAAAACCTGATTTTTGTATATGTGGCCCTAAGTCCCCAAGCCATGTAATGGCTGCCAGCAACATTTTTCACATGTTGCTGGCAGCCAATTAGAGAACTTGCGGGAGTCTGACTCCCACGGGAGCGAGAAGGCCCAAGGGAAATAAAGCTACCTGGGCCAATTAGAATGTTCTATTTTTAAATTGGTTCTCCCTTGAGAGTCTCTTGAGACTCTTGCGGACCCAACTGCCAAAATATACAATTATTTTCAACTCAGAATTTGTCAAAAACTACTGAACGGATTTATACCAAATCACAAAAAGCTCAATCTGTGGACCAAGATCTAGCTTCCTGTCAAAACTGATGTAATTCAATTCAGCAGTTTTTGCTATAGCCCTGTCTAAATTTAGATTTTGCATTTTGGGACCCTCCTTTTTCTCATCCTCTGATTAATGGATCATCCCAAAATTTTCCTGAAAGAAGCTGAGGTGGATGAACTTTTTTTTAAAGAATATTTTATGAAATTTTGTCAAACGGGGCTTAAGTTATTAGCAAATCAAAAAATGCTTTTTCTATGGAAATGCAGACCGCCACTAGGTAGTTTATACATTCTTTATTAGCAATAGCATTTGGCAAGTGATATGTGGCCCTGATTTGGACCATGAATGCAAAAAATCTAGTTTAACATACGCAAACAGCAGTTATCAGAAATGTTGTAAGACATGGGAAAAGTGGGCCCTGGACCCAGGGCCCCAGCCTTTCAGGGCCCCTCCTGATGGAGTCAGCTTTGTTGTGCAGAGATCTTGCCCTTATGACACTGAATAATTCTTAAACAGATTGTTTTGAATACTGTTTTCCTTGAATGTATTTTTAATGTTGGTGATGTGTGAGAGTCTATTGCAGACATTTTGCAGATAAATGTGTTTATATTTTATGCAAAATCCATTAAAAAGTTTCTTTTAGATCAAAACAGGACCTCATATATGAGAATGGGAGGGTGTCACATAATTATTTGCAATAATATTAGTGAGCTACTGCTTTGTTACAATATGGAAAACACTTCATTATGCCTGAATATTAGATGCAAAAATATTAAGAATTTGGACAAGTGTGTCTGTGCACTGTTTGTGATCTGGCAAAAGAAGGCATGAAAGGGCTGAAATTGGATCATAAGTTCAAAGCTGTTCCAACAGGGGCCTGGAAGATACGTTTGGCCCAGGGCCCCCAAAATCCTTAAGATGTCTCTGGGGGTTAGGTCCATTTTGAAAACAGTAGTGCCTTTTGGCACAGTTTTACATGGCTTATGCCTCCAGGTGGTAACAACTTCTAGTAAATGCCTGCAGTGAAGGAAGGTTACCATCCCCAATGTTTGCTTGTCCTGAAAATGGTGTGAGTTGCATTTGCATTTATATTGATTTCTCCACTAGTGCCTCATCCGTCAGATGCAACACCTATACAAAAGCAAATCATATCAGCTTTAGAGAAAAACAGCAATAATAATGCTGTATCTCTTCAGGCTGCAGTAGAACAAGTAACCTGAGACAGTGATGAGACATTGTGGCTAGTCAATGCCCCTCACCAACCTCACCTCAGCTGGCACTTCTGCATGCCACATTCCAAACTCCACTTTAGAACAACACTCACACACTCTGTCTTACACATATGTGCATGACAGGAGAGGAAAGACTACCACACACCTTCCCTGTGATAACAACCACAACAATCACACATCAAGGTGACATAAACTATACTAAAAACACACAAGAACAACACAACCATGAGACACAGAAACAATCCCCCAATGAGACACAGACACTTAGGGCTAGATTTTCAAGGCCCTTGCATCTCCTTGTGGCACACTAGCATCATTTGTTTTTATGCTAATGTTGTGTTAAGGGGGCCATTCTCTGGCACCATATTTACGAAGTGGTGCAATGAGTGCATTGTGCCACTTTGTAACCCTTTGCGTTCCCCCGTTAGGAGGCCCAGAAAAATGCTGCAGTGAAATGTACTAGATTTTACTGCGTCATTGTTTCCGTCATTTTTAATGCCTGCACGGGGCAGACATTAAAGTGACAGACCCATAGTAACCTAGGGGCCTCCCTAGTGCTTTGCTTCACTAGTACCAAAATGTATGGCGCTAATGCTGCTAAGCACCACAATACTGTAAATATGATGCAACAATGGTGTTGTTAGGTGATGTAAGGGCAACACAAGGAAAGTGGAGCATCAGGTTTTATGCACCACTTTCATATAAATCTGGGCTTAAAGAACTCCTCCTAACAAGAACAGAATATACACAATTAGCAAGGAAACTCTGAGGAACTAAACTATGACAAAATCCATATACTTCTCAGGACTTCGTCTTGTATGGGAACTTGCATCTACCTGTCATTTCTCCTATACCTGATACTATCTCTTCTGTTCTCCCTCTGGCGCAACATCATCATACCTCACTACAGAAGTGGCTGGGTTTTCTACCTGCAAAACTAGGACTACATTGCCCTCAAATGTTCAGGAAGTTGAGTTCTCACTACATCTTCATGCCTCTCCTGATGCCTGAAGATGCCACTTTTATGCCTGGAATGGGCTAGTGGGTAGGAATGGCTCCTGGGCATGCCCTAACCAAAGAGGTCAACGTTCCCTGGGCCAACCGTACCCACTTTGATCATTTTAAGAATTGTAAATGTTATCTGCCATACTCAACTTGGACTCTGAAAGCTGGGGGGTGTCTGTGGGAAATATACTAGTATACCCCTACATCTTACACTATAATCAAATATCAGGCATCCAGTGTATTCACAATAAACTCAGCGTCATGCCCCTCCAGCCGCATGTGCTCTGACTGATTGAAGAGGGTGAATGAGACCTGCTGCCTTCTTGCAGTGTGGTGCAATGGGAAAGTAACCTAGACTTTCACGGCATGTAATCAACTTAAAAAGAATTTGAAACAATCTCTATGTACTATAAATGTAAAACAAGCGAGATTTATTATCCACATATATTTTAAATCATGTTGATTCAGACGATTAACAGTATAAATCCTGTCATAACATGTAATTTACATTTGTTTGGGTAGGTGCTCCTAAAAAAAGAGTGAAAGTGCTGAGGTGCAAGTGAGTGATGGTGGTATATACAAGTAGTGCAGAGTGTGGTGGTATGCAAATTATCGACTTACAGTGGCTCCTAAAATCCAGGAGGCCCTGGAGTGTCACAAAATTTCTATTTGTCTCATCCACTCTTTGGAAATGTGTCGACGTTTTGACCCCGTATTTGGGTAAGTCAGGAAGGGGTCATCATCAGGACAGGGAAAATTGCATTGGAAGCACCTACAAATGGCATAAATCACTGAGTTAGTGAGGGTCTGGTGAATCATTACCCAATAAGAAAGGAGATCCAGGTGCATAACTCACCTAAATTCCAGTGGGGGATTAAATCAGGTAACGGCTGTGATCTCCCTATTAGGAAATAATTAAGTACATATTTTAATGGACCGAGGGGCATGAGCATCGGTCGGTGTATGAATCAAAACAAGGATAGGAAGGGACTTACAGGAAAGGTAGTCCTGGAGTCTCGATATCTGTATCAGTCTGTCGACTTGTGGTGATGGGAGAGTCAAAGATCACTTAACTCCAGAGTTCGGAGGCTCCTGGAAAGATGTGCATGAGTCAATATACCAAGAAGTGCTCATAGTAGTAAGGAAAGGTAGTGATTATATTGATTAAGAACTCACAATGTATTGAGCATACCGGGGGCTAACACTAGCCAGGGAGTGCCACTTGTATGAGGCTCCAATGATCTAAAATTAAAGAAATAAATGTGAGCGTTGTGCCCCTCCAGTAGGAGGAAACAAGTGTATTTGCTTGGAGTTATGTAGCCACTTACTTGGTATAAAGGTCACTCCCACAGCGGTCAACAGGCCTTATTAATCGGGCAATGCCCGGGTTTCCAAAACCCCAGGGTGAGGTCTGCAAAAAATTGTCTGTCAGGGAACTTTCCTAGCCAAAGGAGGATCAGGCAATACCCTTTGGGGCAATCTTCCAGCACAGTCTTCTTACCAAAGCCCCTTGGTAGGGATTCTGGAGACTAATGTGTCAGCCAAAACCAAGATAGCCTCTACCATTCCAGCTCACATAACATCCCAAACTGTTATGGAGGTGTTCTTATGGCTCTGTTTCCTTTTCCAGTGTTAGGTCCATTTAACGGAGGTTCTTCCTGAATTCCATGGTGTCGAAAAGCTTCAAGAGTTCTCCAAGTGTTTTCTCGCTCCTGGATTCAACTTTCTGCTGTTTTTCAGTCTCAAGTTTTTCCAGTTCTTCGTCCTTCCTTGTTCCTGTGCCTGGACATCCCTGCTTTGCAGTCTGGCTGTTTCATGTTATCAATTGAGCCCTGACAACAACTTCTGGGAGCTCCATTTTCTTAGGAGGCTTTTTATCTGCAGTTTTTCCCCCCTCCATGGGGCTCCTTCTGGAGGGTAATTATTTGCTGACAGCTCAGAAATGTTGGCAGCAATGTGGATACGGGAAAGGGACACCCTTACCCCTGGAATACCAAAACCTGGACAAGCAGACATCCAACCCACTTGGAGGATCCTATCAGACATCTTAGTTGTGACACTCAGAGGCAGAAGTTTGGTAGAACAAAAGTAGGGTTTTCCAGCAGCCAGTCACTGGATATACAAGAATTGTCTTGCAATCCTGATTTCGCCCTTTCAGGTGCTCCCCAAAGTGTTATATATAAGCCCAGCAGACCTGTCAAGCAGGATTTGGCACCCAAGCAGGATCTGACACTATAATGTCAAAAAGGATGCGCACAGTCCCCATAATGCATATTCAATGAGGTTCTCAGGCGTCATCTCTACCCATTCGGGTCAGATTATGTTTTTCTCTTGGGAAGCATTTAATACCTATTCAACTAATCCCTGTCCGGAAGAAGTTTGAAAAGAAATGAAAAATAGCCTCCAGGAATTTTGAACAGGGAAACAACATCTTTCTAAAAGTTATTTTTCCTTAATTTTGTTATCAAAAACCTGATTTCACAATTAACGTGGATTTCCAATAGCTATTAAAACAGTTCTGTAATTATGTTTATGGCTACACCCATTCCACAAGATAGAGTATTAGGATTTTAATCTGTACTCATAAGAGAGCTAAGTGTACCACAGTGAAATTAGCTTTTGGGTGCTTGTCACGGTAAGGACATGTTAACATTAAATGTCTACATGTCCTACTTTAAATACCATACACCCTGCCTTGTGGACTACATGGTCTACTTGAGGTGACATTCATATTTAAAGGGGAGTTTTTAAGTGTCAAAAAAGGTTTAGTTTGACAGACCGAATTGCAGTGTTTCAACTGCCATAGCCAGGCTACAAAAATAGGCTTGAAGTCACGTTTTACAATGGATGGCACAGTAGGTGCTGCAGTCCACAAGTGACAGGCAGTGTACTATCCACTCCATTAAATATTGCAATTAGGAATATGACAGTTCAACTTAAGGAACACATGCACTTTACCACTGGTTAGCAAGGTTAAAGTGCAAAGTGTTCTAAAGGCAGCACAAATGTAGAGGCCAGCAAAAGGAGAAAAATGAGGGGTGGTCACATAGAAAATACAGCTTTCCTACAGGATCTGGCCCAATGGTACTACCTTTCCCAGACAAGGGTTTACTTCATTGACTTTCCCCAGCACCTTTGAAACTTACCTTGCCTCACCTCATAAGCTGTCCTTATACTCACACATCTTATTCTTATCAGCTCTGACTCTTTCATTTCACGTCTGTAACAATCACCTCATTAGAAACACCATATTATTTCTCAGCTACCATGGGGTCAGTAATGAATGAGGTTTGTCGACTGTCAAAAGTTAAATATTAGAGCAGCTTGTGGCAGAAGTAAGGGTAGTTTGCAGAGCCTTCTTCCAATACAAACCTCCCTTAACGCCAAGCAGAACCAACTCCTTAATGACTCTGTTAAATTGTTTGACTTGCCCATTGGGTTAGGGATGGTATATAACTATTGTTGTGAAAAATACTTTTCAAGGCTGAATCAAAAAAGGACCAACTATATATAACTCCAGGGAGTGCCAGAGCACTTCTGGGAAATGAACTGCTTGGGAACTTACTTGATTTATCAGGCTGGTCACTTGTTCTACATCACCAATACTTATGGGTCCAACTATTTAACAATCCATTCACATCAGCTAAAAGTAGTACTCTCTAGTTTCCTTTTTAGTTCCTAGCATACTAAGGTGACCTACATAACTTTCCTCAAATATATACGTTTTCTGAGGGCATTTAGATAACTCCTTGTCATTCCTCATAAAATTTCTCTCCACACAAGTCAACTTACCCTGAAGTTTGACATTTTATTTAAATTAGCCTTGTAGATAAAGTTCCTACAGCCAAGGTTCTGGACCACTAATGTACAGACATCTCAGAAACCATTTCTTTCTTTTGCTTCTCTGAAGTTACTCCCCCAGAACCTAGTTCATTCTCCACATTTTCAAATGTATAGGCTACTTCCCACTTTTGACTATTTTTGACGGTAAGTGATTCTGAGGAAGAGTTTTGTGAGACATGCAGTGTTCTTTCCTGGGATATATTTACCTTAGAAAGGAGAAGCTTGAAGTTTTATAATTAATCATGCAAGCCTTGTTAAGCAATGTTCTTCCTCCACCTGGAGATTAGACATAGAGTTTAATGGCCAGATCGTAGGATACATTTTGTTCGCCACAAAAACATCCTATAATATAGTGCAGCTAGCAAACAAGCCAACTGCTATTCTGAATTACAGAAGAATGTCCCTCTGCCCCATGTAATGTTCATTCACTATGGGATACATCCTACCCATTGCTTTCATCTCTTTGAGGTGAAACACCAATCTGCATTAGTAGCATCCACAGAAACAGTAAATGTTTTTGTCTTCCATGAATGTCAGTCTAGATTCATGAACTGTCTAATATTTAAGAAGTTGGAATGCATCATCCTGCTCATTGCAATTGTGTACTTTTCTCTAAAATATTTTGCAATGTTTGTACTTTAGTAGTATAGCATTTGGCAGATTTTGAGTAGAGCTTGGTATGGTCTGTTAAGGTCACCAATTGTTCCTTGGAAACTTCAACAGGAGCTTTCCAAGATAGCTGGAAAACGACTCTGCTTTGGTCTAATGCCTTGACGTGCGATGCAATGACCTAAGTACTCAACCTCAGAACAACTAAAATTGTATTTCCTAAGCTTTGAAGTCAAACCTTGTAAACATACTAATCAAATGTTATAGAATGGTTTTGTATGAGCAGTTTCTGTTTGCTTACATTAATTGGTTGGCAAATGTAAAAATCAAAAAATGGCTGTTGCTGCTGAGAGACCAGCAGCCAAGAAGATAGGATGAGAAGGTTGACTAGATGCTGGACCTCCTTGGAATTTGTGAAGTTCCTAGGGGATCTCACAGAGCTCCAGTGGAGGAAATTTCACCAGGTGCTTTAGACATTTAAAGACCGTCTGTAGCCAACCTGGCATAGTGAAGCAAGTAGGGCATAATGTGGACACTGGCAGTGCCATGCCACTACACTTCCGTCCCTGCCAGGCCTCAGCAGCAGCTCTGGTGCACATCAAGCAAGAAATTGAAGACATATTTGCCCTGAAGGAGCTGTCTGTCAGGTTCCTGTCCATTTCTTATCCGGAAAGCCCCTTTATTGTTCAGACTGATGCTTAAAATTTGGCACTGAGGTAGTCATCAACAAGGCAGAAGTAGCGGTCAATTGTGTACCTGTCTTGCAGTCTGCTGGACAGGGGGCAGAAATAGTCAGTGGCTAAAAAAAGAGTGCTTTGCAATAATGTGGGCCTTGAAGAGGCTGCAGCCTTACTTTTGTGAGACAGCTTTTGTAGCCGGGCTACCACAGCTCACTGACCTGGCTGAACACAGTGGAAAGATGCAAGTGGAAAGCTACTCAGGTGATCCTTGCATTTCAAGGATGCAAGTTTACTGTAGAATAGAAGATCAGCCAAACAGCAGGTAGACCAGTACTGATGGTCATGAAAGGCAGTTGGGACAAATGGTTAGAATTCTGGCCCATGGTTACCTTACCTTGCCCAACTACTGCCAATCTGCAGGAGGTGTCATGTCAAATCCTCTGTGGTTGTGAATTGGAGCCTTTGCCTGAAGAAGCTTTACTTTCTGTGGACTGTCCACTTTCGAATGTCCAGGTCTATCCTTCAGCATGTTTGGAATGTTTAAATGCTGGGGTAGGCAAGTGAGAGACTCAATGGTTCGATAGTCTTATAGACTATATATGAGCGAATTGATGCCTGGGATTGGTTGAGACTGTTCTGTTTTCCGTACTAGGGGCCCGATCTAAAGTTTGGCAGACGTGGTACTCCACCACAAATATGACATTGTAACCTGTCTGTGAAACCCCTAGTCCACACGTTCTATTATGGGTTGGGCAGACGTCATCTTTTTAACGGCAGTCCCCTTTTCTGGCCCCACTGTCTGAAAAAGTATTCCGATGAGCTGACTGAGTAGGAGCGCTCGAAGTAAGGACATCAGACCACCCGCATTATTTAGAACAGATAGTCCGATGTATTTTTTTTCTGTTTGTCCCTGACAGAAAAAAAACTGGCAGTCATGGATTCTCCGGCCTGGCCCTGCCCTTAACTCTTTGTGGGCAGCTGCAGGTTGGAAACAGGGGCCAGTCTTCAGCCATGCTCTGCACTCATCTCTATGCAGACAACCAGCACCTCATGCTCATGACCTTCTGAAGTACACTGCTGGGAGTTTGGCCGTAGGACTTGGCCTCCAGCCTTTTGGACACCCGGCTAGGCCCTGAACCCAGTCGTCCATCAGCTGTACACAGCAGGGGTTGCATGCAGCTTAAACTTCTCCAGGTGTCCAACAACCACAGCAATAGGTGTTTGACCATGCATGGTGTTGGTGCCATAGGGCCTGAGATCCAGGCAGTCCCTGTGCCCAGCAATCTTTGGTTGGCTAACATCTTCTACACAGGGCCTTCAGCATCCTCTTACTGATGCATGCCAGATGCCGAATGAGGGACCTTAAGGAAACAATGACTCCAGCAGCAGCAGAAACTCATGGCTCGAGTTCAGATCTTTAGTTCTGACCTTCCGGGTCTGCATTTAAGAACATGTCTCTCCAATGTACTGATGAGTCACTCTTCAGTTGTTGGCCACCTTAGTAATAAGTGTCACCTGGAGGGTTCCCTCAACATAAAAATGGATCACAAGAGGTTACTCCACTCTTTAAGTGACAAAAATGTTCTTCTCCAATTGGGCTGTCTATGAGTAGCCCAATTCCCAGAATAGAAAATGTTATGGGTTTGTGCTATACACTTCTCTTTGCATGATTTCCTGGGGGATGCCTTCAGGTTCAGTTGGTCATGGGGCCTGCTTTATGCATTTTACCAATCCCATTTCTTTTGGGTGTCATGCAAAAATTGTGAGATGATGAAGTGTAGCTGATCCTAATCACATTAGACTGGGTAAAGATAATTTGGTACGCCAATCTGTTGAAACTGAACACTTGACTCCTCTTACTCTCAAACAGGAACTGATCTTGCAACAGGAACTGCTCGTGCAGCATGGTGTAGATCAAGATTTCTAGTGGTCCATCCAAAATATTTCTACAGAAGAAAGCTATTTTAAGAGATTCTGGCTTTTTCATGAATCATCTGTATCCAGTTTTTGTTACTCTAAACTCATCAATCCTCAGTCTAGCTATTGCGAAGTCCAAGGCAAAAATATGCATAGTCTTTCAATAAAAATTCAAAAGGCTGGAAAGTGATAGATTGGTAAATCAAACATTTATAATATATCTTTCATCTGATTCATGAAGTCTTCTGGTGACATTGTGACTAGGGTCAGATGTATCAAGCCACTTTGCATTCGCAAATGCTGTGAATTGGTAAATTTTTCTGTTTGCAAACGCAAAATAGACTTTCCAGATGTATTGGTAAATTTGACTGTTTGCAAATGGAAAATAGACTTTCAAGATATATGAAAGGCATTCACAGTTCAATTTTAGGTAATCACATTTGTTTGCGATTCCCTAAAATTGCGACTCCAAATAGGGAATCACAACTAATGATTTGCAAATAGGTAATCGCTATATCATTTACGAAGCGTTCAAAAATTGTGAATATTTGAAAAATAGAGATTTTGCATGTGTAATTTACCACCAACTGATAACAGGTGGTAATCAAATGCAACCTATATAAAAAGGCCCAGAATGCATCTGCATTACCCACAGTGGCTCCCCTCTATATCATGTCGAGGAGGGTTAGGATCCTGGAAGGTTTGTAGAAAAGGAGGAGACAGGAGCACATTTTTAGAATCTGCACTACCATGTTTGATCAGACAGAGGAGGAAATCTTTGATAAGTACAGATTAAATTCTTCCCTGATTTTAAGTTTAATCTCTGAATGTCATCCATAACTGCAGCAACACACTCATAGGACCAATGCAATTCCCACCCATTTGCAGGTATTATGGGCCAGATTTACAAGAAAGTGGCGCATCAGCTGTGAAGCTCCACTTTTCTTGCGCCCCCTACTGGCACCAAACGACACCATGGTAGCGCTGTGTTTACAATACGGCGCACCATTGCGCACGTTAGGACAATAGCGTCATAATTTATGACACTATTGTGGTTCTTTGCAGGATTAGTGCCATTGATGATGCAGCTAATACTGCAAAGTAAAGGGAGGCCCTTTGAAAGTAATGGGTGCGTCATTTTAACGCCTGCTTTGAGCAGGCATTAATAATGACGCTAAAAATGGCACAGTGAAATGTTGTAAATTTCACTGCGCCATTTTTACGGCCCTCCCACCGCCAGAACGCCCCCTTGCATACATTATGCCTGGCGCAGGCATAATGTGGTGCAATGGGTCACAAAGTGGCCCAATGCTAGCATTGCACCACTTTGCAAATATGGTGAAGGAGAATGGCCTCCTTAAGGCCACATTAGCGTAAAAAAAATTATGTTAGTGTGGCGCTAAGAGGCACTAGGGCCTTGTAAATCTGGCCCTATGTTCCCTGCACTTTTTAGCCGGAGGAGGCTACCAGTTTGTGATATCTGCAGCAGGAGGGTTTCCATGTTTTTTTAATGCATTTCTGGTTGCAGGAAATCGGCAAGCTCTGGTATGATCTTTGGACACGAATCAAGGAAAAGGTTGCAAGCAGGCTTGCTGAGGCACAGTGAACAGGCAGTGGACCATCCACTCAGCCACTATCTAACCCTCTGGATGATACGATTGAGGTGACATTGCAGCCAGAACCTACTGTTGCGGCCACTGACATTCACATCTTTGCCACGCCCAGTACCAGCAAAGGTAAGATATACATTTTGCTGCATGTAAAAATGTCTTATGTAAAAAGGTAACCAATTAGGAAATCACAGTTACCTACAAACAAAAACCACTCCAAGCAACATTTTATCATTCGCTTACCAATGCATTATGGGATTTGGAGTTTGAATTTCAATAGTGAATAAAAGTCCAATAAAGCTGCATTTGTAGTCCCATCTAAAGTGATATAGCAAATTACATGAATATAAACACAGTGTAAGTGTTAGAAATAGCAGCAACCACACTGATCTTCGACTGGATGTCCTTGCAGATTTTGCACTTCTCACTCTCTGGAACCTGAAGTGAGCTTTTGCCAAACAGCTTATCATGGTGTTTCACGCATTCCTCAGTGAGCACCTCCAGTTCTTTCTCACTGAATTTAAGCTTTGTCTTGCGCCTTCCTGCCCTCTGTCCATTGTCATTAATGACCATGGTGGTCAAACTGCACAAAAACACATCCTCACAAGCTCACAGCTGCTCTGCTGCCACAGTCTGCCTTCTCCCTTGGATCTGGGTTCTGGAAACAGCATGAAATGACTCACTTCCTTATTGTGATGTCATCAAGCTGCTCTTGAAAGCGACATTCACTATTTTGCAATTACCTAATTGCAATGCCCTGCTTAAATAATCACTAATTGGTAATTGCAATATTATGATTGTGAATCCTAAGACATCCCAAAACCAATGGCGCTTACTATGGTTCATTAGAAATTGCGATTTCCTAATAGCGATTCGGTGAAAATCTCTATTTGGTAATCGCAATTTCCAATCTTGATACATATGCTCCTTAGGTGACCAAAATTGCTTCTGCAAAAGACTGACATTAATACCAAAAAGAAAAAGAGGTATGACATTCCCCAAGAAAGAGGAGAGACTAAAGCTAATACAGTCAAGAGCCCATCATGTGGATCAGTTCCACTCATTTGTCTGCACAGAAAGTGCCATCACCACATTTCTGATCATCCATCTGCACAAGACATGACATGGTTGATTTCCTCCCAAATACATCTTCTATTAAAGAAGCCAGATAAGAGGACTTCATTTCCCAATATTCATCTGCACAGAAAGTGACATCACTGCATTTTCCATCACCTATTTATACAAGAAGTGTGTCCCACCAAAACCATCCTAAAAGAAGAAGCTTGGCGAGGGGACTTTATTTCCTATCATCTATATGCAGAGGCAATCTGCCTGCTCAGGAAGTGACATCACTGGTTTTCCTCTAAATGCCATCTATAAAAGCCAGACAAGAGTACTTCATTTCCCATTAGATAGCTGCACAAGAAATTACATCACTACATTTCCCATCATTCATCGGCACAGGAAATGGAATCACTGGTGTCTCACCAAAACCATTTTTAAAAGTAGAAGGTAGGCAAGGGGACTTCATTTCCTATGATCATATGCACAGGAAGTGACATCACTGGTTTTCCGTCATAACCACCCATAAAAAGACACCAGGCAAGAGGACTTCATTCCCCATCATGCATCTGCATAGGCAGTGACATCCCTGGGTTACCACCAAAATAATCTATAGAAGAAGAAGCCAAGTAAATGGACTTTATTTTTCATTATCTATCTGCACAGGGAGCAACTGCAATGAACAGGAGGTAACCACTGGGTTCCTGCCAAAACCATCTGTAAAAGAAGAAGCCAGGCAAGAGGATGTAATTTCTCATCATCCATCTACACACAAAGTGACATCACTGGTTTCCCTCCAAAACCATCATCAAAAAAAGAAGCCAAGCAGGAGGGCGTCATTTTCCATTAGCTGTCAGCAGCTTCACTACATTTCTCATCGTCCATCTTCACAGGAAGTGACATCACTGGTGTTCCGTTCTATAAAAGAAGAAGCCAGGAAAGATGATTTAATTTTTTAACATCCATCTGAATAAGAAGTGACTTCATTGCATTTTCCATCATCTATCTGCACAGGAACTGATATCACTTCCTACGTTCTCCCTAGGTCAGTTAATTTTACAGGGCATCCCATGGTCTAGGCGTGCCCAGCAAAGGGAGGAAACAGAAGAGTGCATCCCTTGTCCACTGAAACCTTAGAAGAGGGCATCAATTGTCCACTGAAATCTTCAAGTCAGAGATTATCTTGTGCATCACCAAGTACCTCATACTGCCAATTCCCATAATCACATGCAGACCTAGACAACCAAAACATTCACATAGCATTCACACAACACACAGACCCAACGCTGTAAACCTCTCACTAAAAATCACACCCCCAAACTACAGAACACAAATTCCAGCTTAGGCTCAATAATGCTTGCTCTGCAGTACTTCACACACAAAACAAGGAGACAGCATCACTTATCACAAGCTTGACACCCTCTTCATCATGGAAACATGGTTTATTCCGACATCCTCACATATTCTAGATGCCCTTATTCCCATACGCTACTGCATTCATTTTGTGGACCGCACATGTAAGAAGGGAAGAGACCTTTCATCCATATGTCCTCCTGGTCTTGGACCAACTTGTCCACACCACCACTCAACATAGTGCTGCATGTCACACAACCAACACACTCCAAAGGCCACATCCTTGACCTTCTGGTCTCAATATCACCAACAATCTATTGCAAACCTCTCATCTCCCTGTATTGGCCAGACCACTTTGCCATCCCTACTTAGCATCCTATTAACAAGCCAAGGTTGAACCAAAAGAGAAAACCATATCTTCAGATCCTTCAAAGACTTTTCTGTAGGCCATTTAATGCTTGAACTCATCTCTCGCTCTATCAACTCCTTGTTTGATGCCATTGTAAAAATGTAACACTTTTCGGGAAAACTATGTCAACATTCACATCTTAATTAAAACTTTCAAGTGCAAGCCAAAGCCTTCAGCACCCTGGGACTGTATGACCTTGCTGACAATAAACAATTCATATGCAGTCATGAAAGAAAATATGAAGAAATCAAAACTCCTGGTGACCGCATAAAACTGAAGCCACTCTGTACAACATCACTGGCAGATCACTTTGTCAGCAAAAAGTACTATAACAACACCACCAATGAAGTCAACAACAGAAGCAGATTGCTTTTAAAAACACACACTACATCAATTTCCTACTGGACTCACCTACTGAAGTGCAAAGCCATTAACCTCTTCTTGAGTGAAAAAATACAGATGATCTGACAGGATATCTTCAACACCTAGCCCCTGCTTCTTGTCTTAAACCCTCTCCTTCTCATAGAATCCTTTATGCTTGATCCTGATGACCTTGCCAACTAACGTTCCATCACTATCCTACTATTTATTAGCAAGATAATTGTAAAAGCAGTCCATGTTCAAATCGAAGATAATATTAATGCTAACCATCTCCTGCATGACTTCAAGACTGGCCTCAGAACACCTTGCAGCATGGAGACAGCTACCTTACACATTGTAGACAATGTCCTCCTGAGCACTGATGAAGATGACCCCTGCTATTGATATTGCTGGACCTCTCCACTACCTTTGACATAGTCATCCATCCCATCCTCATACGCAACCTGGAGTTTCAAATGCAATTCACTGACAGTGTCCTTCATGGGGCTCTCCTCCTGCCTTTCCAACCGACACCAGTTTGTTAATATGAATCCCAAATGATCCCTGCCCTATGCAATGTCGTTAATGGTTCCATGCTGTCCCCTGTCATCTTCAATGTACATGGAGCCACTTAGGGCTCTACGCACAGATAGCAGCATCACGATTCACCAATATGTGATAATTCACAATTCTGTTTGAAAGTCTCCTCTGCTTCCGCCATCCAAAGCCTCAAACACTGCCTGCATATCATCCATACCTGGATGGATGGCCAATATCTGCCCGAAGCTTAATCAAACCAAGACCAAGACAGAAGTCCCATTATTTGCAAAGACTGGCTCAATGGCATGAACCTTGACAGCTTTGAACCCCAACTTTCACTGAATGTCAAGTCACTTGGATTCACTTTAGACACCAATGTCACTGTCAAGAAATTAATTGGTGAAAAAAGAAACACGAAGATGGCTTGGTACCACCTCTCTCTTCTGAAGAAAGTGAAACTGTTTCTTCCAGAAAACTACTTCAGAACTGCAGTTCAAAACCTCACACTCTTGCATCTGGATGGTAGTAATACCATGCTCCATGTCCACCCAGGCCCCACACTGGCACTCCCTAAGTGCATTCTACATGCTGCAGCACATCTCACCAGAGCATGAAGAAATACAATCACATCCCCTCCATCCTGATGGAACTCCACTGGATCCCCTTGCCATCCCGCACCATCCTTAAAACCAGATGCATCATTTATAAAGCCATCACAACTACCACCCCCACTTTTCTTGCTGACAAGATCATTATCTCTGGTGGTACTCAGTACACCCACAGCCCTGCACCTTCAGACCGCAGTCAGTAGACAAGTCAGCAGACATTTTCCATGTTTGCCCTCTGGAACAACTCCCCGTCTCTATCAGAACTCTCCACAACCCTGCTGCAAATTAAGAAAAAGTTCTAGACACGCCTTTCTAAAGAACACTACATCACAATCCATTAACAGTCCACAAACTAGCTACATCTCCTATCACTCATTGACTTTATATTTGTCTTTGGCCCTGTTCAATGCTCAGCTGCCTCTTGGCAATGCTTGACCTATAAAAGTACCACACTCATACAAAATAGGAAATCACAAGTATCATCAAGAAAGTTAGAATGCTCAGTGTGCTGGGCTTATATTTGGCAGGTTCTAAATTGGGGGCCAACTTTATCAGATGGATTAAACTGCTCTATAGGAGCCACACAGCCAGAGTGCACACTGGTAGATGCATCTCAAAAGCATTTCTGTTGCAAAGAGGGATGTGCCACGGGTACCCATTATCCCCCTTGATATTCGCCCTTGTGATGGAAACACTGGTGTGTCATCTCAGACAAGTACTCCATGGCTGGGGGTTTGCTTGTGTTCGACCACAGATGTGGTCTCTTTGGATGCTGATGAATTGTTGGTTTACTTGCATCAGCCGGATTTCTTAATGTCTTGCTCCGCGGTAACAGCTCTAAGTCATTACTCTTCCCGCAGAAACTGTTAAAGCAACTGTCAAAACACTACTTACCTGCCACTGGACTGCCATGGACAACAGATAGGATTAAATACTTTGGGATACATGTCACCCATGGAAAACAGCAGACATATGAGCTAAAGTTCAGTTGGGTGATTTTCAACTTGCGCCCTTCTATAGTCTTTTGGAATACCCTGAAATTGTCAATCGCAGATAAAATAGCCCTTATCAAAATTATAATCCTGCTCCATTGCTTATATGCTCTGCAAGGAGCAATATATCAACTTCCCTGCAAGGTGTTCTGCAAACTTGATCAATTGCTGATAGAACTCTGATTGGCTGGTAAACGGTGCAGAGTTAGCCTGCGTACCCTCATGAGGGAATGGAAGAGAGTGGGGATGGAGTTGCCCAATCTGGAACTAGACTTTAGGGCAGCACACCTACAACACATCATTCACTGGCTGGTTGGGAAGTCTAATCGAAAGGGTACTGTTGGATTGTACGCATGATGACTATCAAGTTGGAACCCTGTTGATGAGAGGGAGAGACGTGTCCAGCTCCCTTCCCCATTTAGTGTGCCTTATAGCCACCTCTGGGAGGACGGTGTGGAGTGTGATCCGACATGCACCGTGTGCTCCGTATCTAGATTTGTGGATAATGTGAGCCTTCCAAAAAATAACCTCATCCATGGCAATCGAAAAGTGGCAAGAGGGAGGTTGCATCATGCTTTTGGATTTGTATACATCGGGCCACTTCATAACACGGCAGGATGCAGTAGACACCTTTGGGTTGGGGACAGGCCAGTTTCTAGAATATGCCAAATAAGCAGCTATGGCACCACTTCGAATAGAGGAGGCATGGCAGCGAGTGTGTGAGGAATCCCTTATTCCCAGGGACTGGCAAAAAATACATGCTGGAGTTGTGTATGGTACCCTTTTGTGTAAGATTCAAGTAAACTCAATACGTCATAGTACACATGGCTTATCTCTCTCCAAAAAGACTTATTTACCCAAACCATTCCCTAGGCTGTGCTAAGTGCCAGGAGACAGAGGCAGACTTCACACACTTAGTGTGGCAGTGCCCCATTATAATGATGTTCCTGAAAACAATATTGCACCTTATTGCACTCTCAATGAGTTGGGAGGTCCAATATAAGATCAAACAGTGCATCCTGGGTCTTCTTCCAGATAACCCAAAGAGGAAGCTCAGTAGGTGGTTTGCAATCCTGGCGCTCATTGGGGCTAAAAGGAGGATTGCTATAGCCTGGTTGAGCCCTAGACCCTCTGCTCATGTGGACTGGGGGAGGGTCGTGGTGGAGTAGGCGGGTGCTGAGAAGGCTCACATGAGGAGATCCTGCAGGAATGAGCGGGTGGCGGATGACTTGCTGGCTTAGAGTACCATGACTCATATACTAGTGGAGTCCCCAGTAGCAGATTAGCCCATATGATCTGCTGATTGGATTCTAGAAGGGGGACCCTGGAGGAGGGATGGAAAGAGTGATGGCTGAGGTCCTGTGGCTGTAGGGAAACTGTACACAATGATACATTTCCAGATGATTCCTACTGATGTCTTGAGGCATATCTTACCCTATATTCTACTTTTTCTTTTTTCTGCTTTGTAAAGCGATTGGAAGCTGGGAGGTGGTGGGATTAGGGCGGAGAGTTCACAGGGCTACGTTGTTTTCTACCAGTGGTAACTTGTGATATTCTTGAACATGCTGTTACCCACTTTGAACGTAATGATCCTCTCTTAATGATGGATAATCTTCTAAAGTCACAATGTGTCCATTACTGTTGGTTATTTGAAATGCTACTAAAGAAATTTGACAAAATAAAGGTAGAATGCAGAGAGAAGGAACAGAACAGTTCTAGCCACCAATGTAGAAATTTGAACACCTTTTTTGCCTGAGCCACCATTTTGATAAATTGTCAAAACCTTCATAAAAATGAATCAAAACAAGTAGAAAAAAATGTGGAAACTGGGGCCCATATTTAAACTTTTTCACACAAAACTGCACTAACACAGTTTTGCGTGAAAAGGTTTACCCCCGGCTAGCGCCATTCCAGAGCACCAGCTGGGTGCCATATTTAAGGAATGGCGCAAGCCGGCGCTAAGGGTGGGCTAACGTCAAGGAAAATGACGTTAGCCGAGTGGCGGTGGCGGTATGGTGGAAGGGGGTTTTGCACTGAAAAATGACGTTAGGCTGGTTAGAGTAAAAAAATGACACTACGCAGTCTAGCGTCATTTCTCAATGCAAAACCTACCATACCACATGACTCCTGTCTTAGAAAAGACAGGAGACATGCCCACCACCCAAATGGCCATTGCAACCGGTGCCATGTAGGGGGGCCCATTTTAGGGTCCCCAATGGCTCTTTTAAACATTAAACCAAAAACTTACCTATACTTACCTGGGATGGGGTCTCCCATCCTCCTCTGTCCCTCTGGTGTGGGTGCGGATGTCCCTGGGGCCTGGGGAGGGCACTTGTGGGCTTATTCCATGGTGTTCCACCATGGAAATAGGCCCACAGGTCCCCTAACGCCTGCCTTGACTCAGGCGTTAAATAATCGCGCTAAGCAAGCTTAGCACCATTATTTAGGCCTGCCTCCCTCCCGTGCACCATTTTTGCATGGGAGGCTATATAAGGGCCTTAGAGTAATTTTTTGCCCGAGAACGCCTACCTTGCATCTATTGATGCAAGGTAGTTTCCCACTAGCAAAAAATTACTTTAACTCCAATATTTTGCACCAATACATACAACTACAACACAACCACAACTACTGTACACATGTGACGCCAAGCAATGTCATTGCACACCTCCACATGACTACACATGCTGACAACAACACGTAACAACATCAGACAACCAAGTAACACGTTCACACTGGCATACAACAAAGCAGATGTCTCAACACGCTAACACCACACACAACGCATATGACATAGCCATCACCACACACACAGATGAACACACAACAATCTCACAGGGTTACACAACACCACTATTACACATCTCCACACAAACAATAAACAATTCAGCTACAAACATGTTTGTAACAACACAATCATATCTTATACACATTTCACAGCAATGACTGTTGAACAAATGGCAGGGCCACACTCAGACATGCAGCCCAGGTACAACAGCTGGCGCAACCAACATATACACGTCACAAACGCACAAACCAAAGTCCACAAACACCAAACTGCCATGTTGAAAGAAAGGCAGGACAAGTATGTAAACATCGAATTCAACAACATGTTGGTCCAGATGTATAAATAAATAATAAAAGATCATATAAAACTGTGTACAAATAAAAAGCCAATAGTCAGTCTGAAGTGCCAAAGGCAGGAATGGCACCTAATACAGCTCCAACCTAACTCTTGACTGCAAAATGACCTCCACATGGTAGGGGCATCAAGGGGGCAGGCAGGCACCTCAGGGATTGGGGAGAGTTGGAAGGGTGTTTGGGCTTGGGCTTGGGAGGGGGGTCCTTGCTCTTGGGTTTGGGAGGGGGTCCTTGGGCTGGGCTTGGGAGGGGTAGACTTCTTGGCAGGGGGAGGGGCATGGGCACTAGCAGGGGGGCAGGGGAGGACTTGGTGGTGGAAGGCCCGGACTTGGGGAGGGAGGATGAATGCTTGGGGGTATCATGGGGTGGGAGAGGCGTAGGGAACAAGGAAAACTCTGAGAGAAATTTTTTTTTTGACACACGGGGTGGTCATGGCAAAAGGGTTTGAGAGTAGAGGGGGAGGGAGTGGTAGTAAGATGTGTCAGTTTGGATGTTTTGGGTGCAAGTGCGTGCGTGGAATGCTTGTGAGTGCTGGGTGTCTGTTGGGTGGGTGAGTGAGGGCATTTATATGCCTTGGGAGGAGGGTGAGGAGGTGCAGGTAGATGCTATGCTGGATGGGTGACTGTCTGTTGGGGTGGTGTCTGCAGGTACGGTACATGTGCTGCATGTGGGGGTGTCGGTGGTTGTGGTGGTGGGAGTGCTGATGTGGTGACTGGGGTGGATGTCTGAGGGTCTGATATTGTGGTGACTGTGGGTAAGACAGGTGTTGTGGCTGGATCCGTGAATGATGGTGTGGTGGCTGCTGCTGTGTCAGGTGTAGTGTCTGTGAAGGAGGGGTCATAGGGGAGTCATTGTAGGTAGTGGATGTTGTTCTGTCTGCAGGTGTGTATTGTTTGTGTGCTTGCCGGTGGTGGGTCTTGTGGTGCTTGTATTTGTCAGTGGTAACCTTGTCTGTTGAGGTGGATGTATGCCTGTGTGTATGTGTGCTTTGGATGGGTTTGGGATTGGGAAGAGGTAGGTGTAGTGGGGACAGTAGGCAAAGGGGCACTGGTTGTTGTCAGTGAGGAGGCCAGAGTCGTAAAGGATCTCTGGAGGCCATCCAGGGCACTGTGAATGCCTTCCAGGAACACATTGCTCTGTTGGGCTTGAGCTGCCAGTCCCTGGATGGCATTGACAATGGTGGGCTGACCCACAGAGATGGACCTCAGGAGGTCAATAGGCTTCTCCCTGAGGGCAGCAGGGCTGACTGAGGCAGGGGCAGAGGTGCCTGCGGCGAAGGAGATGCCCACCCTCCTAGGTGAGTGGGCATGGGCAACTGGGTGAGGAGCTACAGGGAAGGCAGTGCTAGTAATGGGGTGGCAGACAATGATGGTGCTGGGGTGGTCCCACTAGGTCCATCGGCCTCGCTGGTTCCAGCTTCCTGGGACTGCTGCTTCTCCACTCGCCTGTTCCCCTTTTCCTTCGCCTGATGATGCTGATGTACAGAAATAGAGAGAGAGGGAGGGAAAGACAGGAAGAGAGATGGGGGAAAATGGGTTAACATATAGCTCTCAATACATACTGGTTAACAAGCACTTCTGTGACAATACTTATCCTGGTTAGGCCATCGCAGGTCTCCTTATACATTACCCACATCATGTCACAACATGTCCCTACTACCCACACCTGTATTGCAACCCTCACTCCTACATCAACTTCTAAGTAGGACAGCACAATTGGAATCATCCTCATGATGACTACCAAAGCCATTTCTGCTGGCACAGCACGCTGAGGATGCACTATCAATAGTATGCCTGAATAAACATCATACCTCTCCATGCCCCTATCAGCCATTGGATGTCCCGCTGACTGAACAAAACACTTCTGGCCACTATTGTAACAACACATGGTCAGACCATTCCCTCTGTAACATATCCATAACATGGAAGAGAAGTCCACTCACAGACCACACTGCACCTGCCTGTCACATTACATGCCAGACCAAACACTTGGTACAGTGATGCCAATACGGAAATCAACACTAATTTGGTCATTGCAAGTCAGACATCCAAACAGTTGACATCTGATGAGTAAAATGAGAGTCAATGGTATAGCCATTAGAATAGTCTGACCCAATCATACAGCCAGATCAGCAGACACAAAACACATATATCACAACTGATCATACTACTAACTGCATCTAAAAAGTCCCATATAGCACATATGACACACCCATACTCAATCACTGAGTGCAGTGTCACACCAGATCTACTTCAGGAACACACAAATCACATCATGGTCCACTTACAGTGCAACCACAAATGCAGTCACACCTGACAGACTATGCAACATGACAACTCCACACTCAAACACCATTCCAGAAATGACAATACCTGTCACAAAGGTCAGACAACACACATCTCAGAGGGTAAATATCAGGACGCATTTGGCACAAATGGACCAACACCACTTGCACATCCCACTACTACATGAGCAAGCGAGTGGAGACTAACTGCAATATTAGAATTGCGACTGCATGCCATGTGAAATGCAGTAGACCAGCCTTTCCTAATCTGCCACTGCAGCTTGGCCAAGGCAAGCAGAAAAGTCCCAGCCCATCAGATGTGCCCATAACATACCATTAGGACATGATATAGGCAGTAACTCTGCAATGTAGCACATCAGCTGCTAGGCCATTGTCATCCATCCCATAAACATACCATGCTGACATATACAAGCCTGTCAAGGCACCTACCACCTCTAGTACTATTCCATTGGTATAATAGTGACTTCCCGCAAGTATTGCACCTAGGAATGCATAATGTCTGCGACCAGACCTCGTCAATTATACATGTATCAGTTTCCCAGTTAGCCTAACTTCACATACCCTACAGTCGGCAGTTCACCTATATTTGACAATTCAACTATCAAATCAATTATCCTGTCCCATGAAGGCTATATCTGCAGTGGAACTTCGATGGCTGCCCCATAATCAGTCATAAACATTCCCAGTACTAGATGTATTCAGTCTCTGTGAGAAAATCAGAGTCACACGCTAGCACATACAGGTATGCTACACAGATAGGAGTGGACTGACATCACAGAGCCACTAATGCAAAGGGATGGAGCTGGTGATACTCAAAGCTTAGGGTGACACTAATACAGACATCCTTTGCATAGGTAGGATGGTCCCATACATGTGGCAATGTCATATGAGCATCTTCACATTCCAGACATGGAGAGGTATTTTAATTGGAGATGTACAACCACTTACAGTAAAGCACGCCAACCCATTTACTATCTGTACTCAGCCAGGGTACATAATACCCATTTCCAATAGACAATACACCAGATTTCATTACAACAATGTCACTTTGCCTGCAGTGAGGCACAATATATCCCTTTAAGCCCAACCAAGTGCCAGTATCCAGTCTGTACTCACCCCCTTGTGGCTGATGTGCTGCCATCAAATGCCCATCCACCTCAGGGTAGGCCACCACAAAAATGTGGGCCGTTAGGGGGAGTAAGGGTCCGATCGGCACCCCTTCCTCATTCGGAGGACATCCCCAGCTGGGCCTCCGTAGTCTTCCAAGCCCAGCGTCTCAGGTCCTCCCACTGCTTTCTGCAGAGGGTGTTCTGCCGGCTATGGAACCCCCAGGGTCCTCACTTGCTTGGCGATGGCACGCCAGATCCTTTTTTTCTGATGGGCGTTTGCCTGCATGGATGACACAGACAGAAGGAGAAAGTCAAGAACACATGCCCCATACCAACAGCAGTGGACAATACACATCTGACTCACCAAGTGCCAATACATACCCTCCCTCTCAGCTCACACGCCTCTACTCCATGTACCCTGCAGGCATGTACTCCCTCCCCAGTACATTTACCCATTACACCAGCACACACACCCCTATCACACATGATAATGGCATTAGGCTCACCTGTTCGTCTGGTACCCCATACAGCTGTTCATACAGAGGTAGGACTCCTTCCACGAGCTTCACCAGCTCTTCTGGGGTGAAAGCTGGGGTCCTATCACCTGCAGGATGTGGCATTATAGCTCTCAGAGACAGGACACAGCAGCTCAGCTCGTAGAGGTCTTGCTTGCAAAAGTATCAGGAGTCAAGTGAGCAAGGCTGTAGAAAATGGCCACGTACAGGGCCGTCACCGCCGGTGGTGATCGCCATTGGCCCCAAACCCCCACAGGCAGCAATATTATCCAATGAGAAGTTGCACAGCGGTTACGACTGCCTACCGTCATCACTTCCAGCTGTCATGTTCAACAGGCCAGGCTGATGCCATTTTGTGCACATATCATGCCTTGCAGTCCCTAAATAAGTGTGTCATACTTATTTATCTGCAAAGTGCAGAGTAAGACTGTGTTGTGACACAATAGTTTCGCCAATAAATGTGACATGCATGTCACTGTGATGTTTCAGCTTGCCCATAATGGTATGTATCAGTAGTGTGGCGCATGTCTGCAGCGTTCGGTGTGTGCGATGATTACATTTACTGCTTACATGTGTAAAGTACTCATCACTCAGTACATTTTCTTCTCTCTTTTCTAGAAACCCTGCCATGATGAGATTGAGACATGCACCTGTGTACCAACCACTAGTTGACCTTGCAACCCTGGAGGACAGGCACATCATCCAGACCTATCTTCTGAATCGTCAGGCCATCATGGATCTATGTGGCCAATTGGAGCCTGATCTCTTACCTGACATATGCAATCCCTATGCCATCCCTCCCACGATACAAGTGCTGTCAGTGCTACACTTTTTTGCCACTGGGTCCTTTCGGAATACAGTGGGCTTGACAGAAGGGATGTCACAAGCTATGTTCAGTCTTGTGTTGAAGAATGTAGTGTGTGCTTTATTGAAACACCTGGACAGCTACATCAGGTTCCCCCAACGTGAAGATTTAGCCTATGTGAAGGCAGACGTCTATGATGTGGGACACATCCCTCATGTGATAAGGCCATAGCCTTGGTCACTCCCAGTGCCAATGAACAGGTGTACAGGAACAGGAAAAACTACCACTCGAACAATGTCCAGGTGGTGTGTCTGGCAGACCAGTACATCACACAGGTAACAAGCAAGTTTCCAGGATCTGTGCATGACTCCTACATTCTGAGGAACAGCAAAGTCTCAAACATGATGGCAGGATTATACAGAGAGAGGTCTTGGCTCATTGGTATGTATGCATTTAGATATGTGTCTCTGTTATGGTACCTGTCATCACATTCTTCCCTGTAGCGGTACCTGCATTGTAACAGGTCCTACCTTTATGCACACAGGTGACTCTGGCTGTTTTAACCTCCCCTGGCTGTTGACACCAGTGAGGTACCCTGCCACGGAAGGGGAACTGTGTTTCAATGAGGGCAATGTAAAGGACGAGGCATGTAATTGAAAGGACATTTGGCCTACTGAAAGCCATGTTCAGGTGCCTGGATGTCTCAGGAGGTGACCTCCTCTACACTCCGCAAAAGGTGTGACAGATCGTAATTGCCTGCTGCATGCTCCACAATCTTACCCTGAAACGTCAGATATCATTGCTAGCAGATGATAAGGAGGCAGCTGGACCAGTGGCTGGTGATGCAGACATGGATAATGATGTGGAGGATGATGAGGATGGTGCAGCTGACTCTAGGACTGAGCTCATCAATCAGTTCTTCCAGTGACATGCAGGTATGCTGACCATGTATTTGCAAGTGATGTGTATCCACATTGATTACTGACAATGGCCCTCTTGATTAGTTCTATCAGTGGTGTTGTAATGTGTTCCCATACCTATATGTGTGTTGTTGAAGGTGAGTGCTTGATTGTAAGGTGCCGAGTTGACATGTATCTTATCTAACATGTGTACTTACTGCAAGTTGCTAGTTTCGCATCTCCTATGGACACCTGTGTTGACCTATGTGTTCTGCATTCTCCATTCCTCATGTTTTTCCACCCACTGACTGTGTTCTATAAATCAATGTCTCTGCTACCTATAGCTTGAGGCATTCATGCTCATTAGCCATTGGTAACTATATACAGAATGGAGTTTTGCACGACAGATGGCAGTTACAGTGTACTGTCATGTATTTCCTGTGACTGGAGATGTAGCAATATCATCTGTTCTTCCCTGTTTTGGTGGCTATCTACACTGGGCTGAACAACTGTGTACTGCATATGTGCTTTGTGTGGCACCAAGCCTTATATCCTGATGTAACTCTGTGTCATGGTCTCTTTTGCAGGTTGAATAAGTGATTTCACTGTAGTGTGTGCCTGGACTAGTGACTTCCTTACATCTGCCCTGGGACATCTCTGTTGTACTGTGTCTCCTGCAGAGGCTGCCTCCTTCTGCTGACCATTACACTGCATGGTAGTTTAGGGGGGATACCTGCATCACAATTTGCTGTAAACACAATTGTACATGTTCAATTAAAGACACATATGTTGCTGTGATTAATACTGTTTATTAGGCATACAGGGGAAATGCGAAAATAAAATATATGGTGCATAAAGTGACAAACGGGTGATGAATGGGGTCATGGAAATTGTAATCATCAGAGTAGGTGGCACAGCTGTAGAGAGCAGAGGTCCAGTGTCCAAGAGCCATGGGAAAATGGAGTAATGTCACTGAACAGTTAGCAGGGTGTCTCTTTGGCAGACAAGGGATAGAAATCAGGAGAGTTTACTTCCAGGGAGTGAATTTTGTCTTGGCATCTTCTCCAGCTTGATGTGTGGATGGACGTCCACATTTGCAGGAGGTTCATCAACTACAGAGGGAGGGGTGCCAGAGGCATGTGGTTCCCCTGGCAGGGCCTCCATTTCACTTGCTGCACCAGATGTGGATAGCTCAGTTGTTATGTGGCTTGTCGAAGGGGCCTGCTGCTGGTGGGTGGAAGAAGCACGCAGGGTGGTGTTGAGGTCCCCGAGCACCACTGCAATGGAGGCCATGATGGCATGCCTTTGGTTCTCCCCCAACATGGTGAAAATCTACCCATCCTGTCCTGGGATTGTTGGAATGCTCCCAGGAGTTGGGAGATGGTTTCCTGGTCAGTTGAGTCCGTTGGGAGCCCCAGCCTCTGGCCCACAGGTTCCCTCCCACGTCCCCTGCCCCCCTGTGCCTGTGCCCCTCGCACGGTGAGCCCACTCCCAATGTCACCAGGACCTTCATTGTCTTGGGTGTGAGGTGTTGACTCATGTCCATGTACTGTTGGGCACACTATTGATTGAACTGTCCTTGGGACACCGGTTTGGAGATGAAGGGTTGGTTGTGCTGTTGATGCCACAGGGAGGGGGCGGGGTGGGGGTCGATGTTGGCAGGGTGAGGCAGTAAATGGTGGACTGACCAGGAGTCCCCGATGGGCCAGGTAAGTCGTCAATGTCCAGACATCCAAAGCCTTTGTCCTCACTGGGGCCTTCATCCTGAGGAGGGCTGGCTGTCTCTGGCATCCTTTCCACGGTGGCAGTGGCAGGGGTACCTATGGATGGAGTAAGAGAGAGTTACATGGTGGAGGAGTGATTGGTAGTCTCTTTGTCTGATGCATACAGTGTCGTGACATGATTCTCAGCAATGGCAATGACAGATGCAGCACTACACACATTGTTTGTGGTTAGTGGATTGTGACATGTGTACAATGCTTCATTGAGGATTGGTGTCAATCTGGATAGGTAACATTTGGTGGGTGGGTTTTTTATCAGGTCTGTGTGATGGTTCACATGGCAGGTGTGCCCTGTTTACTTGTGATAAATCAGGCTTGCTAGATGTGAGTGGGTATGGCTGTACATTGCAGCATGGGATCCAAGTGGGAGGAGGGTATGTGTGTATGCATGGTAACGTGTCCTGTGTGTGAATTTGGTGCATGGGGTTTACTTTCTTACTTTCTAGCCCATGCTCAGTCCATTTCAGGGTTGTAGATCTAGATAAATGACCATTTGGTTTTGTGCAGTTTTGTGGCTGTGCTTGGCCCTGTTTGACATTGTCTAATGCCATTTCACATTGCATTGCTGCCATTGCCATGTAGTGGTCCTCAGTTGAAGCATCCAGTTGGTGTAGCTAGTGCAACATGCAATAGTCATACATGCAAGAGTTTTGCTGTGAAGTGGACATAGCAGGTTTTGCTATAGACAGGCTAGTGCATTGTGGAAGTCATCTGTGCACTTGTCAGAGACTATGTGGGCATTGGGGCTGGGTGGTGGTGTGGCATGCAGGAGAGCAGCATTAGGTGATTGGGTGGGAGGTGTAGTGGGAGATAGAGTGAATTGGGGAGGGTTTTGGGTGGTAAGGAAGCATGATGGACAGGAGTAAATTGTGCCAGGGAAGTAGTAGTAACTTACCAGAGTCTGGTCCTGAAGGTACTCCATTCAGGTCCTCTAGATCCAGTATGTCCAAGACCTTCTCAGCCCATTATGTGAAGTCTGGGGGAGGATGTGGGGGTCTACCACCAGCCTTCTGCACGGAAATTTGGTTTCTCTATGTCATGGAACGCACCTTCGCCTAAAGGTCGTTCCACCACTTTCTGATGTCCTCCCTTGTGCGTGGATGGTTGCCTACTAAGTTGACCCTGTCAACAATTTTAATAACTCCATTTTCCTGGCAATGTAGGTTTGCTGGACCTGTGCTCCAAACAGTTGGTGACTCTACCCTGACAATTTAATCGACCATGACCTCAACTCAACATCTGTGAAGCATGGGTGCTTTTGACAGGACATGGTGGTGGTTGTGTTGTGGGTGGGTGTTGTGTGTGTAAGGGTGCAGTGTAGGGTGCTCGGTGGGGTAGGCATGTTTGGTTGTGTGTGATGATTGGTTGTGTTGTTTGTGTGTAGTCATGATGTGTGTATTGTGTTGTTTGTGCATTTGTGTGGTGTGTGCTGAGTGTGAAATGTATATGTGCCTATGGTGTACAAGTGCTGATTCGTTAGTGAATGTTGTTTTTATTACAAAGGATTGTGGGTTGTGTGGGTGGTTTATATAGTGCAGTGAGTAGGTGTGTCTGGTGTGTGTATGTCGGTGTCAGGTGTGGTGTATTCGAACTGTCCAATGTGGTTTGATGTTCTGTCTGAGGTTGAGTGTTTGAACGCGACGGTTCGCTCCTCCAATGGAGTCTCCCCATGGAAGGACCTCTTTGGTGATTTGTGGCTCATAATGTGGTGGGTGGAAAGTAGTTTGGCTAGTGGTGTTGTTAGCTGAACCGCCTCTTTCCCGCCCTCCAGTGTTCTGGCGGTCTTGTATTTTTGGCTGCATTTTGGCAGTCTTCACTGTGTGACTCTTAATAAGGCGGTCAGATGACGGCCAACATGGAGATCTTTTTGGCGGCCACCACTGCGCTGGTCTTACGAAATGACCGCCAAAGTCGTAATGAGGGTCTAAGTATTTGTGATGTACTTTGTGGTTAGTTCAAAATTATCCTACAAATCTAACCAACTTTACTCAATGAGAAAAGTATCCAATTGTATGGTTTGTAATAGGTGACATTTGGATGTAACACTAAATCTAGTACATTATATTTACCATTAGGCTATCAACATAGCCCAATAGTACCAGGGTGCTGTTTAGCTGCATTACAGCTGTCCTGGAACAGAAGCTTAAAGATGCACTTATTTGTTTCTAAGTGTTCCATTGTTAGGGGAATACCACCACTGTTTATTTGCATCTAAGGTAAATTAGATGAAAGTTACATTATATTTATCACTTAGCCAATGTTACATGTACATTAAATTAGTATATTATACGTCATTATCCCTATTGGTAATAGTACTCTTTCGTTTGTTCCTTATTTTTTGGTACAGGTACACTCAAAGTTACCACAACGCTTTTAAAACATGAACTAAATGAAAATGAAAATGTACTCCAAAGCTATGAGGGAAAAGGTAGCCACACCTTTCACAGGACAAAGTAGTTGATGTAAAAAGGAAAATGGTAAGAATAATATTAAATGTTTGCAAAATAAAAAAAGAGTTTTGTCTCAGAATATGCTTGTGGGTATAAAAAATGATCTCAAACATGCAACTATGTATAAAGATCATACATCCAAAAAGAAACAGGTACACTTTTCTTTCCTGTACAGTCATACAAAGAGGAAGAATACTAGACATATTTTCCCTAAACAGTTTCAAAACAGAATACTTACAAATGTACTACCAAAAATCCTTCTTTTAAACACCATAATGATAAACTGAAAATCATTTATATGTTCAGTTAATCGTGGGGAAAGCCTTTGCAGTGAAAAGGAAGTTATTGATTTTAGCAATGAATCGCATGAAAGCACTAACACGTTTAATTTTAAGTTTTCAAATAGCTAAATGAGGCAAAGGGAAATTGAATTGCTTCAATTTCTCAAACATATTTGGAGGATGGTGGAGATATAAGTCCAGTAGTGAACCATACTTTCACAAAGGTTACCTTACATTTACTAATTGGCTTCTAGCTGTAAACAATAAAGGACATTGCTATGAAGTTATGCATTGATCTGTTATTGGCTTACAGAATAAAGAGACCAATGTTATGGAGCACTCCCAATGAGATGTTCATAAAAACATTAAAAAAAGAAACAAACATCCTGTTTACCAATGGAATTGCACCGCTATATGCAAAGTGACAAATTGTATGGAGATACTACTAAACTTTATTACCTCTTTTAGGAAAGAACATTTACGGGGCAAAATTAAACTTTGCAAACCTTGAACAACTGCCTATTTCAAAATCCTGCACAGATGCAAGGGCATAGTTTTGACTGCCTTAAAAATGATAAGTGTAATTCCACTTTTCATTACATTAAAATACTTTCCATATATCATTCTACAATCTGAAACTTATATGAACTTTATATCTAGTGAAAGGCCTGTCAATACAATTGGAGGTAACTAATGATGCTTTATTACACAGTATGGCAGAGAAGGTCCTATCGATTACAAACTATATTGAATCAAAATACTTTGATGGTGACTATGAGGATCACGTCTCCACAAATAAGGTACACACAGAAACTATAGTAGATGTTACAATTATGGACTTCACACAATTTAACTTGGATATTTTCCTATTTCATGAAACCATTGCAGCAATTCCAAATAAAGTCTGCATTTGCTGTAGACACACACATTATGGAAAACAAATAACATATATCAATTTTCTGCAGAAAATGGAAAAAGAAGATAGAGTAGCTTGGAGAAAACTTGCTATGTATCTTCTTGTGGAAACCAATGTGACGATTGTTCTGATTAAAGGGTATGTTATTATTGCCCTGGAAAACTAGACCATAAAGTTATGCCTTCATGGTCAATTTGTAATAATTTGGAAATGTTCCCTATACCTCCTGAATTACAACATTTGAATTTATATGAACATATCGTAATTCACACCTTGCATCCTTTTCAAACTATTATTAGAATGCAACCAAAATCAGGAAAATGTGAAGCACAGGAATTAGTGTGTGCAGATAAAGGAAAGATTGTTTTGCTACGATTAGATTTTAAGAAAAATATTGACACTGTGGGAGCATAGTCCAAATTAGAAGAACCGTTACTTGTGTTAGTTATTGGACTTACTACAAAAGATAAAAACTTTTGGCAAGAATTGATAAGCATTTCAAAAATACAAAATGTTATTTCATACATGCTATAAAATAACATAGTGCAACAACTTCCAAGTCAAGGACTTCCTTGACACTAATGACCCACAACTTCCAGAGGACCAAAATATGGGGCAGTTTTTTTAATTTAATAAAAAATAGTCAGAAGAAATATGTGAGTTCCATGGTATACAGCCATTTCATTCTAAGAATTTAATGAATGATGCCTTAGAACTCTATCAAATGAGGGAAGCTACAGGAAATCCTGATATTATTTGGGGAGAATGTTATGCTCAATATTATCCAGTTGTATTTCCAACTGGAAAAGGAGGGCGATATGATGATTGCCTGATTCTAATTTCTGCTTCGGAATATCGTTCCATAAGCCTAAATTCTGATGATCCATGTTTTACGTAGAACATACCTTATGTTTTCACTTTATTATTGGAAAGTAAATTATCTGTTAGCTCTGATGCTGTTGCCCATGTTGTGCGAACTAGAACGGTTTAATAACATAACAGGTAAAGAGTTTTTTTTAAATAAAGTTGAAAGTAATGATGAGAACCTGGAATATCATTTAATTAATATCATGGCATGTCAAAGAGGTACAAATGAATACTGGTTCAGAAGACACAGAGAACTCAAATGTATGTTAAGGAACTTAAACTGTGCGGAATAGCTATGGGATGATTTGTAAACTTTCCTACTAGAGGCTAACAATAGTTTGCCAGATGTGACTATGAAAACACCAGGGGAATTATGTTCTTTAGATCCAGCAAATATGTGCAGATTTTTTAATCACAAATTCCAAACCATGCTTAAGTTCCTAACAAATTCAAAAATCCCTAGGAGAAGTGGTTGATTTCTTCTGAAGGAAAGAATACCAAGCAAGAGGTGCACCTCTATATATAATACTAAAGATGAGAAAACGGAAATGGTGGAAGTATGGGAAGACATTTCTGCAGACCAATTTTTACCAAAAAGGCTGAAGATTTAGACTTCAAACATTATCTCATTGAAAGGTTAGCAATTTAGAGGCATGTGACGTTTAGGCTCTTCCAGTTTATGTGCTAAATCTCGGGTCATTACATCGCTTCGTTTAGAATTAGCCTCATTGCGAAGAAGAGTTTAAAAAAGTTTGCTTGAAATTAAATATCACCTTGATCCTGTAAACAAGAATATTGTGAAAACAAATTTATTAGACACATACCATCCTAACAGAAGCCCATTATTGCAAAAGTTGTCACTATGGCCCTCATTACAACCCTGGCGGTAAATGCTGCCTACCGCCATGCTGGCGGCCGCCAACATACCGTGACCGCGGCGGTATACCACTACGGGTATTATGACCCACACAGAGAAATCCGCCACTATACAGACACCCACACAAGTCCGCCACACCAAAGGTCAAGGATAAACGGGTGGTACCAAAACCCACACCATTACGCCAACAGGAATATGCCCACAGTATCAGGACCCACAAATCACCGCGGCGGTCATTCAACCGCAGTAAACCATTGGCGGTACACACCGCCGAGCTCAAAATACACACTGATTTACAAAACACCACCACATTGGACAATTCAAACTACACACACCTGACACACACACCATACCCACACACCCAATCCAATATAAAACACACTCCCACAACCCTTTACGACTAAAAAAAAGATTGCCAACAGAGAGAGACACATGCCAGGAGCACCCACTCAATCTGAGAAACAGAACACCATCACCCATACACCATCCACGCACCTCACACCACATACCCCAACACATCACCACACACATCACCCCACACATCCTCACACATATCACTCACACCACATCCATGGCACCCCAAAGACACCCCAGGTTTTCAGAGGAGGAGCTAAGGGTCATTGTGGAGGAAATCATCCGGGTAGAGCCACAGCTATTCGGATCACAGGTGCAGCAGAAGTCCATTGCTAGGAAGTTGGAGCTATGGTGGAGAATCATGGAGAGGGTCAACGTGGTGGGACAGCACCCAAGAACAAGGGACAACATCAGGAAGAGGTGGAACGACCTACGGGGGAAGGTGTGTTCCGTGGTTGCAAGACACCAGGTAGTTGTACAGAGGACTGGCGGTGAACCACTACCTCCTCCCCCACAACTAACAACATGGGAGGAGTAAGTCTTGGCGATCATGCATCCTGAGGGCCTCGCAGGAGTAGCAGGAGGACTGGACCCTAGTAAGTTAAATCTTTACTACTATATCCCCCGCCCTACCTGCACACCATTACAAACTCCTACCCCTACCCTCACCCCATCACTCCACCACCTCACATGTACCCCACTATCATAACCCACCCATCCCACTACCAAGCCCTGCAAGCCACACCAATCCATGGACTCCCATCACAGACCTGCATGGACACCCATCACCACAGCATGCCCATTAGAGAGAATCACCTAGCCCATAAAATCACCACGCACACAAGGCAAAGCTGACAAGGCAATCACAACCATACAGGGAAACACACCCATGCACAAGATGGCACACGCAGATACAATAACACTGCATTTGCATCCCCACAGGACCCCTACTCAACGTCACCGGAGAGGAGTCACCAGCAACATCCAGTCCCCCCCAGAGGAGGCCCACAGTGATGACAGCAGCTCTGCACGCCTGGATCATGATGACCAACCTGGCCCATCAGGGACCTCTGGACAGTCGGTTACCCTGCCACAGTCCCAACCCACCACAGAGCCTCCCCCCTCAGGAAACACCACCACAGCACACATCCAGCGGGCCCATGCCACTGTCCCCAGGACACATCAATCAGCAGTGTGTCCACCACTACAGGGACCCCAGGCAACCCCACAAACACAAGACGATCAGGGACCTGGGGTCAGTGGCAATGGGCACACGGTTCAGGGGACAGAGGCACAGGACAACAGGGAAGCTGGGAGGACTGCTGTGCGACAGGGGGAGGACAGGCCCAGGGAACCGACTCTCCAGGAGGCACTCACCAACATCCTGGGAGCATACCACCATTCCTAGACAAGGGGCCAGATAGTTGCCAAGTTGCAGGAAACCCAGCGGCTGCAGGAGGGGCAGTACCTGGGGATCAGGGAGGACCTCAAACACATCTAAACCATCTTAGTCACCATTGCAGGGGTGCTGTGTGACATGGCCAACACCATGAGGGAGGCAGTGGCACACCAACGGGCCCCTGACACTAGCCACACCGAAGAACAGCCATCCACCTCGGCTGGCGCTACTAAACAGAAGGACCTGCCACAGGACCAAGAGGTCACCAGCACCCCACCCCTTGCAGAAGGAGAACCACCGCAAATGGTCCCTGCAATTTAGGCAGAAGCCATAGAACATTACCAAGTCCCCCGCCAGGAAATAAGACTCTACTGATTGTCACCCTTCTGTCCCACTCTGTCACCCTGTCCACCTTGAACTACCATTGCTCCCCTTTCTATGCCCCATTGTACAATGCACCTGTGATACCAAGAGACTGGACTCTAACTGGACATTCCTCCACCATTACCCCAGCCCATTGCACATCCCCCTCTACTTATTAGCCCTTAAATAAACACCCTTGGAACAAATACAAATCTGGAGTTTGTCAAATGATTTAAATATGTATTAGTACAACATTCTGAAAACATTACAAGTCATATGTACAGTTATATGCACGTTGGTATGACCTTTAATGGGTAGCAGTAAACATACCAGGATCCAGAGTGGGCCATAGAGATCTGAAAATAGAGATGCCAAAGGGTACAGTAAGTGGCCATAGTCATAGGGAAATCAGGCTGCCATGTACAATGTGCAACAGAAAACTGAAAAGTAAAGTGAAGTTACAGTGTCTTACCTGTGTGTCACTGGAAGTACTGCTGTATGACATTACTTCTATAGTCCACATCTTCTTCCGCTGCTTCCTCTTCCTCGCTGTCCATAGGCTACACTGCTCCACTGCTGCCACAAGACCATCTCCGGGAACATCCTCCTGTAGAAAAGGCACCTGGCGTCTCAAGGCCAGGTTGTGCAACACGCAACATGCAACGATGATCTGGCACACCATCTTCGGTGAGTAGTATAGGGATCCACCTGTCAGATGGAGGCACCGGACCTGGCCTTCAGGTGTCCGAAGGTCTGCTCAATAATCCTCCTTGTTCACCATGTGCCTCAAGGGTAACGTTCCTCTGCCCTTGTCCTGGCATTCCTCACTGGGGTCAGTAGCCATGAGAGGTTGCGGTAACCAGAGTCACCTGAAAACATTGAGGGACAACTGTTAGACACACACTAACCCTTAGGGACAACCCCATACCCAGACACCAACATATACTGGGTGGGGACCTTGGGCTCACCTATTAGCCACACCCGGTGCCTCTGGAGTTGGCCCATCACATATGGGATGCTGCTATTCCTCAAGATAAAGGAGTCATGCACAGAGCCAGGATACTTGGCATTGACATGGGAGATGTACTGGTCTGCCAAACACACCATCTGCACATTCATAGAGTGATAGCTTTTTCTATTCCTGAACACTTGTAATTTCTCCGGGAGGGGACAAATGCTACATGTGTGCCATCAATGGCACCAATGATGTTGGGGATATGTCCCAGGGCATAGAAGTCACCTTTCACTGTGGGCAAATCCTCCACTTGAGGGAAAATGATGTGGCTGCGCGTGTGTTTCAGCAGGGCAGACAACACTCTGGACAACACGTTAGAGAACATTGGCTGAGACATCCCTGATGCCATGGCTACTGTTTTTTTAAAAGACCCACTGGCCAGGAAATGGAGTACAGACAGGATCTGCACTAGAGGGGGTATTCCTGTGGGATGGCGGAGAGCTGACATAAGGTCAGGCTCCAACTGGGCACACAGTTCCTGGATTGTTGCACGATCAAGTCTGTAAGTGATAATTATGTGTCTGTCTTCCATTGTCGACAGATCCACCAGGGGTCTGTACACCAGAGGATGCCGCCATCTCATCATCTGCCCCAGCGGACGTGCCCTATGGAGGAGAACGGTGAGCAGAGGGTCATACAACATTTAGGTATCACAAGGCTGTTTAGCAAAAACGTAAAATGTTCTCTATATGCCTTTGTCTGTCCGTATTCCTGGGCTAAATAGGTGTGACACAGTTATTTGACCTGCCATGTGGCCCCCTGAAATGGCAGCTGCCTGACCTGTAAGGTGGGACAAGGGGAAATGAGGTAACTGCGCTGGCGTTGTACACTGTCGCGGTAGGCGGTCGAAGACCGCGACGCAATTCAGCATTTGTTATCATTGGGCCCTATGGGTTCCAGGAGTCAATGAAGATGTACGCAGGCGGTAACAGTACGCACCGCCGTGGACATGACCGCCATTTTCTATCAGTTCCATCACTTGATACCTGACCTTCAACAGGCGAGGACCTGCACTGCAAGTGCTGCGGTGACCTGTGTCTGAAAGCGACAATGGCTACAGTGTCTGGGTAAAGGGCCCCTGCCTTCACTTCGGAGGAGTTGGAGAAACTGATGGATGGGGTCCTCCCCCAGTACACGCAACTGTACGGTCCTCCAGACAAACAGGTGAGTACACTGTGAGCATGGTGGATGGCACATGATTGTATGGAGCGTCGTGGATGGAAGAGGGAGTGGGGGACAGGCCAGCATGTGAGGATGGTGTGTGTATGTATGTCTGGGCCAGGGTGGGAGGTTTGTGGCAAATGTGTGAGAAGAACTGTATGGGAGAGTAACATCTATTATAACTTCACTTTTCCTCTAGGTCAGCGCCCACCAGAAGAAGGGTATTTGGCGTACCATCGCCAAGGGAGTGTGGACCCTGGGGGTCTACCATAGACGGAGCACCCACTGCTGGAAAAGATGGGAGGACCTGCGCCTCTGGAGCAAGAAGATGGCGGAGGCCCAGCTGAGGATGGCCTCCCAACGTGGAAGGGGTGCCCATCGTACCACGACTCCCCCGATGTACCAGATCCTGGCGGTGGCATATCCGGAGTTGGATGGGTGCTTGAGGGCATCACAGCAGCCACAAGGGGGTGAATACACTCTCATTCAGCTGATTCTGCACACTTGACGAGGTGTCTGGGTGGGGGTGGTGGACTGTGGGTTACCCTAGGCCAGGGCAGACGCGCAAAGGTAGATCCATTGATTTGCAGGCTCATTCTCACGCCAACCCCAAAGGTGGTATTTGCCCTCTACACCTAGTCAGGCTTCTGTGGGTTCCAGCTGAGCATGAAATGGGTCTAGACAGAGTCCCCCTTGAGCATGTGCTTTTCCCCTGCGCTGCTCGTGCATGGCTTAGTGCATAGGGCTGCTCACTGTGTGTTGTGTCTGCCAACGGTAGTGGTGTTGCATGCATTGACCATTTGTCTCTTCTGTCTCCCCCCCTTTTTGTTTTGTCACGACGTTCTTCCGTGCATTAGCATCATCTGGCGTAGGAGCAGTGGCACCGGAGCAGGAGGGAGCTGTATCCCACATGGCCCTAGAGGGTGAAGTAATGGAGTCTGAAGGCACCAGTGGGACGGAGGGAGAGGGGAGCTCCACGACGGGGACAGGAGCATACACCAGTGACAGCGACTCCTCCTCTGATGGGAGCTCCCTTGCGGTGGTGGGCACCTCTGTGCCCACCACATCAACAGGTACAGCTGCCACCCCCCCTACCAGCACTGCCCTCCCAGCAGCCCCTCAGCGTGTTTCCCGTGCCCGCTCACCCAGGAGGGTAGGCATCTCCTTCGCCCCAGGCACCTCAGGCCCTGCCCCAGTCAGCCCTGATGCCCTCAGTGAGGAGGCTATTGACCTCCTGAGATGCCTCACTGTTGGGCAATCTACCATTTTGAATGCCATCCAGGGTGTTGAGAGGCACTTGCAACAAACAAATGCATACCTGGAGGCATTCATTCTGGCCATGCGGCCCAACAGAGAGCATTTCCCCAGGATACAGCAGTGGGCATGGAGCCCCCTCATGGAGCAGTGGCGTCGTCCGTTCATCCGGCTGAGGTGGCCCCCTCCCCCTGAGGTGCCTGTTTATTTTCGATCTGATGCCCCTGCAGTGTTCTCTCCGTTTCGAGTCAGGTATCTTGTGTGGGCTTCGCCCATGCATTTTAAGACACTGATCCACGGACAATGATTTAATTTATATCCGGACTTGTGCAGTTGGTGTACATATTTGTATATACAAATTTTTGAATTTGGCCTATCTGATATTTCAATGATTACACTTGTTACAATCATTTCCTTTTGTCCTTGCATTCTTCCAGGGGGTGACTGGGTGTATATGTAATGTTGCTGCATGTGTTTGTGTGTATGGTGTTGTGGGTGAGGGTGGGAGGTGGGGGTGTTGCGTGTTGCGTGTGTGTGTTACTCTCTTTTCCCTCCCCCCCTCCCCTGTGTGCTAGGTGCAGTACTCACCGTGGTCGTCGCTGGTGTGGAGGCAGACCAGCATGGGCAGGACCTGTAGTTCGGTCTCCATGGCGTCCTGGTTCCTCGTTGGGTGTCGAGAGGTGAGTGGTTTCCCTTCCAAGTCCTGTTTCCGCCGTGCTTTTGATAGCATTGGTACTGCCCCGGAAAAGGTGGCGGATAGGCGTGTTGTAATACAGTGGGCAGAACCTTGTCTTCCGCCTGTCTGTTGGCAGTTACCGCCACAGTGTTTGTTTCTACCACCGTGGCGGTCGGAGTGTTAAAGTGGCTGTCTATGTTGGCGGTTTCCGTCATGGTCGTGATAAAAAAAACAAAAACGCCGGCCTGTTGGTGGTATTACCACTGCTTTAACACCGATCCCCAGGATTGTATTGAGGGCCTCAGTCTTCTGGAAAGAACTAGCTACGGCGATCAAAGACTTCTTCCGAATCAATAAGGGTTTGGTGGCTAGTGTAGGCGTGGGAGACATTTAAGGTATATATCAGAGGGGTCAAAATTTCCTGGAGCAGGAACATATGCACGGCACTGACGGCTGGACTCCGAGTTGCATACACGGAGAATTGACTGAGTTTCAGGACATAGCCCTTGCAGAGGTTCAGCATTTGGGGAAATATGCCACGGCCCGAGCGTATGGAGATGGGAAGAGACCAGGATCGATGCTGGCGAATGTGATTCGTCCTCATAGAGAAAGAAACATGATTATAGCGGTGCAGGCAGAAGATGGTAGAGAAATTTGAGAATTAGAGTTAATAGCCGGCAGATTCTGTGACTATTACGAATCTCTTTACATCTCCAGGGTCGTTCCGTATTCAGAGGAGTTGCTATATAACTTGGACATATTGAGCTGACGAGGTTAGTAGACACAGATAGAGAATTTCTTAGTGCACCCCTGACCCTAGAAGAAATGGACAAAGCGATAGAGGACATGGCAGAAGTAAAGGCTCTGTGCCCTGATGGGCGCACTGTCCTGTTTTATAAAGCCTATAAAGACCTATTGTTCCCCCATCTAAACGAGGTTTATGAAGAGATGGCAGAGAACGAGCATATGTCCCCTTCAATGCGTGAGGCGATGCTGATCACGCTGCTTAAGCCGGGTAAGCCCCTTATGCAGTGCTCATCTTATCGCACGCTATCTTTACTAAATGTGGATGTTAAAATGTATGCTAAGATTCTGGGGGACTGGTTAGCCAAGCTGCTGCCAATAATGGTGCAGCCAGAGCAATCAGGTTTTGTACCAGGCCGCAGTCTCACTATGAATCTCCGAACACTGTTCGGCACCATACAGAATATAAACCCAGAGCTGGAGGCTGTGGCGGTTTTCTTAGACGCTGAAAAGGTGTTTGATTGGGTGGAATGGTGCTTTATGAAGGCGGTTCTGCAGCAGTTTGGAGTGGGAGACATTTTCATGCGTCTGGTGTCCACGCTGTATGGGGAACCATCGGCCAGACTAAGAATCAATGGGATAGTTACTGATGCTTTCCCTATCACTAGGGGCACCAGGCAGGGATACCCGTTGTCCCCTCTCCTTATGCACTTGTTGCTGAGCCCCTGGTGTGTGCCTGGCGGGAATATCACAGTCATCTGGGTCTCCGCTTTCAAAACTATACCCTCCTACGTTA
This sequence comes from Pleurodeles waltl, assembly GCF_031143425.1. Classification (NCBI taxonomy): domain Eukaryota; kingdom Metazoa; phylum Chordata; class Amphibia; order Caudata; family Salamandridae; genus Pleurodeles; species Pleurodeles waltl. Next base: position 679,730,292 of record NC_090439.1, read on the forward strand.
TTATATATTAAGGATCCGCAGCGCAATGTTGCTCCGGTCATATGGGAGATCGCGCGGTATGGTACCTTTTCAGGCTTTAAGGTGAACTGGGGCAAATCCATTATGTTCCCTCTGACACCGGTGACATCACAAGTGGATGTGGGGTTCCCCCTCAGGTGGGAGGCAGGCTCTGTCCAATACCTGGGCATCAGAGTCCATACGGATCCCAAGGTGGTGGTGACTGATAACTTTGAAGTCGCTCTTGAGGCACTGGCATGTGACGTAGAGAGATTAGGCTTCCACTTTCGTTGATGGGCCACGTAGAATGTGGTAGTGCTTCCTCGGTTTCTGTTCCTATTTCAGAATATCCCTGTTATTACCGAAGGCATACTTTGCAGCATTGAGAGGTTTACTTATCAAATTAGCATGGGCGGGTAAACAGCCGCGAGTGCAATGGCGCACCCTGACCCTCCCATACAAGCTGGGTGGCCTGGGGGCCCCAGATTTGGACACCTACTATTTGGTAGCGCATGCTGCAGTCGCTCATACCTGGATCTACGGGTCCAGTGACATCCCGTTTCTTAAAATAGAGCGTGAGCTGGCATCCCCTGTGCCGTTGCAGTGTAGGATATTCCATGCTCCAAACAGAAGTTGTGGTGAGCGTGTGTCTCTGAACTCTGTTGCGCGTGCTTGGCATGGCTTGCTACATAGACAGGGATTAGCTTTGCTATACTCTCCGCATGTGCCCTTGGGGTGGTGTGCTTGGTTTGAGTTGTAGCTTGATAAGAGTCCAATACAGGCTACAGGCACCCTAGATACCACCACCATGGGGGATTTGTTTGAGGAAGGTGTTATAAAACCAAGGGAAATGATAGAAGAGCGGACTACTGGGCCGACTGCACTGCTCTGATATTAGTATTACAGGGTGAGACACGCTATTGCAGCTCACCTGGGGGAGGATATGCAGGAGCCTCCGGGTATGCAGGCCTTATCCACAGTGCTAACAAATGACCAACCCCAGAGACTGGTGTCCTGTTTATATGCACACATACAGAAGACACGTATCAATGAACTGAACAAAGCAAGACTCTAATGGCAAAGGGATCTGGGGTTTCAGCTCACTAATGATCAGTGGCGTTATTGCTGTTCTTTGACTCGCACTGTCTCCCTGAACAGCCGGCATCGTCTGATACATTTTAAATATCTAAACAGAGTATACTATACTCCCCATAGACTTTACAGATATGGATTGTGCACTAATGTGGCCTGCCCCAGGTGCAGCGAAGACCAGGAGGGATTTCTCCATATGTCCTGGGCCTGTGCTGGGGTGAGGCGCTTCTGGGAGTCTGTTTTTGGGGAGCTGGATGCGATAAGTGGACAGCAAATTAGTTGTACACCGATATTGGCGCTTCTGGGTTGGGATAGAGACTTACCAAAATCAATCAGACGATTGGTGGCTACTGGCCTACTACTAGCCAAGCCTCGAATTGCCATACGTTGGGATCGCGGTCCAGTTCTGACTGCGGAAGAATGGCACAGAGATATGGGGTATTGTAACACACAAACAGACATTTATAGTGAACTGCTTCCGCCAACTAATAGACCAGTGAGATATTGGGACATTTATAAACAATACCTAATTGGTAAAGAAACAGGTGAACCAGAGGGCGTGCGAGATATTACTTGAGGGGTGGAAAGGGCTAGAGATGTGGCAATGTGGGCTTGGATGTGGATATTCATAGAAATGTGGAGGGCTCCTGTTAGAACTGTCTGGACACTATTGGAACTATATGACTCTTTGATACCTGTCAAATATATTGTGATTGGATGCAATTGTCTTTTTGCCTTTACTGTATGTGAAAGTGTTTAAAATCATAAATAAAATATAAAAAAATATATATATATACCAACAGTCTTAAGGCGTAAGACTTTACAACCCTCAAGGCCCTCCACTTGGATGGCGATCAAAGATACTGAAACGAGAAAGAAATGAGGCCTTGAGAGTGCTGGTGTCCACTTCTAGATCAGCCTACAGAGGCCATTTGTGGGTATACCTGTGACAAGGAAAGCTCCTGCACACATTAAAGTTAAACAGGCACGCACAGTTCTGATGACATATAAACAGCCTAAGTTCTGCAACATACACCCGCTTTATAATTAACATCTCTGAGTCTACCTGGTATAAATATCTCTCCTGCCATTTTGGTCCTCTGACTCAGGGGCCCGTAGGTGCGGGTCCCCGGGTCCAGGAAATAAAACAAGTTCAAGCACAAAGTGTCACCTGCTTTTCTTCTCAATCATGCAGCAGTCTTTGAATGTCCTGAGAAACAACGAGAAAGAAAATCAGTAAGTGTGTGAGTGAGGGAGCCCTGGGACCCAATGGTATCCCTGCCGCCTTGCACAAAGAGGACTTAGACTTTTGGGCAAAACATCTTTTGGCATTGTACAACTGCATACTCGCCACCAACATCATTCCGCAATCAGGGAGCGGTTCAAGTGTGTCCCCAATTTAAAAGGAGGCTTGACCAACGACCCAGCAAACTATCGACTGATTGCACTTCTAGACGTCGAGTCCAAAATCTTTGCAGGGATCCTCTTGAGAGAACTTGAAACCTGGGCTGCTGTCAACAACTTGATCTCGTTTAACCAAACTGGGTTCTCTAAAGGGGTAGGCACAACTGCTAATCTTATGGCTGTATCACTACTATTTGACCAATGTCAGCACACTGCTAGTGCGCCTTGTCCTTACTAAGTAAACTTACAAGGGGACACATATAGGTCGATTAATCTTTTGGATCGCATAGAGTATCCTAGTTAAGCGGTAACCAGTGAAACATCAATAAACATCTTAATCAACATGCATTGCCATAAAAACCTTATCTAACAAGAAAATACCATCACTCTCAAAAAGGTTAATCATTTTAATTCCCTATTTGTTACAATTCTAATCAAAACCTTTATTTCGACTTTATTGTTAATCAAACTTTATTAGCATCATGAGCAACAATTTTACCAAGTGTTATTGATAAGTAAAAACAATCATCAACATAAGTCAGCGAATTCTTTAACATTGAATAATTCAGCAATGCAAGTCAGTCAGTCTACCGTCACCATTGAGTCGCCCTTGTCAGCCTACCTATCTCAGATTAGCATCAGCATGTGGGTCTTCATGCGAAAACAATTTAGTCAAAAAATCGTTAATTTGGAAGAAATCTATCTAAGAGAGAAAATTAAAACAGTGCAGTTGGTACCTAGAAGAAAAAGTACACATTAGTCAGTGAACATTTTATAGCTACCTATCCAAGATAGATCAGCAACGAGTCAGTCTTCGTCTCCAGGTCATCAGTCATCAGCAAGTATCAGGCCCACAAAGAGTAAGCCCAATTATCAGCACTTCAGACAGCGTCTCCCGACGCCATCAACTTTCACCTCTCTGCTCTGAATTCCCTTCTTGTGTCATGACTTTTTATTAGGGTCTCTCAGTCCGTCCCACAAATTGCTAATTGGGCAACCTTATCTGGGGTTATGATTCTAACCTATAGTTTTTGTTTACCACTTGTTTGCATCGGTTCTAACATCAAGTTCCATTAATATGATTGGTCCTTCTGTCGATGAGAACATCATCCGGCTCTTCAGGTAACAAAATTGTTGCCCACAGTCTCTTAGTCAGTGCTTCCATTGTTTGAGACCTGGGAAGTACATTTAGCCTACTCTACACATAATTGTATCAATTTGTTCTGATCGTCTCCTGTCCGCTGGTACATTGCAGAAAATTCTAGCAGAGCTCATCTGAACTCTGTACAGTTCAAGGTCCTTTTTTCCAGTTCCAGTCTTCGGCAGCTCATCGCGTCTCCACTTTTAAGCAAGCAAGGCCCAGCGCCCTTAAGTTAAGGATAGGAAGCATCATAAAACACAGAATATATAATCAATTATGGCATATTAACACAAACTTTTTATAATTCACATTATTTTAGTACGTGTTAACATTCATGGTGACTACTCCCCATGGGCACATTTTACTCATTGCACGTTATTTTCAATTATTAGTTTCATTTGTCATTATTTCTTATTAGTATGTATAGGCAAATCATTAGAATTTTCTCATATTAGTATATCTGCTCCAACAGTCCCTCCTCTGATGACTAAATATGTCACAACACCTTTCCCTTGTCAATAAATTACAAATTACATTCAGCTACATTTTGATCTCTTCTGCTTACATTCTCTCTATAGATTCTTCTTCTGGGTTGTTCTTCCCTCCTCTGATTATGTTTTGCCCTTTTTAGTTGAATTTACTGCCATAATTTGCATGGCCCCATAATCCTAATATAGCAATGATCACAATTAATATCCCCTGGACAATTTTCCACAGTATCCCACCCCAAATTTGGCTAAACCAATTGCCTACAGTAACAGATCCATTTCTGACCTTTTCCCAAACTCCTGGTTCCTTCAGCTCTTTCAAATCCTTACTTGTATTAGTTAAATTAGTAAGCAAATCCTTTATCGCCTTCTCATTTTCAGGTTCATATGAGCAACAGTGCTTTGCATTAATCATTTTACAGACTCCTCCGTCCTTCGCTAATATTATGTCTAAAGCAAACCTATTTTGAAGCGTCATAGCTCTATCCGCAGCTAATTCAGTGTTTACTAAAAGTATATTTCCTGTAAAATTGGTTAACATATTATCTACTATAGTTGACAGCTTTCATATCTTATTTGCATTCAGTATAACTCTTACAGAAGGAATTACTGTTCCAAAAATATCCCCTACAATTGCGGAGGCTGTCTCTCTCCTTTGTCTCATTTGGTGTAACTCAGTCATTTTCGGTATCTTTTTTAGGTCATCTATTTGATAAATCTTAGGAAAAACTATTCCCAAATAATATGTCCCATACCATCCCTTAGGAAGAAGGTAATAAGCATTAAGTCCACAAATATAATAGATTCCAGGAATCACAGGGTCTGCACCATTCAGCATAAATGGCCACTTACTCTGAAACAAAAACACATGCCTACATTCACTTGTTCCCACAAATAAAGTGTCAGTGCGTGATTTTGGCCTATATAAACAAAGCTTCCCTACATGTAGTGCATCTAAGGCTAATTTCCCTTGTGTTTTAGTGGCGGTGTAAGCATAATCATTCTTGTAAGTTCTTTTCTCTAACCCTTTCTCTAGTTTCTCTTTTAGTGCTTTTCTCCTGTCGTCTGTATGCCCAATAAAGCTCTATTCCATAGGTGTTAATAAGCAAGTCAAATTATTATGATACGCATAAGCCGTGCCAAAGGTCAGTGTAGGCTCAAAGAACCCTCTAACTAATACTATATCATCAGTGTAGGCTCAAAGAATCCTCTAACTAATACTATATCATGATCTTTAGCTATCTTACTCAAATATCTAATTATAGGAACAAAAGAAAACACCACATCATAATTAGAATAAAAATACTGAATATATTCTTGGTTATAGAATCGAGTTAGTAGCAAACTACAAGTTATACCGTAAGTCAGAGGTAGATTATGGTAAGTGACCCCTTCTTCCACAGAGGAAGGTAATTGCGTACACACAAGACAATCCCTTGCATTCATCGTTTCCACATACTCACTCAATAAACGATAAAAGACGTTAGAAAACAGCTCTCCCCTTGGGTTAGTATAATCATGCAAATATTGCTCATCCAATTTAAACTTCTCTATAGCTGTTAGTGTAGTAGTCTCAAAAACAGATGTAACCTTAGCTTCTCTCACCTCATGGATTGACATTCCCACAATTGTTATTATAAACAATATTCCACACACAATCGCCATTCCTACACTTAAATATCTACTATACCTAATGTGCCTAGTGTTGTTATCTAATCTAGCCATGATCTGTAAGGAATCAGAAAGCAGAATTAAACTCTTAATTAATATGGAACACGAAAAAATCCAAAATCAAAAATATATTCTTTTTTTTTTTTCTTCTTCGACTTCACACAACAAGACCCCTTTACTTCTTTTGTCAAAATCGGTTAGCAGCTGGTCATCTCCAGGATTTTAAGTGTCATATCAGACTATCAGTGTCTTTTCCGGTAATCTCAGTTTCTTCTCTTTTTGCTCAATGACTCAGTCTATTGATTTTCTCCTTCAGGTTGCATCAAAATACTGATTCGGGACTTCTCTATCAAAACAAAAAGACATAAACTCGCTTTGCCAATCACTTGTTGTGGCGTATGCCCACTCTGGTCCTGCGTATTTTCGACCTGCTACTCTCTTCCTTTTCAACCTCATTTCTCCTGTCAATTCTCCGTCACTTAATTCATCTTTCTTTGTTGTGTCTACTTCTTCCTGTATTGTCTCATTTATGACCAAGTCCTTTTGTTTGCCTATTTGAGACTCAGGCCGGTGATCTCCTTTTCTTGCCCCTTCTGTCAACAATCTCTTCAAGATCGGACTTTTCTCTTTCACTTTGTCTGAAGTGCCTTCTCTTGATGGACCTGCGACGGGTTCAGGAGGAGTCAGATCCTTTTGGCTTTGACCTGTCTCAACTCTTTCCCCCTCAGGCTCTGGCACTTGGTCTCCTTGTGTTTCAACACTCTTTGTTCTCGTGAGGACCTCTCCTGTGCATGGATCTCTTGTCACCTCTATTGGATTGATTTCTCGATCTTCCTCCTGAATTCCCACACCCTCGTCTCTTACTGGGGTGATCGATCCTTCTTCCGCCAATTCTGGGTCTACTTCCGGCTCAACCTGCTCCAGTTCTGGTTTAGGTAGAACTATTCGTTTTGCAGCTGCTGGCGTTCTCAGCAACACTTCGTCATGATCCTGAGGACTCACCACTTTCTTTTTATGGCCTGCATGTATCCAGTTAGGCAAATCTGCACACTTCACAGCTGTTGTAGTTGTCAGCACCATTTGATAGGGACCTCTCCATCGTGGCTCTAGGCAAGTCTTTCGCACATGCTTTTTGATCACGACCCAATCTCCCGCTCTAGGATTGTGGCCTGGGTCATGGATAGGTGGCAGGGAAATGGCTTGTACCTGTTGAGAAAAAGATCAAACCACATCAGCTAGACCCTTGCAGTAGTCCAACACCATACCATCTGTAAAATTGACAAGAGCATTGGCTGGTATTGCTGGCAACCTCATTTCTCTTCCCATAGGAATCTCATGTGGGGACAACCCTGTCTTTCTGTCAGGTATATTTCTCATTGACATCAACACTAAAGGCAATGCATCCGGCCATTTCAGATTTGTGGCAGCGCACATTTTGGCAATTCTTGGTTTCAGGGTACCATTAATTTGCTCTACAAGACCTGACGCCTCTGGACGATAGCTGCAGTGGAGCTTCTGTTCAATGTTTAGTGCTGCACACAAGAACTTAATCACTTTGTTATTGAAGCGCGTTCCACTATCTGATTCTAAAGAGATCAGAAATCCGAACCTTGGTATCAGTTCTCTAAGAAGTAACTTTGCAACTGTAAGGCTATCATTTCTGTGTGTGGGGTATGCTTCAATCCAATGGCTAAACACACACACAATCACCAACATGTACTTCAGTCCACCACATGCAGGCATCTCAATGAAATCCAATTGCATTCTGCTGAATGGTCCTCCTGCTCTTCCAGTGTGATTCAGATTTACCACTGTCCCTTTTCCCACGTTCAGTTGCTGACAGATCACACATCTGTGACATACTGCCTCCGCTGCTTGCCTAAATTTTGGATTGAACCAATCAACCTTGAACAGCCTAATCATGGCATCCCTACCGATGTGTGCCTGACCATGGTAATACCGAACCATCTGAGTCAACACACAATTCGGCAATACCATCTGACCCTCCTCAGATACCCAGATCTCATCTGGTCTCTGTACACATTTCAATTTTGTCCACAGTTTTTTCTCTTCCTTGTCTGCATTTTCTTGCACTGTTTTTAATACTTCTAGAGTATTGATTATTTTCAATGCAAAACTTGAATAACTGGTCTCTTCTTCTGGCATCAATTCCCACTTGTCTTTGAACGATGTACAGTTCAGGGCTCAAAACCTTGCAACCTGATCTGCATACCCATTTCCCAAGGAAATGTAATCTGGCGTTTTTTGATGCGCACTGCATTTTACTACAGCAATTTATTCAGGTAATTGAATTGTATACAGTAATTATTTTATCCTGTCACCATTGCGTACTGGGGTTCCACTTGAGGTCATAAAACCTCTTTGCAACCACAATTGACCAAAATCATGAACAATTCCAAATCCATACTGACTATCAGTGTATATTGTGACTCGCAGCCTGGTAGAAACATAACAAGCTCTAGTAAGAGCCACCAGTTCTGCCACTTGTGCTGAATATACACCAGGAAGCCAAGATGCTTCTACTGTTCCTGTGATAGTACATAGAGCATATCCTGCTCTCAAAGTGCCTGTTCCATCTCTAAGGCATGAACCATCAACAAAGACAATTTGATCATTTTCTTCTAATCGAGTATCTCTGATATCTGGTATAGGCTTTGTACACAACTCAGTCACTTCGAGACAATCATGTTCTATATCCTCCTCCTTTTCAATTTCAACAGTATCACTTGGCAATAACGCTGCTGGATTCAACACTGTACATCTTTTCAAAGTTACATTTGGAGCTCCCAATATGCTCGTCTCACACCTTGTCAGTCTGGCCCCCGTCAAATGTTGTGTTTTGGTTCTTGTCAGTAAAATTTCAACAGAATGTGGTACCATTATCGTCACTGGGTATCCCATGACCACCCCTTCACATTAGGAAAGACTTTGACCAACTGCGGCTACTGCTCGCAGACAACCTGGCAAAGGTGCTGCAACCGGGTCCAAGGTAGCTGAAAAATAGGCTACTGGGCGATAAGCACCTCCATGGACCTGTGTCAAAACAGACAAAGAACAAGCATCACGTTCATGACAAAACAATGTGAAAGGCTTTGTGTAATCAGGCATTCCCAATGCTGGAGCTTTGCACAAACTCTCTCAATTCAGTGAAAGCCCTCATTTGATCCTCATCTAGACTAATGGGATCTGTAACTCCTTTGTGTGTCAACTGCTGTAGGGGTTTTGCAATCTCAGCAAAATTCGGAATCCATTGTCTACAGTACCCTACCATTCTCAATAACATGCACACATCCTTCTGGGAAGTGGGGGGATTTCTCTGCAAAATCATTGTAATCCTTTCTCGGGAAATTCTTCTCAGCCCTTTCTCGCTTTGATGACCCAAATATTTGACAGACTTCTGGCAATATTGCAACTTCGCAGGTGAGACCTTATGTCCAAAGTCTCCCAAATGATTCAACAGGGCAATCGAGTCGTGCTTACACTCGTCCCTTGTTCTGGAGGCAATCAATAAGTCATCAATGTACTGCACAAGAGTCGATTGGCAGGGTAATTCCAATGACTCCAAATTCTTCTTCAAAATCTGATTGAACAGGGATGGTGACTCCGTATACCCTTGTGGAAGCCTGCACCAGCTATTGACTTTATCTAGGAATTTGAAACTGAAAAGAAACTGACTATCCTCATGAAGTGGCACTGAAAAGAAAGCTTGTGACATGTCAACCACGTGAAACACTCTGCCTCACAAGGAATCTCGACTAAATCATTTGCTTCGATATTTAGTCCCATTCGGTTCAATTGATCTTCCCCTTTTGATGCACCTTGCGAAGGATCCAAACTATCCAACCAACTAGTTAACTGCTGAGCCTCACAAGGAATCTGAAACAGTATCACTGCTGGATTGAGCCTCACAAGGAATCTGAAACAGTATCACTGCTGGATTGGGCACAGTCGAACAACACTTAACCACCATGTCATTCACTTTTCGCAAGTCCTGCACAACCCGTACCTTCCCACAAGGCTTTTTCAATCCCATTATCGGTGAATTGCAAGGGCTACTCAACACTTCCCTTAGAACTCCCTGCTTCAGGAAGTCTCCAATTATCTGTGCCACTTTCATCATCACATCCTGTGCCATGTTTTACTGTGGAAGTTTCGGGAACTCAACATTCGGCTTAAAAATTATTTTAATAGGTTCCACTCTTTTGATTAATCCCACTTCGTTTCCCTGTCAAATCCCAAACTTTCTCCTTTACTGTTCCCTGCAGGTCTGCATGCAACTCCTTCAGTGTGAACATCGGAAAGATTTCAATCAATGGGTATTCTTCGGAAGCATTATTAAGTACCTTGGCTGACACCTGTTCTTCCTCATCATCACTATTTGTCTGGGCCTCTATTCCTGCATCTGTGCAATTTATGGAACATTTAGGGCCTCATTCCGACCCTGGTGGTCATGGACCGCCAGGGCCGGGGACGGAGGAAGCACCGCCAACAGGCTGGCGGTGCTTCAGGGGCAATTCTGACCGCGGCGGTAAAGCCGCGGTCAGAAAAGGGAAACCAGCGGTTTCCCGCCGGTTTTCCCCTGCCCCAGGGAATCCTCCACGGCATGGGGATTCCGACCCCCTTCCCGCCAGCCTCTTCCTGGCGGTTTACACCGCCAGGAAGAGGCTGGCGGGAACGGGTGTCGTGGGGCCCCTGGGGGCCCCTGCAGTGCCCATGCCACTGGCATGGGCACTGCAGGGGCCCCCTAACAGGGCCCCATTAGGATTTTCAGTGTCTGCAAAGCAGACACTGAAAATCGCGACGGGTGCCACTGCACCCGTCGCACACCAGCAACTCCGCCGGCTCCATTCGGAGCCGGCTTTATCGTTGCTGGGGCTTTCCCGCTGGGCGGGCGGGCGGCCTTTTGGCGGTCGCCCGCCTGCCCAGCGGGAAAGTCAAAATGACCGCCGCGGTCATTTGACCGCGGTACGGTCTTCTGGCAGTCTCCGCCCGGCGGGCGGCGCCCGCCGCCCACCGGGGTCGGAATGACCCCCTTAGTCTTGCACAACAAATATCTGCCTAACAAAGACACAGGACTTGAGCCACACACCACAAATCTATGCAATCCCAAATAATTTCCAATTTCAACTTACACCGGATCTGTGATAGGGTTCGTTAACTGCCTATTCTCCACTCCCACGACCTGAACTGTCCTGCCGGAAAGGGGTAAATCCGGTACTTCCACACTCCTCTCTGTGGAGCACGTAGCTCCAGTGTCAACCAAAAATGAGACCTTGTGTCCCATTACTTTTCCCTTCACAAAAGGCCCTCTCTGATCTACTTCTAAGAACGCAGCAAGAATGCAAGCTCCTTAATTTGAACTGTCACTGATCCATTCATCGATTATTTCATCCTCACTGTGAAATGGGAACTGGTGTACAATATTGTTACTATTGTCTGGTCTCTGGTCTCTGACCTGTGACCTGTTGAGTAAGCATAACTTGTTGCTGCTCCATCGGTGCTTGGGGTATGTGCATTTGCTGTCTAGGCACCATAGAAATCTGCTGCTGTACTGGTGTTAAAGAAATAAATTGTGCTCAAGGCACCTCCAACTGTTGTACAGGCAAGAAATTCTGACCTCGATTTTGAGCATTCCGAACTATGCCCCTCATTCTTGGGACTCTTACAGTTTGAACTGCACCAACATCACCTTGCTGAACCATTCCTTCCTGCACCATCAATGGGCACTCCCGCTTCCAGTGTCCCACGTTTCCACACAAATGACATGACAACATCTTTTTCATACCCTGCATGTCATTCTGAACAACCACAGTGCTTAGATCTGGACCAGGCATCATATCCATCCCACGTCCTCTACCCCTCACTTGAGGTTGAAACGCAATGGCTCTCTGTTGCGGCGGCATCGGCGGCACTAAAGCTCCTTGTACTCCTGATTGTGCTGCCTTTATCTGCATCACCATTGCCTTTTCTTTTAACTTCTTTTGTTTCAATTCAATCTCATCACTACAATATTTAGCATACTGCAACACCTCATCAATCGGCTTTGCCTGCCAGCAAATCAAGTGATTCTTAATCATCTGCCCTACTTCAGGTCTCAATCCTTCAACAAATCTAAACACAAAATGCAACATGTCTTTTGGTTCGACTGCTTCCTTGCCACTGTACTCCTTGAAAGACTTTAACAACCTTTCATAATAAGTATGTATTGACTCCTTAGTTTCCTGGACTGTCCTGTCAATCCTCTGCCAATCAATGTTTTTAGGAGAAATCCTAGCTTTCAGGAACTCAATCACCTTATAATAATTTTTCATTACCTCTGGTGATGGTGCGCCTGTAAACTTGTTCCTTTCAGGTTCACTCGTTGGCCAGTCTACTGCCCTCTTACATTCGACCCATAAGTCGGATGGCACATCTATCTCGAATAAGGTATTGAATCCCTCCCACAAACACTTAGAGAGTTTCACGAACCTCTCAGTCTGTTGATACCATTCAACTGGATTCTCTCTCAATCTGGGATAATCGTTTGTAAAAGACAATATGTCACTTTGGTACCACGGGACATGAACTAATTGACCCCCTGGAATCTCTCTCATCGGAAGCATTTTAACTGATTCCCTTTTCTCTGCTCCCTCTGTTTCTTCTTGGGAATCTCGTTTTCGTTTGTCTTTCTTCCTTGCCCATCTGCCTTCCCACTTCTCTAATGTCCCCAAATTTGCACACTCTGCAGCAAGTCCCTCAAATGTGCTTTCATTCCTGCTGATCTCATGTTCTCAAAATCTTTTGCCTTGAAATGTAATCTGTAACTTCGTCTCAAATGTTTCGTTGTTTTAAGATCAATGTCATGCTTCTCTGCTACTTCTGCAAATTTCTGGTGTATTTTCCATACCTCTTTTGTGATCCTTGGGCACAAATACCTCAGCTCTTCTTCAGTGTAGGATTCTAACCTATTCAATCCCATTGTTCCCTCGACTAAATCATTTGCTTCGATATTTAGTCCCATTCGGTTCAATTGATCTTCCCCTTTTGATGCACCTTGCGAAGGATCCAAACTATCCAACCAACTAGTTAACTGCTGAGCTGTTAACCCTTGTAATGAGATATTAATCGCATTCGGGACTGGCAGCTGCTGTACCACTGTACCCAAGGCTTATGGAGTCAGAAGTTTCAAGCTCTGATTTGTATTAGAGACGTTTACCGCTTCTGGCAATGTTACAAGTGGACTAAAACCGGTAGGAGATCTGAGCTCACCAGGACAAGGTCCTGAAGATGATGTTAAGTGCATTGAATCTCCCGCTCCCATTCTCACCAAACTTTGTGACATCTCAGTCTGTTCCCCTGCTTCTGTCTTCTTCTGTGAATAAAAAGGTACTGCTGGACCAACAGTGATTGGTAACGATATTGCATCTGGGGCTGCCCTAGCACCTGCACCCTGGGTGAGTGGTACTCCCATTGCCTGGTTCATAACTGGTGTGAGGTCTACCAAAGTCCCTGTCAACGGATTAAACTTCGACATACCCTGCATCCATGCTGGTGGCAATAACGTTGGGGTCGGGTCAGTCTGGACCAACATTGGCTTCGGAAGCACCTGCTCCCTCGGCACTACAATATTTGAAACAGTCTCAAGAACTGGCACATCTGGATAAACCTTTGTGACCGAAGGTGTATGTACCTGCACCTGAACTACTGCACTCGTTCCTGAGACTGGTGTACTCTGTACTGACCCTGGTAACTGTCCTCCTTCTGCTTGTACAGCTCCCACAGCTCCCTGGGATGTTCCAGGAGAAGCAGGAGGGGCTGTAGCACTAGTCCCTGGACCCTCTGCATAGGTCGTCATAGGTGGAGGTCTATCTCTCAGCAACTGTGTAATGAGATCCTCAACATCAGAATCATCATCATCCACATAAGACTTGTTTCTTTTCTTTTTTTCCTCACTCTCTTCTTCCTTGACATTATCCCCTTTGTCTGATTCATCACCTTCTGTGATTGCTGGGAACATCCTAATCTCTTTCATAGTTGCCATCCTCCATCTTTTTTGCTCCCAATCCCACCTAGCTTCTGCTAGTGACTTTTCGATCTTCTTCACCCTTCTGATGAACTTTAGCTCTTGCTGCTGTCTGGCCACTAACTCCCAAACCGCTAAAGCCTCAAATTGTGCTGGTCTCGGTAATGGCCTCATGTCATACAATGATAATCACAACTGGTCCACAATTCTCAAATTGAATGTCCATGCTCTGGAAAAGCTAATGTCCCTTGATTCTTAGTCAATTTACTCCATTGCTTTAACCAAAGACACAAAGCTATACCCTTTTCTGTCATTACATGATGCGCCGGAGTATCGTCCGGGGGGGTTGTTTCCCCCACTGACGCCTTGATGTATGAATCACCCTTCATTGCTCTCTTAAATGCCTTGAAAAACTTAATTTTGCCTGTTTTGTGTACTACAAATTCAATAAATGAAATGACTTTTACTCCCAAGATTCCCTTCACCCGTTTACTCAACCAATTGCCTCTCACGGACGGCTGCTAATCCGGTTGCAGCTTTTCTCACTCACTGACCTATCCCAGCACGGCACACACTGACGATTTTAGGTATCTGTTTTAAGTTGTCAATCTGGTAAATCTTTGCAAAAACTATTCCCAAATAACATGTCCCATACCATCCCTTAGGGAGACGGTAATAAGCATTAAGCCCACATATATAATAGATCCCAGGAATTGCTGGATCCTGTCCATTTAACATGAATGTCCATTTACTCTGAAACAAAAACACATGCCTGCATTCACTCGTTCCCACAAATAAAGTGTCATGATCAGATTTCGTCCTATATATACAAAGCCTTCCTACATGTAATGCATCTATAGCTAATTTGCCCTGCGTCTTTATTGCGGTTTAAGCATAATCATTTGCATATGTGCGTTTTTCTAACCCCTTTTCTAGTCTTTCCTTCAATGCTTTGCATCTATCATCAGTGTGATCTAAGAAGCTCTTCTCTACAGGTGTTAGTAGACAGGTCAAATTATTGCGATGCGCATAAGCTGTGCCAAAGGTTAGTGTCGGCTCAAAGAAACCTCTAACCAGTTTTATACTGTGCTCTTTAGCTAACTTGTTCAGAAATTCAATCACAGGCACAAAAGAAAACACTACATCAAGATTTGAATAAAAATATTGCACATGTTCCTGGTCATAAAATCTTGTTAGCAGAAAACTACAGCTTATCCCGTACGTTAGTGGCAGGCTATGGTAAGTGACCCCTTCTTGTACTGATGAAGGAATCTTTGTACACACATAACAGTTCCTCGCATCCATAGTATCAACATACTAATTCAGCAAGCGATAGAAGACATTAATAGAAAGTTCCCTCTTTGAATTAGTTCCCTCATGCAAGTGTTTTGTATCCTGCTCAAACCTTTCCCACGGTGTTAGTGTAGCAGTCTCAGGCTTTGAAGCGTTGTTAGTCACCTTTTTATCCAACCAAGGCATTCCCACGATCACACCTATAATTATTATTGCGCACACAATACCTAATATAATACTCAACCAACCACACACTTTACCCTTCTTGCTACTACCTCTAGTATAAGCCATGATCTGTAAAGAATCAGATAGCAGAAAATAGAAGACAAACAATCAACTTGAGGACGATTTTAAAGTTCTTTTTTTTTTTTCAAAGTCTCTTTCTTTCTGCGAGTATTTACAGCATTCCACTTGGCATAATCGGGTTTCAGTGTCAATTCAGGTTATCAGTGGCACATCCGGTAGTAATTTTTTTTCAGTCTCTTTTCTCAGCTTTTCAGCTTCCGATTTCAATTTTAACACAGTCTCTTTCTCTGATTGATTTCAGGTGCCGTAATATTGGCCTGGTACTTCCCGATCAAAACAGAACGCTAAGAATTCTTGTTGCCATTCAGATGTCGTTGCATATGCCCATTCAGGACCTGTATACCTTCTGTTTGCAACTCTTTTTCTTTTCAGTCTGCATTCGCTTTGCAACTCTCATTTACTAAGATCCTCCCTTCTGGTTGTATCAATTTCTTCCTCTATTGTTTCACCTGGAGCGACCTTTTCTCTTGCAGCTTGTTTCTTTGGCCAGTTGTCGCCTTTATGCGTTTTCTTTCTACTTGGCTTTTCAGCACGCTGAACAGCACCCTCCTCTTGTGCTGTGGTGTTTTCTCTTGACGGACCTGCAATTGGCTCAGGAGGAGTCGATGCACTTTGACCTTCTTCCGCTCCTTCTGCTCCTTCCCCCTCGTCTTCAGGTTCTGTAACGGGCTCAAGTTCTAACCCGTATCCGTCTACTTCTGGGAGAGCCTCTCCTTGACTTAGTTCTCCTGCTGCCCCTACTGAGATAGGCTCATTGTCACCTTTCTCAAACTCGCTTACTGTTTGAGGGACTAAGCCGTCCTCAGTGGGCTCTCCTTCAGTCTCAGTTTCCCTTTGGATGTTCTCCGACCCTGAGACTTCCTTCTCTGGAATTGCTGAGTCGGAAACTTCAAGTTCCTCATCAGTTGGGCGTCACCTTCTTTGTGTGACTGGCATGTATCCAGTTTGGAACGCCTGCACATTTCGCAGCTGTGGTTGTTGTTAGTATTACTTGATATGGCCCCTTCCAGCACCGCTCCAAACACAACTTCATCACATGTTTCTTGACAACCACCCAATCACCGGCTTGCTGGCTGTGACCTGGATCACTGATAGGTGGCAATGTGTTAGCCTCCACCTGGTGAGAAAAAGAGCAGACCACATCAGCCAGACCCTTGCAGTAGTCCAACACCATATCATCCGTGATATTCACAAGAGCATTTGCAGGTACTGCGGGCAACCTCATAGCTCTACCCATGAGTATATAATGGGGGGATAGTCCTGTCTTCTTTTCAGGTGTGTTTCTCATTGACATCAGCACTAAGGGCAATGCATCTGGCCATTTCATATTGGTAGCTGCGCACATTTTTGCCATTCTCGATTTCAAGGTACCATTCATCTGTTCCACTAATCCTGATGCTTCAGGGCAGTACCTACAATGCAGCTTCTGCTCAATGTCCAATGCAGCACACAAGAGCTTAATCACCTCATTGTCGAAGTATCTTCCCCTATCTGATTCTAAAGAGACCGGAAACCCGAACCTTGGTATTAACTCTCTAAGCAACAGCTTTGCTACTGTGAGGCTGTCATTCCTACCTGTAGGGAAAGCTTCAATCCAATGACTGAAAACACAATCACCAACACGTACCTCAAGCCTCCACACACAGGCATCTCAATGAAATCCATTTGCATCTCGCTAAACGGACCTCCAGCTCTCCCTATGTGGCTCAAAGTCCCCACAGTCCCTTTTCCCGCATTCATCTGTTGACAGATGATGCACTTGTGACAGGTAACTTCTTCAGCTTGTCTGAATTTTGGATTGAACCAATCAATTTTGAACAATCTGATCATTGCATCTCTTCCAAGGTGAGCCTGACCATGGTAAAGCCTTGCAAATTGTGACAAAAGACTGTTTGGTAAAACCAACTTTCCCTCCTCTGAAACCCACAAGTCGTCAGCCCTCTGTACACATTGCATTCTCTGCCAGGATAGTTTTTCCTCTCTGCTAGCACGACCCTGCAGTGATTTTAGCTCATCCAATGTGTCAACCACCCTTAATGCAAAGTTCAAGCATGTTTCATTTTCAGTTTCAGGTAGTAAGTCCCACTGTTCCTTGAACGATATACAGTTCAATGTGCAAAACCTTGTGACTTGATCTGCATAGCTGTTTCCCATTGACACAAAGTCTTGTGACTTGACATGAGCATTGCATTTCACCACGGCAATTTCAAGAGGTAACTGAATCGCATACAACAAATCTTTAATTTGTTCGCCATTTTTCATGGGTGAGCCAGAAGAGGTCATGAAACCCCTTTGTGACCATAATTGGCTAAAATCATGTACAATACCAAATCCGTACCTGCTGTCAGTATAGATAGTGACTTTCAGATTTGCACCTGCGTGGCATGCCTTAGTAAGGGCAATCAATTCAGCCACTTGTGCAGAGTACACTCTTTCGAGCCAGGAAGCTTCTAGGATGCCGGTGATTGTACACACGGCATAGCCAGCCCTCAGTATTCCGACTGAGTCTCTCAAACATGATCCATCATCAAATATAATGCAATCATTTTCTTCTAGCTGTGTATCCTTAATGTCAGGTCTGAGTTTGGTGCATAGTTCCGTTACCTCAAGACAATCATGCTCCACTTCCTCTATGTTACTAATCTCAGCATTTTCAATAGGAAGTAAAGTTGCAGGGTTCAATATTGTACACCTTTTAAGAGAGACAGTTGAAGACCCCAATATAATGGTCTCATATCTTGTTAGCCTAGCACTTGTCATGTGCTGAGTCTTAGTTCGGGTCAACAGAATTTCAACTGAATGTGGAACCATTACTGTCAAAGGATGTCCCATCACTATGCCTTCGCACTGTGTGAGGCTCTGACCAACTGCTGCAACTGCGTGCAAACAACCAGGTAAGGCTGCTGCGACTGGGTCCAAAGTAGCTGAAAAATATGCTACAGGGCGGGTTGCACCTCCATGGACCTGTGTTAAG
The DNA here is from genome assembly GCF_031143425.1 of Pleurodeles waltl. Taxonomy (NCBI): domain Eukaryota; kingdom Metazoa; phylum Chordata; class Amphibia; order Caudata; family Salamandridae; genus Pleurodeles; species Pleurodeles waltl. The sequence continues at coordinate 679,748,681 of NC_090439.1, forward strand.
ACAGACAAAGAACAAGCATCACATTCATGACAAAACAGTAGAAAAGGCTTCGTGTAATCAGGCATACCCAAAGCTGGCGCCCTGCACATGCACTCTCTCAATCCCATGAATGCCTCAAGCTCGTCTTCAGACAAAATGATGGTACTCGGGTCATCCTTAATTTTCTGGCCTGTCAGTTTTATCAATGGTTGAGAGAGAATCGAGAAGTTGGGGATCCACTGGCGACAGTAGCCCACCATTCCCCAAAATATTGTCGTCGGTGGGTTCATCTGCAGTATAGCCGTCACCCTTTCTTTTGATATTCTCCTGGACCCTTTCTCAATCAAGTGCCCTAAGTATTTCACCTCTTTCTGACAGTACTGCAGTTTCTTTGGGGACACTTTATGTCCGATCTTTCCCAAATGGTTCAATAAGGCAATTGTGTCATACCTGCAGTCATCTTTTGTTCTGGACGCAATCACCAAATCATCAATGTACTGTACCAGAGTCGAACTGAAAGGCAGTTCCAATGACTCTAAGTCCTTCTTCAATATCTGATTGAAGATGGATGGTGACTCTGAAAACCCTTGAGGAATTCTGCACCAACTGTATACCTTGTCCAGGAATTTGAAACTGAAGAGAAATTGGCTGTCCTCATGAAGAGGCACCGAAAAGAATGCCTCTGACAGGTCCACCACTGTGAACCATTCTGCATCACACGGAACCTGAAACATGATCACTGCGGTATTTGGCACTATGGGGCAACATTTCACCACAATATCATTTATTTTTCTCAAATCCTGCACAATTCAGACCTTCCCACAAGGCTTTTTCAAACCCATTATTGGTGAATTACACGGGCTGCTTAATACTTCCTTGAAAACGCCTTGTTTTACAAAGTCCGCAATTATCTGCGACACCTGAATAAGGACATCTTGTGCCATATGGTACTGCGGCACCTGAGGAAACACTGCATTTGGTTTTACTTGTACCTTAACCGGTTCTACTCCTTTTATCAGTCCCACTTCCTTTCCTGTCAGGTCCCACACCTTCTCTGTCACTGTTCCCTGCAACTCGGCTGGCAAGTCTGTCACTGTAAGCATCGGGAATAGGGTTATTAGACGGTATTCTTCATTTGCAGTCTCTGTCTCCGATTCCGAAAACTGCCCATCATCCCCCTCATCATCACTGTTTGTTTGTACCTCAATCCCTTCATTAGAACAGGTAATTGAACATTTCGTTTTGCACAGCAAGTCTCTTCCCAGTAGAGACACAGGACTAGAATCGCAAACTACAAACTTATGCAGTCCCAGGAAGTTTCCAATTTCAACTTGAACTGGGTCTGTGATCGGGTTTGTCAAATACTGATTTGCTACTCCTACCACTCTTATGGTATGCCCTGAAAGTGGCAATTTTGGGACCTCTGCACTTCTGACTATAGAGCGTGTAGCTCCTGTTTCAACCAGGAAGGAAAACTTGTGACCCATCACTTTTCCCTCTACATAGGGTACCTCTGATCTACTTCTAGGGACGCTGCAAGCCTGCACTCCTCACTGTCAGAACTGTCATCCAACCATTCATCATTCAATCCATCCTCACCACGCAATGGGAATTGCTGCACTGTGCTATTTTGACTCATCATTTGGCCTGTGACCTGCTGAGGAAGCATCACCTGTTGCTGTCCCATTGGAGCTAATGGTAATTGCATTTGCTGTCTAGGTACCATTGGAACCTGCTGTTGTACCTGCTGCATTTGTGCTGGTTGAACACGCCGCATTTGTATTTGCTGCATGGACTGTAACCCCTGCATCTGAACCATGTTATTCTGGAAGTTCTGATTTTGACCTCTCGATTTTGGACCCCTCTTTTTTTGAAAGGTACCGACATCAGTGCTTTGTTGAACGACACCATCATGCACCACATTTGGACATTACCGCTTCCAATGCCCCACGCCCCCGCACATGTGACATGGTGATATCTTTTTCATTCCCTGGGCATTATTTTGAACCATAACAGTATTCAAGTCTGCACCGCGATTCACAAAACCCTGACCTCGGTCTCTCGGTTCCGCCTGAAACATGCCATTCCCTTGCGGTTGCTGCTGTCATCTGCTGGATTTCATCTTCGGGAACCACGGACCGGGGTAGGTTTCCTCCTGGCCCAAGCAGCTGCATCCAACGTCATTTAGCGCTGGACCATTGGTCTGTGTATTCCTAGGATGCTCGTCTTCCAGTTTAGGACGGGCACGAGTTAGGAACCAGTGGTTCCATATTCATGTAAGTGAATGTTACTTCCCCCAGCAAATTGCTGGTCTATAGTAACTTATATACCTTGTTTTGAAATATATGTGGCCCTTATCATTTAGGAGATACATATAGTTACATAAGGTCCTGATGCAGCATCACTGGATCCGTTTGGACCACCAGGATGCGAAACATGTTGACCCATGAGAGGTTAGATTCTGGAGATTTTCCAGACTCCTCTCTTTGAGATGTAAAATAAAACTCTTTTCCACAATAAGAGTGATTGATCTTAGTTTCTTTATTCACTCTTTTGACTTTGTTTTTTAACCTTGGCCCTGACCGTCCATCTGGTCCAATAAATTCTACTGTCTCAGTGGCGGTTGTGAGAGTCAATTTTAATACCACATTTTTTTCTGATCTCCATCGACACTTTAATCACCCTTGGGGTCACGGCACCACCACATAAAAAGATCTCCGGCAAAGAGCCCCCCCATCAGGGGTGGTGCCCGTCAGACATTGCAGCGCCGGTCTGACGAGGAGCAGTGCCTATGATGAAGCATGACACCCTATGGGTGTGTGAGGCCGCTTGCTCCTAGAAGTTAGGACCCCGGTCACTATTTTCTGGTTTACATGGTTGGAACAGTGTATCACTAATTTTTGATACCCCTGCATCTGAACCATGTTATTCTGGAAGTTCTGATTTTGACCTCTCGATTTTGGACCCCTCTTTTTTTGAAAGGTACCGACATCAGTGCTTTGTTGAACAACACCATCATGCACCACATTTGGACATTCCCGCTTCCAATGCCCCACGCCCCCGCACATGTGACATGGTGACATCTTTTTCATTCCCTGGGCATTATTTTGAACCATAACAGTATTCAAGTCTGCACCGCGATTCACAAAACCCTGACCTCAGTCTCTCGGTTCTGCATGAAACATGCCATTCCCTTGCGGTTGCTGCTGTCATCTGCTGGATTCCATTTCCCTGCATGCCGGCCTGCGCTGCCTTAATTGGCATCACCATCACTTTCTCCTTCAACTTTCTCTGCTTTAACTCGAACTCGTCACTGCAGTATTTTGCATACTGCAACACCTCATCAATTGGTTTTGCTTGCCAACAAATCAAATGATTCTTAATCATCTGGCTAACCTCTGGTCTCAGTCCTTCAACAAATCTAAACACAAGATGGTTCATGTCTTTCGGCTCAATAGTCTCAGTGCCACTGTAATGCTTGAACGCTTTTAACAACCTTTCATAATAAGCATGGATTGACTCTTTGACCTCCTGTGAGGTCCGGTCGATTTTCTGCCAATCAGTCACTTTCGGCGACACTTTCTGCTTCAAGAACTCAATCACTTTATGATAGTACTTCATCACCTCCTCAGATGGTGCTCCAGTCACCTTATCCCTTGCCGACTCCTGTGTGGGCCAGTCCACAACCCCTTTACACTCAAGCCATAAGTCAGGTGGAATAATGATCTCAAATAAAGTATTCAAATCCTCCCAGAGACACTTCGCAAGCTTCACAAACCTGTCTGTCTGCTGATACCATTCTATCGGTTTCTCCCTCAACCTGGGATAATCATTTGTAAATGACAAAATATCTCCCCTGGACCATGGTACCTGGACTAGAACCCCTCCAGCTGTTTCTCTCATTGGTAACATCTTTACTGATCCCATATGTGGTGAAGCCTTAGCATGACTTGATTCCGGACTATCACTTTTCTCCTTATCTCTTTTCTTTGCCCATCTGCCTTCCCATTTTTCAGTATTTCCTTAAAATGTGCTTTTATTCCGGCCGTCCTCATGTGATCAAAATTTTTAGAATCGAAGTCTAATCTGTAACTTCTTTTCAAATGTTTAGTATTCTCGATGACTATATTGTATTTATCTGCCAGGTTCGCCAACCTCTGATGCACCTTGTCCACTTCTTTAGTGATTTGGGGACATAGGTACCTCAATTCTGCTTCTGTGTATGACTCTAATTGGTTTACCCCCATTGTCCCTTCTACTAATTCTGAAGCTTCTACTCCCAATCTCACGAAATGTAGGTAGTCATCTCTCTCTGATCTCTCTGCAGTCACTGTAGCAGGTTGTGAAGTTTTGTTATTTCCCAACCACTCATTTAGTTGTTGCACGGAAAAGCCTTGCAACGAAATATTTCCTGGCTGCATCAATGGTGTCTGTGCTGTATCCGCACTCATTGTCTGTGGGGCCAACACACTTGACCCTACTTGTCTCATTGCTTCCAAAGGAGCCTCAATCGGACTAAGGTCTAACAGGGATCTGAGATTTTTGGCTGTTTGCGCTCTTGGCGATATTGATCGGGAGGTTCCTGTGAACCCTCCCTTCATTATTTCCTGGGTCCCTACCCCTTGATCACATGTGTCAGGTTTACCCTGTGCATACAGTGGTACACGTGGACCAACAGTAATGGGTAGTGATATGGCAGCTGGTGTCTGACCTGGTCCCAAACCCCGTGGAGTAGTGACTCCCAAAGCTTTACTCACTGCAGCTGGTGCAGGCGCAAATGGAGGTCCTGCCGCTGGACTATAACCCGGAATCAGCGGTTGCTGTGGCTGGGGCAGCAACTGCGGAGTTGGCTCAATCTGCACTAATCTCGATTTTGTATATATCTGATCAGACGGCACCATCAGACTCGTAGTAGTCTCTAGTACTGGGACGTCTGTATAGATCCTCTGTATCTGTGGTGGAGGTTTCAACTGTATCTGGATGTCTGGCGCAGTGGGTACACTGACACCATTTTGTGTCAAAACCATATCACTAGTCTGCACTGTATCAGTAACTCCCTTATCCTGCGTCGGGTTCCCAGGACCCGCACTAGTGCTTGGGGCATTGTCATCTATTGTGTACGGTGGCGGGCGATCATGTAACAATTGATTAAGAAACTCTTCATCATCTGAGTCATCTTCGTCTACCCAAGAGCTCTTGGTCTCTTTTGGCTTACTAGAGCCCTTATCTGTCTTACCAGCGGCTTTCTTTCCCTGCGTCTCATCTTCCTGTGTTATTGCTGGAAACAATTTGAGGCCGTCAACTATTCCCCTTCTCCACATTTTGCTCTCATTGTCCCATCTTGCCTCAGCTAAAGTCTTTTCTGCCTTCTTCATTCTTTTCTCAAATTTCTGCTGTCTCAGTCGTATGGCCATTAAATCCCAGACTGCTAATGCCTCATACTGAGCTGGCCTCGGAGGTGGCTTTTGTACACTCAACATCCACCTCAAATTCTCTAAAATCCTTGTATTGAAACATCCCTCCTTCTCTGTTAATTTGCGCCACTGTTTCATCCATAGGCAAGGCGCGACTCCCTTTTCCTCCATTACTGTATAAGCTGGAGTACCCTCAGACGGTGTAGGCTCCCCTTCACTCGCCATAATGTATGCGTCTCCTTTCAGAGCGCTCCTAAAAGCTTTAAGAAAATACATTTTTGTGTCTTTTATTTTTTGTTTGAACCTAATCAGGAAGTGACTTTAATTCCCAGGACACTCTTCCCCCACCTCTTCTCAACCTATTGCCTCTCAAGGACGGCTGCCAATCTGTGCGCGACCCTTCTTGGCAATTGACCTATCCCAGCGTGGCACCACTGACGTCACACTCACACACTGCAGCTGACAAAGTCTTGCGGCTTGTCCTCCTTACACTGGATTCACACCAGACTAAGGCAAAATTACTGTGAGCACCTTTAACAATAACAATAACTCAAATTTGCCGGTTTACTACAGGAAGGGTACACATTTGCTTCAGAACTTTACAGAGATTTCACTTGAAGCCTCGGCCGCTACTCTCTCCTCAATTCCCGCATACGCAAGCAGAATTCGACCCGCAAATCCTACTCTCGACTTGTCAATGGTTTGTTCTAGTGCACTATAGAACTTGCCAAATCTCCGTCGACGGTTTCATACACACAATTTGACTCAAACTCGACTTTGTCAACCACGCCCGATTGACCTATTAAACCGCACAAATTACAACTTAAACCCAAGTGTCTCCTACACTTGTCAATATACTCCAGAGTCTTAGACCACGCCGGGTCCGTACATTACCAACCAACCACGTGGATAATTTTTTAGCACAAAGCGCCACACTCATATGAAGTACGCCAACTTCCCTACTCTCATACTGCGGAGTACACCCACTCCTACTAAAACAACATTACCTGGCCTAAACACACACAACTTCACAAAACTCCTGCAAAATGCATAAGCTGAGTAAGCGCAGTTCTATACCACACATACTAAATGCCTGAGAACATTCCCAACTCACTTAGGCAGGCTCCGAGATCCTGGGAAAGTCATGGGGAATTTAGAAATGCATCATACTTCCAATTTGCATTATCTTAGAAAAACAATCTAAACATTAATTCTCCGTCCTAGTGCCCCAAAGGGCCTAAACCGTCGCTCTACTACCAGAACTGTTAACGCGTCCCTTTATGATAAATTATTTCACATTAGGACTCGTTTTAGGCCAATGAATCTTTTGACCCTGTTGAGAGACACCTTAAGACGAGATAGCTAATCAACATGTCAATTAATACGTCAATAATGTCATCAATATTTATCACAATAACGCATTTCACTTTAGCCAAAGACATTAATCAAACTCGAGACACCACCATGACCTTGCAGGCATGAATAACCACACCAGTTTAGTATGTATTTAGTGATATTTATTCCCTATTATTTACAATACTACTAGTAGGTTTATTAATCTCAATACCAAGAAACACAATAGCATAGTCACAATATGACAACTCTGATAGGATTTCATCAAGGCAAGAATCACGAACATTAGAATATAGCACGGCGTAAACATAAACTAACATTAGCAGAGTATATCAGCGCATTGTTCAACAAAGCATAGATTCAGTCATTTGTCCGTTTGCGTCAGTTTTACTGAACCCCTCACCTAACCTCTAATTAGCATTGGCATGTTGGGCTTCATGCAAAACAATTTCGTAACACCAATTTGGAAAACATCTAACTATGGCTCCTGTCAAAAGAAAAACAGTTGGTACCTAGAAAGGAAAAGCAAACAGACAATCACAATTTCATTGTCATATACAGTAGTTACCCTCCAAGTTTGGTCAGCACTTAGGCTCTGTCTTCATCTTCTGGACATCAGTCGAAGCGCCATCAATAATTCAGCTCTGGGGATAAGGGGCACTTTCCTCATAAGGAGGTAAAGTGTAAAGGGCAAATCTAAGGACAAGTATGGTTCTAGATAAGTCAACCAGTCACTAATAAAAGTGACAAAGTTTCTGGATCATAAAATATAGCATCAGCATCTCCCCCTCTCCTAGTCTCCTATTCCCTAATTCTAATTCACTTCCTAGTGACAGGGGTTTTTATTCCCTTTCTAATGTACATTCCCCTAAAATCTGCTTGGATAAAGGTTGCACCCCACTATCTTTAGCCAATTAGAAAACACGTTAGGTCATTAAACCTTTTACCCCGCATTAGTTCTCAGGTAGTTTATTGGTCCATATGATTGACATCTTCAGAGGTAGAATGTCCGGTATGATTTCATCCTTTTGTAATTCTTTGCACATCTTCGGTCAGTGGCTCCATTGTCTGTACCAGTTTGGTCGACCTTGTATTTAACATTAGTCTACACTGTTGCATTTTAACTTAATACATTTCTACAAGCAATATGAATTTCATGGGAACGGATCTACTATGGTTATATTCAGCTTCTAGTTTTGAAAACAAGAGTTCATGTCCTTTAGCAAGTCAGCACACTGCACGTTAGAAAAATACATTTAATATGAGAGTCAGGCAGCTAGGCCTCGACTCATGCTAACTAAGGTCTACGAGATTTATTAACAAAAACTTTAATAACATAATCATTAATAATAAAACTATTTAAATGCAATATTTCATAAACATTAGTCATTTTCGTTAGTCCCCGTATACATTGGCGGCCACTCCCTGTGGTCACATTTCAAGTGCACGTTTTAGCAAAACAGGTTAATACAGGTTCTATGCAGCATTATTATACATTAGTTCATAAACCTTTCATGTTAATATAGATTATACAAGCTACGCTCTCTCACTCTTAACTGATCAATGGATCTGTCCTGGTGCATATAGGACTCTCCAAATCTCAGTTAAAGCTTCTTTTATTTGTCTAACATTCACTCCCACTTGTTGACCACGCCCGATCAACCTACTAAACCAGACAGATTACAACATATAACCAAGTGTCTCCTACACTTGTCAATATACTCCGGAGTCTTAGACCACGCAGGGTCCGTACATCACCAACAACCATGTGGACAATTTTTTAGCACAAAGCCCCATATACACATGAAGTTTGACGACTTCCCTACTCTCACACTTTGGAGTACGCACACTCCTACTAACCCTGAACTGGAGTACGCATACCCTCTACTTTTACCTCACGTACATCACAATTCACCTGCGATTTTGCTTAAGCCTGTGCAAGCGCAATCTACTTCTCTCATACTATCTCAAAACACGCCGAGAACATACTCAATCTTACCAACGGGATCCAGGATCTGGGAAAGTCATTTCTGGGTTTAACGGAACATCATCTTTGCTACCATTGACATTTCAGAAAAACAAAATTCAAACCTCAAAAAAATTCAAACAATTGTACTCAACTTTAAACTAATACCATACCCACTAGTCACTACCTAACTAGTTCCCTAAGGAAACTAACCATCAAGCTGCTACCAAAAACTGTTAGCGCGCCTTGTCCTTAGTAAGTAAACTTACATGGGGATGCGTATAGGTCGATGAATCTTTTGGATCGCATAGAGTATCCTAGTTAAGCGGTAACCAGTGAAATATCAATAAACATCTTAATCAACATGCAATGCCAAAAAACCTTATCTAACAAGAAAATACCATCACTCTCAAAAAGGTTAATCGTTTTTATTCCCTATTTGTTACAATTCTAATCAAAACCTTTATTTCGACTTTATTGTTAATCAAACTTTATTAGCATCATGAGCAACAATTTCTCCAAGTGTTATTGATAATTAAAAACAATCATCAACATAAGTCAGCAAATTCTTTAACATTGAATAATTCAGCAATGCAAGTCAGTCAGTCTACCGTCACCATTGAGTCACCTTTGTCAGCCTACCTATCTCAGATTAGCATCAGCATGTGGGTCTTCATGCGAAAACAATTTAGTCAAAAAATCGTTAATTTGGAAAAAATCTATCTAAGAGAGAAAAACATTTTAAAACAGCACAGTTGGTACCTAGAAGAAAAAGTACACATTAGTCAGTGAACATTTTATAGCTATCTATCCAAGATAGATCAGCAATGAGTCAGTCTTCGTCTCCAGGTCATCAGTCATCAGCAAGTATCAGGTCCACAAAGAGTAAGCCCAATTATCAGCACTTCGGACAGCGTCTCCCGACGTCATCAACTTTCGTCTCTCCGCTCTGAATTCCCTTCTTGTGTCATGACTTTTTATTAGGGTCTCTCAGTCCATCCCACAAATTGCTAATTGGTCAACCTTATCTGGGGTCATGATTCTAACCTATAGTTTTTGTTTACCACTTGTTTGTGTCGGTTCAAGCATCAAGTTCCATTAATATGATTGGTCCTTCTGTCGATGAAAAAAAATTGTTGTCCACAGTCTCTTAGTCAGTGCTTCCATTGTTCGAGACCTGGGAAAGTAAATTTAGCCTACTCTACACATAATTGTATCAATTTGTTCTGATCGTCTCCTGTCCGCTGGTACATTGCAGAAAATTCTAGCAGAGCTCATCTGAACTCTGTACAGTTCAAGGTCCTTTTTTCCAGTTCCAGTCTTCGGCAGTTCATTGCGTCTCCACATTTAAGCAAGCAAGGCCCAGCGCCCTTAAGTTAAGGATAGGAAGCATCATAAAACATAGAATATATCATCAATTATGGCATATTAATTAAAAAAAAATATAATTCACATTATTTTAGTACATGTTAACATTCATGGTGACCACTCCCCGTGGGCACATTTTACTCATTGCACGTTATTTTCAATTATTAGTTTAATTTGTCATTATTTCTTATTAGTATGTATACGCAAATCATTATACTATTCTCATATTAGCATATCTGCTCCAACAACACCAATGTCTCCTTCATTGACTGGACAGAGGAAAATTATGGTCTAAGCTTGCAAAATGGGGCATTCCAGCCCACATATTAAAATCAATAGTCTTTCTGCACAACAATACTTTGGTGAGGATCAAACTAGGTGATAGATTGCACCTTTCTAGAAAAATTCCAACCTCTCAGAGTTTGCGGCAGAGATGCGTGCTTGCTCCTCTTCTTTTTAACCTTTTTTTGGCAGACCTACCAGCGAGACTGGACAACACAAACTCGCATTCAGCAAGACTTGGAAAAACCACCATGGCATTACTGATGTATGCCGATTATCTCATTCTATTTAGCCACACCAGAATAGGTCTCCAGAGGTTACTCAACACAGCAGTTGAATTATTAGAAGTAAATGCTCTTCTATTAACCTGGGGAAATTAAAAATCATGTCCTTGAGGGCGACCGTGACACCAATGGTACTTGGGCAACAGCAAAATCGAATCAGTCCATAAATATAAATACCTAGACGTTCTCTTTGACTGCAGTGGCTCTTTCAAGCCCCACCTAAAAAGCCTCAGCTGGAAATCCATCTCTCTTATGTTTGCATTTAAACATGTGAAAAACACCACTGGTTCTACAACTTACCTACTACTACTAAAAGTAATCCAAGCCAAACTAATTTCAACAATTACATATGGCAGTGAAGCTTTAAGTGGGGAGGGGTGAGGTGGACTTCGACAAAATGATTGTTAAGCTCTTCAAGGGGCTATTCAGCTTATCAAACTGTGCTTCACCGGCACAGGTCTGTCTTGAGTTTGGGCTGGTCAGACAGTCTTTAGCAAGAAAAGGGGCATGCATTAACTTACTATAAACTCAGGACAGCAAGGCAAGGGTCTCTGAGCTCCCTCATCTGGGCTGAAATTACTGCACAAACTAATTCCCCTTTTCATCTTTACTTTGATTCATCTCTGGCAGCATTGGGCCCGGTCTACCCGTTACCCTAATTTAGATCGCACCAGCTTGTCAAGTGTGTGACGAAAGAAAGAGTTAAGTCTTTCTCGCATCTAATGGACGAAGAAGTTTTCTCAAAATGAAACCATGCCTGGCTCGTCTTGTCATCATAAGATAGCCTTGTCCCACAAGCTTACCTGGGAGTAGCAGTCAACCTACAGATTATATCAGGTTTCATGAAACATCAAATGAGCTGCCTTCCAACGTACGGCCATCTCCCCAGGTAGACGCAAGGTAATATGACGGCCATTTGTTGACTCTGCGGGCTGGCTCCGGAAACACTGATCCATCAGATATGTCTGGAAAATAAAATATACAGTAAAATTGTCATCAACGCGCAGTATTTGAGGAAATTTAAGGCATGTTGATCATGGACTACAACATGGGCATGGTTCATGTAAATGTTCGGAATATGAGCCTATAGTAAAATATATATCAGTTCAAGCTGATACATGTAAAAGTTTACTTATAAAAGTGATAACAGCTTACGTTCACCAACTTACCAATTCAATATTATTATGTGTAGTTGCAGCACCAACTAGAGTAGCACCACATAATATCACATCGACTAATATTATTCCCAGTGGAGCACAATAGTAAACCAGAATGCTTAAAAAGAAATAGTAATACTTCTCAAAAACTTCGTAGACTTCTGAAAAACCTACACATTTTGATTATAGATAAGGTTAGTATGGTATCCTAATTGATGCTGGCTTTTGCTCACTTACGTATGACAGAAATACTGAAGACCGAACGTGATACTCTGTTTGGTAGTAAACTTGTTATTGTTTTTAGGGATCTACTTCAACATACTTCTATTAAAGGAGACCCAATTTTTAAAACTGTGATAGGGAAAGAAACAAGAAACTGCTTAGGTAGTATAGGTAATGTTAACATTTGGCTACATTTCTCATACAGTGAACTGACATAAAATATGAGACAAGCAGATGACAAAGAATATGGGAAGAATATGTTAGGGATTGTTTCAGACACTGCCAAAAAGAAATGTCAGAGAAGAATACTTATCAACTTTATTCCTCCAATTTGAAATGTGGCAGTGAAATTATGCATACACTTCTTTTCACAATCAATATTTGTTGTTTGTTTGATGTCAATCCTAAAAGAATGCAATGATTTAAAAATGGAATTGTTAGAAATAGAAAATCTAGAAATTGTACATTTACCGTGCAAGAATTCCTTTGAAGGTCATGGAGTATATATTCCTATAACTACAACATTATCTACAAAATTATTACAGATGCAGAAATCAGTGTCACAAACAGCCAGGTTAGAAAAAGAGCTATTTATGTGCAAAAGTTGTGTCATTTTATAGTGCAGTTGTAGATGTAAAACAAGGACTTGTGAATGGAATAATGGGACATATAGTAACATTTAAACAACGTAAAAGTCTGGATGAAATAAAATTTGGTATTGTGAAATTTCACAATAGAAGGACCCCAAGCACATTGCAAAATCAACGGCAAGATTTTTTTAAATCAAAGACTTATATACTTCAATAGAACATTTAGCTTATGTTGTTTCAATACATAAATCACAAGGTTTAGGCTTGGATTATGCATTAATCAACATTTTCTCAACTGGTTTTAAAGAAGGTATGGCCTATATTGCTTTGTTCTGTGTGAAAACGTTACACGGATTATATATTATAAATGTGTATTGGGAAACGGCCTTAACCACGACTCTATAACAACAAAGTTGTGGACCATGAAAGCGGAACAACGCTTTTGTTAACCACAACTTCGTTGTTTCGTGCCTTAACCACGCATGTGCTGAACCACGCACATGTGTGGTTAAGGCACAGAAAAAGGGAGTCGGCTGAGGAGGACGACGCAATCAGTCAGGTAAGTGGGGCTGTTTTAGGGGTTGGGGCGTCGGCTATTTTTTGTTTTTGGGGCAGGGTAGGGGGTTGGGGTATTTTTAGTTTTGGGGGTCAGGGTGGTTTAGGGGAGGGGGGTTGGGTTATTTTTTGTTTTAGGGGCGGTTTAGGTTTAGGGGTGAGGGAAGGGGGTCGGGGTATTGTTAGTTTTAGTGGCGGGGGTTGAGGTATTTTTAGTTTTAGGGGAGGGGGCGTCGGGCGGTTTAGGTTTCGGGGCGGGGTGGGGGGTTGGGGTATTTTTAGTTTTGGGGGTCAGGGTGGTTTAGGGGAGGGGGTCGGGTTATTTTTTGTTTTAGGGGTGGTTTAGGTTTAGGGGTGGGGAAGGGGGGGTCAGGGTATTTTTAGTTTTTGGGGCGGGGTGGGGGGTTGAGGTATTTTTAGTTTTAGGGGTGGGGGTTGGGCGGTTTAGGTTTGGGGAGGGGTATTTTTAGTTTTAGGGGTGAGGGGTCGGGCGGTTTAGGTTTGGGGAGGGGTATTTTTAGTTTTGGGGCGAGGGTGGGGGGTTGGGGTATTTTTATTTATGGGGTCAGGGTGGTTTAGGGGAGGGGGGTCGGGTTATTTTTTGTTTTAGGGGCGGTTTAGGTATAGGGGCGGGGGAAGGAGGGGTCGGGGTATTTTTAGTTTTAGGGGCTGGGGTGGAGGGGTCGAGGTATTTTTAGTTTTAGGGTTGGGGGTCAGGCGATTTAGGTTTGGGGAGGGGTATTTTCAGTTTTAGGGGCGAGGGTGGGGGGTCGGGGTATTTTTAGCTTTAAGGGTGGGGGGTCAGGGTGGCTTAGGTTTAGGGACGGGGAGGGGGGTCGGGGCATTTTTAGTATTTGGGCTGGGGGTTGGTGTGGTTTGGGTTTTTAGGAGTGGGGGATTGGGGTGGTTTAGGATTTAGGGGTGGGGGTTGGGGTGGTTTTAGGTTTTAGGGGTGAAGTGAGGGGCTGCGGTAATTTTAGGGGTGGGGTTTGGGTGGTTTTAGATTTTAGAGGTAGGTTGGGGGGTCGGGTAATTTTAGGGGCAGGTTGGGGGGTTGAGGGGGGTTTTAGGTTTTAGGGGCGGGGTTGGGGGCTCGGGGTAGTTTTAGGGGCGGGGGTGTTGGGGTGGTTTTAGGTTTTAGGGGTGGGGGTTGGGTAGTTTAGGTTTTAGGGATGGGGTGGGGGTTGGGGTTGTTTTAGGGGTGGGAGTTGGGGTCGTTTTAGGGGCGGGGGAGGGGGAGGGAGGGAAGGGCTATTTTTAGTTTTAGGGGCGGGTGGGGGGTCGAGGTATTTTTAGTTTTAGGGGTGGGGGCTTTTAGGTTTTAGGGGCGGGGTGGGGGCTCGGGGTAGTTTTAGGGGCGAGGTGGTTTTAGGTTTTAGGGGTGGGGGTTGGGGTAGTTTAGGTTTTAGGGATGGGGTGGGGGTTGGGGTTGTTTTAGGGGTGGGGTGGGGGTTGGGGGTGGTTTTAAGTTTTAGGGGCAGGGTTGGGGTCGCAGTGATTTTAGGGATGAGGTGGGGGTTGGGGTAGTTTTAGGGGCAAGGGTTGGGGGTTGGCGTGGTTTTAGGGGAGGGGGTGGGGGTCGCAGTAATTTTTAGGGGTGGGGGGTCAGGTGGGACGCATGCTGGAACCATGCATGCCTATCACTAATGCCTTTACCAGGAATGCCTTTACAATGAAAAATCGTTGTTAAGGCATTCATGGTAAAGGCATTAGTGGTAACAACGCGGTCGTTGTTCCTACCTCGTTGTTCAGGCATGCGTTGTTCCAGCATGCGTTGTTCTGACATACATTCATGTGTATCACATCAAAATGAACGCAGACCATTCGTGTATGTGAATATAATCATTTAAGACATATATATACTCCTTCGCTTGGAGAATATCCAGTAGTCTGTAAACCTAAAATATATATGAAAAGAAAAGAAAGTTTCAGAACTGATGATGCTTTCTAACATTTCCAGCTGTGCAAAAGAAAGAAAAAGAAAAAACACATTTAAATTCAAGGCTTTCAGTTCAGTAACAGTAATGGAATTAACTGCTATAGTAATGTTATTATTAATTTGCTGTTATATTTACGTTTAGTTAAAGACTTCATTTTCGAAAACACAGGAAAGCCATTTTGTAAAACAGTAAGTAATTTGTATTCAGGACTTCAGTATAACAAACAATTGTGCCAACCTACAAGTGGTGTCAGAGTTGATGTTTGTAGAGAAACTGTTAATTTCTCATTAAACGAGCAACAGGATGCTCAGGAATTTTGAATGTCTGTTCTTAAAATACCAGCAAATGACATTTTCCCTCATCCTGATCTTTTTGCCATAAGCTACTATTGGGAACATGAATGTTTCCAATGCTTACATGCTTTTTCAACAATCACAACATTTGAAAGATTTCTGTGTCTCTTTTCCTGGTTGTAAATCTGTATAATTTAAGAAACCGATATATCAAGCTGTACACTCTAACTTGTGTATAAACTGTGTATGTGAACGTGTGTCAACTGTTGTATTCACTATGCTCAATAATTATTTATGTGTTATGATACAAAGAAGTGCTGCAGATAATGGAAAGATTCAAACCGTAATAACCGATTTCACAGCTCCTCAGATTTTAATTTCTGGACACACTTTTACTTATCCAGCAATAATTTTCCACTATGGAGAACACACATCTTGTGATCATTACCCCATTTATTTAGGAACCAATACAGGGTGGATTGAATGTGATGACACAAAGTTAGCTTTTAAACACAGATTGCCTAAAAATGAAATGGACTTTTACATTCTTATACTAATTCCCACATTTTAACTAAAAGTTGTGCAGTGACCATTTCTGAAACATGGAGTACATATTCTACATGCTACCTGCAGTAGATACGTCATTTTGTGGCCTTGCATGGTTGATGGCTTACGAATAAATATTCTGCTTTAAATAAGCAATATAGTTACATAGCAAGAATATGTTTATGAATTGCAATTCAACTCACAGTTGAACAAGCAACATTTTATAAGGGTATTTTCACAATCCATTAATTTGGGTTTTTACCCAGTGCTGTGTGATGATTAAATGTAAATGCTAATCTGCACCCAGGTGTGTCGTAATGAATGGCAAAGATCAGTAACATAGCAGTGACTAGCATCTAAACATCACTGAATAAAAAAATGTTTGTTATAATATGAATTTATATTAAATACTGTATTTTACATGTATTTAACTAAATTGTTTGAAGCACAATGAAAGCAAAACCAGTTTGTCATTACAACGTAAGCATATATTTTCTTGATTTATTTGAGTATTTTTCTATGGGGACTTACCAATCACGTACCTTATATTTTTGTTTTCAGTTGCATCCACTTACTTGCACTACCTGTAACAAAAACAATTAGCATTAGCACACAGCTCTTTATTTAAATGAAATTGAAAATAGTTCTAAAAATAACTTTTTTTTCTTTTTCTTTTAAACAAACCCGTAGGTCAATGGGACCAAAGAAAATCCAAAACAGAAATGTACCCAACAGGGTATGAGCAGATGTCCTGCAAAAAAACCCAAAAAAACTTAGGGTTCTGGGGATGACAACAGTAAGCAAGAACCAGGTCATGGTGAGTGTTTAAGTCACACTCCCCTGCCACAATAACTATCTGGCAGTAATGACTGTACATTGCAGTACCTGCGTATGGCTCCATGATATTGAGTTTCTGCCAAAGACGGTTCACTGCAACTTGGTGCCAGCTGCTGGAATGGTGGGAGGAGAGGTGGAAGGCTGCCATGGTGCTTTCCTCTGAGTGCCAGAAGGTGAGGCAACAGGAGCAGGTGTTGCGCTGGAAGAAGCACCAGAAGTTTCATGGTCAAGTTGTTGCAAATCCAAGTCACGCCTTCCTTCTGCACAGGACAAATGGGTGTCATGCATGGCACACAAGTGCTTTCTCATTCCTATTGTCCCAAATGAATACTGTTGCCCGGTCCCATGAGAAATACTTTTTTGCATAGGCAACAAGTTACCTGGTGTGCAATCACTTTCCTCTCCCTAGGTAGAATGGAGAAGAACTGCCAGACAACAGACTACTTCAGATTCTAGCAACAGTGTAGCTCCTCCTCCATAGTGATCTCTTCCTCTTCCCCCTCCAAAGGGTCTGGAGCAACTGCAGCAGGTTGAAGTCTTTGTGCCATCTTTGCAAACAAAGTCCAATACAAGAGCAGCACAAGATGGTGCAGGCCTGGTACAGTTCTAAATAGCTCTGAGCCATAACAGAACCAGAATAAAATAGAAACAAGCTTGCTATTGCCTGGAAAGATCTTCCAGCCTATCGGAATCAATCTTACACTTGTGGAGTAAAGGGGTACGTATGAGTGAGTACTGTAGTACCGAAGAAAATAAAGAAAAAATAGAAAATAAACATGCTTGCACTCACTATTTACCCTAAACCCTGGTCAGTACTACTATTTTTAAAACTTTTAAACTAATATTACAATATTTCTAACACTGTTTTATTAAAATCACTTGTTAAAACATTTGGGCTTTGTAAATGTAGCCCAAATGAAGCCCAAAAAATAGGAAAAAAAACTATATGTTATACATTTAATGTTAAGACAACTTTTATAACATATTTCCAATAAAAATCCAACAAATTTACAAAAAAATACAAAGGTTACATGATAGTTATGGATTACTATATTTCTACAACAACAACTTTAAGCTACACAAACATTAGAAATATCATAGTTATAGTTTTTATTTAAGTTGCTACTTTAATACATTGTTACACAATGTGCTGTACCTTTTATATTTACATATTACTTATAAAAGCTACAGAAAAATGGAAATAACTATAACTCGCTAAAATTACATTTATTGTGTACAACATTAAACAGGTCATTTAGCCAGCATAATTGTTTTTATTTGTTTATTTATTTATTTATACATTTGGAAGTACAACAAGAATAACAATCCCCTGTTCTATAACAACATTATCACCAAAGACCCCGACTCTAGTGCA
Organism: Pleurodeles waltl; assembly: GCF_031143425.1. Taxonomy (NCBI): domain Eukaryota; kingdom Metazoa; phylum Chordata; class Amphibia; order Caudata; family Salamandridae; genus Pleurodeles; species Pleurodeles waltl. The sequence goes on from NC_090439.1 coordinate 679,766,842, forward strand.
TCAGTATTCGGCAATGTTATAAACCAATTAGCCACAATAGGTAAGCTGTGGGGGCCATGAACCACAGCTGTTTACATTCGGGGAATGAACAAATACAACCAACATCAATGTAGCAAGTCGGCTGGAGCAGGCAAGGCGACACCGGCAAACATCCACAATTCGCATCTTCTTTCAGTCAGGGTGACACAACCATTCCCATAGTGTGCTGCAATGGGCTCTAGCACCTGTCACTCAATAAGCCGTCTCGAGGTACTCACACAAAGGCACCCAGATATCTCACGGTCTAAAGCCCTCAGGCGGCAACTCCCAGAACGTCTCCAACTGTTCTCGGCAATTAGCAGCACCACGCAGCCAGTCAGTGACCCGAGGAGGGCGGCCGCGCGCCCAGCATATCGCAACTCTATGCTTCGCTAAAAGCAGCAGCATGCCCACCAGCTTCCGCTGAGCCAACGGCACAGAGTCCACACTGCCCAGCAGCGCCAGCACAGGGGAGAGAGCCAGCTTAAGCCCAGTCATCTCACCAATCACAAGCGCAACTTCCAGCCAGAAATCATGCACTTCACCACATTGCCACGCCAGATGGAAAAAGTCAGCATCTGGGGCATGACATCTCTCACAGGAAGCATCCGTCCGCAACCCCATAGCACACAGGCCCCTGGGGTGTAATAAAGACGCTGCAGAAACTTGAAGTGGATTAATCGCAGACAATAGTTTGGCGAGAGCGCCCTCATATGCGCACAACACTTCTTCCATGTCTCATCAGAGATTGCCATTCCTACATCCACCTCCCATTGAACCTTAGCAGACACTGCGAATGCAGCCCTCTGATCCTGCATGCATCCATATAGCTTGGTGACTAGCTTCCTCGGCGTCTGTGCACTCCATACTACCTCCAATACTCAACACAGCTCCGGGGACGCCGGAGACCCTGAATATTGCGCCCGGAGCATCGCACACACCCGCAGTACATATAGCCGATGCAGGGCACCATCAGAACCATCCCTCAGGGCCACCTCCGGAGAGATCAACCATCCATCCACAAACCAGTCCCCCAAGACGGACAAAGCCGAGTTGCGAAGATAGGTCCACAGCCGCGAGTTGCGAAACAGCCGCTCGTCAGCTACAGCAGCCACCTCCATCGACGGCGCAAATGGCTCACGCACACCAGATCGTTTCAAAAGTGCCTGCTATGCCCCAACAGTGCACGCCACAGTATCCACCCCCGAGGTCGAGGCCGAGACAGACCCCCAAACACTCACATCAAGTCATCCGGCCAAACCGCGTCATTCTCAGGAGCGAGATGCAGCATATAACGAACAGGGAGGATCCAATAATACGCAAAATGGGCTTATGCACAGTAGTAATAAAGCTCCATATCTAGAGCGGCAAGTCTGCCCAGTTCAAACGGAAGCATTAGCTTCTCCCATGCAATTCTGGGTTGGCGACCCGCCCAGACCAGACGAATCATGGCAGAGCGGATACGCCTCAAAAAACACGCTGTAAGGACCAGGGGGAGATTTACAAACAAGTACAGTATTTTGGGTAACACAATCATTTTGGCAATGGCAATTCGTCCTATCAGTGACAGAGGCAAGGGGCGCCACATCTCAATCCTATCTTCTAGCCAGGACATGACTGTACCCTAGTTAGCCGTCCAAAGCGTCTCAACGTCACAGCTCAGTCAGACTCCCAAGTACCTCACCGGGCTGTCAGCCCACGCAATAGGATATCGGGACAAAAAGCCCACCACACCCGACGACAGTGGTAGCACCACAGATTTAGACCAGTTGATCGCTATACCTGAAAATTCACCAAACCGTACAACCTCATCCAACAAAACATCCAGATTCTTCCTTGGCTCTCGCACATACAACGCAATGTCATCAGCGTACATGGAGATCAAGATGGGCCGCTGCCGAAACGGTATCCCTCTGTGACCATAGTGCTGACGCAGACAGGCCTCAAGTGGCTCCATTGCGAACAGTAACGGGGACAAAGGACATCCCTGCTGTGTTCCCCTAGCCACCCGAAATGGGGCGCATATGCCTCCATTCAGACAAAGTCAAGCAACAGGCTCAGTGTACAGCAGGCGGATCCAGCCCACGAAACGCAAGCTTAAGCCCACCCGACTCAAAAATGCAAACAGATGTTCCCATACCAGCGAATCAAAGGCCTTCGTGGCGTCTAAAAACACTGCTGCAGTATCATCATTAGCAGCAGTCGACCCAGCAACCGCAAAGAACGTCCTCAAATTGTGCGCCGTGGATCGCTCCTGGACAAACCCAGACTGATCAGGAAGCACCAACCTCGTCCTCATCGGCTGCAACCGCGCCGCTATCATCTTGGCCAAAGTCTTATTATCAACGTTAATCATAGAGAGTGGGCGATAGGAGTCACAACTGATGGGGTCCTTGCCAGGCTTAGGGATGGTAACGATCATTGCCTCCCGAAGAGAGGCCTGAAGAATCCCATTCTCCATAGCTTCTGCATATACCTCAACAGATGAGGTGCTAGTATATCAGAGTATTCTTTATAAAACGCTGGGGTCAGCCCATCAAGGCCAGGGGACTTATCTCCAGGCAGGGCACGGATCGCAGCCTTCACCTCCTCCAACGAAAAAGGTGCATCGAAATATGCCCTATGGGCAGCCTCAAACCAGAGTAAGCTAATCTCCGAAAAATAAGCCTGCATAACCTCGGCTTGCTGGAGGTCAGGAGCAGAGTACAAATCCGAAAAAAACTTTGTAAACACTTGCATGACTCCATCTGTCCCCATCACACGTTCACCTTTCGAATTATTTATTTCAGTTATGTAACTACTGGCACAAGGCTTGCACAGCAAGTTAGCTAAAGTGCGTCCAGCCATCTCTCCCTCTCCGTAGCGCCTAGCCCTGGTAAAGCATCCAAAGAAGCATACCTCCCTCTCCGAAGCCTCCACATACAAGGAAATCATATGCCTGATTTCTGCCAGTGTGTCCCCAGACCAATCCACTACCAACTGGGTCTCCAGTTCTGCAATCCGCGCCTCCAGGCTAGCCAACTCCCGATGCAACCCTCGCAGCACACCATGTTGTTTCGAAATACAGCTCCCGCGGATAACCACTTTAAAGGCCTCCCACAGCATGCCCGCCGAGCTCACAGAGCCACCGTTCTCCTCAAAATAGAGGACGATATCCTGATGAATCTCCTCCCGGAACATCTCGTCCCTTAAGGCCCTTTGGGGCAAACGCCACATAAATGCACGTCCCGGTCCACCTGGAATTTCCAGATCAAGCTTGACCGGTGAATGGTCCGACAGCGTACACGCCATGTGCTTCACCGAATGCGTCCACATCACCACGTCTTGCGAGCCCAACCAGCGATCAATGCGAGACCAACTGTTATGCACATAGTTGACACATGTGCCCTCTCTAGCGCCTCCATGTTTCATCCGCCAGATGTCTACCAATGCACCATCTTCCATAACTGCAGTAAGAGATCGTGCCGCTGCCACATGCAGTATCCTGGCCAAACTCTCCCTGTCTCGCTCTGCATCTAGAATTACGTTAAAGTCACCCCCCAGATCACAGCCCCACCTCCCAACGACTCAGCCAGCCGCCAGACCTTGCTAAAGAAATCTGGGTCGTCAGTGTTAGGACCATACACAGCCACTGATCTGCAAGGTCTGTCAAGCAACACACCACTCATCAGCACATAGCGCCCGTTGGGATATACTATAGTTTGCCGAGTGCGCCATTGCAGTCCCCTATGCAGCAGAATTGCCACTCCTCTGGCATACCTCGAATATACCGCTCCGTGGCATTCCCCAACCCATCCATCCTTCAATAGATGCATTGTGTCCGCCACCAAATGAGTTCCTTGCAACATACAAATATCTACATTCTGGCGCTTAACGTACGCAGACATGAGCTGCGCCTTACTTCCATTTTTCAGGCCACGCACATTCCAGGGAAGGCAACGGACCATTGTCACCCTGTCCTGCTTCATCCAAATTCTCCTATCAAGTTGCCAGAACATGCCGCCTCCCCCACCAACCAACCCAGCCAACGCAAACACAGCAAAAGGGAAGAAAACATCCAATATACTAGAACTAACATTAAAGCACATAAACCCACCCTCCTCCCACGCCGACCCCCCAACCGGGTCAAGTCAAATAACCCTCCCCTTAACCCAGAAAACTAAGAAAGAACACGATAACTGTCCCACAAGACTCATCCACGGGGTGAACAGCTAGCCACCTAACCCAAACCCAGAAGTAGATCGGGAATGGGAGGCATGGGGCCGAAAGGCGAATAAACATCAGGACGATGAACTGTTCTATATCAATGTAACTGTGTGTAGTGTATGCATCCGCAGCAGTACCATCAATCATTATCGCTGAACGTCTCATGCTCCGCACCCGACCCGCCCAAATCCACATCCGCAGGTCTTCGAGGGAGAGCCTTAATGAACTTTGCCGCCAGCTTTGGGTCCATGAAAAAGTACAGTTTCCCTCCATGCTGCACCTTCAGTTTCGCGGGATAGATAAGGGAAAACCTGGCGTCTGTCTGGCCGAGCAAGCGCTTAATCAGCAAAAAGGCCCTGCGCGCAGCCTGCACACCCGGGGTATAATCCGGAAAAAACTGCAGCTCAGTATTTTTATACAGCACCGGGTGCCGCTCCCGAGCCAGCCGGAGGACAGTGTCTCGATCTCTGTAGTTCAATAGTCGAATAATGATGCGGTGAAGGGGGATGCCAGGCGAAGGCCGAGGGCCCAGAGACCTATGTGCCCTCTCCACCACCAACAAACGGGAGAGCTGACCAGGAAAGAGTTCAGAGAGCATGCTTTCAATAAAGTCTTCCATTCTGCCCATGTCAGTGGATTCAGGAAGGCCAATCAGTCTGACGTTGTTTCGGCGCGAGCGAGCTTCCAAATCTTCATTCTTATTACGTATTACCTCTAACACTTTCTCCATTTGCAACAATTGTGCACGCTCGGCCTGACGCTGGTCCTCTATCTCCGAAGTACCCACCTCCAACCGATCCAACCTAGAGTCATGGTCATCTACCCTTGTCTTAATACGATCAAGCTGCTCCGTTAGATGGTCGAGCTTGACGTCAATTCCTGTCAGACTGGACTTCAAATCCCAAAACATGGCCCTGACCAACATGTCAGTCGACGCGGCGTCCAACGCTTCGTCTCCCAGTTGTGCCGAAGGGGTCCCCCCCCCTCCTCCGCCCCCCTTCAAAAGAAATCTTCACTTGCTGCTGTACCGCCTTGCCCATCCTGTAACGCCTGGGTACTCCGGCCAGAATCTAAGCACGAGCAGCAAGGCCACAGTCAAACTCCCATGGACAGCCAGTGATTCTTCCTCCAACGCAAGTGTCCTCCGGCCAACGGTCTCCTCCAGCCCGGGCCCGAGAGTCCCAGTCCCAGCACCAACCAGCCAAGGTACCAGTAGCCGACGTGTGAAGCCAGCCTCTAGCCGTCTCTGCAAAGCCAGAAATGCGCACCGCCGATTCCAATGCACACCTTCAGGCGCCACCAGACCCAACCCAGCCGGCGCAGCTCCTCTCACCAGGCCGCCCGGGTCTCAACCGACGCACGGCCAGCGAGCCACCAACCAGCCAGCAGCCACCAGGGTCCACAGCTCCACTATGCACAGCAGGGGCCCCACCGCTACTTCAAAAATGCCGTCTCCCAGCTCGCAGCTGGGGCCTGGCCGGCCTCCTCCACCACCGGCCGCCAGAGCCTTCAGGGCACACCAGGCCCGCCCCTGGGTAGACCCCAGAGCCCAGGGCCGCCACCAGACCACCACAGCTCCAGAAGGCCCCGGCCGCTAACCAGCGGAAGTCACCAGTGCGCCTCCACTGATAGCGGCGCCAATCCCGCCGCTGGGTCGCCGATCAGGCCAGAAGGACTGGCGGCCGAACGCCACGTGTCTCCCAGCCCTGCCCGGCCAGGCCCTTCACCTCCGCCGCCAGCTCTTCATGGCGGAGGCAGGGGGGCCACTTTCACCGCCGCCACCGGCCGCATCAGTATCTCCACTGCACCGCCCGGCCAGCAGGACACGAGATCCGCCGTCCTGAAGAAGAAATGTTACATCGAGGCCCTAGGCCTAGCAGAGCCTCAGCGAGTGCCGGCCATCTTGCTGGCAGGCAAGCTCCGCCCTGTTTCGCCAGCATAATTAAAAATAGAGAATCAATATAAAAAATAATGTGGACATGAAAATATTTCTACTCCTAGTACATCAATAGATTGCAAGTTATAGTTATGTCATCATTTGAGATGTCAACAGTGATGCCATACAACATGTCTTGAATTATGTAATGTGTGAGGTCATAAGCAGTGCATGATGGGGGCAGAAGTTGGTCTGCTAACTATAACTGGTGAATTTCTGTGTTTTTTTTTGTTGAAAACATTAATGTTGTCACTGACAAATTCACCCTTCTGTAACACTGCTTTGACATTTTTTTTTTTCAGTGAATTTTAACAGAAACAAAACTTTTTATCATACCTAACTATAATGTTACTTTAACATTTGTTTTTTCCAGTGAATTTCTAGGTTTTTTTAACATAAAGTAATGCTTTATTACCATGCATAAATGTACCCCCCGTAGCAGCACACGGCCTTCGGCCAAGTGCATTAGGGGGTTGGCAAAAGGGTCTGGCCTGTGGCCTGCCCACCAGGAGGCAGACAACCACCCTGCAGAGAGACAACCCCACACTTCACATGGCCTTTAATCATGCATGTGTGGGATTGGTCACAGGGCCTGGTTTATAGCCAGGCCTTGCATCCAATTCCCTGCAGGCAGCCACCCAGAAGCAGCCCATCCAACACAATGCATAGCCTTTGATCGTGCGTGGCATGGGTTTAGTTACGTCCTTGTCTTGCACAGCTAATTACCCCACATATTACATCATTGAAGACATCTTCTGTAGCATCATTCATATTATTTGCAAAAAATGTATTGATGAGAAAACTGTGCATAGCGGGGTGTGAGTTATAGTTACCTTGCAACATGAGTTATAGTTACTTGAAATAACTCTAACTATAACAGCTCAATTTCTATGGCGAACAAGGCAGTTATGCTGAAATGCGACGCAGGGGGTGTACGGTTTTTTATGATTTACTAAACAGTTCGAATCACTGAGCGTGCATGTTCTCCTTCTTGGAATTCTTCATATATATATATATATATCTACATATATATATATATATATCTATATATATATATATATATATATATACATATATATATATGTATGTATATATATATATATATATATATATATATGTGTATATATATATATATATATATATATACACATATATATATATGTATATATATATATATATATATATATAGATATATATAGATATATATATTATATATGTGTATATATATATATATATATATATATATATATATATCATAATAATGTGGCGGCCGCCACTTGGTAGTCATGGTTAGGTCTGCCTTTCCATAGGAAAAGCGTTTTTTTGTTGCTAAAAACATTGGCTAATAACTTTGCCAGTGTTTGACGAATCTGCACCAAACATTCCAAAAGGGTACTACGTTTTGACGAGTTTGTAATGGAAAGTTTTGGGGTGATCTGTGAAGCTGCATGCAAGGAACCAGGTGGGGCTATGGGGAGGGTGTGCGCGTGGCCTCCCTCCCCTTAAAAAACACACACAGCCCTAGGGCAGGGTTCTACAAAGTCTGCCTTGAGAGCCGGGTCGATGCCAGGTTTTTAGCATATCCACACTTAGAAAAAAGATGTTTCAGAAATCTACATTTTTTTTAATGTGGATATGCTAAAAATCTGGCATGGACCCGGCTCTCCAGGACCGACTTTGCAGAACCCTGCCCTAGGGGAAAGAGGATCAGGGAAGGAGTTGGCACAGCCCCCTCCCCTTTATTTTTAGAAACGGCCCAGGAAGATGGAGTCCCCAGGGTCTAACAAGGCTTGAGCAGGGGAGCTGCTTGGCACCCTCCCCTTTATTCAAATAAGTGGCCCCAGGGGGGTGGGGTCCCCAGGACCAATAGCAGCTTGGGATGGGGGCTGTGCAGCCACCTCCCGTTGAGGGGGCAGCATGGCCCCCTCCACTTTGATTAAGAAACAAACAGCCCTGGGGGATGGGGTCCCCAGAACATTACAAGGCTCGTGGGGTGCCAAGCGGCCCTCCCCTTATAACATATGTACAGTCCTGGTTGATGGGGTCCCCAGGGCTGAACAAGGGTCAGGGAGGGGTGCTGGATGCCCAGCTCCTCTTTATTTAAATAAGTGGCTCAGGGGAGGTGGGCCTATGGGACCTATAACAGATTGGGGTGGGGGGGGCACAGAGCCCCCAACCCCTTTATTTTCGGAAATGGACCTAGAGGGTTGAGTCCCCAGATTCTAACAAAACTCGGGTAGGGGGCTAAGTGCCCCCTTCCCTTTTAACATACATGTACATCCCTTAGGAATGGGGTTCCTAGGGCCTAAGGAGGCTTATGGAGGAGGCCAATGGCCCCACTCTTATTTTAACTTTAATGTATGGCCCTGAGGGATGGGTTACCTAGGGTCTATAAAAGGCTCAGGGAGGGAGGCTAGAGGGCCCCCCTTTACTGAAAAGAACGGTCCTGGGAGCTGGGGTCCACAGGGCCAGGTCCTATGGCCAACACCCCACCGTGCACATCCAAAGGGTATGTGTAGTGTGGGGTTGGCTTCTTCTGGTTGAGGGCCTGGCCACCAAACCTCCACCAGGCACGGCTAAAGGCCATGGCCAGCATGGGGTTGGCTGCATGCGAGGGGTTGGCCACAGGCCAGGCTCTGTGGCCAACTCCCCACCGTTTACAACCAAAGGCCCTGCGCGGTTTGGGGTTGGCTGCCTTTACGGGGCTTGGCCAGATTACCTGGCCACAGGTCAAGCCCTGTGGCCAAGCCCCTACTGTGCACAGCCAAAGGCAGTGTGCAGCGTGGGGTTGGCTGCATTTGGGGAGGCTTGGCTGCAGCCCCTGCAACCATCCCCTCGCTGCGTGGGGGACTGCATTTATGGATGATAATTAAATATTACTTCACATAAAAAACAAACTAGAAATTCACTGAAAAGCCAAAGGTTAAAGTAGCGCTAAAGTTATGTGAATATGTCAGTGACAACATTAACATTTTGAACTAATGAAAACACATAAATTCACCAGGTATAGTTAAAGATATCTCAATTAACTATCACTCATGCCCTGTATCATACCAACTACTTGAATGTTTGTTTGGCAAGGGAGTCATTCTGTGGGCAGATTGTGTGTTTGATGCCTTGGGTCTCATATACACCCATTGTACAGTTTGAAAATGCATCAGTCGTGCTTCTGCTGTGCATTCTGTTTTGCAGACTATGTCATTAGGGAGTCACAAAAGTTCAGAAGATTAACAATATGGTGAAAATGGTGATGTATGATTTTGGAGATATGTACAGTCACGGTTGCATTAGACCTGTTGCTATTGAGTGACAGGGACTTCATCAGAAATGGGCTATTTCTTTCTGAAGATTCCACTGGGATGATTCTTCTGCCGGCGACCTCCAGCTTGGAGATAACTCACAGGACCATCTGGAACTATGCTGCTGAATAATCACAGGTTATCCTCTAGAGAGGAAAACCTGCAGCCAATGGGTGTGGCTCTGGTGATGGCCTGGCTTGCGCCCACCAAAGTTGGGCTCTGTGCTATAACGTGTATCTCTATGTACAGACCTAGTCTGGTCTAGTCATGTTTGGCATAGATTGACAAGTGTGTGTCAGCCATATCTGTGTTCATTCAGCGGAGATGTTTAGTTATCTCCTCCTTTCCTTCATGTAGACAGTATTTAGTATTTATGCACCACTTGGACCCGGGCAGTCTTATAGAGGAACACGTCACTGGTATGGGCAAGAACTCTCTCTCTTTCCAGTGTTTCTGTGAGCAGGAACCTGTGGAAGGGCTCAGAGATGATGGTGATGTGAGATTCGCTTTCCAGAGTTGCCATTAGATGGTGTCTCTAATATTCTAATATGACTTCTATTTAGGTACCTCCGAAGAATCCAAGTAGCCACACGCATACGGTGTGGTGCTTCAAGATGCCTCAGCTGAACATAAATTCCGAGAAACATAGCAACATTATTATGGTTGTGTTGAGTGAAATCAGCCTTCCTAGTAATGAGGTGGAAAAAAAGGGAAAAAGAAAGTTAGTGAGCAAATAAGACAGTAACCAAACAATGCATTAAAAGTTCATTAAACCAAAAACTTTTAGTCACAAGCCAAGACTGCAGAAATGTATCCTGGGCAATCATCAAATGACGGTCAATGTACGTGTTACTAATTAGGCATCCAGATCACAAACCCAGGCTGTGCAAATGGCTCACTGACTGGTTTGCGAATGGGGATTCGACTTGCAATGCAAACTGTGCACTAACAGGTGGTATCACACATTGTACATGTGCAGTGGGGAGCAAAACAACTGCCCAAATGAAAATTAATTAGGACGGTCACGATTTGAGACTCCTGTGATTGGCTGCAAATGCAGGGATGAAAGCATGGAGGCCAGCAAGTGATAGCAGATCTCCATCTCGGCATTTGCATTCACAAATGGAAAACATTTTTTAAAGCAGGCTGTCCAACAAAGCCTCATTTAAAGGCTAGTGGATTTAGGGCATCTCCAAAAATAATACGTGCCACACCAACCAACCTTGCGGTTTCCCTGCCATTGAAAACCCTTTATCTCATGTGCCATAAACCACTGGGCTGCCAGCACCTTGCATGGAGGTTATGGGCACGTGAAACCCACAATTGCCCTGACGTCCCGGGAGAAACTGCCCTGTTAATCAGGGCCATTTTGCCTTTGTTTTACAGAAATAAACTCCTGTTTTTGGAGTTTGTGTAAAACAAAAATGAATACTAGGAATGCAAAAAATCACATAGTGCCCACTCTGAATTAAATTGTTTCTTCAATGCATTCCCACATACAACAAAGAATGCTCTGAAAGCATAGAGATCCCCAATCGGTAGGTGGAGAGAGTAGAGTGGTGGTCTGGACCTGTGCTGACCTATCAGGACGGCCAGCTTGCTATCAAAGCCTAAACGAGTCCGCCAGGACAATGGAGGCATTTGCCTCTGCCTGGTGGACGATGTGCTACTAAATAATGAGATCCCTGGCTGCCTAGCAGGATCACATTGCCTATAGTGTGATCCTGCAAGTATGCCAAGTGGGTGTCATTTTTGGGGGCCTACACGGAATACTTTTTTATTTTACTTAAACTCTTAAAGTGTGCTTTGTTCCAGTAGCCCTGTTATGCAGTGTATTTTCAGGGATGTTGCCACCCCATTTTTTGTTGTTAGCATGGTATGTCCTCACTAATGGGTGACCTAGAGTTACTCCTGGAACCCAAGTGCTAGTGGCCAAATTCGACTGCTTCTTTTGGGGTATGCTGGTCCTTTACAAAACAAAACAAACCTATACTACATAACGGCTACATAACGGCTGTGATATTAGCTCCCTCAAACACCTAATCATTTGGTAGACTCTAGTAGACTAGATGCTGAATTTATTTTTGCCTTTTGCGATAGGCTGTGTCTCTGAAGAGATGGCACCTTTTCTTCTCTTGAATGGCAGGTTGGCACTGCTTGACAGAGGGGAGTACTGCAGTGCTGTAATCTGTTGTCTTGGAAACCACCTTTTCTGTGGCAGTGCCACTGGAATGGGATCCTTCACCATCTGCCCATGTTTGAAGTACATTTCTTCAGGTGTGACAGCAGTGGTCATTACATTGGCTGGGGCAGGGTGGTCACCAGAGGTCGGGCATACCATTGGGGCACACTGCTTTCTTAATAGCTCTACAAACCCTGAATAGATCCAGTGGTCTTTATAGAACAATCTAAAGTGTGCAACACTGGCAGTGCATGCCTCCCTAACACACTGTTAAGACATTTTAGAATAATGAGAATGAATGCAATTAACATGTAGAAATAACGTGTAGGCCTTAGAAGTAAAACATATAGGGGGTCATTCTGACCTCGGCGGTAAAAGGCCCTTACCGCCGGTAAGAACTCCGCCATACTACCGCCGCGGCCGCGGTAAACCGCCACGGTCATTCTGACCACCAACTGTGAATCTGCCAAAAACCCGACATCCAAGGAAGGCCGCCTCATCAGCGGGCCGCGGAAAACTGGAGATGACCAAACCTCCACCGCCACGCCAACACAAACACGCCCATGCCATTCTGACCCACCAATCCATGCGGCGGTCTTTCAACCGCGGTATTCCATTGGCAGTACACAACGGCGCGGTCAAAATACACACACAGCTCCAAAACACAGCCACATTGGACAATTTGAAATACACACACCTGACACACATACAAACAACACTCCCACACATCCAATCAACTATAAAACACACACCCACATCACCCACAAACCCCTACGACCGAAGATCAGAGACGAAGGAGAGAGAGACACATCACAGAATAGAGAGCTACATCACACAGAGGCACACTACACCATCACACACACCACATAGAAGCACAAAGCACCACACACCAACACACTCTTCACCATATACACCACCCCACACCTCATCCACACCACCCCATGGCACCCCAAAGGCACCCACGCTTTTCGGACCAAGAACTCCGGGTCATGGTGGAGGAAATCATAAGAGTTGAACCCCAGCTCTTCGGCTCACAGGTGCAGCACACCACTATAGCCAGGAAGGCGGAGCTATGGCAGCGGATCGTGGACAGGGTAAACGCGGTGGGACAGCATCCCAGAAATCGAGACGACATCCGCAAACGCTGGAACGACTTACGGGGAAAGGTGCGCTCGATGGTCTCGCGACACAACATCGCAGTGCAGAAGACTGGCGGGGGACCCCCACCCACTCCACCCGAATTCACAGCATGGGAGCAAGAGGTACTAAACATCCTGCATCCTGATGGCCTCGCTGGAGTACACGGAGGAATGGACTCTGGTAAGTACAATCTCAACTACTTCCCCCCCCCCAGCATGCTAACCCCCACCACCACCCTCACCCCCAACCCCCATCACACATCCTCCCTGAGAATGTCTCTCCAGCACAACCCACCCAACACCAACCCCTGCATGCCACCACAAACTATGGACACCCATCACCAAAGCATGACCACTGCACATACCCCCCCCCCCCCCCAAACACCCCCACAACACCTCCCCCAAGGGAATGACAGCACTGGGGGACAAGGGCACCCATAAATCGCACACAATAGCACACACAGAAACAATAACCATACTCTCTTACCCCATGCAGGACCCGAACGCCAACACACCAGCCAGGAGGGTCCAGAAATGTCCATCCCCCCGCCAGAAGAGGCCCCCAGTGATGACAGCAGCTCTGTCGACCTGGAACCTGATGACCAGCCCGGACCATCGGGGACCTCTGGACAGTCGGTTCCCCACACACAGGCCACAGCAGACCCAACCCCCTCTGGGAACAACAGCACAGCTCCCACCCAGCGGGCCCATGCCTCTGTCTCTAGGACAGGTCAATCAGCGGTGTGTCTGCCACTACAGGGCACCCAGGCTAACCCACCACCCCAACAACAACAGGGACCTGGGGGCAGTGGTAGTGGGCACACCGTCCAGGGGACAGAGGCCGGGGGAAACAGGGCAACTCGGAGGGCTGCTGTGCGACAGGGGGGGGAGGAGAGGCCCAGGGAACCGACTCTCCAAGAGGCCCTCACCACCATCATGGCAGCCTACCACCACTCCCAAGAGACGATGGCGACGGTACTGGCCAGGTTCCAGGAGATCCAGGCACAGCAGGAGGAACGCTACATGGGGTTCACCAATCATCTCACCAACATCTCTACCGCTATGGGGAGCATAGTCCAGGCCCTCAACCGGATAGAAGACACGTTGCGGGACCATGTGGCACCACACAGGGCCCCTGTCACTAGCCCGGACCAGGAACAGCCTACCACCTCCGCCGGCGCTAGTGGACAGGAGGCCCCACCACAGCGACAGGCCACCAGAACCCCACCTCCTGCTGAAGAACAACCACCCCGCAAGAGGAGCCTGAGATCCAAAAAAAAGACAGAGTAGGATGTCAGGACCCCCGCCAGCATGAGATACCCCCTGAAGTCATCCCACTGTCCCACATCGCCACCCTGTCCAACCTTGAACTGCCCCTGCTCCATCCTTCCACAGGCATATGGACAATGCACCTGTGAGACTGAGAACTGGACTCTGCCATGGACATTACTCCACCCCCACCCATCACCGTGTAAATATCATGTACCATTATCTAGCACCAAAAATAAATCACTCAATGCACTGAAATCATGCTGAAGTCAGGCTGTATTATTTACAAATGCATAACACATTACCGATCAATTATGTTCTGTTAACTTTGTGCTGAACACATACCGAGATCAATAAGCATTAGTCCATGGGATAACCAAGCAGAAGTCACGCAGTGGGTCATACAGCACTGAAAAGGGAAGGGAAAATCAAACATCAGTTTTAAAGAACTGGGGGGTCATAGACAAAGTTGAGAAGCTGGAGGCTTTCAGGAAAATTAAAATGGCGTGTGTGAATCTTACCTGTGTGCTACTGAAAATACTGTTGGATAACTCTGTCCCTGTTGTCTGTGTCGTCCTCTGAGTCTTCCTCCTCTTCACTCTCCACAGCTGCTTCAACACCACCATCTGGACCATCCTCCTGCAGGAAAGGCACCTGACGTCGCAATGCCAGATTGTGAAGCATACAGCAGGCCACGATGATCTGGCACACCTTCTTTGGTGAGTACATCAGGGATCCCCCTGTCATATGCAGGCACCTAAATCTGGCCTTCAGGAGGCCAAAGGTCCTTTCGATGATCCTCCTAGTTCGCCCATGGGCCTCATTGTACCGTTCCTCAGCCCTGGTCCGGGGATTCCTCACTGGGGTCAATAGCCAAGGCAGGTTGGGGTAACCAGAGTCACCTATTAGCCACACACGTTGTCTCTGTAGCTGTTCCATCACATAAGGGATGCTGCTATTACGCATCACATACGCGTCATGCACTGAACCAGGGAACATGGCATTCACATGGGAGATGTACTGGTCAGCCAAACAGACCACCTGGACGTTCATAGAATGGTAACTTTTCCTGTTTCTGTACACCTGCTCATCGTCTTTTGGGGGGACTAAGGCTACATGGGTCCCATCAATGGCACCAATTATGTTGGGAATATGTCCAAGGGCATAAAAATCACCCTTCACAGTGGGCAAATCAACCTCCTCAGGGAAAATAATGTAACTCCGCATGTGTTTAATCAGGGCAGACAACACTCTAGACAAAACTTTAGAAAACATTGTCTGAGACATTCCAGATGACATGGCCACTGTTGTCTGGAATGAGCCACTTGCAAGAAAATGGAGGACTGACAGCACCTGCACCAAAGGGGGAATTCCTGTGGGTTGGCGGATGGGGGACATCAGGGCTGGCTCCAGCTGGGCACACAGTTCATGGATAGTGGCACGGTCAAGTCGGTATCGTAGTATGATGTGGCGTTCTTCCATTGTCGACAGGTCCAGCAGCGGTCGGTACACAGGATTCATCCTTCTCCTCGCAAGTCCCAGCGGACGGTGCCTAGGAATGACAACATGGAGCACAGAGTCAAGCTAATCACTGGTACGTTCACCACAGCTTGCATAGCACACGGTTATCTATGTATTGAAAGGCGTGTATGTGTGGCAATGCAAGGCCTAGGCCTGTGTGTCGCAGTAGAAATGATGCCATGTGGGCCCTTGAAATGGCGGCTGCCTGACCTGTGAAGTGGGACAATGGGATGTGAGGTCACTGCGCTGGCAGAGCACACCGTGGCGGTAGGCGGTCGAAGACGGCTATACGGAGCCGCATTGGATAACATTGAAGCCTATGGGTTTCAGGAGCCAATGACGATGTGCGCCTCCGGTCGCGATACGCACTGCCGCGGTACGCACCGCCGTGGCCATGACCACCATTTTATATCTGCTTAATCACTCGAGACCTGATCATCCACAGGAGAGGACCTATACTGCAAGTGCTGCTGTGAACTCGGTCTGGAAGAGACAATGGCTGCTGCGACTGGGGAAAGGGCCCGTGCCTTCACGTCTGAAGAGTTGGAGAAGCTCGTGGATGGGGTCCCCCCCCAGTATGCGTTACTCTACGGTCCTCCAGACCAACAGGTGAGTACACCGGGTGCACATGGAATGGGCGATGCCTGTGTGGAGTGGGGTGGATGTAAGTTGGTGGGGTGGGGGGCGAATGAGGAGTGCAACGCACGACAGATGAGAGAATGTGCTATATTGCAAGGTTGGGGAGGGGGGGCCAATCACATCTAACATGCAGTAAGTTGATTTATGTTTCCTTCCCACCCTGTACATGTCACATAGGTCAGCGCCCATCAGAAAGTCGAGATTTGGCGTGCCATCGCCAAAGAAGTCCGGGCCCTGGGGGTCCACGTCAGACGGGGCACCCACTGCCGCAAGAGGTGGGAGGACATCCACCGCGGAACCAGGAAGACCGCCGAGTCACTGCTGGGGATGGCCTCCCAACCTACGAGGGGTGCCAGTCGTACCCTGACCCCTCTGATGTCCCGGATCCTGGCGGTGGCCTACCCTGATTTGGATGGGCGCTTGAGAGCATCACAGCAGACACAAGGGGGTGAGTATCAGCACATTCTGCTATCTTTCTGCGCAGTGGAGGCGTCTGGGTGGGGGAGGAGGGTTGTGGGTGACATTAGGCCAGGGCGCTTTCTGTAGTGTAGTCCTCTCCCTTAGGCATGGCCCTGTGCTCCCGGCCCCCACCTCTGTAGGGTGACAAGTACAGCTATTGATGGTCCAGCCTCACACATGTGCACGGTTGTCGTCTCTTGACCTGTTGTCCAAGTCAGAAGTACTGAGTAGTGTACCCCGAATGCGCGGCTTAGTGCATGCGGCTCCTGTGTCTGTCCTCTCCGCCAACGATGTTGACATTGCATGCACTCAACCAGGTCTTCTTTTTCTCCCCCCACCCTTCTTCTTCATCTTCTTGTGCATGTGTGCATTAGCATCATCAGGCGGAGGAGATTTGGCATCGGAGCACGAGGGAGCTGCAAGCCACAAGGCCCCGGTGGGCCCAGGAACAGACACCGAGGGCACCAGTGAGCCGGAGGGCGAGGGGAGCACCACAACGGGGACCGGTGGTGAGAGCAGCGACACAGACACGTCCTCGGATGGGTGCTCCCTAGCGGTGGCGGCAACATCCGTGCCCCCCGCCTCTACAGGTACAGCCGCCACGCAGCGCACCAGCCCCGCCCTCCCTGCAGCCCCTCAGCCTACGCTCCGTGCCCGCTCGCCCAGGAAGGCGGGCGTCTCCTTCGCCCCAGGCACCTCAGCCCCTGCCCCTGTCACCCCTGCTGCCCTCAGTGCGGAGCTCATTGACCTTGTGAGGACGCTCATTGTTGGGCAGACTACCCTTTTGAATGCCATCCAGGGGGTAGAAAGGGAGGTGCATCAGAGCAATGCCTACCTGGAGGGCATTCATTCGGGTCAAGCTGCCCATCAACGATCGTTCACTGCTCTGGCCTCAGCACTGACGGCAGCCATTGTCCCTGTTTCCAGCCTCCCTCTTCTGACTGCCTCCACCCTGTCTCTGTCTCCTGTTCCTCAGCCTATCCCATCCACACCATCTGACCAGCCTGCACACACCTCAACACCCAAGGGCAGCTCATCCAGACACAAGCACCACAGATCCCACAAACACTCACCCAAGCAACACCCAGATGCAGACATTCCAACAGTCACTACCACCCCTGTGTCCCCCTCCTCCTCGTCTCCCTCCTCCCTCCCTGTGATGTCTACACTCACACCTGCATGCACACCAACATCAGCCAGTGCTTCCATCACCACCACACCCTCCTGTACAGTCCGCAGGCGTGCAGTCACCACCCCCACTGCCATTTACACGTCCCTTGTGTCCTCTCCCACTGTGTCTGTCACCACCTCTTCCAAGACACACAAACGCAGGCAGCCACCCACCCAACAGACATCCACCTCACGACAGCCTACAGCACCTGCACCTTCACCCAATGACAGCATACCTGACTCTCCTACAACCACATCCTCTTCCTCCACTCCCATCACCACTTCTCCTACCCTTTACCTTGGCCCTAAAAAACTTTTCCTGGCTAATCTTGACCTCTTTCCCTCCGATGACCTACCCCCTCCATCTGCAAAGAGTCCCAAGAGCACCACAGCCACCACCAGCACAGCTTCGGGTGTCACTGTTGTGCATGGGTTCTGGAGTCCACCCTTTGCCAGCAGTGACACCTCCATCAGCAGCAAGGACAAATCCAGCCCCCCCCCGGCAAGAGGACCAGGAAACACAAGGGCCGCCGTGCGAGGACTGACACGGCTGCCCCCAAGGAGCAGAGTTCGCCCACTTCACCAGCCACAACATCTAGGGGAGGCAAGGGCCCGAGAGCCCCATCTAAGGAGCGTAAGGGCAGCAGGGCGGAGAAGTCAGCCAGCAGGAGCGTGGAGCAGGTGGGCCCCACATGCCACATCCCAGCTGTACAGGAGGACACCAAAGGGCCCAGGACTCCGTCACCGAAGGGTCCAGAAACATCACGGTCGGAGGGCGACTGAGCAGGGAGTCCAGCCCAGGGCTGGCTCCCTTGAACCTACTGGATGTGCACCGCTGAACAGGGCCCGCCGTGCAGAAGAGCACCGCTGAACAGGGCCTGCCGTGCAGAAGAACACCGCTGAACAGGGCCCGCCGTGCAGAAGAGCACCGCTGAACAGGGCCCTGCTGTGCAGAAAGGCACAGCTGAACAGGGCCCCGCCGTGCAGAAGAGCACCGCTGAACAGGGCCCCGCCGTGAAGATAGGCACCGCTGAACAGGGCCCGCCGTGCAGAAGAGCACCGCTCCGCTGGGCCCCGCCGTCTCAAGCACCGCTCCGCTGGGCCCCGCCGTCTCAAGCACCGCTCTGCTGGGCCCTTCCTGTCAAGCACCGCTCCGCTGGGCCCCGCCGTCTCAAGCACCGCTCCGCTGGGCCCCGCCGTCTCAAGCACCGCTCCGCTGGGCCCTTCCTATCAAGCACCGCTCCGCTGGGCCCCGCCGTCTCAAGCACCGCTCCGCTGGGCCCCGCCGTCTCAAGCACCGCTCCGCTGGGCCCTTCCTGTCAAGCACCCTCCGCTGGGCCCCGCCGTCTCAAGCACCGCTCCGCTGGGCCCTTCCTGTCATGCACCGCTCCGCTGGGCCCCGCCGTCTCAAGCACCGCTCCGCTGGGCCCTTCCTGTCAAGCACTGTTTAGGGTTCACTGTGCCCACCATGCCTCCTCGTTGACCAGTGGAGACTGTCATCCACCTGATGGACTGTGGCTTTGCACTCCCCAGGATGGCAGAGTGGGCAACCCACCCACTGTAGAGACTTGAGAGACTGTGGCTTTGCACTCCCCAGGATGGCAGAGTGGGCAACCCACCCACTGTAGAGACTTGAGAGACTGTGGCTTTGCACTCCCCAGGATGGCACAGTGGGCATGGTGGCCCCTTCGTGGATCTGGCGTCGTGGACTCATGTGGCTGTGGTGCCCCCCCCTTCCCTTCCCCCTGAGGTGCCTGTAGTTTTTTCATCAGATGCCCCTGCAGTGTTCTCTCCAAAGGACTCAGGTCTCCTGTGTGGGCTTTGCCCTTGTGTCGCTACACTCTAGCCCACGGACTGTTCTATTTAACTTTGATGTAGAGGACTATTTGCCTCGGTTCTCCATGGCAGTGTGTATAGTATTATTTTGTTATGGATATTTTGCATAGTTGACCGATACATATCAGAGTCTATTTTTTATATAAATGTTTCTTCACAATTTAATTATGTCTTTGCATTTTTCAGGGGGGTTTGGGTGGTGTCACTGTGCATTGTTGCTCTGCATTGGTGTGTACATAGTTTGGGGGGGTGGGGGTCGCATATGTGTGTGCCCGTAACCTTTCGTCCTCCCCCCTCCCGTGTGTCGTAGGTGCAGTACTCACCGTTGTCGTCTGCGCCGGCGTTCGTACTCGTGGTAGATGAGAAGGTAGACGAGAGCAGGTAGGATGTTTAATTCGGGTTCCATGCTGTCCTCCGTACTCGTGGAGTGTGTTTTGGTGAGCGTTTTCCCGTCCGTAGTCTGTTTCCGCCGTGTTTTTATCGGCGGGGCTCCCGCCCCGGAAAAGGTGGCGGATTGATGAGATGTAATACTGTGGGCGGTACATTGTCTGCCGCTTGCCTGTTGGCGGTGACCGCCGCGCTGTTTGTCTGTACCGCCGTGGCGGTCGGAGTGTTAATGTGGCAGGCTGTGTTGGCGGTTGCCGCCAGGGTCAGAATTCCATTTTTTGGACCGCCGGCCTGTTGGCGGATTGGCCACCGCTTTATCACCGACCGCCAGGGTTAGAATAACCCCCATATTTTTTTTTAAGTAAGTGGGAGCACTAGGCTGTCACATTTGCACATAATAGGCTTGAAAAGATGCAGAATACACTTTTTGCAGAAGCTGATCCACGTTAATGAAATGTGAAATGTGAATTGTAAAATGTTCATTTTCAGTAAAGCTGACACATTAAGAAATGTATGACAATGCACAATGTTAGATTTTACCTTCCCATGGGCTTGTGTTTTATAGAATATAATGATGTATTAAAATGTTAAGTTTAATTTCCACAGAATGTTTCTACATGAACAGTAGTATAAGCAACTGAAATGATTGAGAAGTGTCTGATTTAATAAAGGGATGTAAATGTTTCATAAAATGTTTCACTCATATGTTGATATCTGTAGACTATTGTTTTTTGACTGATTAAACAATGGAAGTTTTCCTGTTCACATTAACACACTGCAGGCTGATTGGAATGAGTGGATGGAAGAGAAATGTTTCAAATGTTTGAAAAGCTGATAAAAACGCATGTTCCTACAATAGGCAAGGAGGCTAATATGGAACTTATTGACTTCTCTTCAGACCCCTTTGCTAAGCCACTTCTCAGAGACCCTTTCATTTCCCAGCCTGAATCTATGCTGCCCTGAGATTCTACTGAGTTTCTTGAACCTCTCTGTATGGAAAGTTCAGCCTTGATTAAGATTTAAGACTTGATGCTAAAGCTTCATGCTTACCCCTCTTGATTTATGGGCTCTGACTGTGGAATGTGCTATGCTTCTATTATTGATCACTTATGATTGCTTTAATTGATCTAATGGAATTGATTAGGCTTAATTTTGATTCTTCTAATAAAGATTAAAGATTTTTGAGACTTTAATAAAGCTTTGAAACTCACACTCTCATCATTGACTCCCAAGAGATTGAAATTTAAACTGTGATAACTAGTTGATTTGATTTCCAGCTCCTGGTTAATCTCATCTACAACGAAGGTCTGATGGTCTAGCCCGAGTAACCAGGGACTCCTGACTTAATGAGTTGGTAATACATACACTATAAACCAAATATTTAACTAAGATCCCCACTCCACCAAAGTTGGAAAATTGGTAGCGAGAGGACAGTTTATGTCATGCGAAAGAGGAGCTGTAGTTATTAAAAATTGACCAAGGTAGATGAATGCTCATGTTCCATTGCCCAAAGCTTAAGTTTGAAGACTGACGGCGTGTGATTTTCTAAGACATTTGTAGAATTGGAGGTGTGAATATTAATACTGTTATGAATCAAAATTGATTATTGATTATTGTGGTTTTACTCAGCTATTGGTGTATGGTGTCCAATGAATTATTGAAGCTTATGAGTTGTTGATGCTTATGCTCTTTTGTCAATTAAGCAGATAAAGGGATTAACGGACTAAGAAATAGGCTAAGATCCTGGGATAGATAAACAAAGAGTTGATTTATGGTTTTCTTTTCTGCTAATGATTTGTGGTGTAGGTTGTGAGACGTCGTCGACTGCTCATTTGAGACAGGGACAGTAACAATTTGTTGTGATTGTACTGATATTGGTCAATGTTAGTGGAAACTGATGCACAAAGGTGACACTGAATTCATTCAGGTGATTTCTCACTGGTTGAGAGTTCATTGGGGTGCCCTAAAATCCTTCTGATTGAGAAAAGCCAGAAGGTGTAAAAACCTGAATATTCTGGTTGTTAAATTGTTCTTTTGTTTTCTCTAGAAAGGACAGACAAAGGCTGTTACTTTATGTTGCACAGAGTAGTATAATTGTAGTTTTGCGTGAACATGAAGAAATTGTAAAGGCGGTTGAGCCGCTGCAAGGAACAGGTTGTTGTGTCATATTGTACTGCTCTGGGATTGGCCGGTTGGTGAGAATGCTTTGCTCAGCTTGGTTGAGCTGTGTGAAGAGCCAGGCTGAGACTGGGAGATGGGCTTACTGAAAAATGGCATATATGGAACACAATCAAAACATTGAAGATTTGTATTTTGTTGGCTGCAAATTGTTTATTTAAATATGAAATCATTCAAAGCTATTAGAAGTTTAATGATGGGTGATGTAATTATTGCAGTAGAGGAGGGTGAAGAGGTACCTCCTGAGGGCCCATTGAGCTTTCCTAGAAGGGGTACATTTAGTTTTAGAATTATACACAGACTACTAGAAACACTTTGTGATATGAAGCTACATCCTAGACCTACACAATTTAAAGCATTAATTGCTTGGGATAAGATGGCTCAACTAGGGAAAGAGAAAAATACGAAAAAAGCGAGCTATGAGAAATTACACAGAAGCAATATCGGATGAGCAACAACAGAGGTGGAGAAAGAATATAGTGGAGGGAACTAGATTATATCCTGTCATTACTGATGAAAAATGTGAGAAACCTGAGAAACTGAAAAAGCCAAAAAATCAAAAAGGGCAAAAATGAAAATGTTAATGAAAGGAAATTTGTTTCAGAAGATTTGATTTTGGATGAATTATTGGCTGCACGGTCACCACCTTATGTGGCTCCTGTGATAAATATGGAGAGTATTTCAGCTAATAATGTGACAGTGGCTACAGTCCCTGTTGAAACAAATGCTTTCCAGGTTGAAAGAACATTACAGAAGACACAGCCCATTTTGACACAGCCTGTTGTACAGCATGTTATACCAAATAATGTGCCTGCCCAAGTTGAGACAGTACAGACAGTGATGCCTACAAATGTAACTGCTTCCATTATGACTGTACCAGCAACTGCTGCTAAAATTCAAACAGCACAGCAAGTAGAGCTGTGCACACCAAATGCTTCGATTAATTTTGTCTCAAATGCAGTAGCTCAAGGATCTTTTGGAGGAGCACCAGTGACAGGAATTATCCTGACTTTGCAGAATTCACAGATTGTTCTATTGACACCACCACAGACTACTCAATTGTTAAGGGAAAGAAGAAGGATTGTCTTTACAAAACAGACACCATGAGGCAAGGCAAATTTGGGTGAAAATTTGATTTTTGCCTCATGGTGTGAGGATGTTGCTAGAGGCAGAGCAAAGATGGAGGGCAAGGAACGTTTAGTCAGTCAGAGTGGAGAGAGTGAAAGATTACTACATGTCCTGAGATTAAAAATAGAATTGGGAGAAATAATTGGAGGATGTTTAAATTGAGAGCATATTATTCAATACCAAGAAAAATTGTGCAAAGAAATCACTAAGCATGCAACACCTACACATGACAACTTGACTGAAATAGCAAATAAATATGAAATCAGTCTCTCAAAAAACATCCCATTGCAGAAACATTTTAGGGTATATTTGGAGGATGAGATAATGCATTCCTCAGGAATGTGATTGCACATTATTGAATTAGTGAAGTGCGTCTGCAGATGGACTGAGTTTGAGAAATTAGAAAGCAAGTGGGCATAAACCATGAAAAGACAAATAAACCAGGAGAGGTGGCTGAATTAGAGAGAAAGCCACCTCCAGCTCCCCCAGATGATGGAGAAGCATCAACTTATCCGGTAAGAGAAATATCAGGTGGAGGGTATGTTTATGTGCCTTGGAGTAGAGGAGATCTTGCAGCATTTACAACCAATTTCCCCAAGTTGAGAGAAAACCCTATGCAGTGGTACACACAGGTTGAAAGATTTGTTAAAATTACAAAAGTATTGTCAACTAATTTGGAAATATTCTTTGACATTGTTGTCTGAATGATTTGTGGGCTGAATGTAAAATCACAGTACATTGGCCAAATGTGGAGCCTCTGAGACATTCTGGTACTAAATGCACCATCTCCTACAGTGATGGTGAAATACAATGAAGTGATTACTTCTCTTTGGATTACTTGAGGTTTAACAGAATCCAGCAGGCGGTGAAAGAGTCAGTGCATGAATATTATGAGATGTTGTTGAAAGCAGCATAATGGTCAACACATCTTGGGCTTACTGATATCAGATGTGCTATGTTGGCAGACTAAGTCATCGGATGAGATTCTGAAATATGGCAAGTATTGTAGTGAGAAACAGAAGATGAAGTACAAAAAGATTAAGGAAAGGTTTATGCTGGTACAGATAAGGTTGGCACAGAATGGTTTTCAGAATCAGTCCTTTGAAGTAAATGTTGGAACAATGCAGAATGTTGGTTTTCAGAATGAGATGCAGGGTTTTCATTATCAAGGTTTTCAAGGAGATATGATTAGTACACAAGGTAGAGGTCGAGGGAGTTCCGATTGGTCTGAATACTGGTGTAGATGTTGCAACATTGAAGAAAATTATTCCTTGTCACTTCTGTAACAAGATCAGCGATGGATGAGGGAGTGTAGGCTAAATCCAGATAGAATGAATACTAATAATCAGATGCAAGGAGAGAATCAGGTGCAGATGCAAAATGTACTTGTTCAACAGGTGCAAATGCCAGTGTGGTCTCACGGTCCAATGATGCAGGTCCCACAAACCCCGATGGTTCCACAGACTGTGGGTAGCTCTAAAATTAACATGGATAAGATGCCTTGAGTAAAGAAAAATTCATTTCAGGCCCAGAACCAGGACTCGTTCCAGCAGTTTCCTATGATTGAAAGCAAGAGCTTTGGCTCTGACAGTTCACAATGACAGTGCCTGAGGAGGGAGGCAGATTGCGCATGTGGTGTAGTCTTACAGATAGACAAGAGTGGAGGATTTATAGAAGGTCAAATAAATAGTCATCAAGTGTGATTCTTATTGAAGCCGGTGCTACCCGTTCCACTGTAAGAACAGCGGAAGTTCCAGACCTACCCTCTTGGGAAAGAAGATTCAAGTTATAGGAGTTAAAAATAAACAGATTCCAAATCCAGTTTCAAACAAAGTCCCTGCAAAAATAGGTTCATTTGGAGAAAATCAGTTTGTCATATGTGATTCAAGTCCTGTAAATCTGTTAGGAAGAGAAATATTATACAAATGAAATTGTACAATCTATTATACACCACACGGAGTAGAGTTCAAAACTCATGATAAAGATGTGGAATTCAAGCTAGCTTAATGGGCTGCTGTACGGCGTTGTCCATTGAGAAAAATAGAGGAATTGCCTTTTGATTTGAGAGAGGCTGTGAATCCAGAAGCATGTGATATTATAGGAAAACAAATCAGGTTGATCAAAGGTGTAGAACCAGTCCGTATCACAGTAAGGCCAAAAATAACTTTTCCGAGGACACCACCATAACATTTGACCCCAGAGACAGTGGAAATAACACCAATAATTGAGGATATGTTGAAGAAAGGGGCTTTGAGGCAGATAGTTGGTAGTCCCTGTAACTCACCAATTATGGGTTTACAGAAGCCCTATGGGAAGTTCAGAACAGAGCAGAATTTGTGAAAAATAAACAACATTTTTATCCTATGGTGTCCCATGGTACTGACTTCAGCCTCCATTCTTTATCAGATTCCATGCACTGCAGAATGCTTCACTGTTGTGGCCCTTTGTCAGACTTTCTTTTTGATTCGAGTGAATTTGTGTTTCAAGAGAGAGTTTCGGCATGGTGTCAAAGTCCACAAGGGTATACAGAAAGTCTTTCAATTTATAATCAAATTCTGCAGAATAATCTTGAGACCCTACAAATGCAATACATCAATGACCTGCTTGTGGCATCGAGCACAAGAGAAGCTTTTCAAGAGGATACTATTGCACTCCTAAATCACCTAGCTGAGAATCAACATAAAGGCCCTCATTATGACATTGGTGGTAAATGCTGCTTACCGCCGCGGTGACGGTCGCCAACATACCGCTGCGTTGGGGAACATGCGTTTGCCATATTATGACACACACACACCAAACCGACAGACTACTCCCACATACACAAATCTGCCAGCCCAAAGTTCAGTGATAAAGTGTTGGTATGAATACCCATACTGTTACGCCCAAAAAAAAGGCCACCACATTATGACCCACAAATCACCACGGCTGACATTCAACGGCGGTAAACCATTGGAGGTACACACCAGCATGCTCAGAATGGCCACCCAAATACAAAACAACACAACATTGGCCAATACCAGAAACACACACCTGACACTCATACACCCACCACACCCACACATCAACAGCACTATAAAACACACACCCACATTACACACCACCCAGTTAATTGTAATGGGCATGGAGCCCCCTCCAGAACCAGCGGGCAAGTCCCCAACTCAGAGACTGTGACCTTGCACTCCCTAGCTAATTGTAATGGGCATGGAGCCCCTTCCAGAACCAGCGGGCAAGTCCCCTAATTCAGAGACTGTGACCTTGCACTCCCCAGCTACTTGTA
Source organism: Pleurodeles waltl (assembly GCF_031143425.1). Lineage (NCBI taxonomy): Eukaryota > Metazoa > Chordata > Amphibia > Caudata > Salamandridae > Pleurodeles > Pleurodeles waltl. The sequence goes on from NC_090439.1 coordinate 679,793,486, forward strand.
ATGGGCATGGAGCCCCCTCCAGAACCAGGAGGCAAGTCCCCCAACTCAGAGACTGTGACCTTGCACTCCCTAGCTAATGGTAATGGGCTTGTGGCCCTCTCCAGAGCCAGAGAGCAAGTTCCCCCATTTCACCTGAGGTGCCTTCCACCCCTCTCCCCCCTGAGGTGCCTGCCTATTCCCAACATGATGCCCCTGCACAGTGTAGTGCGGATTATGTCAGGGAATGAGTTGGTCCTTGGACTGTGTCCTGTGGCCATGTGGACCTTTTGTACTTTGGACTGGCCATTGGCCCTTTCGGAACAGTGAATCAAGTATTTTTTGTCATATGGACAATATGGTGGGTGTTTGCATCCAATTACACTATTAGTTCTGGAATTATGTAGTCCTTGCATTATTATGACATGTGTCCTGTGACATTGTTTTTTCTCTGCAGCTGGGTGTGTGTATGGTATGTATGAATGGTGTGTTGTGCGTATGTGTATCACTCTCCTTTTCCTCCCTTTCTCCCTGGTGTGCTAGGCGGCTGTACTCATCGTCATCGTCTTCGTCGGCATTGGTGTTCCAGGTGGAGCATGGCGTAGAAGATCATCGGGAAGACTTGAAGTTCCGGTTCCATGGCGGCGTTGATCTTCTCTGTGTCTCTGATGGTGAGTTTTTCATCTTCTGTATTCTGTTTCCACCAGGGTTTTTATGGCATTGGTACCACCCCAGAAATTGTGGCGGCTTGCAAAGTCTTAATATGGTGGGTGGTACTTTGTCTTCCGCCTGGCTGTTGATAGCTACAGCTGTCGTCAGTGGTGTTAACACCCTGGCTATTGGTGTGGTACATTGGCTGACTATGGGAGTTATCACTGCCATGGTCATAATTTGGTGGTAATTAGCGGCAGCCTGTTGGCGGTATTACTGCCACTTTAACAGTCATTGCCAATGGCATAATGAGGACCAAAGTGTCCCTGAGTAAACCAAAATACTGTCAAAAAGAAGTGCAATATTTGGGACATATATTTGAAAATGGAGCAAGAAAAGGGTCACAAGAAAGAGTGAAGGCCATTCTGAGAATGCGTCTGCCAAAAATGCGAAAATAAGTCAGAAATGTTTCTCAGAATGGTTAACCACTGTAAACAGTGGATAACTAACTTTTCCCTTGTCGCTAAGCCTTTACTAAGGCTGACACACAAACATATGCCTGATCCATTTCCATGAGACAACATATGCATAAAAGCCTTCCTAGAGCTGAGAGAAACTCTCTGATGTGTTCCAGCACGAAGAATGCTAGATTGCAGTAAAATGTTCACATGAGAGGGAGGGCTGCACTCTCTCAGTGCTTAACAAAATGCATGGTGAAGCCAGTAGGCCAGTGGCTTAGTTTTCCATTACCCTTGACCCCGTCACCAAAGGGCTGCCCAGTTGTCTGAAATCTGTGGTGGCTGTGAGTGCAAGCATCAAGAGGTGTGAAAGCATAGTGATGTGACATCCTTTAATTCTTATGGGCTCTCACTCTGTAGAAATGTTGCTTACCAGAACCAAAACCCAATACATGACAAATTCTCGACTTATAAAATATGAGCAGCATGTTCTTGGTTTCAGGTTTTGAATCTAAGTACTCTAATGCCTCTTCCTGAGAATACTGAAAACTGTGATGATTTTTAACATGACTGTCTTGATTTCATGGATCTATGTGCCAAGACCTGACTTAAAAGATGAGCCTTTAATTAGACCTGATTTTGTGTTTTTTGTCAATGGTTCATGTTTGAGAACAAATTATGGTTTGCTGAGAGCAGCTTATGCTGTCTGCACAATTCAAGACATTGTTGAAGCCTCTTGGCTTCGAGGTATTACCTAAGCACAAGTTGCAGAACTAATTGCCTTTACCAGAAGTTGCAGTTTAACAGCTGAAATGAGAGTGACTATATTTACAGATAGTCAGTATGGCTTTGGTGTGGTCCAGAACTTCGGGTAGTTAAGGTCAAAAAGAGTCTTTTTTTTTACATCATGTGGATCGCCAATTAGAAATGAGGAACATGTGAGGAGACTGCCAGAATCTTTGCAACTCCCAACTGAAATTGTTGTTAACTGAGTAGCTCACAGGAGTGACAATGGTTATGTCACTGTGGGAAACAAGTACGCTCATGAAGTTGCACATTATTGAGCAATTGTGGCTGCACATTTAACGGAACATTCACAGATGAGTCTCAAGGTGATACTGTCCTTTCAATGTTGATGTCTATAGCTGTCACATGGGAAGAAATCAAAAGTTTACAGGTAAATGTCACAGAAGCAGAACAGCAGGGTTGGATCTGAGCAGGATGTTGAGAGGATACACATGGTATTTGGATTTCAGCCGACTGAAGACCAGTGTTGCCAGACAGTTTATTATCTCCTGTGACATCACCCTTCCATGGCACCACACATTTAGGAAGGGATGCCATTGTGGGGTTGTTTAGACAGAGCTGGTTTTAACCCCAGTTTCAGGATGTTTGCAGAAGATTTGTATTACTGTTGTGTAACATGCCAACAGATGAATGTAGGGAAATGAACATTTATACTGAGCCATGTAGGGAGATCAGGTGGTCCCTTCAACAAAATGCAGATTGACTTTATTGAAATGCCTGTTTGTAATGGCCTGAGATATGTCCTGGTTATAGTGTGAATTTTCTCTCGATGGGTAAAAGCCTACTGAACAAGGAGAAATGACGGTCTCACTGTAGCAAAATTGCTGCTAAGGGAATTAGTAGCACAGTACAGAATGTCTGTTTTGCTGGTGTCAGTTTGTGGGACTCATTTTACTAATGTTCTGTTATTCTGTTTCTCAGCAGGCTAAAGCTGTCACTGCAGATCCACATCAAGAGCAGTGCCACGATTTCAGCCTTGTTAGTGGGTGCTGATAAAGAAACATATGCGAAAGTCCTATTGAGAGCCAAGGTGGGAAGGGCCCTACCAGGTGATGTTTATCACAAACACTGCCGTTAAGTGTGCCAGAGTACTAAACTGTCTGCATACCTCACATACCCAGAGGACAAGAGATCCTATGAAGAACAAGTGTTGTATGAGCCAGAACCGAGAACACTAGTGACTGTACCACCACAAACTGTGCAAGTTGTACAAGGACAAAGCGCAATATCGCAAGAGCACAACAGTATGAAGAAAGGGGTGAAGAACTGTAGACATGGGAAGAAATGCAAATGCTTGGATATCTCACAGAGTGGCATTGGAGCTCTTGGTGTAAAAGGAGAAACAAGACCTCTAACCGACGTTGAGACATCTTTAGAGGAGCAAGAAGATCCAGGAGAAGGAATAAGTACTGAATCAGGACCAATAAGAGGTACCCACAATGCTGAATGGTGAAGAATCTACAATCAAAGGAAATTGAGATCAAGTGTGTCAATTGGATCCATGCTGCCAACAATTGCTGAGGAGACAGAGTCTAGCTGTATAAGTGACACAGAAAGAGATCAACAAAAACTCAGAAGATCCAAAAGAACAACAGGGTGTTGGGGGTATTCAGCACCTGAATGTACTACTACCCGAGCCAAGTGCTAAATGTCCTAAGATCAGATTTGATTGGCTGGAGTAAAGAACTATCTGAGCCACCTTAAGGGAGTTCTGAAAGAAAATAAAAATTGTCTGACAAAAGTATTGAGTGAACTGTGCAAATAGACTGAAATAAAAATGAATAGGTGGCTAAGCAAAAGAATTGAGAAGATTTACCTAGGCCCAAGGCTGCAGTAGAAGAGTAGGGATAACATTCTAGAAGAACACGGAGTACGGTTAAGGAACACTATTTGAAGATTGCTGTAAATAAAGCTGCAACTGAATTACAACGAAGTTAAGAAAAATACAGACTGTTTGTGCAAATAAGCAACTTTGAAAGCAAAGAATTAACTCTTGCTGGAACACTTATCATTAGAAAAGGCCTGACTCTACACCAATATGTGTGTTCTAACTAGAGATAGATGCAAGATTATTATGGGTATCACATTTTTAATAATAGTATAAGCGACATAGCATTGTTATGAGTGATACACTTTACACCAGAGAAAGAGAAATCTGTATTTTCATTTAGTAACATGGAATATGTACCTGACATAGATGAGGATGAGCTAAAAGCCTCAGTTGTAGATTACATGAAAGAAGAGTATTCAACAGATGTTCATTCTAGATTAGTTCAAGAATATACACAATCTTTGGTTGCAAAGGATTGTTATGTGTGTGCGCATTTACCTTTTTCAGCTGATGAGGATTCGGCATACCATCACATTCCTCCATCATATGGTACAACATGTAGTATTTTACTTAGTTTAGAACTGACTATGACTCCTCCCCCCATGCCGTGCTCATGCCCACCCACACTTGTCACACGCGGAATTGTTAGCTATGTGGGAGTGCCACTGGGATGCTCTTGGGATGCTGCTGGGTCACCGCTAATGGTACTTCCCCAAGGCTTTAAGCCACTAAGTTTATCAAGGTCACACAATATTGTTTCAAAAATTGGCAAGGAAATTTAAGGACTGGCTTTAATGTTTTTTAACCCTCCTTCAAGCTAGGGCTTTGAAAGCACTCACTTGGCATACCCGACATATGCCGTAGCGGCTCATGGTTTCTGGATCTCATCTTTACTGGTCCCCGTGATTCCACTGCTTTCGTGGCTTGTTTCTGAGAACTTTACAGTGGTAGCCGGCTGCCCTATTACTGTTCTATTACTGCTACTGCAAATGTCAAGGTTGACTTCCCCGTCGACCGTCACTCTACCCGGCCCTGCTCAGGGAGGTGTGTGGGAACGGGGTGTACGGCAGGGCAGATAGAGCTGGGGATTGTGGCTTGCAGTTGCAGGAGGCTGCAGGTAGCAGTATGTATGTAAGGCGGCATGTCTAGTTGCTATACTGCAGCACTGCGGTGGTGATCTTCCAGAAAGAGAACTTTGGGCAGTCCGATGCTCTAGCCTTTTGGGGGCAAACCAGAAACCTACAAACTGTCAAGTCTCTTGGTTGTTGGATGAGTAAACCTACAGCTGGCTGACAACATTGGGACCAGGGGGCAATGAACCTATAGTCTCAGCTACTCTCTGTCCTATAGTTCTTTCAGACTTGGTCCCAGTTTGTGTGGGTGGAGGTGGCAGCTTCAGCAAATATCAGGGGGAAGAGGTAAGTGGTTAGCTGTTACTGCTGCTATTGCTGCTGCTGTGCAGTTCTGCCAGTTCTGGGACTATTGCCGCTTTGCTGCATGCCCGTCCTCTCCTCCATTCCACTGATCGTTATTATCGGACGTTATTTGTCATTGTTTTACTCTATTGATTTGACTTTATTGACACTATTGCTTGGCATCCTTTACACTCACCTTATTTGCCATCAGAAGGGCCCTTTCCTCTCTCCTGGTGAAGAATCATTTTTGTTCAATTATGGGAAAACGGAAGGTGAACCTTACGGCCTCTAGCATGACAATGGATAGTAAGTGTGATAAGCAAGGAAATTGAGTTGACTGAAAGAAGGCTATCCTTGCCATCGGCATCCTTGTCCATTCATCCCGCTCCTGAAACCAGAGCAGACTTAGGTGATGACATAGGCAATTATAGTCAATTACATCATGTCTGTTACCAGGGCTGATAATGGGAACCTTGACTGTGTATCTAACCCAGTATCTGACCTGCCATCTATCCCAAATTTGAGACAATATCTGAGTCCATAACTGTTAATCAGAGCTCCATCTTTACCTAGGTCCTAGGAGTTCAGGGAGATTGCAGTCCCTTGTACGGTTTGGCAGTAAAGGAGTTACAAGGAAACCTCAAGGAAAGAAGGGAGGGGAATGCCAAGTCCAAAAGATCCCACACCAGTTCGCCCTAAAGAGAGCATACATTGAGAAATGACCCAGGCTTGGCAGTGGATACAGGCACTGTGCAGATGGATGGAGGCAATCATGTACTCTTGGTTGATGAAATATCCAAAGTTATGCTCTCTTTGCTCACCTCTGCCTTGACCGCTTTACTTGCAAGACCAACAAAAATTGATGAGGCTATTACTGCAATGAATCAGTTGTTGAGGAGGGGAGGAGGGAGAGGTCTACTTTGAAACAACCAGCTCCAAGGGGAGGGTGATGCAGGGGATACATCAGGGAAGCAGGCTACATATGAGCCCACATCAGGGAGGTCCTGCTTGCTTGGGGTGGCTACTCGTAATGTTGTGGAGAGTTGTACCCAGTCAACCTGGGTGGGCAACACAGGGGTGGACAATACATGGGCATGGCCAAATGTCTAACCAATAATTCCATCATTTCCCATTGTGACAACAGATATTATCTTCTTTCTAATGTGCAACAGATGTTATCCGCTTCCAAATGCATTTTCACTAAGACATAGAAATGGGCACAATTGTTTTTTTTTCATGTGATAGGATATTTTGCCACATGTCATATTTTAGTATTTTTGGGAGAATAACTTATTTGCTCAGAATTACAGGGTGTTGCGCTGAGAACTAACAAGCATTGTCTTTGAGACTATTGGTCGTGCCACGGCCTTTTGTTCCTGCTTTACAGCATGGGCATTGTCTACTTTAGCAATGATTTGTATCCATTCTATAGTAATTTGTAAGCTCTGGCTCTGTCACATTGCTCTTTAAGTTAGTTTTAGCCATACTGTAAAGCATCCACACTCCTAAATAGCATGGCTATAAAACATTTTCAAAATCAATAGCTCTCATAGGTGAGACCTATTGACTTTGCCACTGCTTGTTTTTCATGGATCTCATACCTCCCAGGTGGTCTGCTGCTGAGCTTCCCAGAGGGGAATTATCACACAGTTTAACTGTCACTGCTCCAGATTTTGTAGTTGTTCACCCCTAAAAAGTTCATGCTGAGATGCATCCCACAACAGTAGTGTTCCAGGGTCTCTGAAACTCTTAGCAGCTCCTTCAAAGCAGGAAAACCTGTAGCGGGTAGTTTGTGCTATTTGGATAAGATGGCAGGTGGACTGCCTTCTCTCTACAGGTATCTAGTCGAGTGATGAGCAGTTGATGTCTTCTAGATTTAAATACAAACTAAGGTTTGATAGTTTCAACATTACTCCTTGTCATTGTGTATGGGTGAATATAGGTGGGTTTTCCTTCCTTAGGGATTCACAGATATTTGTGCAGGTCGGTGCAGTTAGACCAGGCATAGCAACTACGGTAGGATTAACATAAGAAAGGAAATACTGTCTTTGCTTGTACATCCTACCTAACTCTTAATACTCAATACAGGAGAAGGAAATATAAATAATCGCAACTATACACCATGCACTTAGAAGACACAAAATTTGCAAAAACAACTAAGCACACTACCACTGACCTTGACTTGAGAGGTATGGGCACATAACAAATGAAGCTCTCATGGTGCTGTAAACAGTTGATATTTATTTTGCTGAAATATCAGTTTTGTTCTTGGCAGGGATATTTTGAGCTATGTGTGAGTTAGATGGACCAATGGGGAAGGGAGTAATAACACTGAATTTTCAACAAAAAAAAAGCTGCGAGGGTTCCTATGAGAGGTAATCCGAGTGAATCTCAGGGTTGGTTGGACGCAGGGCTAGGGAGAGGTGAATCCTATGGTATGGGGTACCTATTCCTCAAAAGGGTTAACTGTGGTAGACAATGTTTGGTACAATGAAAGTTGTATGTTGTAGACGACTAATAGGTCCTATTCAGGTATGCACCCTCATTACTTGTTTTAGTTATTTGTGGAGAAAAGTGAAGAAAATTATTTTTGGCTACTCTTACCCTTTTTTAATTTTTGTGGGGCCAGTAGGTGTGAGTAGCACTGAGTGAGCATGATAGGACATGGGTACATGGGGTTAACGTATATGCACAGAAATGTTTAACAGAGACAAAGTAATGTACTTCATAGAGATATTTCTAAACATTAGATGGATGGGCCCTTTGATAAAGCATGCCACATGAGGTGGGCCTTATACACCACTACTATTAGCACAATAACTTAAGACACCTATATCTGGGGGACTACCTTTTGATTTTTTAAGGCTGCAAGCATGGCAACTTTTCCTCAGACTCCAGTGTCTGACTCCAACAGTAGATTAACATTTACAGGGATTGCCCTCAGCGGGGGTTAGGTGTAGAAACATAGTAAATTCTTGGCTGGCAGGACTTTGTCTAACTACTGCAGCTCAGCAAGGTTCCTTGCACCACAAACACGGTTCACTACTGGACTCTCTGGAGAGTAAGGAGGAGAGAGCAAAATGCATATGTTAAAACTCAAAGTGAGCAATATGCGAATGTGGCAGGTAGCAACGCATCATAATTCCACAAAGCCTACAATTAACAAAAGACAGGGGGCAACACGTGTGAAAGATTTTAGCCAACACAAATGGTGAATTGGGCCATTTACGACTGCTATAAAGTCATTTTGCATGTACTAACCCCATTTTGGGAGTCTGTAACCTATTACTGACTCACAAAATAGGGTTTGTGATTCGTTATAAGGAAGGAGTGTGTTAAGGGAGTCCTTTCTTAATAGTAACTCACAATGGTATGTGGTGATTGTTTTGCGACCAGAATGCGGTCGCAAAATATTCACATTTTACTGACTCAGTGAAGGAGGTGGTAACCCATTTGCAAACTGGAAGGGACTCCATCCTCTTTGTGAATTTGGGCACCAACATTTTCTTAAGAGCAGGCAGTGGTCCCATGGTCCTACTCTAAAAAATGAAAAGAACACTTTTCATTTTTCATTTTGAAATGCATCCTGTACAGCATTAAAAAAAATTGCTTTATTTAAAAAGCAATCACAGACATGGTGGCCTACTGACCCCAGCAGACCACCAGCCCCGTGATTACAGACTGTTTCCATTTGCGACCCATTCAGAATCGCAAACAGTGTCAAAGACACTGTTGTACATCCAATTTTGCTTCTTCCTAATTGCAAGTCGCAAAAAGTTGCAATCAGGAACTCGCAAAATGTAGCAATCATACATGTGACCCAGGAAGATTTGGAGGATGGTTGGGGTAAAGCCGGTGACTAAGTAGGATGTCATTGTATTCTAATGAAAAGAGAAATGCGATGATTGGTCGTCATTTCCCCCTGCCTCTGTGGTTGCTCCCTTTCATCTATGCACGCTGCCTCACTAGTCTTGCCACTCGGTGCCTCTCTACTATAACAATAGCTCCAAATCCTGCCACTCATAATACACCATTTCAATGAGCATTGAGGCTAGTGCTCAGAAGTGCCTGCTTGTTAATATATTTTAATTTAGCATTTGTATAGCACGCTGCTAGAAAGACCCTCTGGAGCGATTAAAGGCAGACCTCTATGCTTGGTATCAGAGAGCATGGATGTAGTGTGTCCTATGTGTAACAAGATGGGAATGATGTCTGAGATCCTGCCACATGGTCTGGTAGTGTTGTTGCAAACTTGTCAGTGCAATGTTTGTCTGTGCAAATAAGGCATGTGCCATGGAGTAGAGTGCAAGCTAGTGGTGTTACATTTTGAGGGCTGTAGGTGGCCCTTTCTCAATGAAAGGATACCTTGCTCTTTCGTGGATGGGACCTCCTGAAGGGCAGGACAACAAGTAAGGAGCATAACCTACGGACTGAGAAAAGGAATTTGAAAGGAGGTGGTTTCAGAGCATAGAAAGTACTCATTATTCTTGGAAACCTATATGCTATTTCAATCAGGTTTACTATATTTCGTAGAGAGGTGAAACTGAAATAGCAAGTGTCTCCTCAGGATCTGTTGCTATTGGGATGCTCTATGACTAGTACTGTTGCCCTGATTTGTTTTCTGGTGTGTGCAGTAGACTGTCCAGAGGCAGAAGCTGGTGGCTTACCCTGTGTAACCAAGGGTATTAAGATGGCCCTCAGATTCATGTAACTTCTTTGGAACTACTGAGGCTGACTTCTAGTCCATAGCAGTTTACCTAGCTTAAGCTGACTGTAGTTAAATCAGGACACACGAAAATAAAGGTAAAATTGATTACCAAAATCGAGAGAACTAAGGGACATTTGGAGCTCTAGTCAAAATGTATCCACAAGGGTATGGTCTGCTTAAAGCAGATTACCGCAATGGCTTATAAGGAACCCTTGCTCTTATCTTCACCCTTTTCAGTTGATTTATTGGTTTCCCTTTATGCAGGAGAGCATCCACATTTGAAATGTTGGGATGGCTGGGGTGAGGACAGGCAGAGGTTTTTCTATATGTACATTTTCTGACAGGGTACAAACGGCCGTCCACAAAGACCCTGACTAACATTTTACCCGTACAATACACGTTTGTGATAACCAATGCACATTTTTCAGTGCCCATGGCTTTCTACCTGCAATACAAAGTAGTTTTAGACGCGGCCATAGAACTGAGGTTTTGGTTTCAAGATTGTATGACAACACACTGCAGACAGGGGATGAGGGACATCCAGCCATCATGGTTTTACTCCACTTGCCCACTGAACCTGTTAATGTGGATCACTCTACTACTGAAGAGGCTCCGAGTGGTGGCCCAGGCCAAATGACCCACCTTGCAATGGTTTGAGAGTTTCCATTGCAATTGCTCTCATCAAGATAAAATAGCTAGTGTTGTATTACAGCCAATAGAGGTCAGGTTGGAAGCTCTTCATGAGATTAGAGTGTGTGCATTCCTGTGCATGTAATAATCCACTCAGACCCTAGATGGCATCTGTAAATGTGGGGAGGGCAGTAGGCCAGATACAATTCAACATGAAGATGGTGGGTACTCTGTTTGGGAACATGCACTGTAGAATTTGTGAGAATACATGTATTCCTCCCTTCCTTGGATAACCTACCTTCAAAGGTTGATATCCTTGGAGTCTTCCGGAGCTCAGATAGATCATACAAGCAGAAAGATTAAGCTATGGCTAAGCAGTTTCTTTTAATTTACGGAAGCTTAAAATAATTCTCCAAATTGTTTTTTAAAACCGGTGAGATCGCGAAAACGCTAATGCAAAAATAAATCTCCATCTCAATTTCTTTTATATTAACTCCGTAGGTACATTTGGCTCTTCCACATTCTTCTCCATCTTCATGGAAAAGGTTAAATCCTGGCTCTCACATAATCTAGTCAGAGAGAGCCCAGTGCATAGACCGGCAAGAGACAGAATGAGCCCCTCACCTCTAATGGTGCATCTGGACCCTGAAAGTGCTAGTTTTGTATATTGAAAACATAAATATTTTATTAGATATGCTCAATGACTTTCATAAACCATGTATGCTCTTATGTTAATCTTTCTGCTGTAGGTGCTCTTAAAAAGCCCTTGAGCCATTTCTACATCAGCCTACCTCTGTTGTGACATCATATCCACCCTATCTCTGTATTAAGGCAGACAGGTGGCTCTCCTGGCTTGAATCAAAAGCTAGAATCCTAGGAGTAACACATTTGTACATAGTGGCCTTCCATCCTAGCCTGCACAGATGCCTTGATCCCAGTGCTGAGATAGCCCCATGTTTCACATGGCGTCTCTATCCTGATCTGCGTTTTGTCCTTGCAACCTAGAAATGAGGCAAACATATAGCTCTCACAATACACTTCAGTCCTAGTTTGCAGGAAATACCTCTGTGCTTCTTCTGAACTATAATTACAGCTCCAGTGTCGATCACAATGTGAGCACTTATGTACCCTCCGGTCTCACAGAGCTCTTCTATCATGATCTGCACTATACAACACTAGCTTCACCTGACTCTCCAATACCTCTTTTCTGATTTCCATCATGCAATTGCATCCTCCTGTTGAGTTATAGGAAGAACTCCTGTATCCACACCCAGTGGTCTGCCTAGAAACCCTATGTGGTGCGCACGACCATTCACTTCTAAGGCAAGCCCTAGTCTTCTAATCCTATGTTGTAAAGTTGCTTGTCTGTTTTTCCTCAGGGTTTTGGTCAGCATGCTCAGGTTTGCAGATGCTCTGCCATTGCCTTTAAATCCTAAATAGATTACGGGAGCGTGGTCTGGCGTGCGGCAAGATGACGGCTCCCTTTTGAGCTTGGTGAGCCCGCCAGAGCTCCCAGTGATAAACAGATGGTGTAAACATTCAGCGACACTCGAAAATGAGCGTTTCTCCCTCTCTAAGTGGTGAGGAGCTAATCTGAGCCGCTCCGGTGCCTTCACCGATCATTTGGACTGCATCTACTCTACCTGATCAGTACTCCCCGGAGCTAACCAAGATGCAGGCCCACATCGTATACCATGCTGTGCCAATACAGAGAGAAGGAAAAGTTTAATGTACAGAGTTTGTGAAGCCTTTAGCAAGAAATATCCAACGCGCTTCGCTCAGTGATGTATGACTGTTTAATAAATAAACAAAGTTTGAGTAAGAACTAGTGTCTTCTGAGGCTGATCGTAGTGCCAGACTAGCTCAAGCCGTCTCAGGCGCTCGCAAAGAGACACAGGTTGCCCCACCACTCCTACGATTTACTGTGTGCTGTACAGCATACCACAGCCTCCTGCTGTGAACATCATATACGAGTGCGATGCGAGGTCCATAACGCGCATCGAATAATCTAACTAATTGCACAGTAACAACTATCAGTCGGCAGACACGTTTATGAAGGGCACCCTCTATGCTCCTGCTACAGAATACTCCCTAGCTCAACCACACATATGTCTGGACCAGGCCTGCTCACGTGCATAATTTGAAAGGAGTGTAACGTGTGAGATATCGCAGTGTGGGTGCTCAGGTCATACATTTACCTGCTCTTCTACATAGTCAGACACATTGCATCGCAAAGAGCAACATGGCGGAATCCTAAGATTCTACCACAAAGGAAAGAGAATCCAAAACTGCACTCAAATGAATGAAGCACTCACCGCCCATTCTAGAGTCACCAGTAAACGAGAAACCAGTTACTTCCTCTACACTTGATTCAATTCTATGCAAATTGAACACTGTGCATGACATGGCCCAAAGCACCAAGACTAATACTGATCTACTCCAAGTGGAAGTAGCAGCAATACGTGGTGACTTTAAAGATCTGAAAATAAGAGTCACCGCTGCAGAATCCAGGATAAGAAGAGCCGACAACTGCGCCAATAAACATTCTCGAAAGTTTTCAGAGTTAGAAAAGGTGGTTGCGACTCTGAAATCCCAAATAACGGAACAGAAAGATCGAAATAAAAGAAGCAACCTCCGAATCTTTGGTGTCCCAGAAGGAATCAAATCAAACTACAAATCAGCTGTTGACTTTCTTATCTCATGGATTCCAGTTGCCCTCCAACTAGACTTTGACAACGACTTCGAGATCAAGTGGACACACAGGGTCCCCACCTACAAACCAAATAATCAAACGGCACAAAGAGCTATGATTTTCAAACCACTCAGACACCAACACACAGAACAAATCCTGGCCCAGATGAGGAAAATTAAAGTGGTAATGTGGCAAACTCAGAAAATATCCATATCTCAAGGCTATGCAAAAGAAAACGTGATTCATAGAAAAGGCTTCTTGGCCTTAAGGAAGAGACTTACGATGATGGAAATCTCCTTCACCTTCAATGATCTGTCCAAGTTCCGTATTACATACAAAGGCCAGACAAAAGTCTTCTTGGACCCTGAGGAGCTAACAAGGTTTCTTCACAATAAATCTGAGCCGCAGATGGAAACTGAACCTGCTAACTCCTCATCATTGAATTATACTCCACCCTGATCATCTTACACAGACGGCTACAACACACGATTATTGTCATATCCTTTTTGCTGTTGCTATATCTTGATGACATATTTATTGGAAATGCATTACTTTGTTATGTCGTTTAGGGCTTTCCGAAGGTTATCTACTTGTTACTTCAATTACTCAGAGTAAATGCTCCTCATAGGCCCTATGGTCAAGAGACTAGTTCCTCTAACACCTTAGAAGTTGGACTCATTTCTCTCACTTTATGTTAATTTAAGCTTTAACACCACAACTGTATTATGTTGTTAAACAATAAGGTTGATAGTGTATACCTAAATAATGTTAGTAAGGACACCGTTAATGTGCTCTAACATGTATTTCTAAGATGATGTGATTAAGCTCTAGAAAGTAATACCTAGGCTGCTTTTCATTATGTTGAATGTTGATTCTTAAACATATTACTTGTGTACAAACACTCACACCCCGGCGGAAATCGACACTGGTTTAAACCATATTCTTACCCATTGGGTCTTCATATTACGCACAGTGCCATATACTTGCCCAAGTGTTCGACATGGACACTAGTGGCGAGCCTGGCAGTGCTCCTACCCATGTTTGTGTTTTCCCCCCTTGGATATTTGTCTTAACAGACTCCCCCTGGTGGGAAGGGACACCACTACAATTCTCCTAACACCAATTACGGACTGCTCTTCACTTGTGGATTTCCCCTTTACCCCATGCCCCTACTTACCTTTCTCCGTCCTCATGTAGGTATTACATTTAGACGCTGATTATGGATTGGTCCTCATTAGTTTCCCAGATTCTAACCTGAAGTCGCTGTCAATCAATAACTTTTTTCCATATGACATCCATTATCATAGTATCCTTAAACACTAAAGAGTTGAACCATCCAGTGAAAAGAACGAAAATTTTATAATGCTGTAAATAATTACCATGTGATATTATACTCCTACACGAAACAAAGATTGGCTATACTGAAGCCCTTTCTATGAGGAGAGGGTGGGTGTCTGAGGTACTATGCACTGAAGCGGCAGGACAATGGGGCACTCACACTCATCTCTAAGAGTTCTGGATTGTCAGTCATCTCATAGGAACATGATGATAGAGGGAGATGGCTATTTACTAGGGTAACCAATGGCACCCAGGAAATATACATAATGAACATTTATGCACCGAACACTGACGACCTGGGCTCGACTAGACAAGGAACTAACTGATATCCCACCAAACTTCAAGCTGATTGTTGGCAGAGATTTTAACCTCCCAATTGATCCTATCCTAGATCGTGACTCTGCCGCTCAGTTTAGAATCCCCAAATCTCACAAATACATGACAAAACTCAGAGAAACGCACAGACTCAAAGACGTGTGGCAAATTCATAATCCGACCAGCAATGACTTTCCTTATTCTCCTCATCCCACTCCAGCTTTTCACATATTGATTACCTCTTAGTATCAGGCTCTCTTCTTCAGTTCACCACATCCTAAAAAATTCAACCAATTTTAGTATCTGACCATTCTGCAGTTTCCATTACCATTCTCCTAGCACCAATGAAGCGAAAAATAGAATCTGGCGCATGAATGAAGAAATTCTTGACAATTCCGAAGATTTAGAGGGCCTAAATAAGGAGATTGACTTATTCTTCAGAGAAACTAGCCACTCAGTCTCCTCCCCAGTAACATTATGGGATGCATTCAAATGCGCAATGAGAGGACAAATAATCAAACGCATGTCCAACAAAAATTACCAGATCAAAAAATCACTTTAACAGTTGGCCTCAGAAATTAATGCTA
The DNA here is from genome assembly GCF_031143425.1 of Pleurodeles waltl. Classification (NCBI taxonomy): domain Eukaryota; kingdom Metazoa; phylum Chordata; class Amphibia; order Caudata; family Salamandridae; genus Pleurodeles; species Pleurodeles waltl. The sequence goes on from NC_090439.1 coordinate 679,808,894, forward strand.
AGAAATCCACCTTTAGACAAACAAGGAATAATGTGACTCTAAGTGAGATCAAAAACTGAAATACAAATATAACACTATCCTGAACAGATTACTGCATTCTTAATCAATGCTCCACAGTCCCAGAATTGAAATATTCAAATAGCTCTCTCTAAGCACTGTTATCTGCATGTTTATTATCTACAGGCGACGCAGTGCTGAGATGTAAGCAAAGCTCTCATAACGCCCCCCACCTCAGTACTAAACGTTCTGCATCTCAAAATGCATCCCACAGCACAATGGGAAACCTGAGCCGTTCTCGGAGCTCTCACTAAATACCTCTCCCTTGGTGTGCAGTGTGCACTGCTTTTCCTTTGGTTGTGCCCACAGAATATTGTTGTACAAAAAGATATAGAGCAGAATATTGAAGGACAAAATATGAAAGGGTAAGTGTATATAGGGTAGTATAGATTTACTATTCTTAGCCCCACATCAGCGTACTTTGAAGATACCTATATCTTACATAGGTACATATATATGGAGTTAGGTATGGAAAATCTAGACGTGCTTACCTGTTGATATTTTGGATTTGATATTTTGTCTTCAATAATCTGTGCCATCGATATTCTGGTTACGGTATTTAAGGGGTGCACATTGATTCTTGTAGAAATCTTGTGGGACACACCACCCAGCCCCTTCTATTGTGAGTCTTTTGGTTTAAGCCCAAATCTTTTATCATATGCTATGTTTGCCCTCCAAACGTGCACACATCGTCAAAAGGTAAGTTTACTGGAACACACCCTTGCATACTGTAATGTGTGGGCAAATGCTTGCACTACTACTGCAATATTGCAATATTCAAAGAGCTCTTGCAGCACTCATCTACCTTGACCTCATCCATCTGGACCTGCACCATGATTCTACATCCCAATTCTGCATCACAGAGCTCTCACAAGGCACCTCTGTCCTGGCTTGCAGTAAGCATCAGTATTTCTGAAATAGGACTTCAGAGGCCCTCTCATAGTGCACCTCTTTCCGTGGGATTGAGTTTTTCACTACGTAGACGCCTGTAACAAAAAAATATAGCTGGACAAAAGAATTTAATGGAAATTTGAAGCAAGTCCCTCTTTTTGGTTAAATAGCTCCTGGTCAAATCACTTTCTGCACAGATCTTTGTGAGATAAGTAAAATGTATTTGATTTGAGAGCTTCTGCAGGAACAGCACAAGATGGCCGCCTTGTCTGCTACCTCAAAAGCAACTAATGGAAAGAGAGCGGATCCACTTCACCCTAACAGTGCCTGAATTTAGGAATGGACAGCGGGAAAGATGGAGAGTAGTGGAGTGAGTTTCTAGACCTTTTTTTTAGGTCTCTACACCCTTTTCTGCTAGTTGCTGCTAGCTTCTCCTTGCTTCACGTGGCTGCCATTTTCTTTAATGCTTGAGGGACTTCAGAAATGCCTCACCCACCCTCATTCCCTGCTTATATGTTCTCATGGGCTGAGAAGGACACTGAACAATTTCCCTGCTTGAAGAGGAGGGAGGCATTCCTTATAAACAGCAGTGTTACCTCCTGCACCCCTAGAAAATGTTCTTCCTCGAAGTTTTTAATTTCATTACTATGCAGCAATGTATAAGGCCACCAGTCACTGTGATCTGAATGATATCATTATTCTGTAGAAAGACAGCCATGGAGCAAAGACCATCATTCCAAGACTACCAAAACAATCCAGAGTTCATTCTTGCATCTGTTAGAAGGGTGGACAGCGGGGAAACCTCCCTCTGACCGAATCTCATGTTCGGATTTGGCTGCGGGGGTGTTGGAGAGCAGAGAGGAGAATTTCTAGACCTTAAACAAGTCTCCACTCCACTTTTGTCAATTGCCACTTGCTACTCCTTGTCTCCTGTGGTCATGGCTTCCATTTCCCATACCCACACAATGGTTATCAAGGAAGCCCTCATTTCCTACATATTTGAAGATGCTTTTCTTTGAGGCATATACAGTTTTGTCACACACATTTCAACAGAAGAGTAGGACTCTCATTAGATTCTTGGACATTTATACCACCACATTACTCTGGATAACTCTGTCCATCCTTATTCAATAGGAATGTCTTTCACTCTCAACATCCTCTGCCGTTTCCAAAGGTCATACTCCTCAGGTATTTCAAAATCTTCATTATTGCCACTACACATTAACAGTTTATTCCTATTTATTTCTACAATGGATGCTCAGATTCCCTCTTCATTGAGACCTTTGGCTTTTCCTAGCCCCACACCAGTTCTTTCAAAGAACCCAATTGCAACTTTAATAAGAGAACTAAAAGGTATCGGACTTCTCCTATGAAGTCGCCACTATCATTGAAGCTGGAGGATATTATGGTTGTGCTAAAAAACATCAAACCATTAATTGTGGAAATGTACACAGCTCTTCTGAGAATCAAAGGCAAATGGTTTCATTTGGATTCCAGATGCACATAATTGAACAGTGAGCTAGTGATGCACAGGACGTTATGGCTACATTGGAATCCTTGTTTAAGGAAATTACTCTCCTGAAGAAACAGACAGAAGACTTGGAAAATTGCAATAGGTGCAACTACTGGAGAATTTAAGGTATCCCTGAGGGATTAGAAGGGTCCAACATCATCTGCTTCCTGAAGGGCAACATTCCCAAGGCGGTCAGTATGAAGGTACCCACTGCCCTTAATATCTAAAGAGCACATTGTACTGGCTCTCAGCATCCATCTTCTTCAAACTCTGCCAAATCAAGAGGGATCATTGCCTATTTTCTACTATATTCTGAATTAATACAAGTCCTCTCAGCCGTTAAACAACAAAAGCAAATAATATGGTCTGGTCATAGGATCTTCTTTAGTCAGGATGCTGCCAGGGGACGGCTACTCGATGGAAAGAATTTTGGGATTTTAGTCCAGCTTTGAGATCCATGAATGCTAGATATGATCTTTTCTATCCCTGCCTCTTCAAGGTCACCTATAAAGACAAAACCACCACTATTGAAAATGTTGTAGACAAGAGAGAGTTTATATACACACACACACACACACACACTGGAGAGGAGATGGAACTTGGCAAGACTTGAACTTTATCTTCAACATATAGTAATAAGTTACACAAAATGTTGGTTGGTTACTGATCTTCCTCTTTTCTCCACAGGTTCATAATAGCTGTCTGGATTCTTCGTATCACAATTCTATATGTTCCTGTGTCCCCTTATCTCTCAGAGTGTTGTTTTATCCATTTCGGTATGACATTCCCATATTTTGATTTTTATGGTCCGAGATATTCCTCACATGTTTTTTATCCATCTCTTTCTTAGCTTCTCTTCCTATGTCCCATTTCTTGTATGTTTCTAATCATCCGAGGGTCCGCACTGGCTGGCATCTTCATTCACGCTCCACCACTCCTACATCCATTGTTCTTTTGATTTTGCTACTGAGTTCCATGGCTAAAGCCATTTGGATGTTTGCCATTCTCCCTCCCTTACCACTGGGAAGTTTCTGTTCTTCCCCTCTCCTCCCTTCCTCTTTTCCTCTTTCCTCAGTTTCTTCCCTTTCTCCTATCTCTCTCCCCTTCTGCATTCCTTTTCTTATTCCTCTATGCTACATATTTTTCTTTCTGCAGCCTCTGAATGTTGCTATTTTATTCTTACATGCTTTTCATGTTCCCTCTCTATTAGTAACCATTCTCAATAATGTTTCTACAATTAGTGTGATATATTACCATAGTCTTATTTACAATGGGTAATTTGCATGTTATGCCCTGGTATGTTAAAAGTCTTCGAAACCCTATAAAATAAGAAAGGGCTTTTATTCACCTATCAAAATTAAAATGTCAGATGGCACTATTACAGGAAACACTCCTAAAAGAACAGGATATTGCCTCTATGTATTAATACTGGGTTGGTTAAACTTTTTGTTCTCTTGCTACCAACAGTGAAATAGAGTTGAAATTCTCATCCATAAAAACGTACCTTTGAATGTCAAGGGGGAGGTTAGAGATGATTAGGGAAGATGGCTTAGTCGTTACCATAAGATACATAACACTCAACTCTCTATATGCAATGTCATTAGTCTCACCGGGGTTGAGCCACAATTTTGGAAAAATGTCTCTACCCAGTTACTAACCTGTCCATCAGACATTCTTATTGCAAACATGTTAATGGACCCTTTCATTGATAGAAGTTCTCAGACAAGATACATTCCCATTAAAATAAAAAAACAAAACCTTAAAAAAATTCTATTGTATCTAGACGTTTAATTGATGCTTTGAGATCCTCCCACCCTGATGATTTAAATTACAGATTCTGTTCCCCTATACACCATTCTAAATCTAGAATACACTACATTTTCTTAACTCAAAATATGCTTCAACATATACTACATGCAGACATCGGTTCTTTTCTCATTATGGATCATGCCCCTGTTTTAGTTGGCCTAGACATACTAACTGCCGCTCCAGGGTTAAATAAATGGGGTACTAACAAACAAGGATTTATTCTATCATAAAAATTTTGTGAATAATTCCAATTATTCTCAAACACTTGTTTTTAATGTAACCTCCCTACAGACACCCAGATGTACTTTATTTGGGACATTTTCAAAGCACCTGCTAGAGGCTTCATTATAGACTATGTCATTGAAAGAAAGAAGGCTTTTAATGGCTCTGCAATCCTTTTGAAAGAAATTAAAACATTGAAACACAAATATTACTCTTCCAACAAAGAAAATACCCTACCTCAAATGACAAAAGCCAAATTGCAATACAACAAAATATCTATCAATAATGCCTGCAGCTCATTATTAAACATAAATGCCAAATACAACTGTGGCCATAATAAGGCTGGCAGGCTACCTGCTATTTATTTAAAAATTAGAAAGCAAAAATCCAAAATAATTGTTATTAATGATAATCATGACAATAACTACAGTACTGATTCGAAGTTTCTGAAGTGCTTCACAGAGTACTATACTCAATTACACACACCAGAGTCATTCCCCACAGAGGAGGTTTTGGGTGCTTTATGTAGGCAATCCATAAAAAAACAGGCCACCAAGTGGACCTCTCTTACCTAGATGCTGATGTCTTGACAGCGGAGCTTATGACAGCTATTACCAAACTTCCAAAAGATAAGGCTCCAGGTCCAGATGGATTTTCTCTCATATTTTACTACAAAAGTTACTGCTTCTGATTCAATATTTTCTCTCCCAAAATAAAGCTCATCACACATTCCTCAAAGCTATGCTTTCTCTGCTTCCCAGAGAAGACAAAGATTAAAGATTTGTCATTTTGCAGGAATTATAGACTCAGCTACTTAATCAATACTGACTGTAAAATGTTTATAAAAGCATTGGCCTTATGTATTAACCAAGTTATTCCAGATCCTAATGGTATAGCACAATCAGGGCTTGTAAGGGGGAGATGTATCTCAGCTAACTCTAAAACCTTTCTAAACATTATCCACCTCGCCTCCAACTCTCCTTCAGCTTTGTCCACAATAACATTAGATGCAGATAAAGCATTTTATCATTTTTATTGGGATTTTATGTTAAAAGCATTACAATGGCATGGCGTTAGTCCTCACATATTTAAATACATCAATTTATTAAAGTCTGCACCCTCTGTGTCTCTTTATGTGAATGGTAAGTAATCCCAGTATTGCACAGGGGTACTTGACAGGGATGCCCATTATCCCTTCTTCTATTTATTTTATCTTTGCAACTATTTTTGGAAAAGATCTGCAGCTCTTCCACCTTTTCTGGATGCAAATTTAAGGATGTGGAAGTACAATTCACTGCCTATGCAGACAACATTCTGCTTTACATCTTTGACCCCCAAAGCACCATACAGGAATTTTCCATATCTTATACACATTTTCTGAAGTATTGGGCTTTAAATTAAATATCAATGTCTTTCAGAAATTATCTCAGGCTCAGGTTTTTCATGGAACTCCAAAAATATAAAATGCTTAAGCATCCAATATTCCAGTTCTTTTAAGGACAATGGTCTTCATTATTTCTATCTAGGTGGTAGTAGGATACCTACTATTAAAATGATGATGTTATCAACTGTTAATTTCTATTTGTCCATGTTCCTTGTTACCCTTCTGGAGGCATTTTTAAATCCCTTAACACTTTATTGACACAGTTTTTATGGAATAAGCTGAAGGCACGTATATCAAGAGTTAAGCTACAACAATTTAAGGATAACAGTGGGGTACATTTTCCAAACTTAAATAAATACCACTCTGCTTTTACATTTAAACAAATTTGGCTTTCCCTTGCAAAATATTCACAACCCACTCCAACCATTTGTCATCAGCTTAAGCACTCAGTTATCACACCATTTTCCTTATGAGATGTGGTTTTCACCTCTCCCATATGTCATTTTTTACAAAAATATTTCCCATTCAGTTGCGTTACCCAACCCCATACTTACCCATTCTTCCTCCAATTTTGTTAATCAATTTTCAATCTTCTCCTATATGGTATAATAAACATATCCAGTTATACAACAGAATGCTCATTTGAAACGACTGGGTTGAAAAAGGGCCTATACCGATAGCTCAGCTTTTCTCAGACGGGGTCCTTCTAACTTCTAAAACCTACAATTTAAGTACAGCCTTCCGTCCAATCATGCCACCTAATATGAAAGCCTCAAGACGATTATTTTACAAATTTTCTCTACATCCTCACTCACTGCATCTGAACACCATACATCTTTTGCGGTTTTGAATTCTTCCTGGGAAGTATGTTGTTCCTACATATATAAAAACCTTGAACGATCCCTGGGATGCTAGATCAAAGACTAAGATAGAATTATACTGGGGGAATGATCTTTATCAAGTCTTCTCCCATCCAATTTGGAAAACATTTTGGTCCAAAATCCATTCTACTTCTTGTTCAGGCAGTACAAAACAAACATTATTTGTTTCCAACAACAAATTGTTTTTAACTCCTATATCTCTTCACAGATTTAAACTTGCCACTAATAATAATTGGTCTTGTCAGAAGGAGGAAAGTGACATTTCCATATGTTTTTCAAGTGTCCCCTTGTACATGCTTTTTGGTTGCAAGTTTGGGGTGAGGTATTTGTTCAGTAAATATACTTTTTGACACCATATATATTTATTGGAGGTTCATCACATATATGGCATTCTCACGTTTATGCTGGAAAACTTGTTGACCTATTTATTGCCATTGCAGTATAGATTATTATGTCTAATTGGAAGGACACTACAAAAATGTAAGTTGTCAGGTAGTGGAATATGATATGTCACAATCATAAGCCTTGATAGAACAACTGTTATTTCCAAGCTGCTAATAATCAAGCGTGATATGCTGTGGCAGCCGTTTATGCCCTTATTATCTAGACAATCTGTTATTCCTCCAGCCACAGTTACCAATGTTGTTCCTTCATGATTCATAGATAGTATTACTAAGCTACTTATTATTTTGTGTATTAAGTAGCATGTATTTCTTGTTTACATATATATATATATATATATATATATATATATATATATATATATATATATATATATATGTAAATATATATATATATATTTTAATTTTATTTAACAATATATACATAATTGCACCATTCATTAGCGCCATTACATCACCACTACATTTTATTCCAGTCTGCCAGTTATAATGTCCAAACCATGCCTGTACCAGAGCTTTCAGATGATTTCATAGTGTTACAACACACACATGACCAACCAATACCATGGTGGCTGCATAATAGATTATCGTCTGTCATGTAATACCCAGAAATTGGAGAGATGAGTGCCGCTATCTATAATGGTTACAACGTTTAAGACATTACATTTTAAACTATTGAACTGTAATATTACAATGCTTATTTATCAGCTCTAATGCTGAAGAGAGAGCAATAGACACGATCCAATCAACCAATACTACTGGAGTCAGATGGGGAGGTTCCTAAAGGGGTCAGAAGACATTGCTCCCCTGGTTAAAAAGGGTCTTCAATTCAGGTAGGAGAGAGGAGGGTGTCTCTTGCAACAAAATAGTAAATTAACAGGGAGAGCACTCCATCTTCGGGCAGTTCACAACCACCCATTCACAACCTACCCATGTGTTGTCCTATTTGGTAGGCCAGGATCAGGAGTCAGGTGGTGGGAGCAACTTCTGAGGAGTCCTCCCCATTCCCTACGTGCTCTTCGAGCAGCGCATCAATCATGCCCGCCAGACTTCCAGATGATGTTCAGCGTGCTCATCCACCCGCACTTTACGTAATCGACATTCCTCCGCTGTTTCCCACTCCACAAGATCAGCCAGCCACGCATCATGCAATGGAGGGACCGGGGTTCACCCAACGGATCGCAGTGCATCTCTTGGCTAAAATAAGCCCCAACTGTGCAAATCTGTATGCCATTTTATGCCCTTTTTTAGAGGTGGGAAGTAGGCCCAACAGGCAGTGTCTCATGATTACCTTCACGTTAACAGCTGTCACTACCCTCAGTGTCTTCACTGTTTGGTGCCAACCCTGGTCAATTCCAAAGAGGGATTCAGCTTCCTCACGCATAAGAAACGTATCATTTTGGTACAAATCACCTGCATTGTTACATCTGCCTGCTCGCTACTTCTCAAAGTCCAGTATTTCTGTAGCTCTGGCAAAGGGACTTAACCATCAGAGAGGTAGTAAGCATGCATATGGCGCTCTTCGCAGCACCCGCATAACAGCCCGCTCCATCATCCGCGACACCTGCCTTACCAGGAAGGGGACATCAGGCAGAAGCCTAGAGCCGCCCATCAGTAGATACGGTAGGTGAGACACACAAACAGAGCCTTCTAACAGTTCTTTTTCCCAATTGGGGCCATCATCACACCACATGGCCGCATACTGCAGCAAGCCCGCCATGTAGTATAGGTGCAGATCAGGTAGCCCCAGTCCCCCGTCAACCACGTCTAACTTCAACACCTCCATGTGAACTCTGGATCTCTTACCCTCCCAGACCAGGGACAGTAGTAGTTTATCTAACTGTTGAAATTTAGGAGACTGTTTTTCAGAGAATGAGTTCTGCATAACATACAGGCATCTCTAGAGCAAGACCATTTTACTGAGGGCAATTTTGCCTGTAACGGAAAGTGGGAGGGATGTCCAAAATTGGACCGATGCTCAGAGGCTATCCATCACCCTACCCATGTTTAAGTCATATTGTAATTGAGGGGAGTGTGTCACCTGCATGCCCAGATACTGAAAGGACTCAGTCTCCCACGCCAGACCCATTTATGGCAGCTCTGACACCACCACCCTTGACAGTCCCGCCAGAGGGAACAACACTGTCTTCTGCCGATTAACCTGGAGGCCCGATACCCCACCAAAATCGTCCATCAACTTCAATAAAGGTGGGACCAACCGCTCCAGGTCTGTAACATACACTAGAGAATCATCTGCATACAGTGATAGAATGTGCGTTTTTGCCCCTACCTGTATGCCCCACCCCTGCAGTCTTGTCTGTAGCTGTATAGCCAGTGACTCCATAGCCAGAGTGAACAGTGGCGGGGACAGGGAGCAACTCTGTTGCATGCCCAGCTCAGTATGAAATGCCTCTGACACTATAGCCCCAGTGCGCACCCATGCCTGCAGTGCTGTATATAGCAGACACATATATGACAGGAAGTATGGTCCCATGCCCATCCTGCGCAGTACCTCCCATAAGTGTTCCCAGGACAGAGTATCAAACGCCTTTTCTACATCTAAAGCCACCAATGCTGCATGGCCTGCAAATTCACGAGTCTCGTGCATTATGTGTGATAATCTCCGTAAGTTCATGTGGGTCCCCCCCCAGGTATGAAACCGCATTGATCTCCTTTCACCAAATGAGTCACTACCTGCCTTAATCACATTGCCAGCACCTTGGTGAGGAGTTTCACATCAAAATTAAGCATGCACAATGGCGTATAGGAGCCCGGGTCTGCAGCATCCCTCCCTGGTTTCGGTAGCATAACAATCAACCCTTATCTCATATGTATTGGCAAAATGCCCTCGCTACGTGACTCATGAAGTGTTTCCAACAATCGGGGAAGAATCATTGCAGAATATGCATGGTAAAATTCAATTGATATGCCAACAGGGCCTGGGGTTTTCCCAGAAGCTATACCCCTCCAAAGCTTTCTGCAGCTCCTCAAGGGACACCTCCCCCTCCATTTCCTCAGTCTGAGCTACCTTAAGACGGGGCAACTGGAGCCGGTCTAGGTAGTCATGTATGTGACAGTTATCATCGCACTTTGGCCAGGTGATTATAGACTTTAGGAGCTCATGCAAATAGAGATTCATACGTGTCTGCCCCAAAATCTTTTCCCCGGTTGGACCGCAGACCATTTTGGCGTGCAGTGGTCTGCAAGTCACCTGTTTCTCAGTTCCTCGGGCAGCCTTCTCAACTTGGGGACCCCAGAGTTCTGGCACCAGCCCTCAATTCCAGCCAATCCCAAACTGCTTCAGGAGACTGAAAGAAATGGGAGCGGCCCACATGGAGAACCTTCAGCTTTGCTGGATATAGCAGCACACAGGTGTCACCCAGTTCTTTCAACTTTCGCTTAACACCCATATATGATTGTCTTTGGAAATGCACTGCTCTAGTGTAGTCAGGAAAAAAATGGATAGTGTGATTCTCATAGGTAGGGTCTCCATGTTTGCTCACTTCTTGTAGAATAATGTCTTGTCTCTATAATTGAGAATCTTGGCAGTAATCATTCTAGGGGGGCTCCCGGTGGCAGAGTGTGGCCAGTGCCCTATGCGCACATTCAACCATGAACACAGATGATAGGGGGGCAGTAGGTAGCGATTTTTTAATCCAGTCTCCCAAGAATGCCTCTGAGTTCGTCCCCTCTGCAGCTTCGGGGAACCCCACTACACGGAGATTACAGCTTTGTGCCCTTCCCTCCTCATTCTCAGCCCTCGCCTCCAGTTTGCGCGCTTTGACTTCGAGGGTGGCTACTGAGGTCGTTAGCATATCTATGTCAGCCTGCATGGAAGTCACCTGTCGCTCAGTGGCCACTGAGCGCTCAGCCACCACTCTCAAATCAGCTCTCAACAAGTTCACGTCAACCGCCATGGGCCAAATTTGCGTTTGTACCACCTGCCTGGATGCTTCAATAGCAGCTAGGATTTGTGCTTCAGTGGGCTCACTGCCCTTTTCCAGGGGTCTTGGGCGTTCTTTTGGTGAACTCCCTCCCACATTCTGGGCTGTGTATTGGTCCATCCGGGTTTGCTGCACTCCTTTGCTCAATCTGGCGTTGCCCATGTTGTGCACCACCCGCAGTGCCGGCCTCTGCGGATTTCACAGGGTACTGATGTGTGCGATGCATACAATAGGGTCACCGCTCGATTTCCCACTCTTACCGCTCACTGCAGCACTGTCATCAAAGGGCTGATTTCCGTCCTACAGCACGAGGCTGGGGTCTAACGCAGGCCGTTTCAGCGCCATTGTCACTTGTGTGCTAGAGCGCTGTCCCATGTATCCGGCCAACTCCGTGATCGAGGGGCCAACCAACAATGTTTATGCAGCCAGGGAAAAAAAAGGGGGGATGCAAGATGGGAGGAACAGTGTCCATGCTACTGGCTCACCAACAGGTCCCAGCCATCTCCACACTCAAGGTGCCATACCTCACCAGACTGTGGTATGCAGGTAACATACGCTCCCCGGGGGCCGACCGGCAGGGCAGGCGCGTCCCAACTCTTTTGCTGTCAGGGCACTCATGCCGCTGCCGCACCGCCCTCTACCTCTCGCCAGGTCACTTCAGGAGGGCCCCTAGGCCCAGGTTCCCACTGTAAGCACCGCTCTCACCACTTGGGGGGTCAAGGAGGGGAAATGAATCACTATCTTGGCCGACCCACTCACCTCAGACAACCCTCGCCGGGGTGTCCTCCCTCTAGGCCTCACAGAGTCGTCACAGCACTCCTCTTCCATCGGCCTAGTCCACAACTGCGAGGACGGCCGCCATGTTAGGGTCAGGTGTCCTCACCGAGCTTGGCTCCGTGGCCCATACACAGTAATTCTGCCCTTGTCCGCGATTCACCTTGATCCCGCAGTTCTCACCGACTATTCTGCTGAGTCCATGGGAACTCGGGTGGTAGGATGGTGAAGGATGCTAAAAACGGGGCTGCGAGCACTCTTCTAGTGCGTCTGAGCGGCCATCTTGCCAGCCACGCCCCCATTTCTTGTTTATATTTACTTGTAGGTGCCTTAATGATGACCCATTCCCTCTCTTCTTTCCTTCCTTTTTTCTGTTGTTTCTGTTTTTCTCTTTCTCCTTTCTCCCAAAAACAAAAACTTTTATAAAATGCTAAGTTGTTTGTTGGCATTTTTCAATAACGCAACAAGTTTGATTACTTCTCCGTTCTCTACAGATGCTCAGACATTTTTTTTATCAATTGCTGTCAATCCATGTTATTTTGGTCTTTATTCAATATAGCATTTTCAAACTAAAAAAAGTGTATTCAATTGAGGTCAGAGATAACGCACTCTTTAGAATAGGTTTTCACCAATTTAAATATGATATAAAATTATGTCTATTTCGAGTGCATACTTGGAGTGCTCCAATAAAGCACTTTATGGAACAGTTTATAAAGAAGTTAATCACACTGTGCAAAACATGGAGTGCTCATAATGCTGTGAGAAAAGAGCATAAAATAGTGGTTCGATTGGCCGGTCAGTTGATAAAATTCTGGCTTACTGGTGTGTAACCAATAGTGCACATGCTACAATACAGTCCCAAAAGTATAGATGAAGGGATTGAACTCCCATAGCAGAAATCCGTATGCCCTCTGGTAACAGTCCCAGTAGGTAACATCAGGGGATTAATGTGCTTGCAGAAGAAAACTACATAGATGTAGGCTGCAGATCACATCTTTGAATAGCAATAGTAGCAATGTAACTTTTCATCCTTCTAGAGTTCACAAAATAAAGTACACCGGAATTTAGATGTACACCTAACTATAACATCACTTTAACCTTTGTTTTTTTCTGTGAAAAAGATGATAATATGTGTGTTTGTCTGTAGGTGGGTGTGTGATGCTAGTAAAATATATTGCTATTAACTAAGAAAGAGGATTACAATTTATATTTACAAACTTTGTGCTCTCCTGCCTCCCCTATCACAACTCATAAAATAAAAACAAGCCTTCTCCACTAGGATAGAAAGGTGGCAGTATCGTTTTAACACCACAAATGATTCTAAACACTAGTTTTTAACTGATGAGGATGGTGCTAATGCTTACCAATGTGATGTTGGGTTTAACTGTCATGCCAAGCCAGGCAGTAGCAAGGGAAGGAATTCATATGCTGAAGTGGACATAGCCACCCCAAACTCTCAAGTGAATGGGTCTTTTCAGCTATACAGGGCTGCATTGTGAAAATGACACTTGATATTCAGAAAAAACACAACTTCTCCCTCTCCTCAAGTATTTCTGTTTTTAGTGAGTGCCCCTGTTCAGTTCAGTCCTGCACAGACTCTGTACACAGTGCTGGAGGGACGGTGGTATGGTGTGTGCCCTAAGGCGGTGGGCGGGAGAGTTATCTTGCTGATGATACAGTAGTGCTTCATTTATAAAAAAATAATAAGTGCATATGCACAAATATTTTATAGGAGGCCTGTGCCCACTTCTCTTACTAGTGCCAGACACTGCTGTCTCAGTCCTGACACACTCACACAGCTCTTCCATGCTGGCCTATTTTGTGTTGCAATGTGCACTGATATACCTCTATTTAGATATTCCACTTCCTTTCAGTTGTCCTCACTGTTCTGTCCATGTAGATTCTCAGTGATATGTAATGCCTGAGAATCTTTTTGAAAGGTCTGTGGAAAGTTAAGTTACACACATCCCACGGTTTCAATCTATTTTCTGGCTCTGTTTTTCTCGTGTGCTGCTTCCGTCCTCCTATATTCTCATGTGCTCACTGTTTTACTCACCTCGACCCCCTGCACATCCATTGCTTCCCCAACTCCTCCTAGTTTAATTTTTTTTAATTTAATTTTTCAACCTCTCTACCCCAAACTCTTGCATTGATTCCACCACCTCTCCTGAGCCCACTCAATATTTGCTTTTTCTTTCTTTTTTAACCTCCTCCCTAAACCTAACTAGCACCTCCATTGATATCCCCCCTGCTTTCACCACCTGGTGTTATTTATATTTCCACTTGCCCACTCTCTCCTTGATCCCATGTCCCTCCCTGCAGTGTACTTGTTTTACTTTTTTAATGTTTTGTTTTTGGAAGGCCCAGGAGCTATAATTTGTTGCCAGGTTGCTCCTTTCTAGCACATTTTATAATTTTCTCAATATACTGCTTTCGGATGGGTGTCTACCAAGTTGGAATGGTTAAAAAAATATAGTGGCCACTTCATGAAGTATGTGAGGGCACGTTTGGTGATTGATGCCTCCTGCGTTTACATCATCCCACTGGGCCGCAGTAGCACCTTAACACATGACCAACAGTGGTTTCTCTTTTAGGGCAGAGGGGCTGCACTCTCTTAAATTCCTATATATTTATATAACAAAAATATTAAATAGATCAATTTGTTTAGAGATACGAGATTAGAGAGATTATCTGGGCTGTCTGTGCCAAGCTGTCTGCCCAACCTCACTTTGAAGCACAAGACAGAAGCCAGGCAGTAAACCAACTTTCTACACTGTGACGTATGACGAAGGGCTGGCTGCTCTAAAGCCCTTCATTTCCATTGTGGTCAATGGCAGTATCCACTCTAAGCCAGTGATGCTTTTGGCATCATGATTTTGGGCACTGGAGTCTTTATCCCTGCGTGAGGGCAGCAATCTGTCATCAGCAGTCATAGATCCCACCCTTTCCCCCATTTGTCACGCAGTAAGAGTGGATGCAAGCATGTGTGATTAAGTGCCTTGTCTTCGGTAATGGTAAGTTGTTTTAATGCTAATCTTGTGCTATTTTTATTGTACTGAGACTCCTTGTCACGCTGACCTCCCCCAAGTGACACCCCAGGTCCTGGCTGAAGATTGCTGGCTCCTTTAGAAGTGGAGCTGCGATATTTGTTCCTCATGAAACTGTTCCAACACACGAGCAAGGTTCTTGTTACCTTGCAAAATTGATCCTAATATCAGAGTCAAGCGCAAGGGGAGAAATACGTGCTTACAGTAAAGAAAGTGATCTTCTGTATGGCACTAAAACTGGCCCTATTTTCATGCCCTTAACATTAATGCCACAAACATGGATTGATATGCAAACAATGAATGTTAAAATGTGTGTAATGTGTGTCAGCCATTTAGTTCTTCTTATTTCACATTTTACTTAATGTTGCATTGCCCATGAGAGTTAGCTGTTTAATCATGCTGTGTTTCTGTGCATTGTATTACTCATGCATAGTACATACTTTGCCTTGTGCCAGGTGTTTAGGAGGGGCTTTGATTAAGAGCACTGGTACTGAGGCTGAAGGCAAAGCAAAATGCCTGACAGTGGTTTATTCTCTCTGCAGAACACACAGAACGGTCATGTATTCCAGTTAAAAAGAAATTCAGTGTAAATGTGTGCAAGGTGTGCATAGAGGTCAAAATATTTAGAAAGCAAAAGGAAAATGATATAAAGTGCTTAAATGTAAATGAGTTCAGTATATGTTTGGGGTGGTAAATATGAGGGAGATGCGAGGGAGTGCATTCAGGGAAGAGAGAAAAGAGGGTGCTGAAGAGGAAAGAGAGGAGGTTGAAAATGTTCAGTTGGATGAGATGTGAAGAGAAAAAGGGCATACATGTCTAACGTAAAGCACACATAACTGAAGGCCATACTCCTTCATAGGCCTCAATTATATTTAATTCACAGTCTCACAACCAGTGGCGGCAGCTGCAGATCTCAAGGGGAGGGGCAGGCAGCTGGGAGGTACGGGGGCAATACAAAAAATATAATAAATATAAAACTTACCTTTTGCTGTCACCTCCTGCCACGTTACTCCTCTTCCCTCAATGTGGTGAACAGCACTCACTGGGACACAAGCACAGATTCCCCAGCAATCCTGGAGCTGCTTTCA
The DNA here is from genome assembly GCF_031143425.1 of Pleurodeles waltl. Lineage (NCBI taxonomy): Eukaryota > Metazoa > Chordata > Amphibia > Caudata > Salamandridae > Pleurodeles > Pleurodeles waltl. Next base: position 679,824,905 of record NC_090439.1, read on the forward strand.
TGCTAAAACTAGCATGAAAGCAGTGTCAAGATTGGTCTGAGCTACTTGGACTGCCACTGGGGTCTATGCAGTTTCTCCAGCCCGGCTGATCAACACAGCCAGGCTGGAGAAACCTAAATGTGCATTTGTGTTTGGCTGGCTTGAGATGGCGGGCCAAACACACATTCACACCTAGGTGCACTCTCTCCCCCTCCCCACCACCTCCTGTGGCCCAGCCCACCCTTCCCTTCACATGCTGCTGGTTGAGCTAGCAGTTGAATGATAAAATGATAATGAAATATCTTTCAGCTCCTGGCTTAGCCATGGGAGTAACGCTCCTTCACCATTGCAAAGGGGCCCCCTCTGCTCACAATTTCAGAATTGAAACATTTCCATGTTAATTATTTATAACTAGTCATTGTTGTTACTTATTTATCTTAAACAGCTAACAACCATTCACAAAGCCAATAATACTGACAGGTATAGGGGGATGTCAGTTGTGTAATATTTCTGGATGCAATAACATGTAAGAGAAACCAAAATACAGGCTGGGTGGCACACTTTGGGAATCACAGAAATGTATTTTACGTGTTCCCTTTTAGAGAGCCCTACTTTTTTCATCCCACTTAAAGATCTATCTGCAGATATTTCTGTATGATTGATTGCAGATAGCAACTGTGGGTGCTTCCTGATGCCTGGTTGGAGCATGTTCTTCCAAAGTTGATGCTGCCTACAGTGCAAGACACTGGGAAAGCACACACGTTAAAGGTCCTGAAGTGGTAAGGCTGTACAATTTGCACATTAAGTAACTGTTGGACGTATTAATGCAGTAAGATAAGAGTCAGTTTTTAATGTGTTTAGTATTTCAAGACTGTACATTCCCACTGCTTTATAAACCTTGTTTTCTCACTAAATTCATTTGCCTTCTGTCAGGAATCCCCAAGGTGCCTCCTGCTTTATCTGTCAGCATCCCCACGGATTAGGGTTAAATCATATCTCTGTTCATGGTTAAACCTTCATGTTTCTAAGTAAACATAATGTGCTGTGTTACACAATTGGTTTTATCAATGCTTGTTTTACCAATGCTTGTTTGCTAATGTGAGCAGGAGTAGACATGTGCTTCTAATTGGGTGTGGTGTAGACATGTGCTTCTAATTGGGTGTGGTGACTCATCCACATGTGGAAACTCAACTGCTTTCCTGATTGGCTATAAATAGCAGAATGAAGCCTGCCTCCCCGCTTGGCTTTGTTTTGCTTTTGGATCTCAGCACCTGATTTGGCAGTCCAACCCCTGCTGTCATCCTCAAATTCAGGACTTTTGAGGCAATTCTTTTCTTCGTTCCTGTACCAGCTGACACAAAGCATTCCTCCAGCACTCCGGAAAAGACTGCAGCTAAGTGACTAGTATTCTCCAGGGAGTGTGTTCTTTGAGCGCTGCGCTTTCCTAGAACAGCTGGTGTATTTCAGACCTCATATTTTTGCATAGTGCTTATCTTGAAGAGACAAATGCATTTCTGAACATTCTACATTATTACTATGGTTACTTGCCTAAATGTGCTTCAGGAAATCTGCTTGAGCTCAAGTACTACAAAAAGTGACAGTGCAATTTAAAAGAGCATTTACGTGATTTTTCTTTCTTTAATAGCATAACTCTTGGATTTAAATTGTGTTATTCATGCCTGTGTTTCAGATTTGAGGAATGTGCTTTTGAAGAGTTTTTCACACACACAGTGAAACCAAACCAAACTGTACCACCCTAAAAGTTTAAACCCAGAGTGGACATTTGTATTTCTTTAATTGTTTTTGTTCCTTTTAGTTTAACCCTATGCATGCAGGAAAGTTATACGTGATATAATTAATGCCCTTGTTTGTCTTTCTTGTGCATGATAAGTGCAACCACAGTTCTAATTGCAGTGTGCAACAGTGAATCTCTGAGAAGCAAGCCCTAGTGTTGCAATACTTATTGTTATGGTACTCAGTTTGGGTTTTTGGTAATGCAGTGTTAGTAATTGTGCCAATAGTTATTATTATCCAAGAAAAAGTGCTGGGGCATCCCAGGGTTCTTCTACCTCTCCTGTGCCCATATCAGAAAGAGAGATTCAGTTTCAATAAGTTGAGTGCACTAACTCTACTATCACTCTGTCAACAATTACCTACCCCCCGAAGATACAGGGTGTCTGGCTGGACTGCAAAGATGTGGCAGTGTTTTGTCTCTTTCTCTTCCACTCCCCCTTTCCTTTTGGGACACCTGCCGGGGTTTCTGTGCCCACAAGGAAGTGCCAAGAGATGTTCCAGGAGGTTGGGGGGCATATCATCGCCCCTGCAGACATCCTGCTTTTCAGGTGAGTGGCCCCATCCCGACACTTTCAAATGCATCGTTTGTCAATGTTTTTTTAATCTTTATTTTAATTAATCTTTTTTGGGAAGAAGACTCACCGTGGGCCCCATATTTGTCCATTAGGCTTGCTTGCTTCACTCGCTACATAAAAGTCATGCCCAACTTTTACGCCCCACCGCTTTCAAATGTCACCAGCCGCCACTGGTAATGACACATATGCTAGTACACATCATTGCACTTCTCTCCATTTTTTCAGTTTTGTTTTGTTGCCAATGTGCAACAGTGTCTTAAAAAATCATTGGCAAAGTCAAACGATCTGTACTGTTAAAGCCAAAAGATTAGGCATATTGGCTTTGCTAATGGTTGTTGAAATGTATGTGTGCAGAAGGATTAGAAATATTTGATAAACTGTAGGATCCCACTTGTTTAAGTCTGTTTATGTGTGAGTCTTTTTTGCCATTTAAGGCACAGGTATGTGTTCCTGTATGGGTCTCTGTTGGTGGTATGCAGAAGGAGGCCAAGGAAACACATGCTTTTGCCATCAGAAATATATGTAGGGTGGTGGAATGGCATTTGCACCATTATCTACAACCATCACCATTATGCCACTGACTGGGAAAGGTGGAAGAGCAGACTCTATCGCTTAGAGTAGTAGTCCTTGAGTCTCACCATTGAAACCACTCAGATCCCAGTTGTTGTGTAGTGAGCAAGGTGGGAACTATGGAACCAGAGGACAAGGTTTTTATTAATCCTTGCCACCCACTTGACCAATTGTGTGCTCTTGAGCAATCCCTTTTTGAACATCCCACTCCTCTTTATACAGAACTAGAAAGAACATAAATTGAACAAAACACTGGTAGTAAGTCTGTGATAAGAAACAACAGGGCTGTAACCCACAAATCAGGGTTACCTAAAATATGCAATTGTGCTGCCACAATGGTTTTAGCAAATTATCAATGTGCTGCATTTGCCACATAATCCATTATCTGCTGCACAATATGAGATTTTAACAAAACAATTGTTTTGCTATCTCAAACGTAATTTAAAATGCAGCGAGATGTGTTGCTGTGCAGTGGAAGGCCCTTTGCAAATGTTGTTTGGTCACTTTTCAGTGGCTTAATGCTATATTTTGGGTGTTAAAATGGTACTAATGCAGGGCTGCCAATGTCTGGACAGGGTTAATAATTGTAAAAGTGGCAAGATAATGAAATAATACTATCACAAAATGCGGTGCATTACGCTGCATAATTTGTCTTTTTTGCCATATAATTTACTCCATCCTCCCACATAATTTAGCCCTCCCCTGCTGTGTAGTTCCAGTGGCCCGCCAATAATCTTTTGATTTTGTGAAAAAGAACACCCAGTCTCAAAGTCCATTTACTAAACTATGGAGTAGTGAGAAAGTTATAGACCTTGGAACAAAGAGTTTTGCACTGTGGTGCTGGTACTCATGCTTAATTAAGTTGTTTGATAATGGTCAAATCATGTCCTTCCTTTGCCTTTTCCCATTGATTGCCATTGAGTGATAGAGATGAGCAAGTCACTGTAGGCTCAACCCAGGCTTGAGCAAAATGTCTTGCTCTGACTCAACAAGTTTCTCCTGGATCCTCGATCCTAAAATGAGCCTATCTTTCAAGTGACTGATTTCTGCCATCCACACTCTAACCTTATTATCTATGAATTAAAAACAAAACATTAACATTTGATGTAAAACAAGAGCGAGTTATCGATCTAGTGGTTGAATTGCACATTGTGAAACCAGAAAACCTGGGATCCGTCCTGGATCGTCCACTTGACCAAATTGTGTGACCCTAGGGAATTATTTTCACCATCCCTCCTTTTTCTTCATTATCACACATGCCAGCACCTGGAAACACATTACTTCAGGATGTGTGCTGTACAAAAACGTCTCCTGTGCTTGAATCAATCGAGTAAAATGTTGCTATGTATGATAAAACCTAGGCCATATAGAGGGTGCACATGACAACTCACCTCTTGGTTCACTAATAGGACTGCTGTCAGGGATTGGGGAGAGGGGATGGATGTTTCTAATTTCGTGTTTCAAAGTTATCACTTCTATTAAATACTACTCAATACAGTGATATAATTTGACCTATTATGGTGAAACACCATTCCAGGCTAGAGAAATACATATTTTTGAATTTTAAAAAGTCTCACATTTTTACACGTTTACTTCACGATATCTTTAAACACCGGGTTTATCTAAAAGATAAATGGTGCAGGACACCTGTGTTTCTTTACCTTTACTTTCGATAACGTGTAAATAAGTGTTTTCTTGTTTGTTTATAGTCTTTCTGAATGTTAGTGCAGCCCACTAAACAGCATCCCAGTGCCACATGGACAGGTCAGGGGGGCTGCAAGCACCCCACTCCTGGACCCTCCCCGGCCCTACATAGAGTATCCCTGCGTGAATCTGAATGAACCTGGACTTGCAGGGCCACACTACACATACTGGCTCTTCAGGTAAGTCTAAAAAAGATAAAATCCAGAGCACTCCACAGTACAGAAAACAAAAATTGAAACATGCAATTTTTAGTCAATGATGCATAGAGAATGGTCTAAATTGTACATAGCTCATGGTGCCAAATACAGCATTATAAAAAACAATGCAGACCTAAGTTATTGTCCTTGCGCCAATAGAATTATATTGTAGTCAACTTTGGTAACCATCAAACGCCCAAAACTGGGCCAAATTACTTCTGAAAGCCGCCATCTAGAGAGATGTAAAAGTGCAATTTTGAAAAGAATGATGATATGCATGCACACAATAACTCCTCAAACAATAGCTGCAAAGCAGAACTTGGAAGGGGTCACTTGTTGGTAATAATCCAGAGACGGGCACGGAAAGTATGGCTCAAGATGAGCAAACAAAACACAAATTCGTTCTGCAATTAGACGGTCAACAAGAACAAATCCCCCACAAAAAAACAAACTAGAATCTAATATTTGGGCACAGTCTATGAGAAGAACTAAGCCCCTGCTATGCTATCTCTGAAGAAGTCCACATACATGCAACTAGTGCTCTTAGGCCATTTTCGCACTACATAAATAGATTTATAAAGAAATATCACACATCTGGAATTGCACGTGAACGATAGCCCAGTGTAATACTTAATCTCTGTCAGCCAAACACAACACAGAAAGATATCACCACGCAGAGGCATAGTCAATACACAGTATAGAAAAAAACACAGAAAACCAATAGACATCTGACATTGCATAATGAGTATCAAGGGAGAAAAAGAAGGTGCGAGATATTTGTGTGCAGTTTCCGAGATTGCTTGAATTGGGTGTACCTTATCTCTCCAAAAAGGCAAAAGAAATCTCAAAGCAAAACTGAATGAAAAACATACACTTATAAGAAAAAACAAACAGGATGAAATGTATTGCGACTCATTTTACAATGTGTGTGTTTGTGCGGGTGTGTATGGTGTGTGTACTAACTTGGGCAGCACTAGCATAACTTGTGGAGTCAATACAATTACTTTGCAACTGAACTTGAAAGTGTGTGCGTATTCGTTAACCAACATCTATGGGATTTAGGGCCATATGTACGAACATCTTTCCCATAGACACAGAATGGGTAAAAATCTTTGCTACATCTGGCCCTTTGTTACTGAGGCATTGTGCCCAGCAATCAGCTACTTCAGATTGTGCTAATTTTAACAGTGTGGATTTGTTAGGTTGGCTATAGTTCTAGCTTTGCTTTCTGAAATGCAGGAGGGGATGAAGTGTGTTTCTGTAAAGGATGTGCTCTGCATGCAATTGCAAGAGATATGCAGATGATGCACGGACGAAGACCAGAAATCCTCTGGAATGCTAGGCATGTTTGATACCTCCCAAAGCCTTGTCCTATTCTCCACAGGTTTTCTCCAAACAATCACAATTATATTCAAGCGAACAAACAGATGTTAAATTCGTTTAAACGTTTCTTTGCCACCTGAAAGCTTTCAAAACGGTCATGCCAGTATCCCGTCAAGATTATAAATTCGTCAGAACCTGAAAAGAATGACGCTGGCATTGTCCACGCTAGCTCTGAAGGCACACATGCATAACCGCACTGCCCTGCCCCAACGAAGGTGACAGAGCCAGACTGCAGATGCAAACCTGGACATGGCTGAACCGATGCACTGAAGATACGTTACCAGGGGTAACTTGCAGACACAGACATTTACAGCCTCTGGCATTGGATCTGGCAGGCTGCTTTCATTAATGGAAAGAGTCACACTGCCATCCTCTATAGTCAAATGAGTTCAAAACACCCATTTTAAAAATTAAATGTGAAGAACCATCTTACCCTCTAACCTATCACCATTGGTAATCACAGATTAAAAGAATTTCAAAGTGAAACTACACTATTAGCTATCAAATGACAACCCAGTTAATTCTGATGACTAACCTGCCAATATTCAAAGGTCAAGAAACTTGAAGAAAAGCAATCCACAGGACAGTCAATCTTGACCTACGCATTGTAGTGTCTTCCCCAGGCTTCCTACGCACTAATGACAATGCCACACTGGGAGCTGAACATTACACCTCTTTATTCTTCTGCATACACCTGTGAACTCCCACATTCTAAACCAAGCTTTCATTACATTCCACTCTAGAGATTACATTACACAGCTATGGAGTCTGTTCCAAGCCAAAAGGTTTCCTTCATAAAACTTGCAAGATACTACACGCATCTCATCACAGTCTCCAATAAATATTTCAAGGCACTCCACAGAAATACTTAGGGCCAAAGGTACAAATATCTAGGATTTGGTAACCAGCAGCAAACTGGTGCCAACTGCAAATATAGGTATTTTGCATGCATGAAAAACTTTTTGTTGTAATTTGTTCACCAAGTGACAGAAGCCCAACTCTAAATTTTGCTACTAGACATAGTGATTCGTTTTTAGGGATTCCCTCATAACAATTTGGTATTTCTATAGATGAAGCATTTACAAATTACAACTGGTCGCAGAATGATGATTTCGCATGCACAACTTAGCACCTAATGCAATCAGGAGCAACCTACATAAACAGCCCTAGAATGCATAAGGCCCATTCGCAATGGCTTTTTTGTATATGATGGCAAGGAGGATGTGAAAACTTGCTGGACTACAGAGGAGAAGACAGGATAGGATTTTTAGGGTCAGGATTATCCTTTCTGAACAAACTGAGCAGGAAATTTTCGATGAGTATAGGTTTAATAGTCCGGTTATTTTAGATTTAATAGATGAGCTGAAACCTCTCCTAGAAGGAAATACAGATAATCGTAATGCGATACCAACTCATGTTCAAGTACTCTGTTCCCTTCACCTGCCAGCTTCTGGAAGTTATCGAGTGCAGTTTCAAGTGGTGTATCCCAAAGTGCCTTTTTTGTTTTTTTTCAAAGATTTTTGGATGTTATCTTGGGAAAAATAAATCAGCACATAAAGTGTGTGTTTTCCTAATACACAAAAAGACTCACAGCAGACAAATGTATTATTTTACCTTGTTGCCAAATACCTAGATTTTATTGGATGTGCAGGTTGGACTTGTGTAGCAATGTGCCCACTATCTGAAAATGAGGATTCATTTTGTAATAGGAAAAATGCATACTCATTAAATATACATGTTCTGTGTAATACACTACTTATTCTTACAGACCTTGTTGTATGTTTCCCAGGCAGCATATACAACTCCTATAAGTCCTCGCCACAGTGGGATATGTGAAAAAACGGCCACAGCACACAGAGAGTAATGTCCAACAATGAAACCAGCAAAGATATTGCTGGTGTGGTACTGTAGGTTCGGAGAGGAATTGTGTTGAAATGAGTCTCAAATCCGGTTTGTAGATGTTGTCTTTATTTGTAGATGCTTAGAAAGCATTAAATCATCGTGTAGATACAGCCAACACGTGTTTCGTCACACAGGTGACTTTATCAAGGCTGAGTTGGATGGTACAGAAATGTAATTAGAATGGCTGCGCCAAGCAGCTACAGGTACGTAGGTAAGAGGCTTGTTTGGTAATGAAGATTGGGGAGGCCCTGATAAGCCTGAAAAGTAACCAGTAAGAAGCGAAGCGGTGAGCACTCCAGTATTAGTACGAGCGTGTATTGTACAGTGGGATATGTAATCAAGGAGACTTTGGTCATGGATATTTGCTTGATAAGTGTGTTGAATAATTTTCACACAAATGTAGGCGGAGTGCATTTTGCTAAGTACAAATTTAAAATTATTGTTTATAGGAGTCAGTGCTTATGCTTTACACCCATGGATTTTGGTACCATACCTGAACCCATCAACCAGAAGTAAGCAACGGTACAACACTGGTCATACACCCACATGCTCTGTTGTAGAGAAAACCTTTGGCCTTTTACAAGGAAGATGTCCCTGCCTTACCACTGCCATATAGCCATGGCGCATGCTGCAAGAACATAGCAATCTATGCTATGCTACATAATATCGCAACACAAAAGGACTCTCACTGTAGAACCACATTCATATTCGGACACTGAGGAGTCAATTCTCTACCCCCCCTCGCTCCAAAACGCATCTTGAGCTGCGTTGTGCAGATATAACTACCCATAAATTTGTAGGTAAGTTGTAAGAAATCAGTTATAACAAAACACAAGGCATCATTTTTGCTAATAAATTAAAGAAAATATATATTTTTTATTCAGGTTTCTTTCTTCAAAGGAAATTCTTTTTGTTTTCTCAACAAAAAGGTAACAATGTTTTTATAACATTAGCACGGTTGTAAATTACTGTTTGTAACCAAGGGCACAAAAAAATCTGGTAAACGGAAATAAATGCAGTTAATACTTGCTTCGTCCCTTCCCAGCAATTCCCCTTTCTGTGATTATAACATTAGGAGTTACAGAAACATCAGTATCACCAGCAGTGTGTAGGGAATCCCCCACCTAAGCAGCTTAAGCAAGGTCTGCTAGTGGCCTCCGAGGACTCCTGGATTGGGCCAATTAAAACATAAATTCGTTTTTTCTGGGCTTCTTTTGCCTACAAGTTTGGAGACAAAATATCTCATAAATAATACTGTTAGGCAATACCAGGAGAGAGGGGTCTGGGCATTTGACAGACACAGACCATGGAAATACAGAAAGAAAATTGATGAAAATAGGGGAATCACATAGAGAGGGACGAATTCAAAAAGTGAGGAGAATGGAAAGAATGACAACTTTAGAACGAGACACAAAAGATGGTGAGATTGTAACAAGAAAAAACAATGGGGTGAGAATGGAAGGACAGACAGAAAGAAACATGAAAACAAATAAGGATGAAAAGTGCAAATAAGGCTGGAAGGATGAAGGCAGGTTGAATCAATGAATGAAAGGAGGAGTGAAAAGATGGATAGATGGAATGGTGGTAAGATGGATGGAGGAGTGAAATGGATGACAAGATTGAAAGGGAAGTGTTAGAAATTGGGTCTCTAGTTTGCAGCGGTATGCACCCTGGCCAAGTAGGGACCACAATCCTTGTCAGGGTAAGTCAAGTACACAACCTAAATTAACCTGTGCTCACCCTCTGGTAGCTTGGCACAGAGCAGGCAGGCTTAACTTAGAAGGCAACATGTAAAGTATTTGTGCAACAGGCCTGTAGCAACCACAATGAAAACACCAGAAAAATACTCCACGCTGGTGTTTGAAAAATAGAGATCATTTATCTGAGTAGATCAAGACCAAAACAGCAAAAATCCAATGAACATTCACTTTTAAAAGATGTGAAGATTTAGCTTTGTACAGGGCTCGTTTTAGAGCCTTCATAGTATTTTGGAAGAGTATGTGTATCCCTCTGTGATGAGAGCAGTGAAGACTTGTTATGGCCATTCAGGACTGTCCCCAGTATTGAATTCAAATTACAAAAGGTGTTTGTCTTTTTACTGCAGGGAGCGCAGCAGAAGCTCTAAGAGTGCTTGGGTCTCTGACATCAGGGAATGCACCGCAACAGCCACAGGTAAAGGCAAGGCAGTATTGAGGTGGGCCGATGATGTGGCAGGAAGCAGGGTGGTGCCCGAGCATGGCTTGCCAGCCTGGGAAGTGCAGCACATCACCATTACCTGGCAAGATGGGAGACTGCTGAAAGAAAGCCGCTCTGAAGTCCTTGCAAAGTGGACGGCGGGCTGCAATAAAGTTGCTCTGAAATCTGGGTGAAGCAGGCAGTAGGCTGAAATGAAGCTGTTCCAAAGTCCTGGCAAAGCGGGTGGCAGACTGCGATGAAGCTACTCTGAAGTCCTGGCAAAGCAGGCAGTAGGCTAAAATGGTACTGCTCCAAAGTCCTAGCAATGCAGGTGGCAGCTGAAATAAAGCTGCTTTGAGGCCTTTGATGTCCTGGAGACCTTCAGCAGAACCAGGGACAAGTCAGCAAGCCCTTGGAAACACTCTGAGAGCAGTTCTTGGCTCTTTATCTGCATGGCAGAGGTCAGCAAGCAGCAGGGCAGCTCAGCAAAGCAGGGCAGCAGTTCCTTGAAACTGTAAGACACAGCAACGTGGCGATCCTCCAGCACAGCAGCCTTCACTCCAGCAGGGTTCTGTCTTCAGTCCAGAAATGTACTACTTTTTTAGGGGGCAGAGACCCAGTACTTATATGAAAATGTGCCTTTGATGTGGGGGGTGACTTCAAAAGGTTTCTCTGAAGTGCACAGGTCCCCCTTTCAATCCAGACTATCAGTGGGAGGTAATCAACCCCTTTGTGGGGGCTAGGCCACTACTCTTTGCAGTGTAAATGAGAGCCTTTAGAACCTCCTCCACAGGAAGACCCATCAGTATGCAGATGAATGCAGATGAAGTTGAGTGTCCTGTTTTGTGGGTGTCTGAAGGGATTGCACAAGTGTAGCTGTCACCTATCCCAAGCCGGAAGTGTATTGAGGCAGGCTGTGGGCACAGAGGTCAGTGAGACAGAGAAATTGCCACTTTACAAAAGTGGCATTTCTAAAATAGTAATCATACCTCTGTCCATACCCTTGAAAAGGATTTATTATTATCATTCCAATGATACCAAACATGCTGCAGCTGTTCCTTTCTGATAAGGAATTACAGCTTAAAAGTACTTTAAGGACTTTTCAATGCTGGCCTATGAGAGGGGCAGACCTCACAGTAATTAAAAATGCCTTTGGTAGTTTTTTATTACCAGGACATATGAAACTTAAAAGTACATGTCCTGCCTTTTACTTACATGGCACCCTACCCAATGGGCTACCTACGACCTACCTTAGGGGTGATTGTTATGTTAGGAAAGGGGAGCTTAAGGCTTAGCAAGAGGTTTTAAATGCCAAGTCTAAGTGGCAGTGAGACTGCAGAGACAGGCTCTGCAGTGGCAGGTCTGAGACATATGTACAGGACTACTTCAGTGGGTGGCGCAATAAGCAGCATTTAATTTACAGGCCCTGGGCATATGGTATACCACTTTACAAGGGACCTACATATAAATTAAATATGCCAGTTGTGTATACACCAATGTTACCATGTTTAGGGAAGAGGTACATGCATGTTACTGGTTAGCAGTAAAGTGCTCACAGTTCTAAGGCCAAAAAAATACAGCAAAAACAGGAGGTAAAAGGCAAAATGACTGGGGTAAGACCATCCCAAGGAGGCCAGGTCTAACAGGAAGGATGAATGAATAGATGGAAGAACAGTGAAGGGAACCCTCCTAAGGATTGTCATATCTACTTGCCTTGTGTGCTTGGTGTGTGAGTAGATGTTTTGTTCAAGTGGGGGGAATTTCAATATTCTGGTTACTCTCTTGATATGCAGCTTATATGTGAGTGCAACACACACTCATGCCTCCAGATACAGAGAGGCAACTGAGGCTTGAAGCCTCTTCACTTTCATCCCACTAGATATTTGTGAGGTATATATACTCTCAAAAGCACTTGTTACTTGACAAGTGGAACATCCTTGCTACAGTGCCACATCTCTACTTGCATGTTTGTCATGTACCTTGACAAAAGGGCAGTGGCATGTGCCAGACAGTTACCGGACCTGGTGAAGCCGTCTATGCGTGTCATATGTCTGCGCCTCTGAGTAACAGATTCTTGCTGTAAAACTGTACATAATGTGGTAACAGCCTCAGTTAACTGATCAAAGTTGTTAGTTATCTAAGCCATCTTTGATTCTAGAAATGTTTTTATTCGTGCCCAATGTCTACTGATAGCCTTTATGTTTTTTATTTCAAGGACACTGTATTGCAACATGGATACCTCAAGCCCACCAAACAAATTAGATGTATCTTCACCACCAGGAGGTGTAACACAACCAGAACTTGTTTCTGTGGAAGCACTGAGAAAGTGCTGAAGAAGCCTCCTGCACATGTGTCTGTCCCTTACAGCAGGTTCTCCCTGGCTGTTGTAGCCTCTTCTGAGTTATCTGGAAAATCAGGCATTGGAGAGACTGGTTGTCTGCCTTGTGATGGCACAGGTGGTGTATTAGTGGGTTTGGGATCATTGGATTCATCCGTGTCTGATGAATTGTCTTGAGGTGAGTCTTGTTGGGAGGCTTGCCCTCTCTGTAATGGTACAGTTATGATGCACAAATATACTTTACTTTGCTGAACTTTAAAGTTAAAGGTATTTTTGTTAAATAAACTTTATATAAAATTCTGCTTTAATTATTGCATACACTTTTACAGTGTTTCAATTTGATATTTTTATATGTCTATGTCATTGTCTTGAATGTCAAGATGTGTTTGTCTAAGTACACAAAAATGTGTGTACTACACTTTCCATAACGCAATATTTAGTAAAATGTAAGCGTTACTCTGGAGTGGAATTTACATTGCTAGCTATCCAACTATACTATTGATTAATATCTAACATGGTTAAATTTAGGTTATTATTTTAACATGTACATTTGCATGTAGGGGATGGTGATGTTGGATCAATGTCTGTGAGGCCCACAAAGCTTTCTGGCTCCAAAATGAACTCAACTAGTATCTCAAGAAGTGTGGGTAGTGGCTGGGGTGAGGGTTCGTCCCCTGTTCAATGTGCTTTCAACAGCTGATTTGCCACCTTTTCTTTGGTTTTGTAACATAGATCATACCAATGTTTCCATATTTTCTTGATGGTATGCTGCATCACTCCCACCAAGTTAATTCTGTGCTGGATCCCCTCCCAGACTTTTTTCTTCTGGGAGTCAGGAAAAATGAATGAGCTCTTCCCAAAAAGCTCCTCACTGTGAGCCACACATTCTTTGGTGAACACCTCTAAATTGTTCTCACTGAATTTGAGATTTCTCTTTATTCCCTTTACACCCTTCTCTGCCACCTCCAGGAAATGATGGCAAACAGATGAAATTCAGTACAAACTTGCCTTAGCAGTTTGGTCTTGACACAATGCAGGCCTTCCTCTATGTTACACAGGTCTGCGCAGAGTGTGTGTTAAATCACTTCTTCACTGGGAGGTTATCAAGTAGGACCCAAAAGGAACTTTCACAATTTGTGAATGCATTGGCAATGTACTGATTCGGTATGTAATAATTGGCCAATTGCAAATATGAATCATACTGAATCGAAGTTTGGGGAAGTGACAATTTGTGATTTGCATTCTATCACAGTTTGCGATTTTGGTATTCTTCAGCTTTGTACATCTGGCCCATAATTATTTTGGAAAATGTAGTATTAATGTAGTTTTATTTTCATAATTGTGGTTCACACAAAAGGTTTGCTGCAGTTTTAAGCAAATGCATTCTTTAAGCTGTAAATGTAATATGTGAACATAAAAGAGGTGATGAAACAGTGACAGTATTTGAGGCAGGAGTTCCACGTAACACAAATAGCAGAGTGCCCATTCCAACCTCTAAACAGCTAACCATATACTGTGTTTGTTAACGCGATTGATTTTCCCATTGTAACCATCATCTTCTGAACGCCATAATACAACACCAGCTTCCTAAGAAGCAACAGAACCCTGGTTCGAGGCACAGCTCCATGAATTCATATTGACACTTGTCCATACACATCTCAACAATAGCTAATTCCTCGCTATCTCACAGCAGAAACCATTGAAACATGCAACAATTACCCCACACTTGAAGTGACTCTCCACTGCCCCCAACCTACTCCCAACTGTTGCCTGATGGACAACTTACATTCCCCAAGCAGGATGATGGAGATGGAGGCGAATGAAAACTACAGGGATATTGCGGAGACTCCTAATACCCTGCCTCTCCGAACAAAGCCTGCACATCAAAAGTATTTCTGATCACTTATGCATCTTGAAGCTTTACTGTGAGGTTCTTCACGAATCACCCCTCTCGGAAAGAGGCAGTCACCATGAGCCACCAACAGAACAGTGTGGATAGGGCGCTGCTGTTAATGAATTCCAACCACAATTTGTTTCTCTCTTGACTGAGCTCTGTAATGCTGGGTATTCTGGCCTATCCATGGGCAAAATTCAGAAGCTACAAAGACTGCAGAGCAGAGAAGCAAGCATGTGATTGAACTTGAAATAACACAAGCGCATACCCCGAGGTTTGAAAACATGTGATCTGTTTACAGTCAACCAAAGACTAAAACTCGAGACTATATAACATTTAAATAGCCTTCTGGGTTAATGGCCTTAAATGCCTAAATGTATTGACTTATCACTATAGCCTGGCCTAGAGCTTCCTTTAGAGACGAGCCTATGGGACCTGCCTAAAGAGATCTAACAGAAGAGAACATGGACAAAGGCCCTGAGTGGTCCGGGGCACATGATTTGACACAATCTAAAACTGCCACTTTGATGACATTCTAGCCATCCACTGTAGCAAAGCAACTTTAAACCCTGTTAGCATGCAGGACTGGCCTTCCAACCTTCCCTCTGAAGGCACTGGACCCTCTTGAACATTTTTATGTAATTCCATTATAATATACAGCCCATCCCACAACAGAGTGCCGTCCATCCAAACAATAGTTTGAACAGAATAAAATGCCACCTGGTTCGCAGTCATCAAATACCAATAATCTCATAGGTAGTTGAGGCTACTCTCCCTTTTGTAGTAGTGTGGCACTTGTATAGCACTTGAAATTACATTACAGGCCGCTGAAGTGTATAATTGAACGGGAAGCATCACAGTCTGGGCCAACAGCATGCTGACGCAGCCAGAAGTCTGCATAGTTGTAATATACAAAACAGCTACATAAACAAATGAATTATTAATATTCTTTCACTTGGGAGAGCCGCTGGAATATACTTATTTTGCTGTTCAGCCGTGGTCCAGTTACTGGAGTCCTGTCTGGCAGACTAACTGCAGCACTGTCAATATGTTCACGATGGAGTGCAGAAACACAGGATCCCTGCAACAGGACCTAATAGATAGATCTGACATTCATGAAAATATGTTTTGCGTACATATCAATGATGTATTTTTGTCATATTTGGGCAAGATTCCAGGGCTTCCTTAGGTCAGCATTTGAGGGATGGGCCTTAATCCATCACTTTTATTGTGCAGCAACAGCTTCTGAGGATGCCAAAAGGTGTGTTGCCTTTTAAAAAAAACTTTTGCAAACAAGACCCGCTATCTAGATGTAGAGACTTTACGGTAAAATGCATAAGGCCCTTTGGAACATCAACCAAAATACGTTTGTCTAGTTGTTAAAAATGTAACAACTATGCGTGCGCGATTGTGAAAGGCATTACCTGTGCTCAGTAGGATGCCACTCAAGCTCAATGCATGCTTGTTTTCTGGATTGCTAGGTAGGTACCACGTCTGTCTATGGTTAAGAAGTCAGAGATTGCTGGCTTTATCGCTAAGTTTAGGGTTGTCAGCTCTAGGGCTCTGATGCGAGGATATTTCTGCTCTTCGCCTTGTTTTTCTGGTCTTGCTACAAACAAGCTAGGACTTAGGGCCATATGTACAAAGACATTTTCCCATAGACATAGAATGGGTAAAATCCTTTGATACATCTGGCCCTTAGTTATTGACTTCACAGAGGAGAGGGCTGTTGGCTAAACTAAGAGGTGCGTAGCCCTATAGAGGCTTTTTCAGTCTTGGGCTGCCAACAAAAGAGATTTTTTTTTCTCTGCGCTACCAGGCTGCAAATTTTCGTCTCAATGGTTCATTGGAAAATATGTTGGTTTTGTTCTTAGGGATCATGGAGTGAAAGTGATCCCATAATATCAGATACTGAAAATGTACATCTCTCAGTAGTTTGAATATTAATACGCACTCACTCACATAAAAATCCAGGTTCTTAGGTATTCCAGGAGGGGGAGGGGAATTTTTTGAGCAACCACTACAGAGGCTAATCATACTTGATGTTACCAAAACATGCGGGAATTAACCCTTTTTGGTATGGCCCACTTAGAAAACAAAACATAATTACGAAAAAAAAATCTGAAATCTTTACTAGAAAACCAAGAAGCACGATATAGTGAGAGAAAAAAATCTAGCCACGAATTAAGCAAACACATTGGTATGGAGTGGGTTTAATCTATTTTTTAATTATACAAAATGGTTCGCATTAGCGCACGTGAAAAGGCTCTTATTGTTTAATTGTGTTCACTTCTGAGGGAAGGTTGGCTGGCTCGCTTTGATTTAAAAAAACACAAGGTGACCTCCAGCCGCTGGAAAAGTTCTGTTGTTGCGGCACCGGATGTGTGATCAGCCTGGGCAGTCTTGTGAACCGAGCGAGCCCAGCAGGGCCGGCGGGGTGTCTCTGCCGCGCTTTCATCTATTCTTAGCCGCAGACTCGCGCAGCTCTCCTTGTGATAAAGCATTCGAGAAGATTGGACAGGGTGCCAGGCGGCCTTTGAAATATGATGAATTAACAGCAGAGGCAGGCAGTGCCCCAGTACCAAACACTCCATTTAGAAGTGATCACATCGCTGGCTGCATGCATTAATTTGGGCAGTGATACTGCGCATGATATATGACATCGTCCTGGGAAACACGGCTCCTTGGGAGCAAATAATGTACGCCCTGTGACGCTGCAGCAGTGATTTGTTTGAAGAGGCTGGGGAAAGCCAGGGCGGAGGAGTGACTGCTGAGAGGATCTTAGACTCTCTCCTGTGGTACCTCGTCAATGTATAGCTGCATTACATCCAGGGAAAGGATGGGGTGATGTTCAGGATCCTGCAGGTGAGCAGGTGGATCATAGCAGTAGTTTGTATTTTCATATATTTATTATTGTTTTGTTAAGAGATTCGTCATATCTTTGGTTTGCTTCAGTGCGCTAGTGGACATCACAATCTACAGTTTGGTAAAGAGAAGGGGGAAGCTAGAGTCCAGTCGAATGGGAGTGTCAGAAGACCAACCTCTGTGGGAGTTTATAGATTTATTTTGCACCTCACAAGCGTTAGCTGTGCAGCAGGTGCATGAATAAGGCCATCATAGAGGAAGGAGTCATCGCCGGCACAGAGCTCACCTTGAGGCCTCACACGAATCGCCACCTGTTTCAAGGATGGTCTTGGGGAGGGCCATCAGCAGGGCAGACTCACCATCTGTAATTTAACAATGTGCAACACAGCAGGCAAGGGAGAGCCATTCTGGGCCTGCAGGTGGTAGTGGTGGTGGTGGGGTTGTGGGGGGAGTGGGGAATACAGGGAGTAGAAGAAGGGAAGAGAGATCCCGATTTAGTTTTGAGTGGCAAAAGAAATCCTAAGGAGAACCCGCTGATGGAATTTCCTCTATCATACTATCTACACAGTAAAGTACATTTCCCCTGTGGATTCTCCTACATATATTTTCCTTACACCCAAGTCTAAATAATGAACAAATGAAATTATTTTATAGAGCACACAGCTACTCCTAAGAATGTCCAGCTGCTGAGGATTACAGAGTGTAAATACATTTTAACACAATTAATGAGAATAGAACATACATTTTTCGATTTCCTGTGAAATAGTGATTTAGGACCAGGGTCTTGAAGTTCAAAAGGAAGCCGATTCCAAGCCTTGGCTGCCAGAAAGAGAAAGAGTGACCCCCTTTTCTCATCTGCCTGATCTGCGGCACTATGGCCAAAGTAGCTTTGTCCCAGAGCAGGTCTCATGCTGAGTGATACAGTTTAACTTTTTCAGAAAGATACAGAAGACCTGAAGAAGAGGGGGCCCAATGGAGGACTATAGACTGGAAGGGCATCATCTTCTTAATAGAAGCCGATGAAGGGACCTAAGATGAGTGGAAACTGGAGTGTGCCACGGAAGCTTCTAGATTAGACGAGGTGTGGCATTCTGGACTACTTAAACCATCTACTCAGGCCTTCAGACAGCCAAGTTCGGGGACATTGGCGTTATCCAGTCTGGAGGTTATCAGGGCATGAACCACTGTCTTCCTACAGTGGAGAGGAAGCAGAAAGAGGAATCTCTGAAGGGTGTGGGCTATCGCAAAACAGGAACCTGTCACTGCAGATACCTGAGAAAGTAAAAAAATGTGGTTATCAAACTTGACTCCAAGATATTTAGGAAATGAGTTTGGAGAAGGAGGGGAAGGTCGAGATGTTGGCTAACCCAGCTCCCTCCAGTTGGCTCCATGGGACTCAAATATAAGGATTTCAGTCGTATCTAAATTGCACTCCAGCCATCTTGTGTGCATTCTTTCAAAAACTGCATGCAAACTAGCTTTGAAAGACATCTCAGTAGGTGTTAAGCCACTTTCAAACTAGAGAGAGGCCTGAATCATTTAGATAATGTCCCAGATGTTCTATTGCTCTAGTTTAAAAAATAAAAGACATCCGTATATATGCACTTTGAAGTAAACTCTCTAGAAACTAATGGCTAGTACTGGAAGAAGCGTACTGGTGTCTGCTGTGGTGAATGCTACGGGCATATAAACAGAGCAAAAATCTCTTACTAGGAAGCCAGAGAATAAAATAGGCTTCAATGGAATTGTTTCTACCTGACTGTCCTGAAGCCTGTTTTTTTGAACTGTGTGCAGAGTCTAGTGGCCCAGCATTGTGCCAACTTGCATTACTTGCTCTGGCTCCCATCTGCCATCCGTAGCCCTGCAAGTGTTGTATTCCTCTTGATGTGGTGCTTTGGTCAGACCCTCCAGGAACCATCCTTCTTATCCAGTGCCCTTGCTGCCAGTCCATTGCAGGGTGGGAGTGACTACAGTGCAGCCACACCAGCTAACTTTCATTTCTGCTTATGTTTTCCACAAGGACCCTCATTCTAGTCTGTCATAATACCTCTGCTTGTTGCCAAATAAAAGCAGCCGACTGAATACCATAATTTCCTCTGTTTGCATCATCTGAGTATGACACAGGTTCCAGTCTTTGAGGTTAAGGGGGCACGCCTTAAGTTATAGTTATCAAGTGACTGTGATTTGTACTTGATCCCTATTTGTTTCCTAAGCCAGCTTGTCTTCAGTATCTCCTTTGCAGGCTGTACAGCATTGTTTATTACTGTATTGAGCGTGGTTGTTTATTTTTAAAATCTACATGTGCCTTGCCTGGTCCAGCAGGAGTGGGCCACATCCTGACTCCAGAACCCATGAGTCCACACTTGAGAAAGTCTCAACCACTTCATTCCTCAAAACAAAGTGGAAAATCTTTCACACATTCCCCTGAAGGCTTTGCACATCACACCCTATAGCCCCCACTTACCTCAGGACACTGGTCAATAAACCCTTCAAGGAAGATGAGCTGGAAATTCCTATTTACACACAAGTTCAGCAAGAAGTTAACAACCTCCCACTATGCATGAAAGAAACGGCACACTGACACATTTCTATGACTACCTTCAGCATGCTTTCTGGGAATGTATGAGACTTAAGCCCCTTTTTAGGTCGAGGCTAGACAGAGCGCTTGCGCTGTCTGCAAGACCTGTTGGAATAGAGTAAAGGACTTTGCTCCCGCCTGCTGCTTACCATAGGTTGAAGGCAGTGCTGCTCTTGTTTTGCTGCCTCCTAACTGGTTTGGCAGCCGATACGTCACTTCCTGTTCTTGGCTAAGGAGCACCAGCCGAGTGCAGTTTAATTATGTCTGCCTCTATGGCACTACCGTTGTATGAAACATGAAAGCGCCATGACTGCAACTGAAAAATAATACAAACAATGACAAGTGACCAGTAGTTACTTGTCATTGTTTGTTTTGCTTTTCAGTCACACTCATGCCACTTTCAAGTTTTATACAGCAGGACTGCTGATCAAGTTAACTGGTAGTTACTTGTCATTGTTTGTTTTGTTTTTCTGTCGCGCTCATGGCACTTTCAAGTTTTATACTGCGGGGCTGCTGATCGAGTTACCGCTGTATAACACTTGAAACAAAACAAACAATGACAAGTGACTGGTAGTTTGTTTTTCAGTCACACACATGGTGCTTTCAAATTTTATACAGGGGGACTGCCCACTGTACAAAACTTGTTCTCCTTTCATTTCCAGCCTCTCACCCTGTCACATTTTCTTTCCTGCCCCTTTTCCCCCCTTCATGACAAGAAAAGTCCAGTTAGGAATTTACAACCCTAATAGCTGTAACACAAGCAAATGCGAGACCCATTGGATTGCAAATGCTTGTTTAGTTTTAACATGTCATGTCCCAGTAACAAACTGAAGGCCTGCTCCACAAAAAGCCTAAATGGGCCTTATGCTTCAGTAGGCAGGAAGACATGCAGTGTTTCATTTAATAGATGCTATAGGTGAAGCGGCAGTGCCACGTGGCTCAGGACCCCCCCCCCCCCCCAGGGTGAAAGCACGTCATAGAAGTAAGGCTGGAGTTTACAGGGAGGCAGCAGCAGTATACATTTTAGTCATTGACCTTATGAATTCTGAAGTTTTAACAGCTGCGACAATGTCACAGGCAATTAGTCTGGGGTTTCTGAGGAGGAAACTGCTGGGACAATGAGCAGGAAACGGCACAAGTGCGAGCTAGTCACAACTATGGTCAAGTTTGCAGATAAAAAGCAAAGCCCAGAGATGCCCGAGATGCATACATTAGCTTACTTTGCAGGGAAAAGATTAGAGTTACAGCATGAAGCCCAGTTTTCTTGCTTAAGGGACATGCAGAGGTTGAGGCACAAGGAAGGTCCCATTCACAATGGAATAAGTGAACAGTATGTCATGAAGTGGATTGTTAAATACTAGGCCCAGAAACCACCAGACTGACGCCAGAAGAAGTTTAATAGAGTGCATGATACTAAGGGCACTCCCAGCAATATATTTCCGGTTTGGTAAAGGGGGAAAACATTTCAAAACCAACAAAAAATCCTGCTAAACATGTAATGCTTCTAGCATCGATTTAATTGCAAGATATTTATTGGCCCAACTATATTGTTTATTCATTTATTTAATTTCTCATTAATTATATCTTTTTGACAATTTTCAAAATACAATACATCCTTACAGCAATTGCATTCCATCAGAAAAATCATAATCTTCATGTCTCATCTCACGACATAGAAGCCAGGTACTGGCATAGGGCCAGGAAAGCTGTATCACTTCTTATCTCACTGCAAAGGATCTTTGCTACTGTCTCATAATTTCCAATTAATATCATCCTCAAAACTACATCCCTGCATGCTCCTTCCTCATCCCGCATTGTAGCAGGACATGCGATAAAACCTCTTGATAAGGAGTTACATGTATAAAGGTGTAGATGCTGCTGAATATGGGGAGATACATGGCCAAATCTCAATGCTTTTCTTGGAGATTGTTCTTTCATCTAGTCGACTAGCTCTGTGGGCAATCCAGAAAGGGTTTGCATCCTTTTTCAGTTTGCCTTTTTCCCATAAGTGCATTGATGATCTGAGGATTAATAGTAGTAGATAATAGTAGTAGTTGCCGGTGCTCCGTGCAAATCTATGCAAGACCCCTGCTGCAGTCAAATTTCCAATTTGTGTATGAGGCGTGCATGGAGTAACACTGGCCAAGTCACCACTGGTAACATTAACTGTACCATTCTAATAGGTCTTAGGACACGGGGCGATTTCATGTCACATGTCAAACCATTGTGAATGCTGCTGTACACCAGTGGCTATTTCCTGTTTTTGTCATAGAACATATTTGGCTCTGTTGGCATGTGCCCAACAAAGTGTCCAGTAGGATGGTCCACAGGTTTTAGCTCTACCAACGAACAAAATGTCTCTGTCATGTGCAGGGGTAGCAAAGGCTACCTGTATGATAGCGGGGGGCCCTAAATATATTACATGGATGGTCAATGGAATTGACACATTATACCTTATTGTGTCTAGAGTAGCACAACAGAAGAAAAATGGATTCAAAATCATTTGACTAATTGGGGATGTTCCTTGTGACCATTAAACTTATCAAACCCTTTGGAGGAGTAGGGGGCCTCTCCGCTTCCTTAGGGAGGGACATTTATCAATATAAATCAAATGTCTCCTTATTGGTAATGTGAGTGCTTTCTTGAGGTTTGGCCCTTAATAGTTTCTCTAGATTAAATTGTTCTTTCAGGGCACCACATTTGTCAGGTGCCAGTGTTGTGTGCCAAAGATTCGGCCACAACTGTTAAGTCATTCTTGGCCTTCAGACAGTGAAGGTGTATCTACCTGCTATGCAGAGTGAAGGAAACTGACAGATGCATCAGGACTCATCTCTGGTGCCTTAACTGATGGATGTTTCATTTGTGGATGTACAGTCAGTCCGGACAGAAAGTGAATAGATCTGCCTAAACCCAGATCAGTGCACACACACATTAGATTGGAATGCTAAATTATTTTATTGAATACAAATCTTGCACACAATGTTTATATAAGAAAGATAACGAATATTACACAAATATTGACAATAGAAAAATAAAGAATGTCTCCCAAATGAAAAAATAAACACTGTATTATTTCGACATGTATTTCTTTCTATATAGGCTAGCACTAATAGGAGTAGATAGAGAATCAGAGAGCAGTCATCCTTAAATGGTCTTCTTTCTGATCTGGGCAGTTGTCTCAGCCCGAAGACAAAGAAGGATGCCCTTTATATTGTTATGACTGGGATTCGTGAGAAAGTTGTGCTCCTAACAATGCTGTATGGTGCAAATGGTATCATATGATGGTGTATGAGAAGATTACTTTTGTATGGGATCTAATGCATTGACCATTTTAAAAGCAAAGGTGGCCATTATTGATATACATATGTGGAATGAAGGTAAAAGATCTGTGAGGTATCCTGGCTCCTAATAATAAAACACAAGCAAAACATTTCAATAACATTTTAGGCATTAAGCTACACACAAAGTGTATATTAGAAGACGGGAGCCAAAGGACACAGATAAGAGGACACACGCATGACATACTAGAAAACAACAATGCACGTGCAACATATGCCCAGTAAAAATGGCAAGTTTCTTGTGTTTTGTGTTGATTGTAATGTTGCCCATCAAACCATGCACCTGTCTTTAATGTATTTAATGCTGAAGGCCTCATATGTTCTTTTTCATTTATGAATGAGGCTTATCTCTGGATTTATGTTTTATATTTATTGTGAGTTTTGATAGTGTTCTTTCAGTTTTCATATCCATATGGTGGTATGTTGAATAATATATTAATAGTATGAAGACACTATGGCCCTCATTCTGACCTTGGCGGGTGGCGGAGGCCGCCCGCCAAAGTCCCGCCGTCAGGTTACCGTTCCGCGGTCGAAAGACCGCGGCGGTAATTCTGACTTTCCCGCTGGGCTGGCGGGCGGTCGCCTTCAGGCCGCCCGCCAGCCCAGCGGGAAAGAGGCTTCCACGATGAAGCCGGCTCGGAATCGAGCCGGCGGAGTGGAAGCTGTGCGACGGGTGCAGTTGCACCCGTCGCGTATTTCACTGTCTGCGCAGCAGACAGTGAAATACATTTAGGGGCCCTCTTACGGGGGCCCCTGCAATGCCCATGCCAGTGGCATGGGCACTGCAGGGGCCCCCAGGGGCCCCGCGACCCCCCCTACCGCCATCCGGTTCCCGGCGGTCGGACCGCCGGGATCTGGATGGCGGTAGGGGGGGTCGGAATCCCCTCGGCGGCGCAGCAAGCTGCGCCGCCTTGGAGGATTCAATGGGGCGGCGGTACACTGGCGGGATACCGCCAGTGGTGCCGGTCCGACCGCGGCTTTACCGCCGCGGTCGGAATCCCCATTGGAGCACCGCCGGCCTGTCGGCGGTGCTCCCGCGGTCCTCCGCCCTGGCGGTCTTTGACCGCCAGGGTCAGAATGACCGCCTATGTGTAAAACGGGGAAATATTTCTCACACATTACACCATAAATGACGAGGATACTTTTCCCAGAAAGGTTTGGAACCTCAGGGGCTGAATCTAAGAGCCCCTAGCGCCTACTTGCGCCACATTAGCATAATTGTTTTTATGCTAATGTGGCCCAACAAGGCTAAAATCTTTGCACCAAATTTACAAACTGTGTCAATGCATGCATTGCACCACTTTGTAACCCTTTGCGCTACATTTTGCATGCACCAGGCATAATGTATGCAAAGGGGCGTTCCCCCATTGGGGGTGGGGGGGGCGAAAAAACAGTGCAAAGTAAGCTAAAAGATTTATTTGCATAATTTTGTTTCGACACTTTCAATGCCTGCTCAGAGCAGGCATTAAAAGGAGGCACCCCATTAATTACAATGGGCCTCAATGGGCTTTGATCCTGCAAAGCACCGAACTAGCATCAAAAATGTTTGATGCTACTTCGCCTAACTACCTCCATTGTGCGCAGTATCTTAGATATGGCGCACACATGGTGGATGTGTTAGGGGGCGCTAAGGGGTGCAAGGAAAGTGGCGCTGCACTGGGTGCAGCACCATTTTCTTCAAATCAGGTCCTAAATACTCTTGGCTCTCTTAGAGAGAGAGGACCATTTGGACTCCTTGAGAACTTCTTGTCTTTCTATCAGGACTGGAGACTGAGAATACCCTGGGGTCTTAGAAATATAAGTTGCCCTAGTCGGCAGCTATTGGCAGTTTGCTCTCGACATTCAGATAACCAACAAATATGTGCTCCCTCACCATGGCAAACCTTTCAGTGCTAATCAATTAATTCTTTGTGCTATGGTATCTGTGTTCATAATCTATTTGCTCATTGATAATCTATTTGCTCACTTATTTCAATATCTCCTTCAGTAATTGAACACATGCTTTCCTTCAGATTCACTGAAAATAAAGATTTATGGTATATTGTTTCTTGTGTGTGTTCTCCGTTGGCAGAAAGGGAAAAGGGGGTCCCATCCTCTGTCTCTGACGGATACTACTGTATTACTGTTATGTTCCAAACACAGACCTTCTCTGGGTAAGGTCAGTAGAGAGTGTGGGACACAACCTGTCCGTTTCCCTACTCAGGCTGGTAAACTGGTATACCTGTGATTGCCTGAGGACCAAGAGAAATCTAACCGGCGAGTGTCAAGAATGACCCCTGACATGCATCGCTTGTAACTATGATGCACTATTCAACTTGTTTATTAACAGTTTAACTTGTCTACACTAAGGCACACATTATGACCCTGGTGGTCAGTGATAAAGTGGCGGTAATACCGCCAACAGGCTGGTGGTAACTACCGCCAAATTACGACCATGGCGGAAAGATCTCCGAAAGACAGCCAATGTACCACACAGACTGCCAGAGCGGAAACAACAGCTACCACGGCAGTAGCCACCTACAGCCAGGTGAAAGACAAAGTTCTGCCCACCATGTCATGACATGCCAAACCACCACCTTTTCAGGGACGGTAACAACAACATCAAAAGCCTGGTGGAAACAAAGCTCAGAAGGGAAATGACTCACCATTGGAGACACAGAGAACAACCACACCGCCATGGAACTGGAACTGCATGTCTTCCAGATGATCTTCTATGTTCTGCTGCACCACGAACACCAACGCCGGCGAAGACGACGACGGAGAGTACAGCCGCCTACCACAAAAGGGAGGGGGAAGGAAAAAGAGAGTGACACACACATGCACAACCCCTCCCCCCCACACACACACCATACACACAACCAGATGCATTATAAAAACCATTCGACCCTGAACTCGACTGAATAATGCAAGGACAAAAAGATTTCGCAAAAGTGAATATAATGAGATCAACACAGTATGAAAACCAAGTTAGGCAAGATAATAGGTATATACATATGTACAGAAAAAAGGGATACAGCCCAGTCCATAATGTTCATAGGCCACATGGCCACAGGCCAAAGACCAAGGTCACACATGTCACCTGCTTCAACACGGAGAGAACACTGCAGGGGCATCAGTTGGTAAATAGGCAGGCATCTCAGGGGGACGGGAGCACCTCAGCTAGAAGATGTTACAAGACCATTGGTTTTGGAGGGGGCAACATGCCCTGTGCTTGATCCTGGGGAGTGGTGGGCCACAGTCTCTCAGGTGGGTGTCATACCCACTGGTTCTGGAGGGGGCAACATGCCCTGTGCTTGATCCTGGGGAGTGATGAGCATGTGGGTGTCTTACCCACTGGTTATGGAGGGGGCAACATGCCCTGTGCTTGATCCTGGGGAGTGATGGGAATGTGGGTGTCTTCCCCCTGGTTCTGGAGGGGGCAACATGCCCTGTGCTTGATCCTGGGGAGTGCAAGGCCACAGTCTCTCAGGTCGGTGTCTTCCCCACTGGTTCTGGAGGGGGCAACATGCCCTGTGCTTGATCCTGGGGAGTGCAAGGCCACAGTCTCTCAGGTGGGTGTCCTCCTCACTAGTCCTGGAGGGGGCAACATGCCCTGTGCTTGATCCTGGGGAGTGGTGGGCCACAGTCTCTCAGGTGGGTGTCATACCCACTGGTTCTGGAGGGGGCAACATGCCCTGTGCTTGATCCTGGGGAGTGCAAGGCCACAGTCTCTCAGGTGGGTGTCCTCCTCACTGGTCCTGGAGGGGGCAACATGCCCTGTGCTTGATCCTGGGGAGTGGTGGGCCACAGTCTCTCAGGTGGGTGTCATACCCACTGGTTCTGGAGGGGGCAACATGCCCTGTGCTTGATCCTGGGGAGTGATGAGCATGTGGGTGTCTTACCCACTGGTTATGGAGGGGGCAACATGCCCTGTGCTTGATCCTGGGGAGTGCAAGGCCACAGTCTCTCAGGTGGGTGTCTTCCCCACTGGTTCTGGAGGGGGCAACATGCCTTGTGCTTGATCCTTGGGGGTGATGGGCATGTGGGTGTCATAGCCACTGGTTCTGGAGGGGGCAACATGCCCCGTGCTTGATCCTGGGGAGTGCAAGGCCACCGTCTCTCAAGTGGGTGTCTTCCCCACTGGTTCTGGAGGGGGCAACATGCCCTGTGCTTGATCCTGGGGAGTGATGGGAATGTGGGTGTCTCCCCCCTGGTTCTGGAGGGGGCAACATGTCCTGTGCTTGATCCTGGGGAGTGCAAGGCCACAGTCTCTCAGGTGGGTGCCTTCCCCACTGGTTCTGGAGGGGGCAACATGCCCTGTGCTTGATTCTGGGGAGTGATGAGCCACAGTCTCTCAGGTGGGTGTCCTCCTCACTGGTCCTGGAGGGGGCAACATGCCCTGTGCTTGATCCTGGGGAGTGATGGGCCACAGTCTCTCAGGTGGGTGTCTTACCCACTGGTTTTGGAGGGGGAAACATGCCCTGGGCTTGATCCTGGGGAGTAATGGGCATGTGGGTGTCATACCCCCTTGTTCTGGAGGGGGCAGCATGACCTGTGCTTGATCCTAGGGAGTGCAAAGCCAGTGTCTCTCAGGTGGGTGTCATACCCACTGGCTTTGGAGGGGGCAAGCCACACAGCAGCCTATGGAGGCTGGATCACATACCTTCCTCTGGCAGTGACGGCTGCACAGTGGAGGTGCTGCTCGTGAGGGGAGGCTCCTGCCCATCCCCTGCAACCTCTGACAGCTGCACAACTATGGTCGGTGGTGGGGTCTCTGTCATAGATCCTGCCCAAGGCCCCTTGGTCTTTCTGCCTGCTAGTGCAGGCTCCTTGGTCTTCCTGGTTGTTGGGGCAGTCTCCTTTCCCCTCTTGCTTGCTGGTGCAAGCTCTTTGTTCTTCTTGGCAGTTGGGGCAGGCTCCTTTCCCTTCTTGCCTGCTGATGCAGGCTCCTTGGTCTTCGTGGCAGCTGGGGCAGGCTCCTTTCCCTTCTTGCCTGCTAGTGCAGGCTTCTTGGTCTTCCTGTCTGCTGGGGCAGTTTCCTTTCCCTTCTTGCTTGCTGGTGCAGGCTCCTTGGTCTTCCTGCCTGCTGGGGCAGGCTCCTTTCCCTTGAGGCTGCCTGGTGCAGGCTCCTTCACCTTCAGGACATGTGGCCTGGATCCCTTTCTACCACGAGTCGGTGTGGTGACGACTGGGCCTGTGAACTGTGTGGCTGAGGTGCTTGGCTGGGTTCTTCCTACCCTGCCCATACGTGCAGGACCGGGGTAGGGTTAGGGAAGAGGTCAATGGTGGATAGGAACAGTTTTTTAGGGACATTGGGGCGGGAAGCGGCAGAAAGATTTGGAGTGGAGGATTAGGGAGTAGTTGTTGGAGGTGTCTTTCTGCTGCTTTTGGGTGCAGGTGCATGGGCTCTATGCTGCTGTGAGATGGATGGCTGTTCGGTGTCTGAGTGTTTGCATTTGTGTCCTTTAGGAGGAGGGGGGACAGACACAGTGGGAGAGGACACAGGGGACGTGTGCATGGCTGTTGTGGAGGTGTCTGCCAGTGAGGTGTGTGTTCTGCTTGGTGTGGTGATGCTGGCAGTGGATGATGATGTAGTGCATGCAGGTGTGAGTGTGGACGGAACTGGGTTGGAGGTGGTGGAGAAGGAGGAGGGGGAGACAGAGGAAATAGTGGATGTTGGTATGTCTGCAACTGGATGGTGTTTGTGTGAGTGCCTGTGGGATGATGTGTGGTGCTTGTCTTTGCCTGTGACACTCTTGGGTGTTGTCTTGTGTGCATGGTCGTCTGCCTGTGTGCTTGGGATGGGTTGTGGTTGAGGAGAATGGGACTGGGCAGTGGAAGCTGGAGTGGGGAGGGTAGAAACAGGGACAATGGCTGTCATCAGAGAAGAGCCCACAGCCTGAATCGATCTTTGTTGGGCCGCCACTCCAGTGTGAATGCCCTCCAGGAATGCATTAGATTGTTGCATCTGGGCTGCCAGCCCCTGGATGGCATTCACAACGGTTGACTACCCTACAAAGATGGATCTCAGGAGGTCAATAGCCTCCTCACTCAGGGCAGCAGTGCTAACTGGGGCAGGGCCTGAGGTGCCTGGGGCAAAGGAGATGTCCACCCTCCTGGGTGAGTGGGCAGAGGCAACTCTATGAGGGGCTACTGGAAGGCCGGTGCTGGTACGGGGTGGCGGATGTACCTGTAGCTGGGGTGGTGACAGAAGTGTCTGCCACCACCAGGGAGCTTCCATCGGAGGAGGTATCTGTGTCAGAACTGTTCCCTCCAGTCCCCGCCGTGGTGCTTCCCTCCGTCCCACTGGTGCCCTCAGCATTGTGGACTCTGCCTCCTGGGTCCAGTGGGTGCAGCTCCCTCCATCGCCAGTGCCTCTGCTCCTCCGCCAGATGATGCTAATACACATAAGGACAGGATGACAAAACAAAAACGGGGGGAAAAGACAAAGGATACACTTGGTCAATGGCTGCACCAACACCACCGTTGGCGTACACAGCACCCTCACACACAGGGAACAGACCTACACAATATGCCATTGCACTACCAGAGAAATAGTTAGCAGCCAAGGCATGGGGAGGGGCACACGCCACCAATTGCAGCACACCTGGGACCCATGCAGCCCTGACCAGTAGTGGATGCCTACGAGCTATGGTAGCAAGATTTTCTCTTCTGAACCCTAGCTACCAGGGGACCTATGCTGTAATGTCAGGCCTAGGGGCACCCACTGACACACATCCCCACCTGGATACCACCCTACCATGCATAAGTTGTAAAGATGGGCACTGTACTCACCCCCTTGTGGCTGCTGTGAGGCCCTCAATTGCCCATCCAGCTCTGGATAGTCCACCACCAGTATGCGGGCCATCAGGGGGGTCAGGGTTCGACGGGCACCCCTTCCTCGTTAGGAGGCAATCCCCAGCTGGGCCTCCACCGTCTTCTGTGCCCAGCTTCGTAGGGCCTCCCACTGTTTGCGACAGTGGGTGCTCTGCCTGCCATCTACCCCCAGGGTCCGCACCTCCTTGGCGATGGCACACCACATACCCTTCTTTTGATGGGTGCTGACCTGCTGAGGCAATACACACAGGGAAATAGATTTAGACAAACAGTCCTGCATGTTAAACATATGGCCCACCATACCCGTTTCCATCACCATCTACACACACATGGCCCAACACACAACCTGTATGCCGCCCAGAGGACATCCACCCCCCTCACACGAGGCCTTCACACACACCACTCCATGCATTAATGCACATGCATCGTGCACAAAGTGTGCTCACCTGTTGGTCTGGAGGCCCATACAGCAGTCCGTACTGAGATAGGGCCCCATCCACCAGTCTCTCCAGCTACTCCGATGTGAAGGCTGAGGCCCTTTCCCCAGTCACACGGGCCATGGTAGGTTCCAGACACAAGTCACAGCAGCACATGCACTGTAGGTCCTCTCCTGTGGAAGGTCAGGTAGCAAATGAGGAATCAGATAGAATATGGCGGTCACGTCCGCGACGGTGCATAACGTTACCACCGATGTAGATCACCATTGGCCACAGTAACCCATAGGGCCCAATTATAACCAATGAGGAGTTGCACAGCGGTTCCCAACCACCTCCCGCAACAGCGCAGAACGTTAGCGGAATTACCTCTCTTCCACCTGTCCCTCCACACAGGCAGATACCATTTCAGGGGGAGAGCAGGGCCTGGAAAATTGCTGCGTCACTGGTGATATTAGGGCATACTGAACAAATCACACTGACCCATTACAAGTTAACAGGATGCAAAGTTCTACTGTTCAGTTTGTGACCAGCTCCTCACTCTTTTGTCCCTTAGATTCCTACCTCTGCGGATGAATAGGAGATGGAGACATACCCCGGTGTACAGACCCCTGGTGGACTTGGCAACATTGGAGGACAGGCACATTATCCTCACCTATAGACTTTACAGGGCCACAATCACAGAGCTGTGTGCCCAATTGGAGCCTGACCTGATATCTGCTATCCATCACCCCACTGGGATCCCCCTTCTTGTGCAAGTACCATCAGTGCTCCATTTTCTGGCAACTGGTTTTTTCCAAGTGACAGTGGGCTTGGCAGCAGGAATGTCACAGGCAATGTTCTCAATAGTGCTGACAAGAGTGTTGTCTGCCCTGATTAAACACATGTGCAGCTACATTGTTTTCTCCCAGGTTGGTGATTTGGCCACAGTGAAGGCCGAGTTATATGCAATGGGACATATCCACAACATAATTGGGCCCATTGATGGAACACATATAGCATTTGTACCCCCTCTGCTAGAATGAACAGGTGTTCAGAAATCAGAAGAGTTTCCACTCTATGAATATACAGATGGTGTGCCTTGTGGGCAAGTACATCTCCCACGTCAATGCTAAGTATCCTGGGTCGGTGCATGATGCCTTTGTCCTGAGAAACAGCAGCATCCCAAATGTGATGGCCCAACTACAGAGGCACAGGGTGTGGCTAATACGTGAGCCCTGGTTCCCACCCAGTAGATGTTGAAATATGGGTATGGTGTGGGCCATATGGGATAGTGTGTGACTAAATGTTGTCCCTTAATATTTCAGGTGACTATGGTTACCCCAACCTATCATGGATGCTGACCCCTGTGAGGGTTGCCAGGACAAGGGCAGAAGAATGTTATAATGAGGCTCATGGGTGAACCAGAAGGATAATTGAAAGGACCTTTGGCCTCCTGAAGGCCAGGTTCCGGTGCCTCCATCTGACAGGTGGATCCCTGTGCTACTCACCCAAGAAGGTCTGCCAAATAGTGGTGGCATGCTGCATGTTGCATAACCTGACCCTCAGATGCCATGTCCCATTCCTACAGAAGGAGGAGGCTGGAGATGCCCGTGTGCCAGCAGTGGACCCTGTGGACAGTGAGGATGAGGAGGCAGAGGATGAGGACAACAGAACATCTGTGATCAGACAATACTTCCAATGACACACAGGTAGGACAGTGTTACTTCACATTACAATGACATTTGTTTGAATTTCTGTGGCTCTGGCATGCTGATATTTCCCACTTCTATGCCACTTACTGTTCCCTCTGCCAATTTATTTTGCAGATGTTGGTGGCCTCACATATACTCCTGGTGTGATCACTGCAGCCAGCTACAGGTCATTAATCTATGCTCATTTTCTGTACAGTTGAATTGAAATGTTTGAACCTGTTTCAATGAATACATAATTGATATACATGACATACTCCAAACTTCTTTTTTTTCCAAGGGTGTTTATTGAAGTGTTAAAATATAGAGGGACAAGTGCAATGGGATGGGGTGATGATGGAGGAAAGTCCAGGGTATTGTTCCAGTCTGTTTGTAGCACAGGTGCATTGTCCAAGGGGACATAGGAAGGGGAGCAATGGCAGTTCAAGGTGGACAGGGTGACTGAGTGGGGCACAAGGGTGACAATCAGGAGAGTCTCATTTCCTGGTGGGGGTCTTGGCAAGTGTGTCTGGCTTCTGTCTGGATCACAGGGAACGTTTGAGGGGTGGTTCACCTTCTTCAGGGGGAGGGGTGCTGGTGGCCTGTGAGTCCTGTGGCGGAGCCTACTGTGCACTAGCGGTACCAGGCTGTTCAGATGTTTGGCTAGTGGCAGGGACCCGCTGTTGTGTGACTGCTTCCCTCATAATATTGCCCATGTCTGCCAGCACCCCTGCTACGGAGATCAGGGTGTTGTTGATGGCCTGCAAGTCCTTCCTGATCCCTGGAACTGTCCCTCCTGCAGCCACCTGTTCTCCTGCACATTGTCCAGGATCTGGCCCATTGTGTCCTGGGAATGTTGATAGGCTCCCAGGATCTCTGCAGGTGCCTCCTGGAGAGTCGATTCCCTGGGCCTGTCCGCCCCCTGGTGTACAGCAGTCCTCCCAGTTTCCCTGTTGGCCTGTGCACCTGTCCCCTGAACTGTGTGCCCACTGCCACTGACCCCAGTTCCCCGATTGTCTTGGATACGAGATGTGGCCTGGGGTCCCTGTAGAGGTGGACACACTGCTGACTGACGTGTCCTGGGGACAGAGGTGTGGGTACGCTGGGTGGGTGGGTGCTGTGGTGGTGTTTCCTGATGGGCGAGGCTCTGTGTTGGTGTGTGACTGGGCCTGGGTAACCGGCTGTCCAGAGGTCCCTGATGGGCCAGGTAGGTCATCCAGATCCCGAAGACCAGAGTTGCTATCATCACTGTGGTCCTCTTTTGTTGGGGGACTGGATATTGCTGGCACCTCCTCTCCGCTGACATTGGTTGGGGTACCTGTGGGGATGTAAATGATGTGTTATGGTTTCTGTGTCTGACATATTGTGCATCCATGGCTTGCCCTCTTTGGGTGTATTTGCCCTGGAAGCTTTCACTTCTGTACGTTGGTGTATGGTGGGATGATTAGTTCTCTATAGTGTGCATGCTTTAGTGATGAGTGCCCATGCAGGGCTGTGAGTGGTGTCCATGCATTGGTAGAGCATGCAGGGCTTGGCATTGGGATGACTGAGATGTGATGGTGGGGTGTGTGGGATGGAGTGGAGTGATGGGAGTGAGGGTGGAGGTATGTGATGGCATGCAGGTAGGGGGGTAGTAGTACTAGAGAAGTGACTTACCAGAGTCCAGCCCTCCTCCTACTCCGGCCAGGCCCTCAAGATGCAGGATTGCCAAGACTTGCTCTTCCCATGCTGTTAGTTGTGAGGCAGGATGTGGGGGTCTACCGCCAGTCCTCTGTACAGCTAGCTGGTGTCTTGCTGCGATGGAACGTACCTTCCCCCGTAGCTCATTCCACCTCTACCTGATGTCATCCCTAGTTCTTGGGTGCTGTCCCACGGCATTGACCCTGTCCACGATTCTCTGCCATAGCGCCATCTTCCTAGCTATCGATATCTGCTGCACCTGTGCTCCAAATAACTGTGGCTCTACCCTGATAATTTCCTCCACCATGACCCTTAGCTCCTCCTCTGTGAAACGGAGGTGTCTTTGTGGTGCCATGGGTGTTGTGTGAGGTGTGTAGGTGAAGGTGTGTTGGGTAATGTGTTGGGGTGTGTGATGTGGATTGCGTGAGTGGTGTATAGGTGTGAACAGTGTGTGGCTCTAGTTGTGTCTGTGGTCTTGATGTTTCTCTGCTTGCAATGGTTTGGAATGGTAAAGGGTTGTGGGTACTGTGGGTGTGTGTTTTATAGTAGTGTGGGCGTGTGGTATGTGTATGGGTGTCAGGTGTGTGTTGTTTGAATTATCCAATGTGGTGTTGTTTTTTTTTGTGTGCCCATTTTGAGCGCAGCGGTATGTACCGCCGTTGACTATCCGCCATGGTGATTCGTGGGTCATAATGTGATGGGCGTAGTTCTGTTGGCGTAACGGTGTGGGTTTTGATACCGCCACTTTATCACTGACCTTTGGGCTTGCAGATTTGTTTATGTGGCTGAATACTGATAGACTAGTGTGTGTCATAATATGTTGAACGGATATCCGCGGCGGCAAGTTGGCAGCAGTCAGAGTGGCGGTAAGTGGGATTTACCACCAATGTCATAATGAGAACATAAGTCCTGTGTTCTCTTCAGTGTGTGCTACAGGTCAATCATCAAGACATTCATATTTCAATATGAACCTACTTGTGCACAAAAATGCAGCCCAGCAGCAGATGCAACCTCCATTCAAAATCATATTACTTCCTACCACATTTGAACACAGAGGCAAAGAGGTTGTTAACTCATAAGACACTGTTTGCTGTCTGTGCTGATTCTCTTTCCCTTTCCCTTTTTGTGCACGTTCATCCCTGGCAGGATTTTCCTAGCAGCAGTTCTATCTTCATCTGTCATTGTTCTCTCACTTTTTGAGCCTCCTATTCATTGGACTTTTACCCAAGCAGGTACCATAGAAAGATAATGCTTTGGAAAGCAAATCACCCACAGCACTCCACTTTCCTGTCCACTCATCCTGCCAGCTTGATTTAAACTACAAGATCTGCACATGGGAGGGGACAACGCCCTACCAACTCCACCCCTCTCCACCCTACCAACGTTAGGGATTTTGAAATTTCCCTAATGCCATCTTGTTACACCATCTGGAGGGCAGGCATTTTGTGGCCGTAGCATCTACTTGGCTTTGCAAATTACTGAAGACAGAAGAGGTCTCTCACATTTCAGAGCTTCTTGGCATACTAAAACGATCTCAACACTGGGTGAGACAACCTAAGTTCCCAGCATTATTCCAGGTGCCCAGGCACCATGGATTTTGCTGGGTCACAATCAGTAACCATTCACTCCTTGTTCTCTTGTCCTCAGTGCAGGTTGTCCTCAGTTTACAAATGGGCCCCACTGAGCGGTGTCACCTATTATGATTATGTGGCCCAGCCAGAGACCTAGGCCCAAGGGGTCCTCCTCTCACTATCACAATTCAGTGCAGTTTGGGGTGGCTTACCTGATTCAGGAAAGACAGAGACCCTTTACTGGTGAAGTACTCAAAGACCGGTAAGTTTAAGTTGGTTTTTTGGTAAAGAACCCAAGTATTAACCGTGACCCAGACACCAAACTGTCCTAGCTGAAACATGGAATTAAGAATGCTATACATACGCTAACACTCTCATGAGGAAATAACGGATAGCGGTCTATGTAAAACAAACAATATGTTCTGTGTTCCACACTACTGCACAGAACCACCAACATGTTCGGTGTTCTACCCTAATACACACCTCCCCTTTCTAAAGAACAACAGAACGAAACAAGAAACTATAAAATATAATGAAAAAATAAAATATAACAATGCAAGTACAAGATAGAAAACAAATGCTAAACTATGATTGGTAAATGCAACACATTATGTAGAAATCTAGTCAAGCAGGTAATTTTGAAATCGATCAAGCAAGGTGACTTGATGAAATTAATGATGAACCCTGCAAGTCTCTTCTGAAAAAGCTCCCTATATTTTTTTCACGTAGGAGTTCTTTTGCACCTCTTGCGCTACCTTACAAAATGAAGAACCCGAATTCCACTCCTCGTGATTTAAGGTCGATGACTGTTAACTAGGAACGCAAAATCATTCAAATCAATGTCGTGTGTGGAAAGGTCTCATGTTTTTTCATAGTTAAGTAAACAAGAGGTATGGCCAAGGTGAACATCTCTGAGCACTTTAGAAAATGTATAATGTTGTTTTCTGACTCCATCAGGTTTCATCCTTGTCAACCTGACAAGATCTCCCACGCGAAACAAAGTAGTAACATTACAAGGTCACAAAGAAGTATAATTTGAAACGTTACTTTGTTTATTATTTACATTACAATTAGTCTGCTCATTCATATCCTTAAAATAATCTGCCTTCAAAGAAAATGTTAACTAAATTGTGTTCAAACTAGAATGCAGAACTCTCCTTGTCAATAATTAAAAAGGTGCAATAAATATGGTGTTGTGTGGGGTAACATGATACAGACACATGATTTCCAATATGTTGCTTTACATCCATTCCGAACTTCAGAGTGAGTTAGGCTCCTTTGTACACTTTTGCATCATACCACTCATACTGGGTGAATTCAGAGCCATTCTCCTATGTGTTACCCATCAAAACAATTAACAATTGCCTGAGTATTTGCAAAGTACACTGAGTACAATGAGGAAATCCCTCTCTATCAGTGGCAGCCGGTGACTCTAGAACACAGTGGGGAATTTATAGGGTACCTGCAGCTACTTTACCATCATTTAATTATTTATTTTTTTGCAGTTTTTACATAGAACAACCTCGACCGACAGTATTGGAGTGCTTTGCATGAGTCCCATTACATTACATAAGACACAAGACAAGACGTAATATAATAAATAGACATAAGAAATAATCAACTTTCCTCAGCAGTTGATCTTCTTTGCACACCCACGGGTCCACTCTTTGAAATCCACGTGCACCGCACATTCAACTGAAGAGCTGAGTAATGCATGCGGGCGGCAAAGTGAAACTAAGCACTACCGGGCATATTTATACTCTCTTTGCGCCGAATGTGCGTCAACATTTTTGACGCACAATCGGCGCAAACCCTGCCCCATATTTATACTTTGACGTCCGACCCACGTGTGTCAAAGTTCCACCATGTGCGTCATGTTTTGGAAGGGGGAACCAGCCTTGCGTTAATTATATGCAAGATAGGCGTTCCCTTCCAAAAAATGACTTTAAGGCCTGTGCGCCTTATTTATACTGTGACGTCATTTTGACGCACAGGAGGGGGCAGGCCTTAAAAAACGGCACCCAGCCTGATGGGCGCCGTTATTTAACGCCTGGGTCAGGGCAGGCGTTAAGGGACCTGTGGGCTCAGAAGGAGCCCAAAGGTGCCCTCCCATGCCCCCAGGGACACCCCCTGCCACCCTTGCCCACCCCAGGAGGACACCCAAGGATGGAGGGACCCATCCCAGGGAAGAAAAGGTAAGTTCAGGTAAGTTTTTTTTTCCCGTATTTTTTTTGTGGCATAGGGGGGCCTGATTTGTGCCCCCCTACATGCCACTATGCCCAATGACCATGCCCAGGGGACATAAGTCCCCTGGGCATGGCCATTGGGCAAGGGGGCATGACTCCTGTCTTTGCTAAGACAGGAGTCATTTCAATGGGGGTTGGGCGTCAAACAAAATGGCGCAAATCGGGTTGAGGCCTGAATTTTGCCTCAGACCTGACTTGCCCCATTTTTTGACGCCCAAGCTCCATTTTCCCCTACGCCGGCGCAGCCTGGTGTGAGTCATTTTTTTTTACGCACACCAGTCCGCTGCGCCGGCTAACGTCATTCAATAAATAAGGCGCCCGCATGGCGCTTTGGAATGGCGTTAGCCGGCGGTAAAATTTTTGACGCACAACTGCGTTGGCGCAGTTGTGCGTCAAAAAGTATAAATATGGGCCTACACATCTCAACCAATGAAAGCACTGCTTTCGTGCTGTTTATAATAGTGAATGGCATAAGAGCAGTGGGAGGATTGGCTGGGACAGGCAACCACAGTGCTCCATCTGAGAATGATGGGGTTGTGTCTTTGCTTCCCTAGGTCTCTCACAGGCATGGCTGGGGAAGCCTGAGCTGCGCATGTCGGCCTGGCCAAAAGCAACATGCCAGAATCTGACATACACAGTTCAGTTAAATAGCCCTAGCTGGTCGCCAATAAACCTAACCTGCTAGTGAAAACAGGGTGCCTACTGTCTGCCGGGAGAGACAGCTCCATGGTGGCAAAAATAATGTATATGTAGATTTAATGGCTAGCAGTCAGGGAGTCAACTCCCCTAAGCACATTCGGAGAAACCTCCCCTGCTCTCTATAGAAACACTTTACTTCCATCACTGAATCAGTGTCCTAACTTTACATCAATTTAGATCCATTTCAATTTAGCTCACTTTGAAAAATAATCAGTATGAAGGTGTGTCTCCTGAATATCTGGCCCACGATGTTGTGGGACACTATTATAGCGGAAAAAATACTGAGGGAAAAAATACTGAAAAATACGTATGTATACATTTTCTATGCCTAATTCCACATCTGGATACCTTGAAGGTATGTGTATTTTCATGGTTCAAGGATGAGGGGTTAAGAATAGTAACTCTATACTTCCCCCTGTACACTTACCTTTCAATATTTTGTGCTTTGATATTTTGTCCATTATATTAGTTTGCCACAATATTCTTGTACTCGATATTTAAGAGTACAATCAATAGGAACAATCAAATATATCTTCCCTTTGTTCAACCAATCAATCAGGATTTATAAAGCTCAGCTAATCACTCAATACTGTATGGTATCCAGGCGCTTGCAGGTCACAGAGGCTTATGCCAATAGCCAGGTCGTGAGGGCCATTCGGAATTCTGGAAGTGAGGTGATGGCCTGGAGGTGTGTGGGGAGGCTGTTCCAGGTTTTTTGCTGCAATGTGAGAGAAGGAGCATCCTCCACTTCTGCTCCGGTAGTTGTGGGAGTTTAGTGAAAGAACGTCAGAGTGTAGTCTTCTCAATGGTTGGTGGAAGTTCAGGCGGTGGTTAATGTACGCAGGTCCTTGGTTGTGTAGAGACTTTTGTGCATGGGTCAGCAGTTTGAATTGGCATCTCTTCTGTAAGGGGAGCCAGTCGAGTTACCTGAAGTGGGGTGTGATGTGGGTTTGTTGTGGAAGGCCGAGGATGTGTCTGGCTGTGGTGTTCTGTATGGTCTGAAGTCTCTGTAAGAGGTGCGTGGCAATTCCTGAAAAGAGGGCATTGCCATAGTCCATTCGGCTGGTGATGAGGCCTGTGTCACTGTGCATCTAATGTGCAGAGGTAGTTACTTGAATTTTTTACATAGCATGTGCAAAGTGAGGAAGCTGGCGGAGGAGACAGCGTTAATATGTGATTTCATGGTGAGCTTGTTGTCAATGATGATTAAGAGGTTTCTGGTCAAAGGGAGTGGGTGAGGGTTTTAGGTCTGATGGCCACCAGGAGTCATTCCATGTGTTGCTGCTGTTGCCAAAGATCAGTACTTCCGTCTTGTCTGTGTTCAGCTGTAGGCAGCTGTTCTTCATCCAATTAGCAACACTTGTCATGCATCTGTGGAAGTTTTTTCTGGTTGGTGGAGGAGTCGTCATTGAGTGAGAGAATGTGTTGGGTATCGTCTGCATAGGAAATTAGGTTGAGACAGTGGGATCTGATGACATCGGCCAGCGGGGTTTATATGCGTTGAAGAGTATGTGGCTGAGGGATGAGCCCTGGGGACACCGCAGGTGATCTCTTTAGGCTCAGAGATGAAAGGTTGGAGGTAGATCTTCTGGGTTCTTCCGGTGAGAAAGGAGGTGATATAGCTGAGCGTGTCCCCTTGGATGCAGATGTGATGGAGTCTTTCAATCAGCATGTGGTTTGATACGGTGTTGAATGCCACTGAAAGGTCAAGGAGGATCAAAGCTGCTGATTGTCCTCAGTAGAGAAGTGTTCAGATGTAGCAGTGGCTGCAATCAGGGTAGTTTTGGTGCTGTTTTTGCTGCAGAAGCCGGATTGGGAGGCAACGAGTAGTTGGTACTGCTCCAGGTATGTCATGAGTTGCTTGTTGATGATCTTTTCCAGTACCTTCACTGGGAATGGGAGAAGCGAGATTGGCTGGTAGTTTTTGGGTTTGCTGGGGTCAGCAAGGGTTTTTTGAGTAGTGGTCTGACTTCGGAGTGTTTCCCGGCATCAGGAGATGTGGTGCGGGAATAGGTCTGTGGGAGCTCCCAAGTGGATGGATTTCATGGTGGAGGTCATGTCCTGCATGGAGAGGATGTTACAGGTGGTCAGTTGGCAGTTACGGTGGTGGCGTATCTGTCAAGGAAGTCCATTGGTGTGGGTTGGGGTTCAAAGTTTCTGTATATGGTTGCGATCATGTCATGGAAGAAGTGGGTGAGGTTGTTGCTCAGCTCCTGTGAGGGTGTGATGTTTTTTTTCGCTGACAGGCGAATTGGAGAACTCCTTAACAATGTTGAATAGTTGAAGGCTGCTCTGTCGGAGGTGTCCTTGCTGACGCGCCATCTCCTCTCCAGTTGCTTGCTGTCTTGTTTTGCTGTTCTGAGTTCTTGGGTGTACCAGCTGGCCTTGTTGGAGGATTTTTTCTGGATGTTGCTCATGATGGGGACAAGGGTGTTGGCACAATGGGTGATCCAGGCACTAAAGGTTTTCACTCCCTGTTCAAGGTTGGTGGCAGTAGCAGGGTTGGAGGTGTTGAGGGTGTCCACCCAGCTGGTCTGTGAGATTTTGTTTCATCTCTGGTGGGATTCGCTGGTCATCTTGTGGGTGGGGGAGCAGGGGTTGGAGATGCTGAAGTGGACAATGGTGTGATCGGTCCATGTGAGTTGTTTGACATGGCTGTAATTGATGCAGTTGCTGGAGGTGAAATGAGGTCCAGCATGTATCATGTGTCGAGGCTGGGTCAATCTGAGTCAGCTCATACTGTCAAGGAGGTATGCAGTGTTGTTGTCAATGTGGACATTTAGGTTGCAGAGGAAGTTGTAGTCCCTGAGGTCTAAGGCTAGGAGCGCAATGAGGTCTGCATTGGTGTTGCAAAAGCTTGAGCGCGGGCCTGTGACTCGGTATGCAAGGGTGCCTCTGATGGTTGTTTTGTCATCAGTGTGGAGCTTGTAGTTGAGATGTTCATGGGGGTGGTGGTGACAGTGGTGGTGATGCACTGCAGTGTTTGTTGCAGTGTCTGGGGTTGAAGGTGTAGAGCTCAGCTATGGTATATTTTTGTGGGGGAGGGCCAGGGGTCATGGTGCCTGGCGCAGTCCAGGTGCGAATGGGCACAGATGGGCTTGCCTCTGGTGTGCTAGCGGCGCACTTGTTGCACACGTCAACTGTACGGTTGTGCTGGGGCCTGCATTAAGTAAGTCCTGGGGTGGGTGGGGCTTCTGTTGGTGGGAAGAATGGAGAGTGAGAAATCCTGGTCATCAAAACCCCAGAGGGAAAACCCAGGCAGCTGCAGTGTCACTGGATCAGTCTGGAACAAGCAGGAACTGGAAGTCACAGGTAAGTGGCAGACTAGGAGTGCTTGTGCCTACCCCCTTGAGTCTGTAACACTCGTGTAGGCCTAAATTGCAAGATTTCTGCAGGGATTATGTGGAAATTCAGATTGCTCAAAGAATATTTCATGTAATGGAATTATTTGTCAGCATTAACACACTGTGAACAGCCCGTTAAAAGATCATCTCTATATAGCCATCAGAAAATTGCTCTAACTTGCCTTTTTATAGCACTTTCTCCAGCATGACATGCATAACAATACTAATATCTACTTTAATTTTTTGAATTATATATGGTTTAACATAGCATTTACCTTTCATCAGAATTTTCCCGTAAGTAGTCAGTTCATTTTTTGCTTCCCAGAACACTTGCAGTTAACACATAATACTGATGGTATGACCAAAATCAGATATGAAGCTACTAACACAAGCCACAACTCAGTCTTCCTGAACTCAGGGAGTTACAAGTCCCACACTTTGCAACTTATGGTCTCCTCTGTGTGGCCTGGGTGTATATTGCTGATGAGGTGATTGAAGGTTATAGATGGAAGTATAATGATTATAATAAACAGCCTACACAACACAAAATGACTAATGGCTGCCACCACGGAGGATGGTCTGTCAGTAGACTCTTGAGCAGAAACACTCAAGATGAAAATGTAACAGTGAAATACTGAAAGAAAAGTAGGTTTGAATTGCTGTCTGCTAACAAGTACACAGCATGGCCCAAACACCCAACTATCTTTTTATACCATTTCTCTTGCATAATGAACATGACAATACCACAATTGCTTACATTTCTTGTCTTAATTATGAAGGGACATAACATTCACTTTCTTCAGACCCACACTTTCCAGAATTGCAGAACTGCAAAGTTCAGAACTCTCTTTGCTTCCCTAGGTCTCTCACAGGCATGGCTGGGGAAGCCTGAGCTGCGCATGTCGGCCTGGCCAAAAGCAACATGCCAGAATCTGACATACACAGTTCAGTTAAATAGCCCTAGCTGGTCGCCAATAAACCTAACCTGCTAGTGAAAACAGGGTGCCTACTGTCTGCCGGGAGAGACAGCTCCATGGTGGCAAAAATAATGTATATGTGGATTTAATGGCTAGCAGTCAGGGAGTCAACTCCCCTAAGCACATTCGGAGAAACCTCCCCTGCTCTCTATAGAAACACTTTACTTCCATCACTGAATCAGTGTCCTAACTTTACATCAATTTAGATCCATTTCAATTTAGCTCACTTTGAAAAATAATCAGTATGAAGGTGTGTCTCCTGAATATCTGGCCCACGATGTTGTGGGACACTATTATAGCGGAAAAAATACTGAGGGAAAAAATACTGAAAAATACGTATGTATACATTTTCTATGCCTAATTCCACATCTGGATACCTTGAAGGTATGTGTATTTTCAAGGTTCAAGGATGAGGGGTTAAGAATAGTAACTCTATACTTCCCCCTGTACACTTACCTTTCAATATTTTGTGCTTTGATATTTTGTCCATTATATTAGTTTGCCACAATATTCTTGTACTCGATATTTAAGAGTACAATCAATAGGAACAATCAAATATATCTTCCCTTTGTTCAACCAATCAATCAGGATTTATAAAGCTCAGCTAACCACTCAATATGGTATCCAGGCGCTTGCAGGTCACAGAGGCTTATGCCAATAGCCAGGTCGTGAGGGCCATTCGGAATTCTGGAAGTGAGGTGATGGCCTGGAGGTGTGTGGGGAGGCTGTTCCAGGTTTTTTGCTGCAATGTGAGAGAAGGAGCATCCTCCACTTCTGCTCCGGTAGTTGTGGGAGTTTAGTGAAAGAACGTCAGAGTGTAGTCTTCTCAATGGTTGGTGGAAGTTTAGGCGGTGGTTAATGTACGCAGGTCCTTGGTTGTGTAGAGACTTTTGTGCATGGGTCAGCAGTTTGAATTGGCATCTCTTCTGTAAGGGGAGCCAGTCGAGTTACCTGAAGTGGGGTGTGATGTGGGTTTGTTGTGGAAGGCCGAGGATGTGTCTGGCTGTGGTGTTCTGTATGGTCTGAAGTCTCTGTAAGAGGTGCGTGGCAATTCCTGAAAAGAGGGCATTGCCATAGTCCATTCGGCTGGTGATGAGGCCTGTGTCACTGTGCATCTAATGTGCAGAGGTAGTCACTTGAATTTTTTACATAGCATGTGCAAAGTGAGGAAGCTGGCGGAGGAGACAGCATTAATATGTGATTTCATGGTGAGCTTGTTGTCAATGATGATTAAGAGGTTTCTGGTCAAAGGGAGTGGGTGTGGGTTTTAGGTCTGATGGCCACCAGGAGTCATTCCATGTGTTGCTGCTGTTGCCAAAGATCAGTACTTCCGTCTTGTCTGTGTTCAGCTGTAGGCAGCTGTTCTTCATCCAATTAGCAACACTTGTCAGCATCTGTGGAAGTTTTTTCTGGTTGGTGGAGGAGTCGTCATTGAGTGAGAGAATGTGTTGGGTATCGTCTGCATAGGAAATTAGGTTGAGACAGTGGGATCTGATGACATCGGCCAGCGGGGTTTATATGCGTTGAAGAGTATGTGGCTGAGGGATGAGCCCTGGGGACACCGCAGGTGATCTCTTTAGGCTCAGAGATGAAAGGTTGGAGGTAGATCTTCTGGGTTCTTCCGGTGAGAAAGGAGGTGATATAGCTGAGCGTGTCCCCTTGGATGCAGATGTGATGGAGTCTTTCAATCAGCATGTGGTTTGATACGGTGTTGAATGCCACTGAAAGGTCAAGGAGGATCAAAGCTGCTGATTGTCCTCAGTAGAGAAGTGTTCAGATGTAGCAGTGGCTGCAATCAGGGTAGTTTTGGTGCTGTTTTTGCTGCAGAAGCCGGATTGGGAGGCAACGAGTAGTTGGTACTGCTCCAGGTATGTCATGAGTTGCTTGTTGATGATCTTTTCCAGTACCTTCACTGGGAATGGGAGAAGCGAGATTGGCTGGTAGTTTTTGGGTTTGCTGGGGTCAGCAAGGGTTTTTTGAGTAGTGGTTTGACTTCGGAGTGTTTCCCGGCATCAGGAGATGTGGTGCGGGAATAGGTCTGTGGGAGCTCCCAAGTGGATGGATTTCATGGTGGAGGTCATGTCCTGCATGGAGAGGATGTTACAGGTGGTCAGTTGGCAGTTACGGTGGTGGCGTATCTGTCAAGGAAGTCCATTGGTGTGGGTTGGGGTTCAAAGTTTCT
This sequence comes from Pleurodeles waltl, assembly GCF_031143425.1. Lineage (NCBI taxonomy): Eukaryota > Metazoa > Chordata > Amphibia > Caudata > Salamandridae > Pleurodeles > Pleurodeles waltl. Next base: position 679,869,816 of record NC_090439.1, read on the forward strand.
GTATATGGTTGCGATCATGTCATGGAAGAAGTGGGTGAGGTTGTTGCTCAGCTCCTGTGAGGGTGTGATGTTGTTTTCGCTGGCAGGCGAATTGGAGAACTCCTTAACAATGTTGAATAGTTGAAGGCTGCTCTGTCGGAGGTGTCCTTGCTGACGCGCCATCTCCTCTCCAGTTGCTTGCTGTCTTGTTTTGCTGTTCTGAGTTCTTGGGTGTACCAGCTGGCCTTGTTGGAGGATTTTTTCTGGATGTTGCTCATGATGGGGACAAGGGTGTTGGCACAATGGGTGATCCAGGCACTAAAGGTTTTCACTCCCTGTTCAAGGTTGGTGGCAGTAGCAGGGTTGGAGGTGTTGAGGGTGTCCACCCAGCTGGTCTGTGAGATTTTGTTTCATCTCTGGTGGGATTCGCTGGTCATCTTGTGGGTGGGGGAGCAGGGGTTGGAGATGCTGAAGTGGACAATGGTGTGATCGGTCCATGTGAGTTGTTTGACATGGCTGTAATTGATGCAGTTGCTGGAGGTGAAATGAGGTCCAGCATGTATCATGTGTCGAGGCTGGGTCAATCTGAGTCAGCTCATACTGTCAAGGAGGTATGCAGTGTTGTTGTCAATGTGGACATTTAGGTTGCAGAGGAAGTTGTAGTCCCTGAGGTCTAAGGCTAGGAGCGCAATGAGGTCTGCATTGGTGTTGCAAAAGCTTGAGCGCGGGCCTGTGACTCGGTATGCAAGGGTGCCTCTGATGGTTGTTTTGTCATCAGTGTGGAGCTTGAAGTTGAGATGTTCATGGGGGTGGTGGTGACAGTGGTGGTGATGCACTGCAGTGTTTGTTGCAGTGTCTGGGGTTGAAGGTGTAGAGCTCAGCTATGGTATATTTTTGTGGGGGAGGGCCAGGGGTCATGGTGCCTGGCGCAGTCCAGGTGCGAATGGGCACAGATGGGCTTGCCTCTGGTGTGCTAGCGGCGCACTTGTTGCACACGTCAACTGTACGGTTGTGCTGGGGCCTGCATTAAGTAAGTCCTGGGGTGGGTGGGGCTTCTGTTGGTGGGAAGAATGGAGAGTGAGAAATCCTGGTCATCAAAACCCCAGAGGGAAAACCCAGACAGCTGCAGTGTCACTGGATCAGTCTGGAACAAGCAGGAACTGGAAGTCACAGGTAAGTGGCAGACTAGGAGTGCTCGTGCCTACCCCCTTGAGTCTGTAACACTCGTGTGGGCCTAAATTGCAAGATTTCTGCAGGGATTATGTGGAAATTCAGATTGCTCAAAGAATATTTCATGTAATGGAATTATTTGTCAGCATTAACACACTGTGAACAGCCCGTTAAAAGATCATCTCTATATAGCCATCAGAAAATAGCTCTAACTTGCCTTTTTATAGCACTTTCTCCAGCATGACAAGCATAACAATACTAATATCTACTTTAATTTTTTGAATTATATATGGTTTAACATAGCATTTACCTTTCATCAGAATTTTACCGTAAGTAGTCAGTTAATTTTTTGCTTCCCAGAACACTTGCAGTTAACACATACTACTGATGGTATGACCAAAATCAGATATGAAGCTACTAACACAAGCCACAACTCAGTCTTCCTGAACTCAGGGAGTTACAAGTCCCACACTTTGCAACTTATGGTCTCCTCTGTGTGGCCTGGGTGTATATTGCTGATGAGGTGATTGAAGGTTATAGATGGAAGTATAATGATTATAATAAACAGCCTACACAACACAAAATGACTAATGGCTGCCACCATGGAGGATGGTCTGTCAGTAGACTCTTGAGCAGAAACACTCAAGATGAAAATGTAACAGTGAAATACTGAAAGAAAAGTAAGTTTTGAATTGCTGTCTGCTAACCAGTACACAGCATGGCCCAAACACCCAACTATCTTTTTATACCATTTCTCTTGCATAATGAACATGACAATACCACAATTGCTTACATTTCTTGTCTTAATTATGAAGGGACATAACATTCACTTTCTTCAGACCCACACTTTCCAGAACTGCAGAACTGCAAAGTTCAGAACTCTCTTCATATGGTAACATTCTCACGAGGAAAGTACTGAGATTGGCCTATAAAGAAACAATATTCTACATTCTACACTACTACAGAACAAACAATATGTTCTATGTTGTAAACTGCTAGATATCCCTCCTAGACTATACCTTAGTAAGGTCTATCCAAACGCTATAAGAGTTGCCACTAGTCTGGATTAAATTTGAAGGCCTCTCTATGGCTCTCCTGAGAGGAACTATAGTCATACCAATAGCCTCCTCCATCTCCCTGTAACCACTCACCAGACTCCTTTTAGAATCAAATCAGACCAGACTGAACACTCAATTTGTAATGTCACATGAGCTTCAATGTGAGACTGGGTCACATGAACACATTCACAGTGCAGTCACCCTGTCAGTCATATACATGGGAAAGAATAATGTGTTTGTTACATGCTGATAATATTTATTACTGCCAGTCTTACTGTGCCTGTCCCAGTTATTGCTGCTCATGAGGTGCCCACCTCACTGATACAGGAAATTCAGGACCAATGCTGAAAGAAAGCCATTTCCCTCTGGGTACACAGCATGCTTCCTGTTATACCAAGAACAGATGAAGGACTATCAAGAAGGAGGAAGAGAGGGCTCTAATTAATGTGATGAGTAGGAGTAGGAATATATTTATTGACGATAACCAGTAAGTCAGTAAGTACATTGCCTCCATGTCCTCATTTTGACCCAAATCCTTACTTATGAGGAATACCTGAGCTAAACTAGCTCCATCCATCAACAAAAACATCAGAACACCAAGGGTCAGATTTACAAGGCTCTTGCACCCCTTAGCGCCACATGCCGCAAATGTGACGCTAATAAGCCACTACCATAGCACCATATTTACAAGGTAAACTAGGTTTGCGCCACCTTGTAAACCCTTTGCGCCACATTATGCATAATACATGCATGATGTATGCAAAGGGGCGTTCCTCTTCAGAGGGTCACAAAAAATGGTGCAATGGTGCAATGGAATCTACCTTTTCTAGCATAATTTCAATGCCTGCTTAAAGCAGGTGTTAAAATGAGGCTCCCATTGATTTCAATGGGTCTCTTCACACTATACTGGATTAGCGTCATTGTTTTTTACGCCAATCCAGTATAGCGTTATAATAGCATCAAAAAAGTGCACCTAACATGCGCCATGAGGTGCCGTATTGTAAATATAGCACTACCATGGTGACGTTAAGGGACACAAGGTGGCCGCAAAAAAAGAGGCGCATCACTAGTGATGAGCCACTTTCTTGTAAATATGGCCCCAAGTCTTAATGCACACCCATCCTTAATTGCTGCCTACTGAGATTTAACATAGAAACAGAAAGATTGATAATAAAACCAGTTCTCAAAACCTGAAGAATATCAGGCATCTTACAATAACATGAATAATTGGAATATTGGAGATAAATTATTGGAAGTTCTGGACGAATTGGAAGAAATCCAAGATTACAAATATTGCTGTGAATAAACTTTAACAGTGCAATGTTTCTGGGAATGTCAAATAGCAGTGCAAAGTGTGAAGGCAATCCTTTCTGCTTCAACCCATCCTTTCAACTTTCATATTGACAAGACTGGTCTCATAGGACCTGGAACCTTCATTGGCTGTAGTGGGTCAGATTAATTGGTATCCTCCAAGGTCGGACTATCTGAATAGATTTTGACAAAGGAAGCTATCCTCTCCTCAGCCAAAATGAAACTACCATAATCATTATTCTGTCTTCCACTTGCTACCGCGCCAAAAGCTTGGGAAATAACTGAATTGATGGGAATGAGGAGAGAACTATGAGAGTCCAAGCTGAGATCATATCATCCACTTAATATTCTCATTTTCATGGACCCTAGAAATAAAAAGAGGAACATAGGCATTCCCTTTAGTAGTGAAGATATTCAGAAACAAGTCCTGGGCCTCTTGCAGATGTCCTAAACAGTTGGATTATAAAGAACCAGATCCTTAGAAGACAGGAATTTCCCGCTCAAGAGAATTTTCCAGAACAGTGTCTGGCCCTCTTTTATGACCCAACCTTAAAAATAACAGGTGTTGTTCCAGCAAGAGACATTAGACCACTTTTACTACAGAACTAGACTATAATCCATAGCCATAGTGTTGTCTGACCTGATAAAAATGTGATGAATCAGAATATAGGTTAGAATCTTATCAGGACCAGAAGCACCACAATCAACTCCCTCCAATTGGAAAAGTGATCTGCATATTTCAGGTTCTTTTTCCCCTGAAACATTTCGTCTGCCAGTCTGTCCCACCACCCGTCAGAACTCACATTGCTAAGATTTGCTTGATTTAACCACCAACTCAGAGATGACCCAATCTACCCTGCCACTGGTATCATTTTCTTGAAAGTCTGTGATGTCTGAGGCCAGAACCTCTTCACAAGAATCATCAGTGGTCTGGTGTGAAGTAGGTCCCAAGGGACAGTAAAAATGCAAGACAGGGCCCTGAAACCTCAACAATTTCTCTCTGGAGCCTTATTCTAGGATAACAGGTACAATATCAACTGTGAGATTTTCAAAACCATGGGCTCTTGAAGAAAACCTATGTCCATACCCATTCTGAACCTGGCACCGAAAAATGTTCAGTCTTGAGACGGTACCATTTGACATTTCAGAAAGTTGAAAAAGAAACCATGAGTCTCTAATCACTAGCAAATCGCCTTCAGACCCTCCAGAGATAATTCCTTTGAGGAGGCATGAAGCAGCCAATTGTCCAGATATGGAAAAATTGTTCAACCTTTTAGATGTAGTTGAGCTATCAGAGGCACTCAATTTTTGTGAAAACTCAGGGAACTGATCTGGGTCCTAACAGGAGTGTGAGGATATAGAATAGTAGCCAAGGTCGAGTCACGAGGCCCTTTCCCAACAGGTTCAAGACTCTGGCCCTCATTCGGACCTTGGCGGGCGGCGGAGGCCGCACGCCAAAGTCCCGCCGTCAGGTTACCGTTCCGCGGTCGAAAGACCGCGGCGGTAATTCTGACTTTCCCGCTGGGCTGGCGGGCGGCCGCCTTCAGGCCGCCCGCCAGCCCAGCGGGAAAGAGGCTTCCACGATGAAGCCGGCTCGGAATCGAGCCGGCGGAGTGGAAGCTGTGCGACGGGTGCAGTTGCACCCATCGCGTATTTCACTGTCTGCGCAGCAGACAGTGAAATACATTTAGGGGCCCTCTTACGGGGGCCCCTGCAGTGCCCATGCCAGTGGCCCCCAGGGGCCCCGCGACCCCCCCTACCGCCATCCGGTTCCCGGCGGGAGAACCGCCGGGAACTGGATGGCGGTAGGGGGGGTAGGAATCCCCTCGGCGGCGCAGCTAGCTGCGCCGCCTTGGAGGATTCCAATGGGCGGCGGTACACTGGCGGGAGCCCGCCAGTGTTGCCGGTCCGACCGCGGCTTTACCGCCGCAGTCGGAATGCCCATTGGAGCACCGCCGGCCTGTCGGCGGTGCTCCCGCGGTCCTCCAACCCGGCGGTCATGGACCGCCAGGGTTGGAATGACCACCTCTGTCTTTCTTTGCGCTGAATTTGCTGTAAAGAAAACAATGGAGCAAGTGTTAGATGGATGACAGGCTGAAAATAGAAGGAAAAAAAGGACAAAGACTAGGGAGAAAGGCAGAGGGGGAAAGACGGTGTAAGTATGGGAAGAAAAGAGTACTGCTCATCCCCTACCAGAACAAGTGGAGGACAGATGAGAATGTGGAGGACACTATGCTGAAGAAAACAGGAGAAGTGACAGTGAGCTGGAAGAAGCAGCCTTCCAAGGACATTTGAGACCTGGAGCAATGAAAGCATGCCAAATCACAGCTAAAGAATAGAGCTTCCATGATGGGAACCAGCAGCACTCTCTAAAATCGCAAATCCCCACAAATACCAAAGAAAAGGAACCAACACCCCTATAAGATGCAGACTTCAAAGAGGAGGAACCGAAGCACTGGTTCAAAGAATGGAGGTATCCTGCCTGCCACCAGTGAGAGACCTGTTTAGCCTCCCACTCGTGAGGGCACTCTCTCACCACATTCCAAGAAAGGACTGTGATCATCCCAGGTGGATGGGAATAGACTTAGAGAAGCTAAGTGGGAGGTAGGAAGAGAACAGGCTCCCCTCAAATAGTTTATTTTTCTTTTCTTTCCCTGTCTTAGGGGCTGAGCACTCCTGACAGTCCAACCACCAAATTATGATCCTGGTGAGGAGAGCCAAGGCCAATGTCCCCTGACTGTTTCCACCAGACTGACTTTCAGCCCGGTGGAAACATCCTAATAGGACGAGAGGTGAGGCCATTGGCTTGATGGAGGCCTCATCCCTATGGGTGGGTTTGGCTGTCCGACTGTCAGACCGCCAAACTCATAATCAGCCCCTTAATTGTGTTTTGGAGAGGTGGTCCTAACAACAAGGCTATAGTTCAAGGCAAGGAAGGTGACAAACAACTACTGCAGTAATATGAGCATAAAAGAGGAAAGGATCCAACTCTTCGTGAGGAAATAAACTCATGGAGGAAAAGGCACAACAATATGTAAGAGAGTAAGCACGTTCACACGTACAGGTAAAAAAATAGACTCTGCAGATAGTGTTTTCCCTCTTTAAGGGTTTTGGTTCTTTATTTGTTTATTATTTCTTTGTTCCTTATACTCACCTGGTTATCTACCAAAGTGTGCAAGATGGCTATGGGAAGCCTGACAACCCCAAGAACAATGAGCGGCCATGCAGAGTAAAAGGCCACCTGGAAAGCAATAAAGCAAATTCATGAATGTGAGACTATGAATTTAAAACCTTTGCAATTTGTGACACAACCTACTGTCAACTCTATACCCAATCAAATATATGAACCATTCACCTGTTCATTCCAATTTTGTTGAATCAAATTTATCTCACCCATTATGAAGAAAACCCAATATTGATGATTATTCCCATGAACACAAAGCGTCAAAAGCATTGATGGCTTTCGGCTATTGTTATGTGAAAGTAAACATTCACTAAGTCTTTCATCAAGTCTATTTCACACATTGCAGAGGACCAAGGAACTAATTCTCTGGAAGGTCTCCGTTTTGAAGTGAGACACTTTCTCCCAACAATTGACATTCTTTAGATAAATCACTATCATGTACCCTTCTGACACCTTGGGAGCAACAAAAATAAGCAGGTACACTCTCTTTCCTTTTTCTTTCCATGGAAACAGAGCTGGCCCTTTCTTCAAGTAAACAGCCCATGAAACAATTCAGGAAAAAAACTTTTTCTTTTTTTGGCAACCATGCCAAAGTGTAGCTTGGACAATCAAGTCTAGAGGGAGGGAAACAAACTCTATTTTGTACCCCTTTGTGATGACTTGAAGCACCCAACAATCTGAAGTAGATTGTTTCCATGCTTTCTGGAACATCTATATTTGATCTTGTACAGGTAATACAAAGCTATACCTGCAATAGTCAAGACTTCTACTTTTCTCAAGACCTTTGCTTTTGCTTCTCAGGGACCTTCACAGCAAACTCTTTGTTTCATGACTTGAAAGAAAAATGTTTCTGCTGACATCTGGATGGCTGATGAAAGCATTTCCTGCTGTAGGATCTTGATGAAGCCAAATATTTTTGAATAATTTAAAATGTGTGTATATTTTAATATATTTTTATTTCTTTATACAATAATAATAGTTGTAGATGTTGATTTGAATGTAATGGTTTTTCTTTTAAAGAGTATTATTTTTTTAAGTCATTGTTTTAATTATTACAGTTTTCGGGATTTGTGAAAAAAACATTTTTAGATTAGAGTGGGAGTAGTAAATCTACTGTCCTCAAAGTCCAACAATTTTCAATTTAGTTGAGATTGGAATCGGAACAGTAAATTCACCCTCCTCAAAGTTCAACACTTTCCCCAATGCTGTTTAGAATGAAGTGGGAATATTAAACCTACTCCCGTCAAAGTCCAATATTTTCCCCATTGTGGCATAGATTTGAGTGTGAATGCTAATTTACCCGCCCTCAAAGGCAAACAACTTCCCTAATGTGGTTTAGGTTGGAGTGGGCATTGGCTGATTGATTCATCTTTATTTTGATTATAATTATGTAATCATAAAAGAATAAAACCAACATAAAATAGCACAGGCATCAGGCAATATATAGCATAAAAAAATAAATGGTTCATATAAGTACATAAAAGGACCCCACATTGATTTATGGATTTCTACCCTTGTTCTGGAATCAAGCACTTTTAAAAAATTTACAAACCGCAGAGCCCACAACCTGGTCACCCAACAATTACAGATGGAAAAGTGATGGTCTGTATTGATGAAAACCCCTAGCCTTAAGAATAGGCAATTGATACCTTTGTCGGCAGAGATCATACAACTCACAAAAGAGGACCAGATGTGCCAAGGTCTGGAGGGAGCAACAGTCACAAGTGTTGCTCCCTCCAGCCTTTATGGAAGATGGTGCATACTGCTGGGTGGGAAGCAAATACATGAGCGAATGAAGTCCATGCGGAAACTCATAAGGAGAGATCTTTCCCAGGGCCGTCTAACCCAGGTGACATAAGGTTCGAGGCCACACACAGGGCCAGATTTAAGAAAAATGGCATTTCACCCACTGCAGCACCACTTTTCTTGCACTCCTTAGCGCCCCCCTAACGCCACCATGTGTGCGCCGTATCTATGTTACGGTGCACTATAACGGTAGTTAGGGAACAAGCGTCAAAATTTGTGATGCTAGTTCTGAGGTTTGCAGACTTAGGGTAAAAAATGTTGATGCTATTCCTGCAAAGCCCATTGAGGCCCATTGTAAACAATGGTGTGCCTCCCTTTTTTATCGCCTGCTCTGAGCAGGCATTAAAAAAGCCAAAAAGATGACGCAAAGAAATCTCCTAGATTTCTTTGTATCATTTTTTTGCCCCCCCCCCCAATGAGGGAACGCCCCCTTTGCATACATTATGCCTGGCGCAGGCATAATGTAGCACAAAGGGTTACAAAGTGCTGCAATGCATGCATGGCGTACTTTGTAAATTTGGCGCAACGATTTTGGCCTCATTGGGCCACATTAGCATCAATAAAAATGATGCTAATGTCGCGCAAAGAGGCACTAGGCGCTCTTAAATTTGTCAGAGTGTTGACAAGATTGCCCTGCCCAAAATCATTTTCTCTCTTCTCTCCCTAGCATCGGAAAAAAGTTTCTTAGCTCTTTAATCATCCCTTTTGCTGAGTAAGCATGGGGTGTGAAACATTTCAGGCAGGCCCAAGGTCTCAGCCGCCCTCTTCACATGACTGAGCCATGGAATTCTATGGCCATTATCACAGCCCAGGCAATCCTCTTATCATGTCTCTTTTGAATTCAGTACACTCACAACACCATACAGCAACCCACAGAAGCAGTGAGGCAACAGTAGCACGATCCTCGGCATAGCCCAGACCCAGCTCTTCATGCACAAAATAGGCAGCAGCAGTAGGACCCAAACCTAGCAACCTCCTACAAAAATGAATTTCCTCCTGCTGAATTTCCAAGCAATCCCTGTACCCCATATTGCAGCCCCATACAGCAGCACAGGTCAGCACTTCATTTCATAATTCTGTAAAAGTGGCTCAATGGGTTTGCTGCCCACTGTAAAGATAAATTTAAAAAGGGAGCCACAGACTTGGTTGAACCATGCACATCGGTTCTCAAGACAGGCAGTGCAGGTTCTGAGATCGTCGAAAGTTACCCATAGGTAGGGGAAGGCAGCCACCTCACTGAGGACTTCCCCTTAATGGTAATAGGTCGTGACTTGACAGGACGCTTCCCACATACCGTGTAATGAGTCTTTCAAACATTTGTATCCATGTCCGGATTGTCCATAAACTCCATAAATAAATCGACCAAGCACTTGAGCCCATTAGGGGTGCAGAAAAGGAGGACAGCATCATCAGCATATATTAGTAATGGCAAAGGTGACAATTTTACCATAGGCATATTTCTCCCATTCTCTGCAAGAAAGGAACTGAGTCCATTGATAAAAAGAAGAAACAGAAAGGGTGCTAATAAACAAACCTGGCCGAAACCCCCTAGGACTACTGAAAGAACCTGTGCATTCCCCTCCCTTCCTGAACCTAACACTAGCATTTACGCCTCAATAGAGGGCCCGCAGAAAGTCCACCAGTTGCTGCGGCAAACCAAGAGTGGCCAGTATAGCCCATAATTTGGACCGGTTAACCCTGTCAAAAGCACCACTCACATCCATAAATGCCAAATAAAGCGCTCCCTTCTTGACAACCATGTATTTACTAATTGAGAGGTTCATATTCAGGCATTGCTCCATTGTGCCTCTCCCTTAACTGAACCCATACTGTGCTGGGCATAGAATGTTATTAGTTTGCACCCAGTACTCTATGCATTGCAAGATAACCCAGCCTATGAATTTGACCATGGAGTCCAGTAAGGAAACAGGCCTGTAACATGCCGGGTCCTGTCTATTGCCCTTTTTAAAGATGGGAACTATTATTGTTGACTTCCACGAGCTGGAACTATTTTCTAATGAGATGGCTTTGAAGATGTTGGTCAGGGTTGGAGCCCAAAGTATAATATCCACCTTACAAAGATCCATTGGGAAACCATCTGACTCATGTACCTCATTGGAGAGACTGGCCAAAATAGCTAGACAGACTTCCTCTAACTCAAACAAAATATTGGAAAAAGGCAGTGAGCTGGTGTGAGATCAAACAAGCTACTACTCTTCTAAAGAGCATATATCTTGTTGAAATGTGCCAGCCACTGTAAAGGGGTAATGGTGGAACCAATATCATCTTTGGGGCTGAAGGTAGCCTGTTTGCTATTGGCCACTTCCCAGAAGCCTTTGGAGTCCCTGTTATGACATGTACATATAAGGAGCTCCCAGCAGTCCTCTTTCAGAGACAACTTCCTGGCTCTAATGGCTTTCTTATAAATGGCTTTGGCCAAAGAAATAGTTTGCCGATCTCTGGGGATGGCATTGAGGTTGTCATGAAGTTGTCAATCAGCAACCCTACAGTTTTTATCAAACCATCCCCTCTTGTGGTGTCTGCTAGGGTAGGACAGCTCTAGCGTAATGGCATTCACAGAAATAATTAGCAACCAAGAGTCCTCTAAGATACTACCTGCTGAGGTTCTTGGATTCAACAAAGTCTCTGTAGTCAATAAAAGGTTAGAGGTGACAGGGGCCTCCAACACAGAGGGGATGGAAATATGACGCCATTTGACTCTGTGGCCATAATCTTTCGTAGCCAGGTCCTTTAGAGCTGGTAACGAATCTGCAAGACCACTCCCTGCAATGGACAGCTTAACCTTAATAGGGTTGTGGTCAATAAAACAGGTTTCATGGACCACACCAAATCTAAGTTTACGTTCAAGGGACCTAGCAACAAAGACATAGTCGATGACTGAGCCTCTACCCCAGCCAGTGAAAGTTGGTTGTTGGCCAACAAAACCCACCCCACTCGCCAGAGCATTGGACAAGTCAAATGTCTCAGTCGTATATAGGAGCTGTCTCCCTCTGGTGTCTGATGACCAGGAGCAAAGTGGAGTGTCTTCAACCAGAAAATGGGTTTAGACTGATACAGTTGAGGCACATCTTGGCATTAAAATCATCCCCCAGCAAATATGTTAAAAGATTTAAATTTGGAAAGGGACCTTGACTCAAGAACTGACACAAACAGCGTTGTAAAAATTTACTACATAAAAATTAAATTCCTTGGAGACAAAAACCCACAGAATTTGGATCCCATGGTGCCTTAATGGAACAGGAGTTACCTTATAAATCGTATTGATACGAAACAAGGTTGCAAGACCTTCTTGGGCCCATGAGCAATGAGAGGGAAGAGCCGGCACAACAAAAGCTTCATATTCATCTAGGGTAAAGTACTCCTGCGCCCAGGTCTCCTGCAGCAAGATTACATCAAAATTTACCCACCTAGGGACTAAGGGGGTCATTTTGACCCTGGCGGTACGGGACCGCCAGGGCTAAAACGACGGAAGCACCGCCAACAGGCTGGCGGTGCTTCCAGGCGTATTACGACCGCGGCGGAAGCGCCGCGGTCGCACCGCCGGGACCGGCGGTATACCGCCATTTTAGTCCTGGCGGTGATAATCCACCAGGGCAGCGAGCCTGTTTCTGGCGGTTTGCACTGCCAGGAAGAGGCTGGCGGTACGGGGAGTCATGGGGCCCCTGGCACGGGCCGTGCATGGGCAGTGCAGGGGCCCCCTGACAGAGCCCCATGCGGCAAGCGCGACGGGTGCAACTGCACCCGTCGCACGGCCGCAACACCGCGGCTCCAAATGCGGCTCCCATGTTGCGGCCCACATCCCCGCTGGGCCGGCGGTGATGTCCAAATGGGCACTGCGGGAGTGCGGCCGCCCGGCGGTTACAGCTTGGCGGGCGGCAGTAGCCGCCCGCCAATGTTGTAATGAGGCCCTAATTCTTTAGCCATGATACCTGCTACATTCCAACTAAGATACCTTGTAGCATTCTCATCTAAGCGAGTCACACCCTCAGTTATACCAACGAGCCTCCTACCCTGGGGTGGGCAGTTGCAGTCAGTCGTTATCATCCAAACCAGACAGGGGAAAAAACCTGATAAATGTGGGAATTGCTTGTTGGAACATCCCCCATGGCTCAAGCTCTGGCCCTGCCATGTTACATGTCTGTAAATGCCTATAAAAGAATCCCAGGTGCCTAATGACAATGCCAGAGCCCATTGGACGAACCAGGTTGGGCCAGCTGCCAGGCGGTTAGCCAAACTGGGTGTTCTACAATTAACAACTACACAATTCCCATTAGAAGACTTGACATAGGGGCCTACCCACCCCATCCTTCTTACAAACAAAATATCCTTATATCTATTAACATTAAGATCATAATTGGTGTACAGCCATTGGCAAACTTTGTTTTTCAGAGCTTCAGTGGACTCCTTGGTGTGGGACCACCTTCATGACAGCAACATAGGGACTACATTTTGGCAGTAGATAGAGGTGTGGCAGCCCGTTATCCCAACTAGAAGCCCCCCTGAACCATTCTTACTCAAACTGCCCCAGTATACTAGCTGAGGTCCCTGCTGCATGTTGTCATCAGATGAAAGAATGTCCACATGTCCCACAGGGCATATTGACCGGGAAGGCTGCACTACAGTACTTTGGGATGTCTTAGTCATGGAGTTACTGTTGATATCAAAACGGCCTACAATGTCAGCAGTCTCAGTTATTCTAAGGGGGTCTACCTGCTTCACTGCAGCCCATGAGATGGCAGATATACTGGGAGCATTTTGAGAAGTGGTACAACCTTTCCTCCAGTCGGGCTAAGCTCTACACAAGCTTGGCTTTAAACTTGCCCATTATCTGGTCCCAGCCTAAATCCTATTATTTTTTCTCTCACCATCCCATTTAAGGCCCTGCATACAGTTGTTCATCCACTCTCTACTGCCCTTCCCCTGTTAAGTAAGTCTCTGTCACCCACTTAGGTGCCCACCATGTGACGTTCCAAAAATCTCTGTTTTTACGAAGATGAGTTGAGGGGCATGGTGGATGAAATCATAAAAGTAGAACCACAATTTTGGAACTGTAGCAAAGGATAGTCGACAGAGTGAATGCTGTAGGCACCACCCTGCCCACAAAGGAGGACTTTAGGAAGAGGTGGAATGACCTGAGGGCAAAGGTCCATTCCCTGGTCTCTAGGCAGCAGCTGGAGGTCAACAAGACTGGCGGTGGCCCTCCTAGTGCCCCATTGAGACTTTTTCCCTGGGAGGAGAAAGTCTTGGCCATCCTGTATCCTCAGGGCTTGGCAAGAATACCTGTGGGAGTGGAGTCTGGTAAGTTACAACACAAAAACTGTTGCGAAACTGCAATGTCCTGCATGCTCGCAGCTCAGCTGTTGCCAAAATCTTGTTTGTGTACTTAACCAACATTCAATACCAAGAGTATCTGAGTTTTAATAGTGTTAATGTGCATTATTGGACCCAACATCACAGCTACCAAAGCCCATCACATGCCATACGTCCACATGGAGCCTGTAAGTTTTTCAATATCAAAAAAACACTCCATGATTCATGGTATGTGCCAACATGTGTATGTATGTTAAAACCTAAATGCAGTCTGCATACAGATATGTAATACCCAACATGTGTCAAGTGGTGGGAAGTAGAGAGAGTGACTGGACTGGAAATCCCAGGAGGCCTTGTGTCTGTAATCCCAACCACCAGCCCAGTGTTCACTTGTCAAAATACCCTGTTTCTTAACTCTCAATTGAAGTGTACTCACCTGGGAGGATACCATTTGTATGGTGTGTGTAGCAGAGGGAGTGACAAGACTGCAACTCCCAGGAGGCCTTGTGTCTGTAACTCCAAACACCAGCACAGGGTCCACTTATGCAAATACCCCTGTTTCTTAACTCTGAATTGAAGTGTACTCATCTAGGAGGATTCCATTTGTCAAGTGGTAGGAAGTAGAGGGAGTGACTTGACTACAAAGCCCAACAAGCCCTGTTTCTGCAACTTCTGTGAGTGAGCAATATACAGATCTTTCTCAACTCAGAGGTGTGCCTGTCTACCTAGCTCCATCGTGACCTACTACCCAAGATAACACTATTGAGGATGGGAATTACAATTTCCCAAGTATGTGCATCAAGTGTTCTTGTGGCCTTAAGCTGCATCATCAGATTGATAGTGGCAGCAAACACACTGACACATCACTGCACACATGATGAATGTGGTGACATACACAACAACCATCTGTGTTTGCCTGTATCTCACTCAACTAGGCCTCCAAATGATCAAAGGCACATGTTGATACTATACTGCGTTGGCTTCACAGTTGGTAAGATATTGTTTACAGTCCATCATCCAAAGTGCAAATGATCAACACATCTCATGAGATGCTTGAGTCTAATAGTTTAGGCAAGCTTTGCACATGTCATGTAAAATTCTCAGATACCATGGTAACATGGCACAAAAGGTGAACCTACTACTTAAGAATGTCGAAAGTCACTGCTTACTGTAACACAAAAGCTGTAGAGGTTGGTGGTACACCTCAACCAGTAACAATGTACTTCCTTCATCAACAGGTTGAGCTGCCACTGGGCACACAGAGGCTACCCAACAGACTTATACTCCCCACTTGGATGAAGCACTCAGTGATGGCAACATTCCTGGACTTGTTGACCTGGAGGATCATCCTGGGCAACCTGGTCAGATGGCAACAGTGATTTTCACTGTGGCCACAAAGTCATCTCCCAAACCCTGTTGCATCGACATCACAGGCAACTATGAGCTCCCCAACCGGTGTACCTAGCACTGTTTCCACCATCTTGTACGCCCAAGTCCTGGATACTGACGTTGAACTTAACAATCCTGACACTGAGGGTCCAGGACTCAGTTGGAGAGGGCACCCTGTGCCAAGGGCACAATCTTGTGGGGGTAGGGTGCGTGGGAGGGATGCTGTTGGCCAGTGGAGTGAGGCCACTGGGGCTGCTGTTGGCCAGGACACCATCAGTCACATCTTGGAGGGGGGTCTATCAAGAGTCCCAAGGCATATTGGGCCAGGTGTTGACTGAACTCATGGACATTCTGCAGCTGCAGATGGTCACGATAGACAATATGGATGCCCACAACGACAACATGGGTATCCTAACAGGGTTCTGAGGGACATCAACACCACCATGACCAGGGCTTCACTTCAACCATCTACCCCTTCCTATGAGGCAAATACATCACAGCCAAGTACATCTGTGGCACCTACAGGTAGGGAGACCCTGCCTGAGGTACAACCAGCCTCAAACACCCCTGCCTCTGCAGCAGATGATCCCGCCCCTCGCAAACAAGGACATCCACCAAAGATTCCAGCAGGTGCGAATGGCAAGACACTCACCACTGCCAGCAAGTGACCTCTTCCACAATGTCCTCCTTTGTGTGCCACACATTCACTTTGTTGACTGATCCAGAACCACTTTCCATTTCCAATAGGAGGAGTACTCTGGACTTTGGACTTCCAATGGTGTGGCATCTACTCCAATGATTTCATGCACCATGACTGACCCTTCACTTTATTTTTATTTTCATGTCTGTCCCAATTTTGTTTCTGTTTGTGCACTGAAATAAATAGACTTGTCACAAACTCATTATCTGCTGTCTTTAATTTCACATCTTCCTATGTTGATATGTGAGACCATGGTCACCATACGATGCAGATACAAGCTACTTTTGTAAGCAGGGATATGTAGAGGGTACACAGTGTCCACCTCAGGATTATAACCCTTACACACCAACACATAAGTATGAGTGTCTTGTTGCAAAAGTAATCTTGTCACATTGTTTAGCACATAGGCAGTCAAGATGTCAGTAAGTATGAAAGTGAGACATTACCATAGCAGACTGTGTAAACCACCAATATAATGGTACAGACACCCAGAACATTGTGGTAATGGACATAACAAACAGTGTCCTGACACGTAGGTAAAAACTGGATATGGTTGATGTCATCAGCTGGAGCCAGATCACCTGTCTCTCAAAAGAAAACAGACTTCATGGGATGCAATACCCAGACTGATGGCAGTATGCCAGTACATGATCAAAGGGCCATTACATTTAGCATCTGGTGGTATGACATAACAAATTGACATTGATGTGCCACGGGCACTTTGGCCAACAATGATCAAACACATCAACAGCCAGACACAGTTCATACCAAAAGACTGTTAGGCAATGTGAAGGGGGACTGACAGAAAGTGTCCTATCACAACATTTTGACTCAGCACATGATGGCACACATGATGCCTCATGGCCACCATACAAGAATGAACAATTCCAATGGTGTCTTCTGTACTTCCATCCTATCACTGTGCTAGTTGTCTTGATGTAGGCCATCTACACCCAAAGTCTGTGATGGACATTCCCAGGGAACAGCCACGTCCACTTTGTATGTCCCAACAGCACGATATACATGCCAATGTCACAACTCTGAAATGCCGAAATGAAGATGTCATGGTGAAGGTACCTGAACAAAGAACAAACCAAGGAGTGGAGTCACAAAAACATACATCTGGCACAAGTCACATAGCAAACGTCTGGACAACAAAGTCAGTCAGAAAAAACAGACACAAAAAAAGCAACAGCATCAATGTGATTGTGTAAAAAGCTTGCTGATCAAACATCCTTTTGCATATTTTGCATTGGCACCATGGCTATCTCTAAAAAGATACTCCATATGTCATCACAATAACAGTTTATTGTACAGTCAAAGTCATGACATCTCATGAACTACACTCATGAGAAGAAGCTGTTAATGAGATCTTGTTGCAAGTCAGCTCCTTCCACCTCACCACTATCATCTTCATTTGGCATTCCAGGACGCTCACCCGGTGGCACCACAGGCTCCCCTTCCTCTGGGACATAAGGGATAGTCCTCTGCAGGGCAATGTTATGGAGCATGCAGCATGCAACGGTGATCTGACACACCTTCCTGGGTGAGTAGAGGAGAGCTCTGCCAGTCTTGTCCAGACATCTAAATCAGGCCTTCAGGAGCCCATAAGTCCGCTCCGCTGCCAATTGTGTTCTTCTATGGGCCGCTTTGAAGTGATCTTCCCCTGGCGTAGTTGGATTCTTCAGCGGTGTTAACAACCAAAGACAGTTTGGGTATGCTCTGTCTCCTGTTGTAGAATAAGACATGGGTGCCACAATGAGTCACTCACTTCATTATTGTAGCACCTGACATTGCACACACAAAATCAGGACAGGTATGATTTACCAACCAGCCAGTCCCTCTCTGGTTGCAGTTGTGACATCAGCTGGGTTATGGTGCTGTTCTACATTACAAAGGAATCATAGGCTGTTCGAGGTAAGCGGGCAAAATGATTTGAGATGTAGAGGTCTGCCAAGCAGACAACTTGCACATTGATACAATGGAAGCTTTCCTGTTTCAATAGACTTGTTCACTGGTTTGTGGTGGCGCCGAGGCAACATGTGACCCATCAATGGCTCCCACATGTGGGAGGCGAGCAAAACCATAGAAGTCAGCCTTCACATTGGCCAAATCCTCACGTCTTGGGAGCCTGATATAGCTGTCAATGTGTTTCAGCAGTGCCTCAACATTGTCTCCTACGCAGACGACACTCAGCTCATCCTCTCTCTCACGAAGGACCCCGCAACCACTAAGAACAACCTCCACACTGGACTCCACGCCATCGCCAACTGGATGAAAGAAAGCTGCCTCAAGCTAAACTCAGAGAAAACTGAGATCATCATCTTCGGCCCCAACAGATCAGCATGGGACTACTCCTGGTGGCCTGCCACCTTGGGGTCAGCTCCAAAGCCCACCACCCACGCAGGCAACCTCAACTTCATAATGGACTCTTCTCTCTCCATTACCCAGCAAGTCAATGCCATTTCATCCTCATGCTACAACACCCTTTGCATGCTTCGCAAGACCTTCAGATGGATCCCTGTGGAAACCAGAAGAACGGCACACACGCCCTCGTCAGCAGTAGACTGGACTACGGCAATGCCTTCTACGTGGGAACAATGGCCAACCTCCAGAAGAAACTCCAGCACATCCAGAACGCCTCAGCATGACTCATCCTCAACCTCCCTCACCATGAACACATCTCAGCAAACCTCAGAGATCTCCACTGGCTTCCTGTTAACAAAAGGATCGTCTTCAAGCTCCTGATCCACGCTCACAAAGCTCTCCACGACGCCGGACCGGCCTATCTCAAAGAGAGTCTCAACTTCCACATCCCTACACGCCAGCTCTGCTCGGCCAATCTCGCACTTGCATCCGTCCCCCACAGACACAGCACCACATCTGGCGGTAGATCCTTCTCCCACCTTGCTGTCAAAACCTGGAACACCCTCCCCGTCAACCTACGTCTGACCCAGGACCTCCTGACCTTCAGGAAGCACCTCAAGACCTGGCTCTTCGAGGAGTAGCACCTCCCCCCCCCCAGCGCCTTGAGATCCTGCTTGGTGAGTAGAGCGCTTAACAAATCACTAATAGATTGATTGATTGATAGGACATCTCTTAATACACCACTGAACATAGGTTGGAACATGCCACAAGATATGCCCACTGTATGTTGGAAGGATCCTGTGGCCAGGAAGTGTAAAACTGCTGTGAGTCTCACAAGGAGTGGTATGCTTGTTGAGTTAGTGTTTTCAGGTTACTATTTTGGACTCCATCTGGCAACATAAATCCACAATAGTTTGCAGAGTCAGACAGAAGAGTTTGATAACCTGATGTTCTTCCATGGTTTAAAGGTTTGGCAGTGGACAGAAGACTGGAGCTTGTCGCCTCCTCCCTCTCCCAACGTACCTATTTGTGGCATCAGATGAGTTGGAGCATTAGTAAATGTGTACACACAAGCATACATGATGTATACAACAAAAGTCCATGTGACAAAGCATGAATGACTGGATTGACATTACACCCATTATACATCCAAACTGTGAAATGCTTAAGGCCCAAATGTGACCCCCAGAGCTATCTTCACATGTATCTACAACATGGATTTGGACATTACCCATTTATGTGCTTCTCATGTGCCACTCTAAATTTGATGGTCTCTTTCTACCAAAATAAATACTGTCACCAACGGTGAACCAGGAACCGTCATTTTATGCCATCTATGACCAGCAACACACTACACTCATGATTGTGTACCTGAATCTACAGAACAAGGGTGCTTAACATATGTTGAGAGGTTCTGACACCTCTATAGATGTTGTGATGCATTTTACAGGCCCCAATATTGTTGTTGCAACCGCCAAAATGGCAGAAGCCTGATCCCTTACATTGCCTCTGTTCATCATCATTTGTTCCTTCCAGGGCCTCTGAGTGCCAGTGATTTCTAAGGGGTGCCTGTTGTCACATTTTGGGATCCATACCTAGGATGTTGATGGTGCTGGTAGTGAAGAGCTGTACTCTGTGTAAGATACATTACCATTGTGTTGTGTGATAAGGCATAAATCTACCCTTCTGTTGCATACATATATCTTGGCAAGCAGACTTTACAGGAATACATTGATGTAACGTGTATTTGCATTACAGCAGGAGCTGTGCATGTATGATGTACAAGTCTTATGAGGACCTTTTCATCAATGTGCATTTTCCCACTGAACACTCAGGACAGATCTGGCCTTGGCAAACTGCTGTCTGAGAAACATGTTAAACTCACTGTGCACTTCAGAGTGCCACACAACCCTGTACTCACAAAGGATGTGCACAGGATGTACTGTAATGCTATAAATTGATGGAACTGTGAGTATCCTGTAGGTTCTGTATGCTCAGCCTGCAGATGACAAGGACTGTTAGATTTACTCCCAGTATATGAGATAGACCAGGCTGGGGCAGAGTTACTGTGGCTGTGCAACTGTTGCCCTGGGCCCACTCCATCTAAACCTGCAGAACCTTGAATGTGGCAAAAATGAGTCTTCAGAGTCAAGACTTGGTCAGAATGCCTTTGGGCATTTGCCTCATTGGGAATGGGTACTGAGGTTCCCCCGACCTTCTGTATATGTCCATTGAACACCAATGTGAATGTGTGCCATCGACTTATGACAGGCTCCTTAATCACACAGCTCTGCTGTCACCTTTTCATGAGTCATATTTGTACAGTACAGGTGTATTTCACAAATGACCAATCAACAGTGCAGATAGTTTGGTAGATTGAGGGAGAGCATTACATGTGACACATTGGCTTTATTACATGCAACAAAACAGAAAAGCATACCTCACTAAGTGTAATGTCATCTCTGGAGGGATAAAACATATGGTAAAATGTGTGTTCAGGAATACTAGTACATACTACACAAACCCACTCAGGAGTGATAGTGTCATTTCATTGGGTGGCCCACATGTCCACTCATGCACAGGAAGGCTTCTTTTCCTGACACCCATGCCAGCCCTTTCCGTGCCACTTAAGTGTTAGAAGGTGGTGTGTACTATGGTATTTGGCTGTAAGGACTGTATGCATTGAGTCAAAGTGGCTGGATGCAAATGTGTCTGTCCAGTCATGGCCAAGGAGTTTGCTTGTAGAAGGTCACAATGGTGTGTTGTGTTTCATTGGGGCTCACATCACAGTACATGTGTGTGTGCCTGCGCTATCTGATGTCAGTGGGCTTGCTCAATCAGTGTAGGCCATGAGCAGGGTTGTGGGTTAATCTGCAGATTACTCGAAAAGGGTGTACTTTTGTCCCTGTGCGTATGACGAAGTATGCTTTACACTTGTGGCCTGATGACGAATACAACTGTTTTTAGTTGGTTTTTGAAAATGTGTGTGTCACAGACATTTGTTCAAGAAAATGGATTTGTGACCTCTTCATTTTTCTTTTGCACTCATACAGGTCAACGCCTGTCAGAAGCAAGGGATTTGGAAAGCCATCGCCCAGATGGTGCCGACCCTGATGGTCCATCACCGGCGGAGCACCCACTGTCGCAAGAGGTTGGAGGACCTGAGATGCTGGGCCCAGAAGATTACTGAGGCCCATCTGGGGGTGTCCTCCCAACATGGGCGAGGTGCATGCTGGAGCTTGATCCCCCCTGATTGCCCGCATCTTTGCAGTGGTCTACTCGGAGCTTGGCAGGCCTTTGAAGGAAGCACAGCAGCTACGAGGGGTCAGTCCTGGACATATCCCTAGCTGCTACATTGCCAGATTGATGGGTTAGGGTCTGCCATCTCCCCCTGGAGATTGGAGATGGGCAATGTGTGACACACAAGCTGAGTTATTGCTTGAGTAGCTATGGAAGATACTGCATGCTGCTGTGCCTTGACTAGTGTCCCAGTGACCTGGGACATAACAGTTTACAGTCCATAACCAATATACTCTCCTGGGCAGACACATGGTTGAATACAGTGATCAATCAGTTCATGCTGTTTGGTAATGTGGTTGTTATTTGTTCCCAATAATCCACTTGTCTTCAGTGTGCTAGCCACAACATCAATCAACATGAGCTAATGGCTCACTGTACTCAGTCATGTGTCTGCTCACGTGAGTATGTTGGCATCTGTACCCCATAGCCACTTGTCGTAAGTGTGTCAAGGGTAATAACGTCTTAAATGTCTTGATGTTGGCTGTCATACACGTGACATAGCATACATTGTCCTTTAATTGCAGTTACAGAGCAGTACTTTCCCTTGGTAAGTATGGAATGTCCAGTGACCTGACTTTGGTGCAGACACTGTTGCCCTCATTTCTTGGGCCCACATGTTAGCAGGTGACTGTTGCACTTTTGTCATATCTTGTATACTGCTTTTTCCTACATGGTCTACCTGTCTTCATGGAATGACGTCTGAGTCCATCACAGATGTGTGCCTGCCATTATGTTTTGGATTCAGGCATATCCAATGAGTATACAGCTTATGTGGTGCCCCAGACAGGAATGTGTCACCATTGATTGATAACTCACACATTGGTGTTGAAAATGTTGATGCAACTTTGATGGAGCTTGTGTCTGAGAGCTACTGTACATTATGATACTGTTTGTTGATCACAGCTGTTGCTCAAGTGTGATCAGGCACATGGATTGACCCTATCTGTCTTTGTAATTTCAGCATCATCACAGCCAAGCAGAGGAGACAGGGCAGAGACCTATGGGGAAACAGCTGGCCACGGTACCTCCGGTCAAGATACATCCAACATGGAGGGACCCAGTGGCTCTGAGGGTGAGGGAATTGCCACGGAGAAGACAGGATCTGGCTCTCTTTCTTTAGATCTGTCCTTTAGTGGCCACTCCCTAGTGGTGGTGGACCCGTCAGGACCTGCATCTATACCATCATTGTCTGGCACCCCTGGTTCTATCGCCACCCTCTCTGTTGCTCCCACCCAGTTGGTCCTGCATGCTCAGCCAAGAGAGTGGGCGTCTCCTTTGTGCCAGGCACCTTCCCCCTGCCCACGTTACACCTGCTGCCCTCAATGAGAAGGCTATTGACCTCATGAGAGGTATCTCTGTGGGTCATGCTGCCATGCTGAATGCCATCCAGGTGCAGGGCAACTAGCTTTAACAGGCTGTTGAGTACCAGGAAGGCATTCATAGAGCCATGTCTGGCTTACAGAGATCTTTTCAGGCTCTGGCCTCCACACTGATGGCAGCCTTCCTCACCCCACCTTCCCCCCCAACCACCTGCTGCTGCCCTACCAAATTCAACTGTTACCCTACCTGTCCCAGGCACATAAACACATCTTCGCACACACTCTTCAACAGCCACTACAAGCACCTACAAACACAAACACCACACAACACACAAGCATGCAAGCAGTCACCAGCCACACACACACACCACCACACCCAACATTCCACCCAAACACTACCCCAACCGACGCACACCCACCCATCACACAAACCATACCTCTAGGCACCACCCCAACACACACCATCCCTATCCCCTCCGCCTCACTACCACCCAAAAAACACAAACGCAGACAAGCACACACCACAAACCCAAACATATATCAGGCATCCACACACTAGAACCAACAACACACACATCAGGCACAACCACACCCTCAACCTCCAAACCACTAACCCCTTCTGATGTCCCTACCCATTTTCCCAAAGAGAGTTCCCAGTTTGTCCATGCCTTTACCCCTG
Source organism: Pleurodeles waltl (assembly GCF_031143425.1). Lineage (NCBI taxonomy): Eukaryota > Metazoa > Chordata > Amphibia > Caudata > Salamandridae > Pleurodeles > Pleurodeles waltl. Next base: position 679,893,409 of record NC_090439.1, read on the forward strand.
CTAAATCCACCCTCTCCTGGACCAAGAAGACCCCACCCAAATCCCAAGCCATCCCTACCACCTCCAAGTCCTTCCCTGTCACACCTTCCTCCACCTCACCTGGACCCAGCCATGCCCCATCCTTCGTCAAAGAAGAAGTCCACACCTCCTGAAGCAAAGACAACCCTTCTCTATTCCAAACCCCCAACTCTCAAACCTGACCCCATCACCCCGAGGGTGTTGATTGAGGTACCTGGCATGCCCACTTGATGCCCCTTTCTGTGGAGTTTCCTGTGGCAGTGCTCAGAGTCAAGCTGTGGTGCACAGCATTGTGCAAATTGTGTTTTGGACACAGACTTGCCATTGGCCTGGACTCTTATTTGGAGATTGCAAATAAACCATGTTGTTTGGTTTGTTACACATTTGTCCTGCCATTCCTTTTCTAGTGTTTTGCTGCTCCAGAGTAATTAGTGATATATGGATACTGTTTTGTTTGTTTCACCCGGATGCTGATCATTTTGCTGTGTTTGTCAACATCTGACTTTTAGAGCAGGGATGGACACATGGATCGTATTCAATTGTGCTACCTTGCTATACCTTTGAATGGCCATGTGTCCAGTATCATGTGTGCATCTTCCACCTAGTTCATCTACATGTGTGACCCACTCTGTTGAAGTTGTATTTGCTTGCTTGACTTGCACTTACAAACTTGGCAGATGGGTATGTCACTTGGTTATACTATTGGTTGTCTCTGAGATACATGAAGGCCCAGTTCCTGTACAAATAGTGTTTTAGGGCCATGTGCACAGTGAAATGTGTCCCATGGAAGCATCTTTCCTGGGTCCCCTGATGCTATCATCCCTATTCTACAGGCAGTGTTTACATTATGGGCTATAGATAGTTGTCTCTCAAAATATTGTGTGTCCCAATTACCTTCTATTGTCTTGCACTGTGGGTGATATCTGTGGGTCCATTACAGGGATGTTGCATGGAAAGGTGTGTTTGTGTTAAATGACACATCCATGCATATGTGTCCTCAATATCACTACAGGCCATGGCATGTGATGAATGTGCGGGTGTCACTTCTATTTGTATGTGTGTTTGTGATGTGAATTAGCTGTTGTATGACAATGGTATTTCCTCATCACTGTCCCTACATCTGAGATGTGCAGACATGTCTGATTTTGACAAATGTGGAGGTGCAGTGTGATTTACATGACCAAAGGGGCGATATGGGGCTGGAATTGTGTCATGCATTGTGTATGCATTCGAGATGGGACACACATGATCTGCTTGGTCCACTGAGCTCAGCCCTCATAGCAGGTGGATGGCGGACTGCAAAATTTCTGTGGAGTTTGGAGAGACCGGTAGGTATGTTGCCTTACTGTCGGTTGCGTCCAAGGCAGCATGGATTTTGGGCGTCATTGACCATCAAGAGCAGCAGCAGGACGTGTATGATCGGCTCTATGGCAGCACAAGATGTGCGACGCTGCCTACGGGTGTCTTCTTCCGTCATATCCCTCCCTTTCTGCCAGCTGAGACATGGTGGTTGGCCCACCACGGACACGTCAGCAGAAAGCATCATCGTAATCTGTCCGGCAGGGAACACTGGCGGTCCGTCCTCTGACATGTGCATTATGCTATCTTGCCACCTCAGCGGTCTGCACCACCTGGCAGTGCCGGCAAGACCATGGCAGTCTTTCCTCTATGGGACCACATGCAGTGTAATACAGTGGTTTGACAGTCAACCCGACAGTGGTTGGACCCCAGCTATGGTGGTCCACGGACCGTCAAACTCTTAATCGAGCCCTTAGTTATATATTAACAAAGACTATTGATAATTTCCTTTATTGTTTGGTTTTCTGGAGTGTTTTTTTATATTTTATTTTAGCGCTTTGGGTTGTTCCCATGTAATATGTATACACTGAATTTTTTATTTTATTGGTTGCACTTCTACTTTTTGTGTGCATTCATATTTGTGGATTATTAAAAATTCATGGACTTCGGCTGCAAAAGTTAAGTTTTATTTTATTGTGTTATGGCTGGGGAATATTTTTGTGTTCTAAAGTACTTTGTGTAATTACATTGTTTTACAATTCATTATGCACTGTGTTTATTTTTTTAGCTCTTTGTATCAGATATTGTGATTTTGAAAGTTGTTATTTGTGTGTGATTTGTTAGTTATTTTTACTAGTTAATAGTTACTAGTTATTAGTTTATTTATTAATTTATTTAATGTTAGTTTATTTATTAATATTTATTTAAGCAACGTTTACTTTTGAGTCTCACTGGATTTTGTTTAATGTTAGATTTATATTTTTGATTGATTAGTAATAATTGTTTCCTTAACATTCTCCTATATAAATGTTTAAAATATGTCTTTGCTGTTGAGAGGTATATTTAATTTTTGAATTTGGATTTTAGCAATTTGTTAGCAAATAGTTGGACTTTGTATGCTGATATTTTGTGCATTTTATTTGCTTTGCTTGGATATTTTAGGTTTTGGTTGGGTTGCAGACTGTTCTGTTCTCAGTTGTTGGTAGCTTAGGGCCAGATGTATGAAACTTTTTTGCATTCGCAAACAGTGCGAATCGCAAAATACGGCCGTTTGCGAATGCAAAAACGTGGTCTGCGATGCAGGAAAGGCATTCGCAGACCAAAAATAAGAAATCGCAAAAATTGTGATTTTTAGCGTTGTGACTTGGTTTTGCGAGTTGCATTTTGCGATTCGGTATTTCCAGTAGGAAATTGCGAGGCGCAAAATGCAATTCGCAAAATCCAAGTCGCAAATAGATGCATCAAGAAATCGCAAATTGCGATTTTTCGCAGAATGGCATTTTGCACATGCAAAATACCACTAAGTGAAACCAGGTGGTAACCAGGTGCAACCTATATAAAGAGGCCCTGAATACATCAGAGCCTTTTCCACAATGGCTGCACTCTATGTCATGGCGAGGAGGATGAGGATCTTGGCAGGTTTGAGGAGAGGGAGGAGGAGACAGGAGCGCATTTTCAGAGTGCGCATTACACTTTTTAACCAGACAGAGGAGGAAATATTTGAGAGGTATAGGTTGAACTCAGCCATGATACTTGATCTGATAGCTGAGCTACAACCCATACTGCAGCGCAGAACACAAAGGACTCATAGCATACCCACCCATGTGCAGGTATTATGCTCCCTCCACCTACTCGCCTCAGGGAGCTATTAGGGGGTCATAGCAGCAGCTGGAGGGGTATCACAGAGTGCCTTCTCTAGATTTTTCAATGCATTTATCAACGCCATGTTGAGCAGGATACACAAGTAAATCAGATTCTCCCACACCCCACAGAATATACAGCATACAAAAATAGATTTTTACCAGATAGCACAGTTCCCCCACGTCCTAGGTGCCATAGATGGGACACATGTTGCAATCTGTCCACCATCAGCCACAGAGTATGTGCACCACAACCGTAAATACCAACATTCAATGAATATACAGGTGATTTGCAATGCCTCCTACATCATTACTGGTCTCGTGGCCAGGTACCCAGGGAACACACATGATTCGTACATCTTTCGCCATAGCGGCATTCACACAAGACTGCTAGCTGGGGAGTTTGGAGAAGGATATCTACTAGGTATTTTTCCTCTATACAATGGCGCATTGATGGCGTGCTGATGTCAGATGGCTCAGTTACTCATCATACCCTCTGTCCCTTCCAGGAGACAGTGCCTACGCAGTGCGCACCTACATGATGATGCCCTACCTCAATCCTGCAACACCTGCTGAACGGAGATACAATGCAGAACACAGGGCGACCCGCAACGTGGTGGAGCGCACCTTTGGACTGCTGAAGAGTCGCTTCCGGTGCCTCCACAAAAGTGGAGGGGCACTACAGTACAGCCCAGAGACCACATGTAGAATAGTGGCTACTTGTGCAATCTTGCACAATATAGCTACCACCAGGGGCATACCTGTAGAAATATGTGATACTGAATCTGATGAGGATGATGATCCCATACCACCCCTACAGCCAGCAGACAGGACCAGTGCAGCAGAGGGAAGGCAAAGGCGTGCTGACATCACACACAACCATTTCAGATGTAAGTATGAATAAGACAAATGTACTGACAAATGTACCTGTAGTGAAGTAAATTTATTACCTTAATGTCAGGTAATGTATTCCAACGAATAGCAACAAAAGTGTGTTAAAAAATAGAAACAATAGAAGTTCAGAGTAATGCACTGTTACTTCATAGTGTACTCATTACCCCTCTGTCCGCTACAGTTACTTCTTTTGCGGCCACGCACACCACTCGGGTGCCCAGTTGCCTCATTGGCACCTCGATTGTCCGCCTCAGGGGCAGTGCTGTGCCTGGCACTGCGCCGTCTGGTGTCCATTGCGGGTACAGCTAGGCTGCTGAGGCTGGAAGTGTCCTCCGTGTCCCCCAGTCCAAGCTCACTAGGTGTGGCTGACCTCTGTCCCATGATATTATCAATCACATTTGTGATTTGTACAAGTCCATTAGCCACATCCCTGCTGCTGTGTGCTGCCTCCACCTATGCAGCCACTGCACGACGTGCAATCAGTGAGGTTGAAGTAGCTAGCCTGTTGACAGAGCGACAGAATCCCCCGAACATGTTCATGAATCGTCGCTCCTGTCTGCGGTGGCTCACCCTGTCATGGCGCAGCTCCTGGCATAGTTCCCGCACAGCATAAGTGAGCTCCATTGTGTCCTGCGATGCCTGCACCTGTCCCTCATGCAGCTGTTCTATATTCGCATTCAGGCACTACAGCTGGCGATGCAGGCCCCCCATGTTGGCATTATGTTGCTGCATTTGTTTCTGTAAACCAGTGATCTTTTTGTTCTGTAGGCGCTGCTGCTGCAACATAGCTGCTTCCAGCCCACCAAAGAAGGTGGGACCCTCACCTGCCTCATTCGCCTGTGCACCGGCATTTGTCGCCATCCTGCGGGGTGCTGTGGTCTGCTGAAAACTGGCCTCCTGCATCTGGGTGCGCCTGCCATTTGGGGATGGTGTATGTGGCCCTTCCTGCTGCTCATCCGAGTCCTGACTGAGCTCTGGCAGTGGCAGTGCCCTGGGCCTGCGTCGGGGTGGCGCAATGGTGTTAGACCCACTTGTGTTTGAGTCTGAGGCTGGATGGGTGTCAGTCTCCCCTACGCTGGCACATGCTGTGGCTGCTAGGCCTGGCCCACCTGCAATGACAATATGCAGCATGTCAGTTATGTTTGTTGCAAGTAAGGGCACACAATGGTAATAAAGGTACAGGTACTTCTATTCACTGTGTTGTGGGTGTTGTGTTCCTCTGGGTGTCGCTCTACTTAATTACATTGTATGTGCTACTTTCAGCTCTGGGTTGTGGACTGCCACTCCCATAATGCATTGTTGTGCTGCTTCTAAGATGTGGAATTGACTACTTCTCACAATGTTTTACATTACTTGCTAATTCCTAAGGGGCTTTTGTGCATACACATATGGGGTTACAATTCAATATTGTACTTACCTTTGCTGGTACTTGGTGTGCCGGAGGTGCCTATCTCTGTGACCCCACTCACTGCTTCAGGGAGGAGTGTAGACTCCACAAGGTCCTCTAACGGGGTAGATGGTGACTCTGTGGGTGGACCGCCTCCTGTGCTCCTGGCCTCCTGCAGTCTTCTTGCCACCCTCTCCTTCGCACGGGACCGCAGGTCATACCACCTCTTCTTAATTTCGTCAACTGGGCGCTGTGCCACTCCAATAGCGCAGATCTTAGTTTGTATATCTGCCCAGAGTCTCCTTTTCTCACTCTCCGGCACCTGGAGTGAGCTTTTACTAAAAAGGCGGTCATGGCTCCTGACCTCCTCCTCTGTCAGCTCCTCCAGCTCTTGCTCGCTAAATTTGAGCTTCGCTTTCTTTCTCCCTTCTCCTTTCCTTGGGCTGAGGTGTCCATCGTTGTTAAGGTGTGCTGCCTCCTTCAGAGTGTTGCTCAGTGTGGCTGGGCTGCTCTCTCTGGATGCTGGTTTGGGTTTGGCACCTGAAACTGCCTGGGATGACTCACTTCCTGCTTGTGATGTCATCAGGCTCCTCCAGGTGTGCTTTCTCGAAATTTCTCGCAATTTGCGATTTTCAATTACCGAATCGCAATTTGCGAAAATGCAAATTGCAATTCGGTAAATCGGCCTCACAAACCACAAATAGCGATTTATAAGAAATCGCTAATTCTGAATCGCAATTATGGTACATGGCCTATTGCGACTCGGAAATAGCGATTTTCTTAAAAATCGCTATTTGCGATTCGCAAGGCCATTTCTTCATACATCTGGCCCTTAGTTCTTTTTTTTTTAATTTGTAGGAATTGGTCGAAAGTAGTGTGGCCTCATCCCAATGTCCTTTGGAAGGAATTGTGCCACCCTTACACTCTCTTCTTTGTTTTTGCTTGTTGTGCCATGGTGCTGTCATAGACATTCCACCATGGCATATAGCGCTTGGGTTGGCATCTGTGACCTGAACGGTGCAGTTTGCCAACCTAAGTGTCTTCAAAATTGTCCTTTAGGGGACTACTCTGCCTTCATGTCTTTGGTAGTAAAGTGGTTCTATTAGGAGGTTGTAGTGTTTTGGTACTTCATTTATTAGGACATTTGCTAGGACAATTAAGTTTTTAACTTTGTGGGCGAATTTGTAGTTTGTTGAATATTCAACCCTTAGGCCCCGATTATGAACTTGGCGGTCCGCCTGCCGGACCGCCTGCCTGGCAGTCGGGAGGACACCGCCAATTATATTATGATGTTCCTGCAGGGCTGGATGGCGGAGACAGTGCGGGGGCATTGGCTTTGGCTCTAAGAGAGAGGCGAGGCAAATGCCGCCGCACTGCCTGCACAGTTAGCACAGTCAGAATGCGCACTGTTGTCATTGCAAACAGTGTGCATTCTGACTGTGCTGACAAGAGGGCCTCTGCATGGCACAGGCCTTTCTGTCAATTTTCTTCCCATGAAAAGGCCGACAGAAAGGCAAATCATGATCAGAACGGAGGTGCCGACATCAGCACTGCTGTGCTTTTCCACGGTGTTCTGCACAGCTGCAATCATAGGATCTCTGGTCCTTGTGGATGTGGTGGTCTTGTGGCAGTCCAACTGCCAGAATTCAAATCTGGTGGTCAGACTGCCAAGGATATTGTGGTCAGACTCCCACTGCAGGAGCGGCAGTCCTAGAATCACCATACTCATACTCTTGTCCTTAGTGCTGATTTTTGCAGGTGTCTCCATATACATTGGTTAAAATGGTAGTGACACTCCTGTATTTCTGCATGGAGGGATATTTTTTGAATGGTAGAATTCATTCCTTGCTTAAAGTCAATGATATGATTAGTTTTTGGAACTAATAATTGAGTTTTTGCACTTTGGCAAAAGTGCATAGACTAAGGGGGTGATTCTGACCTCGGCGGTAAAATGCCCTTACCGCCGGTCATAAAACCGCCATAACACCGCCGCGGCCGCGGTCAACCGCCACGGTCATTCTGACCCACAACGGCCAAACCTCCAAAAATCCGTCCTCCACTGCAGCCCGCCACATCGGCGGGCAGCAATAAACTGGAGATGACCAAACCTCCACCGTCACGCCAACAGAAATACGCCCATGCCATTACGACCCACGAATCCACACGGCGGTCATTCAAACGCGGTATTCCATTGGCGCTACACACCGCCACGGTCAGAATACACACACATCACCAAAACACAGCCACATTGGACAATTTGAAATACACACACCTGATACACATACACACACCACTCCCACACAATCAACCAACTATAAAACACACACCCACATCACCCACAAACCCCTGCGACCAGAATTACTGAGAGAAGGAGAGAGAGACACAGCAGACAATCCCTAGCAAGACACACTGAGGCACACTACACCATCACACACACCACATAGTAGCACAAAGGACCACACACCAACATACTCCTCATCACATACACCACCCCACACCTCACCCACACCACCCCATGGCACCCCAAAGGCACCCACGCTTTTCGGACCAAGAACTCCGGGTCATGGTGGAGGAAATCCTAAGAGTGGAACCCCAGCTCTTCGGCTCGCAGGTGCAGCACACCAGTATAGCCAGGAAGGCGGAGCTATGGCAGCGGATCGTGGACAGGGTCAACGCGGTGGGACAGCATCCCAGGAATAGGGAGGACATCCGCAAAAGATGGAACGTCCTACGGGGGAAGGTCCGATCGATGGTCTCCAGGCACAACATCGCGGTCCAGGAGACTGGCGGCGGACCCCCACCCACCCCTCCCGAATTTACATCGTGGGAGCAAGAGGTCTTGAACATCCTGCATCCTCAGGGCCTCGCTGGAGTAGCCGGAGGAATGGACTCTGGTAAGTCCCATCTCAACTACTATATCCCCCCCACCTCACCAGCATGCCAACCCACACCCCCACCCTCACCCCCAACCCCCCAGCACATATCCTCCCTGACAATGTCTCACCAGCACAACCCACCCATCCCAACACCAACTCCTGCATGATAACACAAATCATGGGCACCCATCACCTATGCATGACCACTGCACCAACCCCTCCCCCCCACTAAATACCCTCACAACACCTCCCTCAAGGGAATGCCTGCACTGGGGAACAAGGGCACGCTATTGCACACACAGAAACAATAACCAAACTCTCTTACCCCATGCAGGACCCGAACGACAACACACCAGCCAGGAGGGTCCAGAACTGTCCATCCCACCACGGGAACAGGCCCACACTGAGGATAGCAGCTCTGTCGACAGTGAACCTGATGACCAGCCCGGACCATCGGGGACCTCTGGGCAGTCGGTTCCCCTCAGGCAGCTACAGGCCACACCAGACCCGACCCCCTCTGCCGACACCAGCACAGCTCCCACCCAGCGGGCCCATGCCTCTGTCTCTAGGACAGCTCAATCAGCGGTGTGTCTGCCACTACAGGGCACCCAGGCTAACCCAACACCCCAACAACAACAGGGACCTGGGCGCAGTGGGAGCGGGCACACCGGCCAGGGGACAGAGGCCGGGGGAAACCGGGCAGCTCGGAGGGCTGCTGTGCGACAGGGGGGGAGGAGAGGGCCAGGGAACCCACTCTCCAAGAGGCCCTCACCACCATCATGGCAGCCTACCACCACTCCCAAGAAACGATGGCGACGGTACTGGCCAGGTTCACTGAGGTCCAGGCACAGCAGGAAGAACGCTACATGGGGTTCAGGGAGGAGCTGAGAATCATCGGGACCGCAATGGGGACCATCGTCCTGGCCCTCCACAGGATAGAGGACGCGTTGCGGGACCATGGTGCACCACACAGGGCCCCTGTCACTAGGCCGGACCAGGAACAGCCTACCACCTCCGTCGGCGCTAGTGGACAGGAGGTCCCAACACCTCGACAGCCCCCCAGAACCCCACCTCCTGCTGAAGAACAACCACCCCGTAAGAGGAGCCTGAGACCAAAGAAAAAGACAGAGTAGGATGTCAAGACCCCCGCCAGCAGGACATACCCCCTGAACTCTTCCCACTGTCCCACATTGCCACCCTGTCCAACCATGAACTGCCTATGCTCCATCCTTCCCCAGGCAAAAGAACAATGCACCTGTGAGACTGAGAACTGGACTCTGCCATGGATATTCCTCCACCCCCACCCATCACCCTTAGAATCACATGTACCGATATCTAGCACTGTAAATAAATCACATTTTGCACAATAATCTGTTTGGAGTCATGCTGTCTTATTAACAAATGTATTACATATCACTGTTCAATTTCTGTTCTGTCAATTAGTCATGACAACATACCAATGTCAATACGCTGTATTTCATGGGCGAACCAAGCAGAAGTCAGGTACTGAGTCAGACAGCACTGAGAAGGGAAGGGAAAGGCAAAAATTACTGAAAAACATCTGTGGGGTACTACAGAAAGTACAGATGCAGGAGGCTAGAAGCAATTGGGAAATGGCGTGGGTGAATCTTACCTGGGTGTCACTGGAAATACTGTTGTATCACTCTATCCCTATTGTCTGTGTCGTCCTCTGAGTCTTCCTCCTCTTCACTCTCCACAGGCTCCACGGCTTCCACAACACCACCATCTGGACCATCCTCCTGCAGGAAAGGCACCTGGCGTCGCAAAGCCAGGTTGTGAAGCATACAGCAGGCCACGATGATATGGCACACCTTCTTTGGTGAGTACATTAGGGATCCACCAGTCATATGCAGGCACCTAAACCTGGCCTTCAGGAGTCCAAAGGTTCGCTCAATCACCCTCCTAGTACGCCCATGGGCCTCATTGTAGCGTTCCTCTGCCCTTGTCCGGGGATTCCTTACTGGGGTCAGTAGCCACGGCAGGTTGGGGTAACCAGAGTCACCTATTAGCCACACACGTTGTCTCTGTAGCTGCTCCATCACATAGGGGATGCTGCTATTTCGCATCACATACGCGTCATGCACTGACCCAGGGAACTTGGCATTTACATGGGAGATGTACTGGTCAGCCAAACAGACCACCTGGACATTCATCGAATGATAATTTTTTCTGTTTCGGAACACCTGCTCATCGTCTTTTGGGGGTACCAAAGCCACATGGGTCCCATCAATGGCACCAATGATGTTGGGGATGTGTCCAAGGGCATAGAAATCACCCTTCACTGTAGGCAAGTCACCCTCCTCGGGGAAAATGATGTAGCTCCGCATGAGTTTCATCAGGGCAGACAACACTCTGCTCAAAATCTTAGAAAACATAGGCTGAGACATTCCAGATGACATGGCCACTGTGGTCTGGAATGACCCACTGGCCAAAAAATGGAGGACTGACAAAACCTGCACCAGAGGGGGAATCCCTGTGGGTTGGCGGATGGGGGACATCAGGGCTGGCTCCAGCTGGGCACACAGTTCATGGATAGTGGCACGGTCAAGTCTGTATCGAAGTATTATATGGCGTTCTTCCATTGTCGACAGGTCCACCAGCGGGCGGTACACGCGAGGATTCCTCCTTCTCATCGCAAGTCCCAGCGGACGGTGCCTAGGAAGGACAACATGGAGCACAGAGTCAGCCAAAACACAGGTACGTACAGACAGCTTGCACAGTTAAAGAATGGCAATGGGTTGAAAGGCGTGTATGTGTGGCAATGCAAGGCCTAGGCCTGTGTGTCGCAGTCAAAATTAAGCCATGTGGGCCCTTGAAATGGCGGCTGCCTGACCTGTGAAGTGGGACAATGGGATGTGAGGTCAATGCGCTGGCGGGGCACACCGTGGCGGTAGGCGGTCGCAGACCGTGGCGCAAAGCCGCATTGGTTAACATTGAAGCCTATGGGTTTCAGCAGCCAATAACGAAGTGCGCCGGCGGTCGCGGTAGGCACCGCCGCGGGACGCACCGCCGCGGACGTGACCGCCATTTTCTATCTGCTTAATCACTCGAGACCTGATCATCCACAGGAGAGGACCTATACTGCAAGTGCTGCTGTGACCTCGGTCTGGAAGATACAATGGCTGCTGCGCCTGGGGAAAGGGCCCCTGCCTTCACGTCTGAAGAGTTGGACAAGCTCGTGGATGGGGTCCTCCCCCAGTATGCGCTACTCTACGGTCCTCCAGACCAACAAGTGAGTACACCGGGTGCTAATGAAATGGGCTATGCCTGTGTGGATTGGGGTGGATGTAAGTTGGTGGGGTGGGGGGCGAATGAGGAGTGCAACGCCCGACAGATGAGAGCATGTGCCATATGGCAAAGTGGGTGGGGGGGGGCCAATTACATCTAACATGCAGGTCATTGATGAGTTCCTCCTTTCCACCCTGTACATGTCTAATAGGTCAGCGCCCATCAGAAGATCGAGATTTGGCGTGCCATCGCCAAGGAAGTCCGGACCTTGGGGGTCCACAACAGACGGGGCACCCACTGCCGCAAGAGGTGGGAGGACATCCGCCGCGGGACAAGGAAGACCGCAGAAACACTGCTGGGGATGGCCTCCCAACCTAGGAGGGGTGCCAGTCGCACCATGACCCCCCTGATGTCCCGGATCCTGGCGGTGGCCTACCCTGAATTGGATGGGCGCTTTAAGACATCACAGCAGACACAAGGGGGTGAGTATCAGCACATTCTCCTATCTTTCTGCGCAGTGGAGGCGTCTGGGTGGGGGAGGAGGGCTGTGGGTGACATTAGGCCAGGGCGCTTTCTGTAGTGTAGTCCTCTCCCTTAGGCATGGCCCTGTGCCCCCGGCCCCCACCTCTGTAGGGTGACAAGTACAGCCATTGAAGGTCCAGCATCTCCCATGTGCGCGTTTGACGTCTCTTGGCCTGTTGTCCTAGTCAGTAGTACTGAGTAGTGTACCCCGAATGCGCGGCTTAGTGCATTAGGCACCTGTGTCTGTCCTCTCCGCCAACGGTGTTGACATTGCATGCACTCAACCTGGTCTTCTTTTTTCTCCCCCCACCCTTTCTCTTCATCTTCTTGTGCATATGTGCATTAGCATCATCAGGCGGAGGAGATATGGCATCGGAGCACGAGGGAGCTGCAGGACACAAGGCCCCGGTGGGCCCAGGAACAGACACCGAGGGCACCAGTGATCCGGAGGGCGAGGGGAGCACCACGACGGGGACCGCTGGTGAGAGCAGCGAAAGCGACACGTCCTCGGATGGGAGCTCCCTAGGGGTGGCGGCAACATCCGCCTCTACAGGTACAGCCGCCACCCAGCGCACCAGCCCCGCCCTCCCAGCAGCCCCTCAGCCTTCGCTCCGTGCCGGTTCGCCCAGGAAGGCGCGCGTCTCCTTCGCCCCAGGCACCTCAGCCCCTGCCCCTGTTGCCCCTGCTGCCCTCAGTGCGGAGCTCATTGACCTGGTAAGGACGCTCATTGTTGGGCAGACGACCCTTTTGAATGCCATCCAGGGTGTGCAAAGGGAGGTGCAACAGAGCAATGCGTACCTGGAGGGCATTCATTCGGGTCAGGCTGCCCATCAACGAGCGTTCACTGCTCTGGCCTCAGCACTGACGGCAGCCATTGTCCCTGTTTCCAGCCTCCCTCTTCTGACTGCCTCCAGCCTGTCTCTGTCTCCTGTTCCTCAGCCTATCCCATCCACACCATCAGACCAGCCTGCACACACCTCAACACCCAAGAGCAGCTCATCCAAACACAAGCACCACAGATCCCGCAAACACTCACCCGAGCAACACCCAGATGCAGACATGCCAACAGCCACTGCCACCCCTGTGTCCCCCTCCTCCTCGTCTCCCTCCTCCCTCCCTGTGACATCTACACTCACACCTGCATGCACCCCAACATCAGCCAGTGCTTCCATCACCACCTCACCCTCCAGTACAGTCCACACTCGTGCAGTCACCACCCCCACTGCTATGTACACGTCCCCTGTGTCCTCTCCCACTGTGTCTGTCACCCCCTCTTCCAAGACACACAAACGCAGGCAGCCACCCACCCAACAGCCATCCACCTCACGACAGCCTACAGCACCAGCACCTTCACCCAATGACAGCACACCTGACTCTCCTACAACCACCTCCTCTACCTCCACTTCCATCTCCACTCCTCCTACCCTTTACCTTGGCCCTAAAAAACTTTTCCTGGCTAACCTTAACCTCTTTCCCCCCGATGACCTCCCCCATCCATCTTCAAGGAGTCCCAAGAGCACCGCAGCCACCACCAGCCCAGCTTCGGGTGTCACTGTTGTGCCTGGGTTCTGGAGCCCACCCTTTCACAGCAGTGACACATCGAGCTGCAGCAAGGACACGTCCAGCCCCCCCCCCCGGCAAGAGGACCCGCCAAACCAAGGACCGCCGTGCGAGGACCGACAGGGCTGCCCCCAAGGAGCAATGTGCGGCCACTTCACCACCCACACCATCTGGGGGAGGCAAGGGCCCGAGAGCCCCATCAAAGGAGCGGAAGGGCAGCAGGAGCGCGGAGAAGGTGGACCCCACATGCCACATCCCAGCTGGGAAGGAGGACACTAAGGAGGCCAGGAGTCCGTCCCCGAAGGGTCCAGAAACGTCACGGTCCGAGGGCGACTGAGCAGGGAGTCCAGGCCAGGTCTGGCTCCCTTGACCTGCTGGATGAGCACCGCTGAACAGGGCCCGCGGTGGAGAAGAGCACCGCTGAACAGGGCCCCGCCGTGGAGATAGGCACCGCTGAACAGGGCCCGCGGTGGAGAAGAGCACCGCTGAACAGGGCCCGCGGTGCAGAAGAGCACCGCTGAACAGGGCCCGCGGTGCAGAAGAGCACCGCTGAACAGGGCCCCGCCGTGGAGATAGGCACCGCTGAACAGGGCCCACGGTGGAGAAGAGCACCGCTGAACAGGGCCCGCGGTGCAGAAGAGCACCGCTGAACAGGGCCCGCGGTGCAGAAGAGCACCGCTGAACAGGGCCCGCGGTGGAGAAGAGCACCGCTGAACAGGGCCCGCGGTGCAGAAGAGCACCGCTGAACAGGGCCCGCCGTGGAGATAGGCACCGCTGAACAGGGCCCGCCGTGGAGATAGGCACCGCTGAACAGGGCCCCGCCGTGGAGATAGGCACCGCTGAACAGGGCCCGCGGTGGAGAAGAGCACCGCTGAACAGGGCCCGCGGTGCAGAAGAGCACCGCTGAACAGGGCCCGCGGTGCAGAAGAGCACCGCTGAACAGGGCCCCGCCATCTCAAGCACCGCTCCGCTGGGCCCTTCCTCTCAAGCACCGCTCCGCTGGGCCCCGCCGTCTCAAGCACCGCTCCGCTGGGCCCTTCTTCTCAAGCACCGCTCCGCTGGGCCCTTCCTCTCAAGCACCGCTCCGCTGGGCCCCGCCGTCTCAAGCACCGCTCCGCTGGGCCCTTCCTCTCAAGCACCGCTCCGCTGGGCCCCGCCGTCTCAAGCACCGCTCCGCTGGGCCCTTCTTCTCAAGCACCGCTCCGCTGGGCCCTTCCTCTCAAGCACCGCTCCGCTGGACCCCGCCGTCTCAAGCACCGCTCCGCTGGGCCCCGCCGTCTCAAGCACCGCTCCGCTGGGCCCCGCCGTCTCAAGCACCGCTCCGCTGGGCCCTTCCTCTCAAGCACCGCTCCGCTGGGCCCTTCCTCTCAAGCACCGCTCAGCTGGGCCCCGCCGTCTCAAGCACCGCTCCGCTGGGCCCTTCCTCTCAAGCACCGCTCCGCTGGGCCCTTCCTCTCAAGCACCGCCACGCTGGGCCCCGCCGTCTCAAGCAGCGCTCCGCTGGGCCCTTCCTCTCAAGCACCGCTCCGCTGGGCCCTTCCTCTCAAGCACCGCTCCGCTGGGCCCCGCCGTCTCAAGCACCGCTCCGCTGGGCCCTTCTTCTCAAGCACCGCTCCGCTGGGCCCTTCCTCTCAAGCACCGCTCCGCTGGGCCCCGCCGTCTCAAGCACCGCTCCGCTGGGCCCCGCCGTCTCAAGCACCGCTCCGCTGGGCCCTTCTTCTCAGGCACCGCTCCGCTGGGCCCTTCCTCTCAAGCACCGCTCCGCTGGGCCCTTCTTCTCAAGCACCGCTCCGCTGGGCCCTTCCTCTCAAGCACCGCTCCGCTGGGCACCGCCGTCGCAAGCACCGTTTATGGTTCACTGTGCCCCCCATGCCTCCTCCTTGACCAGTGGAGACTGTCATCCACCTGATGGACTGTGGCTTTGCACTCCCCAGGATGGACCAGTGGGCAGCCCACTCACTGTAGAGACATTGAGAGACTGTGGCTTTGCACTCCCCAGGATGGCCCAGTGGGCAGCCCACCCACAGTAGAGACATTGGGAGACTGTGGCTTTGCACTCCCCAGGATGGCCCAGTGGGCAGCCCACCCACTGTCGAGACATTGAGAGACTGTGGCTTTGCACTCCCCAGGATGGTCCAGTGGGCGATCCACCCACTGCAGAGACTTGAGAGACTGTGGCTTTGCACTCCCCAGGATGGTCCAGTGGGCATGGTGGCTCCTCGTGGATCTGGCGTCGTGGACTCATGTGGCTGTGGTGCCCCCCCCTTCCCTTCCCCCTGAGGTGCCTGTAGTTTTTACATCTGATGCCCCTGCAGTGTTCTCTCCAAAGGACTCAGGTCTCCTGTGTGGGCTTTGCCCTTGTTTCGCAAGACTTTGGCCCACGGACATGCTGAAATCGTAGGTTGTGCAGGACTTGGTACTTCAGTTATACACTGATGTGTGTGTAATTAGTTTTGTTGTGGATATCTTTCATGGTTGTACGCTAATTTTCTGGAGCTTTTTGGTACATAAATATTTATTCCAAATATGATTATGTCCTAGCATTTTTCAGGGGTGTTTGGGTGGTGTCACTGTGACTTGGTGCGCTGCATTGGTGAGTACGTAGTTGGGGGGGGGGGGGTCGCATATGTGTGTGGCCGTAACCTTTCGTCCTCCCCCTCCCGTGTGTCGTAGGTGCAGTACTCACCGTTGTCGTCTGCGCCGGACTTCGTACTCGTGGTAGATGAGAAGGTAGACGAGAGCAGGTAGGATGTTTAATTCGGGTTCCATGCTGTCCTCCTTCCTCCTGGAGTGCGTAGTGGTGAGCGTTTTCCCGTCCGTAGTCTGTTTCCGCCGTGTTTTTATCGGCGGTGCTCCCGCCCCGGAAAAGGTGGCGGATTGGTGAGTTGGAATAGTGTGGGCGGTACATTGTCTGCCGCCTGTCTGTTGGCGGTGACCGCCGCGCTGTTTGTTTGTACCGCCGTGGCGGTCGGAGTGTTAAGGTGGCTGTCTGTGTTGGCGGTTCCCGCCAGGGTCAGAATCCCATATTTTTTACCGCCAGCCTGTTGGCGGGTTGGCCGCCGCTTTAACACCGACCGCCAGGGTTAGAATCACCCCCTAAATGTATATTTGTTTTGTAGGGAAGGACACAATTTAAACATGCTGTACATCATCCAAGATTGCTCTGACTTAATCTTAGTAAGTTGTTGTTGGTTGCACATATAACTATTCTCCTATCATTTTTGGTATTGTCATATAAAGGAAAGGTTTGATGCTCTATGTTAAAATTATGTTTCTGGAAATATCAATCTTTTCGAAGCAGCAAGGGTTTATGCAATTGCATTTCTGGTTCTGGCTTTGAGTATTGTATAGTAGGAATGTTTAGTATTATATTTTTAATTTTTTTCCTGTATGCTCTTGCGAGATCGGGCTAACCTCACTGAGGTCTTGTAATACATTTCCATAATATTTCCATAGTATTTGGACGGTGGTGGTGCTCTCTAAAATTTTAAACAATTTTGCTTTTTGTTGTAGCTCTGCCATAACATGTATTAGAATAATACATTTGTACATTTCTCACTGCTTGTAATTTCTTGGCTTTCGGGATGTCCCATGTGACTCAATAACAATGTTATTCAGGTTCTTTCTTTAATGTGAGTGCCCACGGCCAGGCAGCATGTGTTTCGTCACTGGGTAATTCACCCCACGACTTCATCAGGGCTTAGATGGTCGAGGCACATATCTTCATCGTATCGTACCCAGCACATCTGCTCCTGATCTTGATATTTCAATGATTGTTTTAGTAACATGCACTTAGTACATGTCAGCGTTTCAGGCAAGTACACCCTGGTTACTGGCCAGACGCGCTGGGTCTTTTATGAGGAGACTGGGGAGCATTTATACATGTGAATATAATACGTGTATATAATGCATTAAAGACTATTGGATTATAGCCAGGTGCGAGACACTGTCCCGGGTAGAGCTTTGCAGGATACAATGAAGATATCTGCCTGGACAATCTAAGCCCTGATGAAGTCGTGGGGTGAATTACTCAGTGATGAAACACGTGTTTGTTGGCTGTTGGCACTGACATTAAGGAAATAACCTGGATAAAGAAAGAACCTGAAGAATGCTTGGATCTCTGAACTAAAACTGTACAATTGTAATTTGAATAGTTAGCGTGTGCATGGAGGCTTGTTTCATTGTTGTGAGCCGTCTTGCACTGCTATTACATTAAGCCTGCGTTACAGTATTTGTGCATCATTGCCGGTTTCCTAATTCCCCCACTTCGGTGACTCTCATTATGATATGCAGCACGAGTATGAACTAGTGACCACAGAGAAGGTGAATGCTGAATTTGGTGTAACAAGTCATCAGAGGAAGTATATGACACTTCAACTGAGGTAAAACCAATATTTTCTCTCACATGATGTAGATCATCGACAAATAGTCTTTACCAATATACTCCCATTTCTAACTGCCATTATCTGTAACACAATCCTCTTAATTCTTTCTTTCCAAGATCAGTACACATAGACCTCCCTTTTTCCTACAAGGCAATGGGAATATTGACACTGAATGAGAAGAGGAAGAAACGAAAACATGATGACACATTTTATCATGCATCCTCTTTGCAAATAAAATTATGCCTTTTAATGTACACAAAGTGTTCTCATGCATTGGATGACTGGGTCAATGGTGGATGAAAAATTGAATTCTTACCAACTCTCAAAGGATTTTTATGAATATTTAACACATTTGTTGAGTGGTAATTAAATTATGCTGTAGGGTGATATAACATCCGACCTTGCTCATTAGTGTTATGAATATGAATACCTATAAACATTGAATGTAGTATGCATCAGTAAATATTCAGCTTGGCATCCAAGCAAAAATCGTTATGCAATTTCTTTATATGTTATTTTGATAAGTAAAAACAGATGGGGTTTATAAAGTAGCATCAGCACATGTACGTCCTGCACCTGAAAATAATATTGTGTTGAAAGCATGCATAGGTGCATAAATGTGCAACTTTGCTTTTGCAGAACATTTAAAGCCCCTATCGCCTCCTTGCGCTGCCCTAGCATAATTTTTTTTATGCTAAGGTGGCGTCAAGGAGGCCTTCTCCCCGAACCAGGTTTACAAAATGGTGCAACGCAAACATTACACCAGTTTGTAACCCCTTGCGCCACATTATGCCTGCGCCAGACAGAATGTATACAAGCGGGAGTTACAGCGTTACAAGGCCCAGAAAAATGGTGGAGTGAAATTTACGAGATTTCACTGTGCCATTTTTCCCATAATTTTTTAAGCCTGCCAAAGGCAGGCGTTAAAGTGACGCTCCCATTGTTTCCAGTGGCCTCCCCATGCATTGCTGGACCAGCGTCATAATTTTTAGCGCTAGACGACTAATGTGCCACAATAGCATCAAAACTGTTGACGCTATTGTGCTAACATGCGCTATTGTGCGCCATATTGTACATACGATGATACCATGGTGACTTCAGGGGGCACAAGAAAAGTGGCACATCATAGCTGATACACCACTTTCTTGTAAGTATGCCCCATAGTGTCCAGATGTGTTAATAAAATAGCATAAATACTAGTTGCATTAGCACTCCTTGGGGCATATTTACAAGGAACTGGCTCCAGTGCGCCAGTTTCTTTGCGTCGCCCTGCGCCCCACTAATGACACCATGGTAGTGCTGTATTTTTAAAATTTTTTATTGTGGCCTCATTTACTTTATATACTTCCATTCTGATTTAAGCCAGGCCCGTATTCCAGTATGTCCTGGAGGAGTCCAAGCAATCATTGTAGGAAGTCTAGGGAGGAGAAAGACCTGAAATATCTTCATCCCCTATAAAGATAATCATCGGACATTAAACCAAAGGAAGAGTGCTCTGGTCCGCCCAGTTTACCCAAGGTTGCCATAGTTTTTGTGTATTTTTTGCCCTGGATCGACTAAGATCTAACTTGCATATTTTTGTGACTGCATACACCCATTCTAATCGAGTAGGTGGGATAGGGGATATCCAATATTTACATATCTCCCGCCTACCCAACAATATCAAATAAAACAGTAGATTTATATTGGGCCTAGGCAAGTTTTGTAACTCAGGAGAGCAACCAAACAAAACTAATACAGGGGAACCTTAAGCTGTAGCTGTACCACTTTACCTATAATTTAAAAAACCTCGGACCAGAAACCCGAAATCTGAGGGCAAGACACAAACATATAAATATCATCAGCTCCTACTAGGCCACCTTTCCTACAAGCCGTCTGTGCTTTTAAACAAAATGTTGCTAATTTCTTTGGCGTATAATATACCCTATGTAATACGAAAAGAAGATTTTTCCTGAGAAACGCCAGTTTTATTGCCCGATAAAGGAGCTGCCAAGAGCTAGCCCATAATTTACTGATCTTCTCACAGTGAACCACATCATCCCATAAGGAACCAGGAAAGTTCTGATCATGGTCCGAGCTATCTAAGTATAACCTATAATAAGTTGCTACTTCCTTCCTACCAGGTGGACCCTTACTCAGTAAGTCCTATATCTCATGAGTATCAGCTCCTCTTTCTTGTAAAGAGCGAGCCCAGGCTTGTAATTGGTAATATTTAAACCTAGATAGTAAGCCATGTGTCGCTATCGGATTTCAGATTTTCTAGGGGATATCCTCCAGTTTATTACAGATCTTAACACCCAAGTATTTTATCTCATCTTTTATTAACCTATGTTTCCCGTTCATATTCCATGTAATTATTTCTGTTTTCGCCATATTGACAGCATACCCTCACACCTGTCCAAAGTCCATCGTTGAAGCCTCAAGTCTTCCTAACGCAGAGGGCAGACTTTCCGTAAAAATCATAATATCATCTGCATACAGAGATTTTTTTTATCCCAACCCATATGGGCAAATGGCTTTATCAGGGGATCCTTTTGAATCATAAAGGCCAATGGTTCTATATAAAAGTCAAACAGTAGCGGGGTGAGGGGACAGCCTTGCTCGGTCCCCCTGGTAATAGGGAAAGGGTTAGTTAAGTTAACAGTTAACAATAATCTGGCTGATGGGGCATTATAGATGCTTTCCAAAATCCCCCAGAAGTTTGCCCTAAAATTAAGATGTGTTAAAATAAAATTTAAGTATTTCCAGTTTACACCAAACGCCTTAGTAGCATCCAAAGTTATAACTGCCAATGGTAGTTCATATGCGCTTGCCAAATCAATTGCCCCAATCAGTTCATGAGACAGTTGGTGCATATGTCTACCCTTTAGGAAACCCTTTTGGTCCCCCGAATCAATCCCCCCATGACCTTACCCAGCCTATTAGCCAAAATACCAGTAAATATTTTATAATCATTATTTAACAAGGAAATTGGTTTATATGATTCACAAAATAAGGGGTCCTTCCCAGGTTTCAAATTGAGGGTAATCACTGCTTCATTCCAGGATTTTGAAGGAAAATAAGGTCAAAAAGATTTTTCAAAACTGAGGTTAGCACTCCTTGCAGTTTTACATAAAATTCAATCGGCAAACCATCAGGTCCTGCTGCCTTCCCCCTATTACCTTTGGAAATAACCTGGGCTAACTCCCCCTCCAAAAACTAAAAAATTACCGCAGCATGATCTGACAGATGTGCTGGAATATGTTGAATGTCCAAAATGGTCTTCTTAAGTGAACTAGCTATTAAAAAAGAATCTATCTTCGAGTGGTGTTTGTACTTCTTGTTGCGATAAGTGAAGCCACGGGAACGCCTATGAGACTCTCACCAGATGTCCACCAATGCAAAATGTTTCATTATTATTTTAATATATGCTAATGACTTCTGACATCTTAACAATCTACTTCCAGTGGATTTATCCAATAAATTATCTAACACTACATTGAAATCACCTGCCATTATAATTGGGTACCGGACATCTAGCAGTTCGCTACATAAATCCTGTAGTGGTGTTGTGTCATCCAGATTTGGACCATAATAGGATACTAAAGTATAAAAAATTTCGTTGAATCTAATGTCAGCCGTAACCCATCTACGTTTCACATCCGCCTTATAATGCAAAATAGAGACATTCAACCCGCTTTTCACCAAAATCAACACCCCCTTGGAATGGAAAGTGTTACCCGAACAGACCATTTGCTTAATCCATCTCTAAAATGTAAAGATATCATGAGCCTCTACAGCTGCAAGATGGGACTCCTGCAGCATTACAATCTGAGCTTGAGAGTCCCTAATGTACTGAAAAATATAATTCCTCCTAGACTTAACCCGCAATCCATTCACATTCCAGGAGAGAACCTGAAGCCTACTCCCAATCATATCCTCTGTCTTTAATTTTTACGGGCTCCATTAAAAAAAGTTCTACCAACCGGGCCTTCTTATGATGAGGTACACATTTTTTCCTTTCCTGACCCTCTTCCCTCTCCCCGGGTACTGCCCCTCCCCGTCCCCAAATACCCTTGACCCCTCCTCCCTGGAGAACCCCACCCATCTTTAACTGGCTATTAAGCCTTTTTGGCGCTGTTGGGCCACTTCATCATAAGTACCGAAACTCAGAAGAAAAAGATAGCGAAGAGAGGAGTAAACAGGAATAGGAGCCACCTCCAGGCTAGCCTTCCTTGAATTTGTCCAATAGATTGTCCGCTTCCTGGACGTCTCTTAGATTATACATTTTGTTGTTTCTCCTCACTCGCAGGGTTGCCGGGAATTTCATTTGAACCTTAGCTCCTAATTTTTTGAAATCTTCCATCCTATCGCTTAACTCCCACTGTCTGTTTGAAGTAATACGGGAAAGATCGGATCTAACCTCAAAAGAGCAGTCTTTTGCACATAATGTTCCCAATTTTAAAGCTTTTAACTAAATCTTTTCTTTAACTGTATAAGTAAGAACGTTCACCAGAATCCTCCTACGCTTTGCCCTATTTGCCAGTTTCCAGAAAGGATCTCTATTGATACGCTGACTAGCTCTCCTTAAGACTTCCTCCGACCCTTCCCTCGACCAACTATGTTTCAGGAGATCTAGCACAAATGTCTTAATATCTTCACCTTTACTCCCTTCCGGAACATTAATCAACTTAATATTATTTCTTCTCGCGTTATTCTCCAAGGATTCCAGTCTCTCAGTACCCTGTTTACTCTTGGCCTTCAGTTCGTCAATTTCTTGGGTACTCTTCTCTACAGCTTCATTCAACTGATCCACTTGTATTTCGAAGGTCTGAGTTCTTTGGGTCAGTAGATCCATCTTGTTTGTTAAGGTTTCACATACTTCCTGAATCCCATGAATCCCTGAATTATGATTTGCCTGAGAGACCGAAAAACCCTGCCTAACTTCCCTTGTTAAAGAATAGAGTAAGAACTCCAAAGAACCTGGCTGAGAAGACGATGAGTTTATTTCCTCGAATAGCTCTTTCTGAGATCCTGCCAACTTCGCTGCTGCCTCCACTGAGGTGACATTCTCCAGAGAGGGGGCCATTTCCTCACCAATATAACCCAGGGACTGTACCGGGCCTCCCAAAACAGGTGCACCAGAATCCATTACCCCCAGGGACATGGAAGGCTGAGGCATTGGAGAAGTCTGAGGCAAGTTTATTTGCCCTCCCCCTCCAACTTGTTCTGCAAGCCTTTACTTGATGCCAAAACTGGAGGGCAGGAGGAGGAGGTGGAAGTGGCCATAGCGCCAATTAGGTTTTTATCCTTAAAGTAAGACCTCAGGGAAGGTGTAATTCTCTGCTGTCGGGGAGGGGAAGTCTTCTTTTTTCTCCCCCTTGAATTTTTCTTAGTCAGGCAAAAAAGAAATTCCCCTGGAATCAGTACGGTATCTTTGGAAATTTCTTCGGGAGAGATTTCTAAACTATCTCCCTGGGACCCAAACACGCCTTCTTCACAAAAGAGCCTCCCCTCCTTTTCCAAAACTTGGCGAGATAAAGACCCCCACCTTGAACTGACCAATGCAGCAAAATGTGAGTTGCCCCCCTCCTCCCGGTCCCTGGAAGATGGTGGTTAACTTATATGAAGATTCAGGCTCCCCCAATACACAAGGGAAGGGAAGAGTCTCTTTCCCCTTCTTAGATGGCAGCAGCTCCCTCCGACTGCTACGCGTCGATCCTTGGCTTGTGCTGCCTCTACCTGGTGTGCTCCCGGTCACGCCTCTCAGCACGACCCTGGACGTGAGGGTCCTGACCCTCCTCACCTAGAGAGCGGCTCTTCCCCAATTACCGCTGCTCTTCCTTGTCGTCGTCTCCCCTGGCTCTGATACTGGCGTCCCGACCCACGAAACCTGTGTCGGGACGTGCTCTCGTGGGCGGATTTGAGGCAGCATGTACCGCCAAAGAAGGTAAGCCTGGGAGAAAGGGGAGGAGGGCTCTAGCCCATGATCCTCTTCTCCACCTCTAACTCGTAGGGCCCAAACAGCGCCACGACTAGCTCAGCAACGTCTCTGCTGCTGACCGCTGGCCACCATGTTCTCCCCTTCACCTCCTGCATGGTAGAGCTGTATTGTAAATACAGTACACCATGGCACACAATAGCACAATAGCATTAACATTTTTGATGCTATTGTGGTGCTTTGCTGGACTAGCAACAAAAATGTTAGCGCAGGGTGAGGGCCTGTTTAGCGCCACCGTAGCACAAAAAATTATTACACTACGGTGGCACTAAGGAGAGCAAGGGGCTTGTAAATATGCCCCCTTGTGGTTTTTTGCGCAAGGATCAAAAGAGTATTGACGTTTTGGTCTCACATATAGTGAATAAGCACCACCATCTTCAAGACTGAATGCATAGAAACAGGCATAGTGGTCGACCCAGGTTGTTCGAGTCATCAACTGTCCAAATGCTATCATCAGGGCTAGTATAGGGGTATGCAAGACAACTATTAATGGATTCAGACTGTTAATTCAAACGCCAACCATAAAAAAATAGGCAGCAAAAGAACCACAGTGAAGTGTGCTGTACGTTGGACAGTGAACATCAGAGCACCCTTTTGCATCTTGCTCAAAAAAAGGAAGATGTGCCAACTCTACGACTATTTATGTTATCTATGCATAAGGACGCTAGCTTCATCAAGAGCACAGCTGCACATTTATGTACCTACGCATGCTTTCAAGACAATATTACTTTCGATTGTTGCACATACATGTGTTGATGATACTGCATGATCCCCATCTCTTCTAACATATTGAAAATAAGATATAAGACATTTTGGATCATGATTATTGCTTATACTCCAATCTGAATATTTACTCATTGAGTCTACATTCAATATTTATATGTATTCATAAGAATAAACATATTTTTTTGACCCTTCATTTATTGAGCAAGGTTGGATTTTACATCGCCCTTCGTCTTAATCCAGTTACACCTGAACAAACGTGTTAACCATTCCTAAAATAATTCAGTTGACAGCATGTTGTTTATATTACTGTTCATGTACACAAGATCTCAGGGGTTAGTGGGTGCACCTTTCTACATTGATTGAACCATAATGATGCCAGCAACAGAATTTACAGAAATCAACATGAAAACGCCCAAAATCACAATTAATTCACACTTACCTTTCTCCTCTTATTGAGGAAATATCAGTAGTGCTTCTTTTCCTACTCGTGCTACTGAAATTAAACGAGGCACATGAGTGCTGCATCTCCACCTGACTGCGCATACACTTGAATGGCCATTTCCCGGGTACTTTCTTCCACCTCCCCGAATAAAGACCAGCAAACCGAAAGCAGTACTGCTGGTAAGAATTCAATTTTTCATCCACCATTGATCCAGTCATCCAATACATGAGATCATAAAAAACACCGTCAAAATTGCTACCCAAGCCCAGTAGGGGAACCGATTTTGACAAAAGCAGTCAAACTCGACTCAATAACTTATCCTGCCTAATACGTCCGAACCTCCTCATCCAGGTAAGTTCGGAATTTGCAAATCAAAAAGGTACTCCCCTCTCCACAAGCCAAGTAGTAGGAGAGCAATGGAGCTAAAAGGTCCAAGCCTAGCAGAGAACTCTCAGTTCTGAAAACCTGCTTTCAGTTCTGGAGAGAATAGCCTTTTATTCATTTTTTTCAAATACTTTTATTAGATTTTTGTATGCATAGAATAAACATGTTCCATAACATAAGGGTGCAAAAAGAGATCACACAGTTTATTACCATGAGCCCCAGTGGGTAAAGTGGGAAAACATTTATGCACATGTTCAATGCATGTGCTGACAGGTATCGAGGCTTGGCTCCGGAGAGGAAGCTGTGTGAGAGCTCGTTAGCTTGGTTGTGAATACAGAGGATCATGTGTGGGGGTATGGTTAGGAGGGGGCAGTCAAAGCATGTCTATACCTGGTTGTGAAGTTCTTTATTATGTTGGCGAACATAGGCGAGATGACCTTGGGAGTGACAGCGCATGCTCCTTGGTGATTCAGAGCAAGTTTGGGAGGGGGGGTTGCAGTTCTGTGGTGCATGACAGCAATGCCGATGCCAGCGGGGCCGTTGAGCACACCTTGTCATGGAGAAAGACTATCTTTGCTCTCCTTTTGGCAAATGTGTGCCATCAGGTTGGCCCCTTGGGGGAGATTTGATGCTTGTGCAGGTGTCTAACCTCTTCAAAACAGAGGGGCTCTTCTTCACCCGCACTCCATGTCACACTGCAACAGGGGGGGTGCTTTAGGAGATTACCAGTGCAGTGTAATAGCACATTTGGCCAGTAGCAGTGCTATGGATGCTAAGCTGGCTCAGACTTTTTGCTGCTTCGTAAATTTGAAAATGCCAAGTGAGTGGCCCCCCAGACATCAAAGCCCAGGAGGTCTGTAACAACCAGAAAGTGTGAAATGAAGAGATTGCCAGTAACCATGGAGAGCTGTGCAGGACCATAGCATATGTTTTAGGTCTGCATCGGGAGTTAGACAACATCAATAGCTAGCTTGCAGGTTAGGGAAGAGACGGTTCAGCTGCGCTGGGGTTAAATATGCTCTGTGGAGTATGTGGCACTGGATGCTCTTAAAGTCGGAATTGTGGGATACAGTTTTGGGGTATTGAAGCACCCTTTCTCTTTCTTTATTGTGTAACGGCCTCCAAACTATTCTTCCCATTTTTGCCATAACGGTAGGAGGGAGGTAAGTGTAAGCTCACGTATAGCTCTATAGATCTTTGTAATAAGATGCCTACCAGCACCCATGACCAAGATGGACTGGAGGAACTGGTGGGTGGGAGTCTCTTCCTCTGTAACATTCCAAAGTGCATGATATATATGACCCATTTGCCAATATAAAAGGAATTGCCCTGGTGGGAGGTTATTATCTTCAGCAAGTTGCTCAAGGGGGATGAAGTGCCTATCGGAAAGAGTTCACCTGCAGTATGGAGCATTTTGTTCAAACCCTTAAATCCCAGGCTGTATGGATCCCTGAGTGTTGGGGTAGGCCGATTAAAGGAGGAGTCAGGGAGTACAATGTGCTTTGCATGGGAAAGGTGGTGGGCACGTCCATAGAGGTCTGTGCCATAGAGACCTGAAGGGGCCAGGGGGAGTGGGACAATGCTCTCAGGCGAGAAGCCTTTAAATTGTAGGTAGCAGTATGGGCCCACAGTCATTAGTAGTTTCCTCTAAGTGTTGACCCACTGCCCAGCAAGACAGCCATTGGAGCTGTGACACCAGAAAATAGACCTCAAAGGAATGGGTGCCAAAGTCCCAATGAACTGTTAGTAGTTTCAGTTTATTGAGTGCTACCCGGTGGTGCTTAGTGCCCCAGATGAGGTTAGACAGAATTGTGTCTTGTTCTGTGAAAAAGGGGCGAGGTGGAATTATAAGGAGATTTGCAAAATAGTAGAGAAGACGAGAAAGGATGACCATCCTCGCTAAGTCTATTTTGCCTATCGGAGCTAAGGGCACAGAATGCCAGAAATGGACTTGGGTTTTGATTCCGGCTACAGCCTTACAATGATTCCCTCATAAATGTCGGGAGTGGAACGGAACCCTAAGTTACAGTCACCCTGAGTGTACCAGTGTAATTGAGCGTTTCTTTGGTGTATGTCAAGTGGTGGTTGATTAGGGCACAACCGGTAGGCGGCTGATTTTGCACAGTTGACATAGAGTCCAGCAACCGAGGCATAGTCTGCTAGACTAGTTTGAAGAAGTGTAAGATCCACAGTGATATCTCATAAGCACAAAAGCAGATCATCTGCATACAGGGATACTGAGTGTGTCCTATCTGCGAGCGGCAGTCCTGTCCCTTCCTCTGCAATTGTATGGCGAAGGGCTCCATCGCGAGTGTGAATAGGAATGGAGAGAGCAGACACCCCTGTCTTGTGCCATGGCTGACCGAGAAGGGGTCCAATATAAAGCGGCCCAGATGGATCCGAGAGATGAGGCTTGAGTAAAGTGACTGGGAGTAAGCTAACAATTTAGGTTCTATCCCATTTGGCCAAGGACTGTATATAGTGCCATGCCAGGTTCTCAAAGGCCTTCTCTAAATCCAGGATGAGGCATACAGCTCTCGGAAAGTGGCCCTGTGCCTGCTCCTGTACATGGAAGAGCTGACAAATGTTTTGGGATGTGCTATGCCCCAGTATGAAGCCGATCTGGTCCATATGAATGAGAGCCAGAAGTACATGTGCGTACCTGTCTACAAGGATTTATCCCAGTAGTATTTTATAGTCAGCGCCAAGGATGGCGATGTGCTTCAGACGTTAGGCATTTTAGGTCTTTGACTGGTTTGGGGAGGGGGATCAGAGTTTAGATAAAAAAGTACTCTAGTACTCAAAGGGCAGGCCATCAAGGCCTGGAGTCTTGTTACGAGCAAGGTCACGTGTGGCCTACGCCACATCTGCGGTAGTGATAGCCACTTCCAGGGATTCCCTGATTGACCCAGATATTGAGGGCAGAGGCATGTTAGTGAGGAATGCCTCTGCTAGGGATAGTGGTGTCACTGACAGGTCTTGTATGTGGCCGAATAAGAATCATAGAATGCCTGCAATATATCTGCCTGCTGATAGAGTGTTGCCATGGGGTTCTACAATTTCTGTATTAGGGAGAGCTACCGATTTCCATCTAATGAGCCATGCAAGAAGTCTGCCGGCCTTGTCGCCTTCCCTGTGCACTTTGGAGGCTTTTGCAATAACGTTATAGTGTCTCAGGGACTCCAGAGGCGTCGCATAATCAGTTTTGGCCTGTGTTAGCTGCAAGGTGAGCTCTGGGGTGCTGTCTGATTCTTTACTTAAAACGGCAAGTTTGTTTTTAGTGTGCACTATGTCCCTCTCTAAGGTCCTACGAACTCCCTCAATCTTCTGGATTCATGCAACTCTTGTATCCACCTTGATGGCGTCCCACTCTGGCATCCTAGTGGAGGCTGTGTTGCTATTTCCAGAGAAGCAATGGTGAAGGTTGTCTCACTGCTCTGCCGGAAGGACCTGGTCCTCCAGGCAGTCCTGCGGCAGCTGCCAAATGGTCTGAGACCACTTGCCCCAGATAGTCAGAGTGCTGTACAAGAGGCAGAAGGGGGGAGCAAACAAAGAGGTTGAGCCAAACATAAAGATTATGAGGTATGGAGTGGAAAGACTATAGTCTAGTTCCAGGGATGCGTGAGCACCAGATATCTTTCAGTGGCCAATCCTGGGTTCAAGCGCAGAAATGGTCTGCCTGCACATGTGGTGGGGAATGGAGCAGTGTTGGGTGTGACCTGTCCAAAGCGAGGTCCAACACACAATTTTAGACCCCTCCCAGCGCCCATGGTAGATGAGTGTTGTGGGCAAGTGCCACAGACAGCGTATCCCAAAACGTTACCTGGTCAGTATAGCAGTGGTTGACCATCAAGTCAGCCTTCTAGGAGAACATAGTTGCCCCCTTAGTCTATGGTTGAGGTAATTTCTTGGACTGGAATGCCAGGGTGTATCCATATAAGTGCACCCCACGCGTATGCCGAATAGGTTGTAGCATAGATGTGACCTCTCCAGCGTTTGCGCAGGTGGCCCAGTTCCTCAACAGAGACATGTGTCTCCTGTAGAAGAATTACTTCCATCAGCTGGTGTTCAACATATGAGTAGATAGCGTGACACTTCCTAGCTGTATGCATGCCACATACGTTTGGGGTAATAAAATGTATATCTGTTGAAGGAGTCATGATGAGTGTGGGGGGTGGCAGGTGCTAGGCAGGAGGGCTCTCCATGGGGAGGCACTGCTGGGCCATTCAATCCAGGTCACGCGTGGGAGCCAGAATTGGATGTGCCCACCCAGGAAGGGAAGGTGTGTAAATGGGGATGCATTGAAGAGACAGTGGTAACTTGGTGGGGGTAAAACAGTCCCAATGTAGAGGGCCCATCCCAACAGATGATGTGTCCAAACTTGACATTGTGTAACAAGCTTCACAGTATCCTGAGGGGGTGACCGATACCGAGTATGGCAGCATAGCCCTAGTGCCCATAAGATACAAGAAAATGATGGGCAGGGCCCGGGGTGGGGTCGGTGTCTTGCATTAATTGCTTGTGCTGTGGCCCACGCTCTGCCAGTGCAATATCGCTAGGGATTCTCTGGTTGAGGGGGCAGAGTGGGGCAGAGTGGGGCACGGAAAGTGGCATGTTGGAGTTACAGACATATCGAGTTATGCCATTAGTGAAACAGTATAAACAAGGACGTCTGTGTTGTGGTGCTGGTACGTGTGTGGTGTTATGAGGATCAGGGAGTCAAATTAATGTGTCCACAGGTTGCTGTGGTCACAAGTGGAGGTAATTGCTAGTCTCTCGGAGAAGTCTCCAATTGATTGGTGTCTTCATCCGAAGAAGAAATGTTGTATTACTACATGCACTACGTGCAAGGTAAACAGTGGTGCAGGGTGTGGACCATTGGCCTCTGCTTCCATTGGCCTTCGCTTCCATTTTGGTTCACGACTCCATTTTGTCGAGTCTGGTTCGGTGCGTAAGGCACTGTTCTGTGTTTTTCCACAAGCTTCGGCAAGCTGAAGGGTGGGGTGTTTTTCTGCTCAACTTCGCTCCATCTGCCTGATACGAAGGGCGCTATTTACATTCCACGAGCTATCAGTTAGAAAAACAGGGGGATGCGCCTGTACACAAGGAGGAATGCAAGCTTCACCTTGGAGCCCTCTTCTGGGAACTTGGCCCGTTCCGAGGAGACGTCTCGAAGGGTGAACAAGGTACCGCCGATTGCACAATTTGTAAAGGAGGGGGTCTTTTTCTAGAAAAGACTCCTGGGCGTTAGTAAATACTATAAAGGTTGGGGGCCTGGATGGACTGGTTTAGGAACTCTCTTCTGGGTTGGACGCAACGCCAGGAGGACTGATTGTCCCGAAGGAGGCTCCCTGTGCCAGCCGATTTGGGTTCCCCGGCTTTGTGTACGGCAGAGGGATGCAGACGCTCTTTTCGGTGAAGCTTTTCAATTTATTAAGCATTGCAGTATATTGTGTGTGCGTGCGTAATATGCACTTATTCTTGCAGTCATTTTCATGCTATTAAGCATTGAAGTATATTGTGTGTGCGTTTATTATATGCATTTACTCTTGCAGTTATTTTCATGCTATTCTTCATGATATCACAGAGTGCTTATATTCTCACCATTATTCTCATGTTATTCTCTTGATATATATATATATATTAGTGTGGTTAGTTTTGCCATCTGAGAACTTGCCCCTTAAATAAACTTGATTATTCTACTCACTAAGGTGTCTGAGAGTAATTGCTTTACCTTGTGCCTTAAAATATCCTGAAGTGCATAGTTTTGATATTCTGAAGAGTAAAGCAACACAAATTGGCGTAGTCAGCAGGATTAAAAAAAAAAAAAATGGAAAATGCTTACTAAGATCAAAGCGAGCTCAAAAGCAAGTTCTCATGTAGCAAATCCGGACATAGAAATACCGGGGTGGGAAACTGCCCCGTATAAACTTTTAGCTCAGGAATGGTCACGTTGTGCTGGTTTGTGTGAAAATTGGAATGTGTGTATGTCAAATGCAGAACCTGAAGATGTTCTTACATGTTTACAGAAGGTATCAATTGATAAGGGAAGGGAGATTTGTGCGTTGGGGAGGCGAGGCTGGATCTTGCTTTCTGCGTACCGAAAGTTGTATGAAAAAATGTTTACAGTTACAAAAAGACCACGAGCAGCTGGAGAAGGAGTTAGTAGGAGCCCGAAATTCCTCTACCATGTTAGCTTGTCAAAATAAATTGTTAAGTGATAAACTTGAAATGTACCAGTTGGTTGCAGAGAGAACGGCCGTTAGCGTCGCTCAATATAAACACAAGAAACGAAGAGGGAAAGTTAATAAAAAGAAGGTGCATTTAGCTATCTCTCAGGCAGGATTAGCCTCTGACCCTGAATTTTGGGATGGAAACATCTGGGATACGTCTGATTTTTCAGATGAGTCCGGGGGTGATAACTGTCAAGATGTTAGTCAGGAAAAGACAGAGCGCAGGAATGTTGTCCGTGTGCAGCCCATATATCGGCGAAAGTTGCAGCATAGCCCAGCTAACCCTGGAGGGGTGATGTTGGATGCCCTGGAGGATTATACAAAGCAAGAACTAAGTGATGTGATAGACAGGTTTCGACAGAGGTCTGGGGAAACATTGCTTACGTGGATGGTGCGAGTGCATGATATGGGGGGTCAGGGGGTCCAATTGGATCACGGCGACGCACCAAGGCTTTGTATGTTAAGTACAGACCCGGTTATCCAAAATTAGTTTAGAACTTATCCAGGGAATGGTCCCATGACCAATTTGTTAGAGTTAGCTGCGCAAGGGTGTGCTCAGAAGTATCCGACAGAGTCAGACTGGCCACCTAACGATAAACCTTGGTATACTTTGAGAGATGCAGTACAGAGATTGAAGGAAGAAGGGATGAAAACAGCTATCTTTATGGGTAATGCCCATGATTTGATGAATGGAATTTTAAATGTGTCTGTGCGAAACCGGTTGATTAGGGCCGCTCCTCCTGCATATAAGCATGTCATCATGACTTTGTTAATTAATCAGACGGGTAACCCATTGTCTCAGGTGGTAGAAGCGGTGCGTGAGTTAAGTGATTTAGGAGAATGGGCTAAGCCAGAGAGGAATTCACGGTCTGAGAATCGTACTGATAACAACAGGGTGACAAGGCGGGACATGTTTCAGGCCTTGCTGCGAGATAGGGTGACCAGGGATGAAATTGATGGGATAACCACCAAGGACATGTGGGAAATGTACCGCAAACGTGGTTTGGATAAAAAGGAGGGGAGCAGGAAAGGGAACAAGAAGGATAACAAAGTGGTGAACCAGAGAAAGGCAGGAGGGGAGGAGCGTGAGGGTGAAAAGGGAGAGAGAGGGAGAGAGCCCCCCAGTAGAGAGAGATCCCCAGATGATGGAGATTGGGAGGAAGAGCACCGAAGCTCAGAGGGAACCCGGAGCAGGGAGAGAGACCGGGAACTGACAGGTTCTGGGAAAACTCGAGGAAGAGAGTGGGAGAGGGAGCTGGTAAGCTCAGAGAGGTTGCGAAGCAGAGACAGGGAGGAGAAGTTCCCTGAGAATTACCGCAAACTGTATCCAAATCTGACTTGGGCAGACTCTGATGTGCGCAGAGTGAAAATAGATTAGGAAACAGGTCAAACTCCGGTGCAGGGATGGGCTCGCAAGGATAATAGACCTCATGTCAAAGTAGAAATTTATTGGAAACGTGGAAATGTTCAAAAAGTTCGAGCCCTCGTTGACACCGGAGCGGAGGCCTCTTTGATTCATGGCAACCCAAGAAAATTCAGGGGACAGTACTTCACCATTACGGGATTGGGCGGAAAAGAAACCCCAGCAGTGCAGATAGTGGTTCCCATGAAAATAGGGGCACTTCCAAAGAGAGAATACACTGTCTTGATTGTGCCCATTCCCGAGTACATTATTGGAATTGACATTTTGAAAGGGATGACCCTACATTTGGAAGATGGATGTTATCAATTTGTTTCCAAAAGATTTATATCAATAGCCGCCGCAAGGGTGGGGCTGTTGAAGATTCCTCCGGTAACACTTCCTCAAGCTACTAAGGTGATTCAAATGAAACAGTACAGAATACCGGGAGGACATGAGGAGATTAGCCAGACTATACATGACTTACTGGAGGCCGGGGTAATAGTTCCCATCACCACTGCGTGGAATAATGCCCTCTGGCCTGTTCGTAAAAGTGATAACAGTTGGAGGATTTGCATTGATTATCGCCAATTGAATAAATATACACCTCCTCTGACTGCAGCGGTCCCAGACACCATTACCTTGATTGAGAACATACAGAAACACAGTGGGACTTGGTATGCCACCATTGACATTGCCAATGTGTTCTTTACGATACCAATAGCTACTGAGAGCCAGCCTCAACTGGCATTCCAGTGGGCAGGGCGTCAGTACACTTTCTGTAGATTGCCCATGGGGTATTTACATAGCCCCACTATCTGTCACCGGCTGGTGGCAGAGCATTTGGATGAAGTACCTGTGGTTCCTGGAGTGCAAATTTCTCACTATATAGATGACGTGATGATGCAGGGAGAGACACAAGAACAGGTGCAGATTCAGCTAGACAGGGTGGTGGAACATTTGCAGAATAAAGGGTGGGAGATTAACCCTGAGAAAGTGCAGGGACCATCTCAGAGCGTGACATTTTTGAGCATTCAGTGGAATCAGGGACACAGAGAAGTGTTGCTAAAAGTGAAACAAAAGATTAAGGAATTTGCAGTGCCGCGAAATCGGAAGGAAGCCCAGAGTTTTATTGGACTATTCGGGTATTGGAGACAGCATATACCCCATTTGTCTCAGATTTTGGCCCCATTGTACAAAGTTACACAAAAGAAGAATGCGTTTGAATGGGGAGAGCAGGAGCAGCGCGCGTTTGAATTGGCGAAAGACGCCATTCAGCATGCTTTGGATTTGTGGCCGATTCGGGAGGGAGACATCGAGTTGAATGTGACAGTCCAGGGGCAGCATGCTAATTGGAGTTTATGGCAAAAACAAGGAAGAAAGAGGGTGCCCCTGGGATTTTGGACAAAGAAGTTACCCGAGGCAGGAGAGCGATATACTCCCTTTGAGAAGCAGCTGCTCGCCTGCTATTGGGCCCTGGTTGATACTGAGCAAATTACACTGGGACACAATGTGATTTTAAGGCCTGAAATTCCCATCATGCAGTGGGTGATGAGTTCCCCTAAGACTCATAGAATTGGGCATGCACAGGAAGCCAGCATTATAAAATGGAAATGGTATGTCCAGGATAGGGCACGAGCGGGTCCAAAAGGAACCGCCGTTTTGCATGAGCAGGTAGCGCAGGCTCCAGTGGAGAATTCCGAAATGTTGCACGATGTACCTTCAGTGTGTGAATCCCCAGTAGGGTGGGGCCAGCCGTTTGCAGACTTGTCTGCAGATGACAAAAAACATGTGTGGTTCACAGATGGCTCAGCAAAATATGTTGGAGCGAAAAGACACTGGAAGGCAGTATCCTATAATCCTGTTACAAAGAAGCTTTTGACAACTACAGGACAGGAAAGAAGTAGCCAGTTTGCAGAGCTTTATGCAGTGTATCAGGCTTTAAAACAAGAGCTACCCGGAAAATGTCACATTTATACAGATTCCTGGTCTACCGCCAATGGGTTAGCTACTTGGCTTCCCACGTGGCATGCACATCAGTACAAAATCCATAACAAAGAGGTATGGGGGAAGGAGTTATGGCAGGAGATCTGGGAAATGTTACCTCAAAGCACCGTGACTGTCTATCATGTGGACGCTCACTGTCCAACTGATTCATTAGACCGATGGTTCAATTGTCTTGCAGACGATCGAGCCAAGATTCAAGAGGCTGAAGTGGAGGCGCAGAATTCTGATTTGGTGGGAATGGCTAAATGGGCACACCAGAAATGCGGACATCTTGGAGAAAAGGCTACTCACAGGTGGGCCGAGATTAGAGGGATGCATCTTCCAATAGATTTGATTAAAACAGCAATCATTGAATGTCCCATTTGTCAGCATGCACAGCACAGACCGGTCCCACAGGTAGTGAGAGGTCAGCTAGACAGAGGTAAATTGCCAGGACAGATATGGCAGATTGATTACATTGGGCCAATGCCAGTGAGCAGAGGGTGTCAGTATGCCTGCACAGTGGTAGACACTTACTCTGGTTATCTCATAGCCTTTCCCTGCAAGCGCGCAACCCAGCAGAGCACCCTGAAAACATTAGATCTGTTGATTCTGTACTATGGAGTGCCGCTCCAGATTCAAAGTGATAACGCCAGCCACTTCAAGGGCAGACTAGTGCAGGACTATTGTGCACAGCACAATATTGAGTGGATTTTTCACATACCTTACTACCCACAAGCAGCGGGACTGATTGAGAGAATGAATGGGTTGTTGAAAGAACAATTGCGTAAACTGTCTGATGGGACACTGAAGGGGTGGAGGGATAATTTGTACGATGCTTTGCAAATTCTGAACAACCGACCCCTTACAAATGCTGAGACACCTCTCATGAGAATGCTCACATCTGCTTTACAGATTAATCCGTTTACAGCAAGCAATACCATTGTGTATTGGGAAACAGCTCCAGGAGCTTTGGCCCCATATCGAGCTACACCAGAATCCGCAGGACTTGACTTGCATGCTTTACACATGCATCGATTGAAGCCTAGAGACATCACTCTGATTGAAACTGGGGTGGGAATTCAGATTCGGTCTGATCGCCCCTCGATCTGGGCTTGCCCTGAGAGGAATCCAAGTTTTAGGAGGCGTGATAGATGCAGACTACCAAGGCGAGTTAAAAGTCATTCTCTTGAACAGTGGTGACGCAGACCTAGTGGTGCAAACTGGTGATCGCGTTGCCCTAATTGTCATCATGCCGGTTTATGGAGGTGTTGTTAACAAGGGGAGCGCCCCAGCTCTTCTCACTGTAAGAGGCAAAGGAGGGTTCGGATCTACTGACAAGAACCCAGGGGCCAAAGTGTGGATTGAATCCCCAAATAACCCTCCTCAACCCGCTGATGTCATCGCCACTGGACCAGACAATGTCCTGGTAGTTATGCGACCTGGTCAAGAAAAATGGGAACATGTTCCCGCTGACAAATGCTATTTGCGAGAATGATAATACATGTTTTGTCCTTTGTTCTTTTCAGATCATCCTGTGGAGTGCCTGTGCCATGAGTGTGGTGTATGGAGCCCGTTCGGGAGACTCCACCGGGGAGTGGGAGGGGCTCATAGCCCAAAAATTCAACCGTCAGCCGCAGATGCCGACGCTACTGCATCAATCGAACAATGTTTGGATTCATCTAGCGCAGGAAGTGCTGAATATATCTCACTTTCGTATGAGTAACTTGCAAAGCGTTCAAGATCTGATTACCACTTGTCTAGTGGCAGTGCCCACTCCTGCTGCTGTACTATTGCACATCTTTAACAATACAAACCAGTTTCGAATGGTGGATGGGAGTGACGTTCGCTCCCATCTGTCACTCTATGAGTACTGCCGTCATTGCCCGGAGGTGGGCAGGCGCTTGTGGAGGAACATGACATCTATACTCACGTTTAACATCTCAAATGGGGATGTGTGCTATTCATTGACCTGTGATCCTATGAAAATAGGTAAATGTGCTCAGCTCAAATTGGAGAAAAGAGACAAAAACTTAACTGCTGCACAACGGACGTTGTGCCACTTACGGAACGACCTGACCTGTTTGAATGTAAATAATTCGATGTTTTGCCAGAATGTGGTGCCTACTGCCAGCCACATGCAAAATGTTAAGTTGCCTAAAGGTTGGCTCTTTTCTTGTGGTAACCTTTCTTTTACTTATATTCCAGCCAATCTAACCGGAGGGCCTTGTGCCTGGTCACGCTTAGGCTTTCTCATGTTTCCTATGGATACTGCTCTACACCCTCGCTATACCAGAGACACTATTCAATTACCTACGGACTGTGATTCTGAAATTTCATTGCTTTCCAAAACAGAATATGTTAGTTTAGCTGGTTCTATCGTAGGGGTGCCAGGACTCGCAGTATATAATACCAGAGTTATTAATAAACTTGCATGCCTAGTAGTCAAGAATATTAACTATACATCAGCTGCCTTAGCTGAGCTGTTACTAGATGTACAGGGAACTAGAAAAGCTGCTTTGCAAAATCGTGCTGCTTTTGATTATTTACTGCTTAAACACAACCATGGCTGCAGTGATTTTGAAGGGTTGTGTTGCTTCAATTTATCCGACCACTCCATATCAATCAACTCCCATATAGAGGCCCTGCATAAGTTAGTGAAGGGGGTGCAGCAGGATGTTGACAAGGGGTGGTGGGATTGGGCTTTTGGATGGCTGCCTAATTTAGGCCAACTGCGTTATATCCTTGGTGAAATCATTATCATAACAGTTATTTTAATTTCGTTATGTTGTTGTATTCAGTGTGTGCCTAACCTTCTATCTCAGT
Organism: Pleurodeles waltl; assembly: GCF_031143425.1. Taxonomy (NCBI): domain Eukaryota; kingdom Metazoa; phylum Chordata; class Amphibia; order Caudata; family Salamandridae; genus Pleurodeles; species Pleurodeles waltl. The sequence goes on from NC_090439.1 coordinate 679,931,434, forward strand.
GTCGCCCAAGAGCATTGCCATTTCAGCTTATAGGATATACTTAGTTGCAAGTTGGCCAAATGGTCCAAGGGTGGAATGTATTACTACATGCACTACGTGCAAGGTAAACAGTGGTGCAGGGTGTGGACCATTGGCCTCTGCTTCCATTGGCCTTTGCTTCCATTTTGGTTCACGACTCCATTTTGTCGAGTCTAGTTCGGTGCGTAAGGCACTGTTCTGTGTTTTTCCACAAGCTTCGGCAAGCTGAAGGGTGGGGTGTTTTTCGGCTCAACTTCGCTCCATCTGCCTGATACGAAGGGCACTATTTACATTCCACGAGCTATCAGTTAGAACAACAGGGGGATGCGCCTGTACACAAGGAGGAATGCAAGCTTCACCTTGGAGCCCTCTTCTGGGAACTTGGCCCGTTCCGAGGAGACGTCTCAAAGGGTGAACAAGGTACCGCCGATTGCACAATTTGTAAAGGAGGGGGTCTTTTTCTAGAAAAGACTCCTGGGCGTTAGTAAATACTATAAAGGTTGGGGGCCTGGATGGACTGGTTTAGGAACTCTCTTCTGGGTTGGATGCAACGCCAGGAGGACTGATTGTCCCGAAGGAGGCTCCCTGTGCCAGCCGATTTGGGTTCCCCGGCTTTGTGTACGGCGGAGGGATGCAGACGCTCTTTTCGGTGAAGCTTTTCAATTTATTAAGCATTGAAGTATATTGTGTGTGCGTGCGTAATATGCACTTATTCTTGCAGTCATTTTCATGCTATTAAGCATTGAAGTATATTGTGTGTGCGTGTATTATATGCATTTACTCTTGCAGTTATTTTCCTGCTATTCTTCATGATATCACAGAGTGCTTATATTCTCACCATTATTCTCATGTTATTCTCTTGATATATATATATATATTAGTGTGGTTAGTTTTGCCATCTGAGAACTTGCCCCTTAAATAAACTTGATTATTCTACTCACTAAGGTGTCTGAGAGTAATTGCTTTACATTGTGCCTTAAAATATCCTGAAGTGCATAGTTTTGATATTCTGAAGAGTAAAGCAACACAAATGTGCAGGCCTCGCTCATCATCCGGGACAGCCGCAGTGATGCTCAGGTTAGTCGCTGCCTGGAGAGCGTGATGGCAGTCAGCAATAATTTGTTCCAGATGGGTGAAGAGGCCGATGCGGGCTGGTGAGCAGCCTTTGCTCCAGGTTTAATTTTTCTCTGGCTGCGGGAGTCAGAAGAGGGTGGGGCAGACCTATTGTGTGGCCACAGCATCATGCCATGGTGGCGGTCTGCCCCGTCTTAGTCATCTTTTGGGTCTGTGAATAAAGAGGTGGTGCCATCTACCATTATCTTGGTCCGGGCTGGAAAAAGAAGGGAGTACTGTAGGCCCAGTTGGCGAAGCTTCTTTTTGACTTGTAAAAAAAGAGGAGCGTTGATGATGGACAGCATGCGTGTAATCAAAAACATAACATTATCACTTTTTTTTCCACTCTATGTGGACCCACATAGCAAGCCACACAGAGGATTGCGTCAATGTCCCTGAAGTGTAGAAGCTTAACTAGCAGTGCATTAGAAGGGTGCCACACTACACTCTGTGGGCCCTGTCCAATGAGTAAAAAGTGTAAAGGTCAGTTTAAGGTGTAAAGGTCTTAAACCAGTTTTCTAGATAAACCAGAGGATCTGACCCCTCAGTCCCATCAGGAAGTCCCAGATGCAGATGTTACTTCTTCAGGAGCACTCCTCGAGGTCATCAGTTCTATCCTCAAGGTGCTGAACACAGTCTCGTGGATCTTGGATTTCAGCTTGTTGATCCATTGTGGGGGGTTGTAGAGCTGCAAGAGTTTTTGCCTTCTATGACTTTGTCTGCGAGTTTCCTGTGGTTGTCTCGTAGAAAACCAAGTTCTGCAGCCAGAGAGCTAAGTCTGGCTTTGATAGAGATGTGGGAGTGCTCTTTTGCAGCCAACACCCTGTCCAGTTTGTAAGAGGTGGAGAGTGAGGGAGTTGCTTCTGACCGGGAGGTGTCCGAGATTGTAGCTGGAGGACCCACCAATGTTGGGGGGAGGGCTGTGGAGTTAGAGAAAAGTCTGCCCTTGCTAGCAGTCCTGCTGTGCCATGGGGGACACAAGGTTAGATTCAGGGAATCTCTACTTGGAAGGTGTTCTCTCAAGGTGTTATCAGTGGTCTACTGTCTATAAGTATTGTATACAATCAGTGTGCCTACAGGGTTCAGTAGGTATAGTTGTGCCTTGTCCGGTCACCCCACTAAGGAAACTATACTTTGTGTGCACATAATTCAACTCCAACATGAAAAAAGAGATATCAGAAGAATTCAAGAGTTAATGTTGTAGGCAATGACCCGCACCCGTGCTACGCCCGTGGTCCCCTCCGCACCTCGATTATGGCACTGATACGGGGTGGGGGAAGAGCAGCTAAAAGGAGCCAGTGTCGAATGGCAGAAGGTGTGGTCCCCACCCACTCGGTCCAGGGGCAGGAAGGGGTAAGTGGAAAATCAAGCCAAGTGATCACTGTCCCACCATGGAATATAGATGTAGGAAAGTAATAAGCACCCCCACTCACTGCAGTCACCTGCGATCACAGTGCTGAGTTGGGGAATTTTGGCCAGTCCTGCGGTGTGCACAGTTGGTTAAGGGGTCCACCTGTTCTAGCCTCAGTGCCAGGCAGATCAAAGACCAGGTTGTCGGTGCCTCCTCGTGCACGTCAGAGGGGACATTCAGAGGAGTACAGAACACTTGAGTCCTTGACATGGAGGTGTGTGGTGCCCGCCCTCCAAAACAGGCTTGACCACCTTGTGCTGAATCGCCCCGCAGCACTACAGCACTCCATGTGCCTCGATGGTGGCACCGGTGGGAGGGAGTAATGTCTGGGTGGGTCCTGAACAGTGTATCCACTGAGGCTATGAACCTTCATGTGCTTCAATGGTGGCTCTGATGTGAGGCAGGGCCAGGGAAATAGGAAGATACAGTCCTCAAGGATGTGTGCACTGCCCTCAGTGTCTCCAGGCCATCAGTAGCACTGATCCAGGGAAACCACCAAACGGAGGACAGGTAAGGGCCGGTTGTCGTTGCTGCCTCTCGCCCCCAGTTCTGAAGGGAAGGACGGGAAGCCCCTCATAGCTGATGCACCCCTCGCGCTGTCCATGCATAGAAGCAGTAGGTTGGCTGCGTGATGGCGCTGATCAAAGGTGCCCACTCCTGCCCGGGACCCTTTTCCCCCAGGGTTGCGGTTGCAAGTCATCCAGCAGGGAAGGCCTTCTCAGGTGCCCTGACAGTGGTGCCGAAGTGAGAAGACCAACTTGCATACCTCATCCAGTGCTTGACCTTGTCTCCACGGCAGGCCCAGTGCAGAGATTGTTCGCATGGCAAATGGGGCTCTTCTTAGCTGGCAGAGCTTGGGTGAGGGTGGGGAGACTCCCATTGGCTTCCTGGCTGCAGTGCTGCTCCCGCCTGGAGGAAAACACTACCATGGCTCACAGCCAATAGGTCCAACGGTGCGGGGCCCATTGTCCCTTCCTTGGCAGAAGGGAGATTATTGGAGCAGGGGTCCCCAGTTACGGGTGATGCACAGTGTTGTGGGGGTAGTAGGTCTGTCAGTACTCCCCCCTAATAGTCCGGTGCACAGATTGCGGATGATTGTCGGATGAGTCGATAGAGCGCTAATGAATCACGCCTGCCATCTTTGCCAGCTTGGCCCCTCATCCCCCTGCGAGAACAGCCTTTTATATTACATAGAAACAGAGTGGCTTTCTTTCAGCATTGGTCCTGAATTTTCTTACCCTTGGGTGGGAATCACTCCATAAGTAATCACTCAATCAATCAATCAATCAGGATTTATAAAGCGCAGCCACTCACCCGATAGGGTATACAGGCATGCAGGCCTCGGAGGCTTATTCAAACAGCCAGGTCTTGAGGGCCATTCGGAATTCTGGAAGTGAGGTGATGGTCTGGAGGTGTGTGGGGAGGCTGTTCCAAGTGTTTGTTGCAACCTGAGAGAAGAAGCATCCTCCACTTCTACGTCGGTAGATGCGGGGAGTATGGGCAAGGAAAAGAGAGGCAGAGCATAGTCTTCTTGGTGATTGGTGGAAGATCAGGCGGTGGTTAATGTACCCGGGCCCTTGGTTGTGTAGAGCCTTGTGTGCATGGGTCAGCAGCTTGAATTGGCATCTCTTCTGTACAGGGAGCCAGTGCAGTTGCCTGAGGTGGGGTGTGATGTGGGTTTGTCGGGTAAGGCCGGGGATGAATCTGGCTGCAGCATTCTGTATGGTCTGAAGTCTCTTTGGGAGGTGCATGGCAATTCCTACGTAGAGGGCATTGCAGTAGTCCAGTGGCTGGTGATGAGGGCCTGTGTAACTGTGCATCTCATGTGCACAGGTAGCCACTTGTAGATCTTACGTAGCATGCGCAAAGTGAGGAAGCAGGTGGGGGAGATGGCATTGACCATGATGTCATGCTGAACTTGTTGTCAATGATGATTCAGAGGTTTTTGGCATGGTCACAGGGAGTGGATGTTGGTCCTAGGTCTGATAGCCACCAGTAGTCATTCCATGTGTTGCTGCTGTTGCCAAAGATCAGTACTTCTGTCTTGTCTGTGTTCAGCTGCAGGCAGTTGTACTTCATCCAATCAGCGATGCGTGTCATGTATCTGTGGAAGCTGGTTCTTGTGGTGGAGGGGTAGTCGGTGAGTGAGAGGATGAGTTGGTGTTGTCTGCATAGGAAATTATGTTGAGACTGTGGGATCTGACAATGTTGGCCAGCGGGCTTATATATGCATTGAAAAGTGTGGGACTAAGGGATGAGCCCTGGGGGACACCACAGATAATCTCCTTAGTTTCATAGATGAAAGGTAGGAGGTGGATCTTCTGGGTTCTTCTGGTGAGGAAGGAAGTGATCCATCTGAGGGTGACCCCTTGGATGTCGATGTGGTGGAACCTTTCGATTAGCCTGTGGTGAGATCCGGTGTTGAATGCTGCCAAGAGGTCGAGGAGGATCAAAGCTGCTGTTTGTCCTCAGTCGAGGAGGGTCTGGATGTCATCAGTGGCTGCAATCAGGGCTGTTTCAGTCCTGTGATTGCTGCGGAAGCCGAAATGGGAGGCATTGAGTAGTTGGCTCTGCTCCAGGTATGTCATGAATTGCTTGTTGATGATCTTTTCCAGTACTTTCACTGGGAATGGAGCAACGAGATCGGCAAGTAGTTTTTGGGTTTGCTGGGGTTGGAGGAAAGTTTTTTGAGTAGTTGTATGACTTTGGTGTGTTTCCAGGAGTCAGGAAATGTTGCTGTGTTGATAGTGGTGTTGAACAGGGTGGTGAGTTCCTTGGTTTCCAAGGTTGAAGAAGTAGTGTGGGCATGAGTCAGTGAGAGCTCCCGAGTGGATGGATTTCATGGAGGAGGTGATGTCCTGGGTGGAGATGATCCAGGTGGTCAGTATGTGGTTTGCGTCAGTTATGGTGGTGGCACATCTGTTGAGGTAGTTCATAGGTGTTCGAAGTTTCTGTATATGGTTGCGATCTTGTTGTGGAAGTAGTGGGCAAGGTTGTCACATAGCTCCTGTGAGGGTGTGATGTTGTTTTCGCTGGCAGCTGGGTTGGCGAATTCCCTAATGATGTTCAAAAGTTCCTTTGTGTTGTTGCTGTTGGTGCTGGTTTTGATGCGTATGGCAAGGGCTGACTTCTTTGTTGCCCTCAGCAGGCAGTGGTACAGGTTAAGGGAGGTCTTGAAGGCTGCTCTGTCAGAGGTGTCCTTTCTGGCGCACCAGATCCTCTCCAGCTGTTTGCTGTCTCGTTTCGCTGCTCTGAGTTTCTGAGTGTACCCGCTGGCCATTTTGGAGGGTTTTCTCTGGATGTTGCTGTTGATGGGGGACAATGCTGTTGGTACAATTGGTGATCCAGGCATCAAAGTTTTTCACTCCTGGTTCGAGGTTGGTGGTGGTAGTGGGGTTGGAGGTGTTGCGGGCATCCACCCAGCAGGTCTCTGAGATTTTGTTCCACCTCTGGAGGGGATGCTGGTCATCTTGGGGGTGGAGGTACAGAGGATGGTGATGCTGAAGTGGACAAAGAGTGATCAGTCCATGTGAGTTCTGTAACATGGCTGTGTTTGACGCTGTTGCTGGAGATGAAAATGGGGTCCAGCATGTGTCGTGCAGTGTGTGTAGGGTCGTGGACAATCTGGGTCAATCCGAAGCTACTCATACTGTCGAGGAGATTTGCAGTGTTGTTGTCATTGGGGTCGATGTGGAAATTTAGGTCACTGAGGAAGATGTAGTCCTTGGAGTCTAAGGCTAGGGCAATGAAATCTGTGATGGTTCTGCAGTAGCTGGAGCATGGGCCTGGGGGTCGGTATGCGAGGGTGACTCTGATGGTTGTTTTGACATCACTGTGGAGCTTGAGGTTGAGATATTCTGTACGGTGGTGGCTCTGTCGATGGCGGTGATGCACTGTATGGTCTCTTTGAGGATGATGGATGTTCCTCCTCCTGGCTTGTTGGTGCGGTCCTGGTGAGTGATTTGACATCCATCGGGGATCACTGTGGCAATGTCTAAGGGCGGATGTGGGGTTGATGCAGGTCTCGTGAGGAAGATGTTGTCGGGTGCAAGGGTGGTGATGAGGTCCCATAATTCAGTGGGATACTTGCATAGTGAGGGTGAGCTGAGAAGGGCTCATGCGAGTTGGTGCTTTTGTTTGGGTGGTGTCTGTGGAGTGTTTGGGGTGGGGTGGTAGGTGGGCTGGTGTGTGTGCTGTGCCAGGTGAAATGGCAGAGGGTGCAGGTATAGGGTCCTAATGTGGAGCCTGTATCAGCACAAAAGCAGTGTTTGTTGCGGTGTCCAGGGTCAAGGGTGTAGATCTCGGTGATAGTGCATCATTGGGGGATGGAAGGCCAGGGGTCGTGGCCTTGGGCATGGTCCAGGCGCGGATGGGCACAGATGGGCTTGCCTATGGTGCACCTTTGGCATGCCAGTGGCACGCCCACTGCACACATTCGCTGCACGGTAGGACTGCGGCCTGCCTTAAGTAGGTCCTGTGGTGGTCGGGCTTCTGTTGATGGGAAGAACTGTGAGTGGGAAAACCCGGTTGCAAAAACCCCAGCAGGAAAACCCAGGCAGCTGCAGTGTCACTGGATCAGTCTGGAAAATCAGGAACTGGACGCCACAGGCAAGTGGCAGGCTAGGTTTCCAGGTGCCTCACTGAATTATATTGAGGGAAGTGGAGGTAATAAAAGTTCCCTCACTCTCTGTACAGTATATGAACAAACTACTAATACCAAACTGAGGGTTATACACTCACATAATACTCTAATGCCTGTGACAGAGATCTTACAAAAGGTGATCTTAGACTCACTGATAAATGAACTAATCAGTAAACAATTTGTTTTCTTGCCACATGGCTTTATTTGGCGATTCCAAGGGCCTCTGTTCAAACCCCATTTTACATGTCACTGTCATTCATTTCCAGCTTTACATTTCAGCTGTCACTGTGAAAAGCAGAGGGCCAGCATAGTTCTTGCTATAATGTCAGTGAACAGAATGTTATCCTATTTATAGAACACAAAATCAATGTAAATGTTTTACTGTGGACCGCAATGTTAAATCATAAAGTCCCTCGATATGCATCTCAATGACATGCGCCAAATTATGTTTTATCCCTTAGGCTTCCACAGAGCCTTTTCGAATACCTTTCGCTGCGCGCAGTACGTGGCAAAGACGCACGCTAATTGAAATCATTGTACATTAACCTATCGGATGTGGCGGCCGCGGATTGGACGGCGAGCTGAACGAGGCCCCTAGGCATTCCCCAGCGGGGCCAGCGCGGATGGAGTGCGCGCACTCTGCTGCACAGTTTAAAAGCAATCGACACCCATTTTTCACTTATCACGCAAATCATTTTCAGACGTATTCTGATAGACTCTCCTCCACGCAGACCCCACGAGGGCACATTCATATTAAATAGTAATAACTGAAGGCAGAGCCAGGGATGGAATAGCTGCGGCAAGACCCCCAAGAGAGACACAGACACAATGCTTGTCTAATGCGGTACCACGCTCAGCATGTGACAAAGTTTAGACAATGGGCATCGGAAATCCATGTAGAAGTTATGGAAACCGAGATTGAAATTGTTCAAGAGAAGCAACAGAAATGTTGGAAACAAAGCTCCCTACGACGTGTAGGATTTTTCAGGAAACGCTGTCTTCGTGTTTTGCAATACAAAGAAACCTCCACTCTTCTGTTGGTCTGTAGAGGCAAGAACGAAAACAATGTATCACTCTGAAAGGTTTCTATGATAACATGTCAGTTTGCCTTGTCCACTTTGGTTCCCAGGCACAATCATTTAAAAATTATAATTCCTTTTTATGAGCAAGCGCAAAGCACCCCGTCCATTCTGTAATCTCTCTATGGGCTTCAAACCACGCCCATGACACGTCAGTCACTTACATTGGTTTGTGGGATTGCCTTTTCATGCTTTTTCCGGTGTTTAGCCCACCTACACAGCACCAGTAAACTACTAAAAACATACGAAGCTCGATGTTTTCTGCCTGGGGTCCAGACTACTTTATCCGTTTATTTTCCACGCAGCGCGATTGGGCGGCGTTTTTTTAAATTTACAACGCTAATAGCTCTAACTCTAGCAAATGCGAGACCCGTTGCATTGAAAATGTTTGTTAGGTTTTGCCACAGTGGTGCTGGTCAGCAGAGCCTTGTCAAGGTGGGTTATGTTGGTGTTCAAGAATTACAGCCTCCACACTGACAGTACCTATGACCGTCTATGCTATTCCACGCTCCCAGTGACCTATGCCCACCTGCTGACCCTACCACATGGTGTGCTTAAAGCACGTCTTTGTTTTGCTTCCTTCCTGAAGTGATGTTCCTGATAGCTCCTTGCAAATTTCAGATTGTTCCTCCCATCTAGAATGCCTACTTGACTGGGTTTTCCCCTTCATTGGCAAGGCCCCCTCTTGTACCCAAATCAGTCCCATTTGCCCTCTCTCCAAGGCTGCCCAAGGTGCTGCATGCTCCTAGTATCTCCGATCACAAGCAGCAGCCTGGCTGGATAAAGGGGGGGACAGCTTTGGTAGGCTGGATAACAACATCAACAGAGCCGAACTGGCCGTAGCAGGCACCAGGCATTTTTCGGGTGGGCTGGAAGGGCAGGGGCCGGTTTTGAAGCGGTGGGGCCGGTTTTGTTACTGGAGGACAGTTTTACAGCAGTGCTGCAAACTCAGCCCCCAGAAACGGAAGCGGTAAAGCTTTGCACTCTTCCTCCACCCCTCGCCCACAATGGTCATGGTATGATTGCACTAAAGCACATACGTTGGTTGTTTAGAAAATCTCAAGCTGGCTCAGAAACCACAGGCTACTGTATTTGCTTACTCAACCCCCTCTTCAATGCCCAGGACACATACGTCTGCCAATGCCCAAGTTTTGGAAAGAGAGTCATACAAGGAGAAACCTATTACATTGTAATTGAATGTCAGTTGTGCCGAAATGTCTCTTTAGTCACTAGATTAAAACTATTTCAATTGGACTACAAAACGAATAGGGTATAGAGTACCAGATGATGGTGTATATGAGTAAGCATAGCACACTGATCCTGTTTTATATAAATTGATTCATAATACAAATGAAAAGCCCTTCTTTCACATTCTTGTAGCATAAATATTTTTTATTATTATGTTTATTATTTTAAGTAGAAGGTTAAAGGCTTAGGCCAGTCATTCTCCCCAAGTATACAGCAAGCATATGCAATGCAATAGATCTCACATTTGTGAGAGCTAGAGCTATTGGCACTATAAATGACAATGTCTTTTACCTATATGTTTTGGTTTGGTGTGTAGTTGATGTATGCCAGGTGCCACAGCAACCCGCCCAGGCCTGTCACTGCAGTAGAGAGGATACAACAAGGCCACCTTCTTGGGAGTGTTTTTGCCTCATTCCTACAGACTGGCTATGATAACCTAGAGATGCAACTCTTTCTAGTGTGTTTACCTAAAATTTGTAGCACCAAACAAGCCACAAAGAGGCACCTTTTTGGCATTTAACCCAGAGAATGAGGAGATCAAAAGAGTTAGGAGCAAAGAAAAGGGGCAGCCATATAGTTCTGTGTGTTAAACTTTTAAAGGAATTATTCCTCTACATTGGCAATACCAGCCTACATTTTAAAAACATTGACTGTGTACAAAGAGAATAACAAAAGAGGCAGCTTAACTGCAAATGAATTATAGCAATTGTGTTAAGAATAGTACCTGATTTACAGCGCTATGAAATGGCAGAACCTGTATTATCAAGTGCTATATTAAAAAAATGAGTTATTCCCAGACTGCTCCAACACGCACCTGCCAAACTACCCTAGGGGAGAGGGTGTGGTGTAAGGGCCAAAGCTTCCGACTTTGGAGTTGGGGAACACAGTTTTAGGGCCGGATTTAGACTTTTTTTAGTGCTGCATTTGCGTCATTTTTTGACGCAAAAATGGTGCACTCTTACAAAATTTAATTATGGCCCATATTTATACTTTTTTAGCAGCGCATTTGTGCCGCTTTTTGACGTAAAAGCGGCGCAAACTTACAAAATACATTTGTATTTTGTAAGTTTGTGCCGCTTTTGCATAAAAAAATGACAGTAATGCAGCGTAAAAAAAGTATAAATCAGGGCCTTAGTCTCAGCGCCGGCTCAACATCCTGTGATTCTGGGAAAATCGCTTATTTTCCCTTTGCTACCAAAAATGAATGTGTTCTTGTGTAAGATAACAGTGCTCATGTAAAGCGCTGTAATACCTTTGTATTGAGTTAGCGCTATATAAAACTGATACAAAATATAAAGTGCTCCAATACCTAAGTGTCGAGTCTCCAAGGTGGTAACCTAACAGCCTCAAGGTGGGACAATCGTAAAGCATTTACCAACGGCATCAAGGGATGTTTGAAAGGCAGGCCCAGGAACTAATGAAAGTGATAGGTGAGAGATGGGCGTGGATAGAGCCCACAGAATAGATTACAACAGGTCGAAAAGCAGCACTTGCGTGCTGCTATGCTTGACATAAAAAGAGTTTAAGTTACTCTATTTTCTAAAATTGAAAGTAGAAAACCCACATAAAAGTAGAGGCGCAGAGGTGCCAACATATATTTAGTTGAATAATGTGGCTAAAAAAAATGACAGAGCTGGTGGAAAGACTCTTGTTGTTGTGTTTGTGAGAATGTCAAAACTAAACCACAAAACTCCCGCCCCTCAACCCCTCCCCTTAATTGAGGCCAAAGATAGGACATGTTCTGCAAAAAGAACGTTTCCTCAGTTATTTTTCAAAAGGAAAACATCTGCGTAACATGATCCATACTCCAACAATGTTCTGAACTGACACTTACATTTTGGCCAAAGGTCATTAATGAGGAGCCTTCATTAGGACAAACAGCATTAGTTGAAAATGTGAGTATATGTTACTGGATATATGTACATATACACTAATAAAAATAAATGCATCCAACATATATATTGTCCACGACCCATGGGAAAGATCCAGTCTTCTTGTGATCTAAATAGGCTTGAGTGGAATTCCAACTACACCAGAGTAATCAGTGTGATTTCTGCATTTCTACATTACTGTTTGATATTATTGAATTACCAATAATAATATGATTACACCTGATCATGTAATTAGGAGTAATTTTGGGAAACTAAATCCTATCGCAAGAGCATATTTAGCAAGAGCGAGCAGCTCTTTGCACTACTGTTTTTCTTCTGATGCATTTAGCACTATTCTCATAGCGCAAAATGAATCCTCACATCCGTTTTTGATGCAAAGGAGCATTTCATACCATGTAATTAGTGCTAAACGCTGGGAGTAAGTTGGTGGAAAATCCTACTGCAAGTGCACCTTTAATGAGTGCGACCAGCTGCTGTCCAGTTATGTTCTGTTGAACTTAGCACTATTTTTTAGTGCAAAATGCATCCTTGCATCCATTTAGGATGCGAGGGGGCAATGTTGTGCTATGATAAATAAATCCTACCCCAAAAGTACTTCTAGGGACTGCGAGCAGCTGCTCACACTTGCTATGTATGTTCTGTTTAATTTAGCATTATGCATAGTGCAAAACGAATCCTCACATCCACTTTGGAGGTGAGAGGGCATTTTTGCGCTAAGAAAATAGCACTGAATGCAGAATTACTCTTCTTGCATAGTTCTGCAGAATCTAGGTGTATTTTTTAACAAATCTGCATGATTACACTACACGAATTATGCAAGTTATGCCCACTCCTAGATCTAAATCCAAACTGTGCAGTCAAAAAAGAGAAACCTCAGATCCAGAATGGCTACACTCTTAATCAATCCCATTCAAGCTCCTTTAGTAAACCATGCACTTACTAGAGCTACTTCTCTCTTCAGGCATTCAAACCCTGGAACAAACTGTCAATGGCAATAAAGATAAGCAAGAGCCATCTTCAAATCAGAAAAGCAATAAAGGTGTCATGGCTCCAAAGGGTCTCAGATTATGTGAGCCATATTGTTTGGCATACACGCTTGTCAAAACCTTCTGTCACATTCCCTTTGCATGCCACTACAAACATAATATGCAACGACAGGCTTCCTCTTCAAGTCTGGAGCACATCTCCAAGCCTCACACACAACACCAAAACCCACTGTGGTTTGAAGACACTGTCACCAACACCCTTGTCCAACCATGCACAAGAGAGTATTCATTTAGTTGACCACGTGAGAAGTGTTTAGGGGCCTCCCTAAATATATATGGTATAAACAGGTTGCATTAGTTAGGTAAAATTAGAGGACACAAGCATAAAAGCTTAAAGTTGTAATTTTATCAGTTATGCTACTTCAGTGAAAGAAGTGACAGAAAGCTGGAAAAAGAGGAAATTTACTATTTACTATAAAAGATCATCCTGACCCAGCAGCTACTGTGGTTCCATTATTACAACTATTGAACACTACCTATATCCTAGCTGCTGCTTTACTCCCTCTACACCACATGCTTAATCCCCATGTGCAGTCATCACAGAAGGCTCAGAGGACTGGAATTCTTAGGGCTGTCGGCAGAAGTATACGTAAGCCTCCTCACAGTGCATCATTGTCCCTTAACTAGAAGACAACAACATCAAGAACATTTTTCCAATATGACAGCCAAGCACACTGTGCAGCATGGTATCACAGCCACAGGGAGCCCCACAAGAGAACCCAATTTAGAGTCAGTTAGTCCATCAGGAGTACCACAGTGGTGAGTGGTAGAGGGTTCAAGCTCTCCATGGGGACGTATAACAAATCAGAAAGATCACCAAGCAAACCAATGGTAGCAGACCCTGCTACAGAGCTTCAGAGCTTACTCAAGTAAGAATGTGCATGACAGAGTTGCGGCCTGAAGAGAGGTCTGTTTACTTGAACAAAGTAACCAATATATATTTGATGACTCTGGCACAGGTGTCCGTCTAGAAAAGAGTTGAAGGACCGCATCCTGCTCTTGGAATGACACTACAATGTTAGATCACCTAAAAAAGCAGTCTCTACTTCATTCACTAGTTCTGCTACTGTTTCTGTCATGAGACGGTACGGGGGACTGGAGCCTGCTGAGAATCAGCCCGCTCGTTATCTACCAATTTCCACTTTCCTGGAGCTTCTCTGCTGCCCCTGAGATGTAACTGAAGTGGATGAAGAGGTTACAGGGCATTGGGAGCAGACACTATATGGTCTATATGGACTTTTCCTGGATCCTGACAAATACCAGAGTAACTCCAAATTCTCCCTATTATGATGCCAAAGGTATATCTTCTGTACAACCCTTATTTACCTTGTCATAAGCAGATGAATTTATCCAGTTTGATCACTCCTGGTCTTCTTATGTTGTACAAGGCATCATTTGTGTTAACATTAGGAGTGACGCTTATGCTTATGAATGGTACTGCATTGAGAATACTGTTGTTGTAGATCAACCACCAGATCTGTGTTGAAGCCCTTCACACAGGTGTCAATTTGTCCACCAAATTCACTCCTCTCACTGACAGTCAGTGTCTTTTCTCATGCTGCTAATCAGTACCTTTCTTACCTTTCTATCATACCGATCACCAACATCTGATTTTGACACTGCCTACCTATGCCAACCCCGCACACGTCCAACATGGATCAGCTCATCACACTGCCATCCTATGTTAGCCAATCACACTGTCCCCTAATGCAGCATCCTCACACTTCCAATCAGAAATACCTGATCCTTGCATTGCCCACCAATACCAACTCCTTCTACTATGTAGCAATGGGTGCTCCGAACATTGCTAGCCAGTGACTGTTCCTTACACTTTCCCCCCAGTGGCATCTACACACAGTGTTTACCAATGCTTCCCATGAGTACCAGTTTCATTAGCAATAAGTGAGAACACACACACACACACACAAAATGCACACACACTCACACACAAATGTACTCACGATGAACAGCAATGGCAATAGCAAAGTATTAAAATTACGTCCCCATCCCGTATCCGTGATGCATTCCAAATACTCTTCCGTACCTCACATTACTCATCTGGAAAGGGGGATAAAGTAATCAATGTTAAATAGAGTACTTTATTAATGAAAGTGTAAGAACGTGTAGGTGCAGTGAACAGTAAAGTAAAAGGGTGAAATCCGAACAGAGCATGAGCTGGAATACAGCACTGGCAGTGAGGATGAACAGAGTAACACAGAGTAAGGATAAACATTAGGAGATCATGCGGAGAAAATAGAATTTAAATTAATAAGATCTTATTTCTTTTATGAACTGTTCTGTTCTCTTTTGTTAAATTATGTTGTGTATATTTTTAGAGCAGACTATCACCTGAAAGGGTTTTCTGGCGCTGACAGGAACAAATGAAGCTGAGCCTAGGGCGTAGAGTGGCTACTCGCAGAGCCAAGTCTTCAGCTTCTTGCAAAATTCAAGAAGTGACCAGAGGGCTCACATGTGTAGTGGTAGTTGTTCCATGCTTTTGGAGTAATGTAAGAGAAGGCTCATCCACCAGATCTGGCTCTCTGTTTGCATGAGAATTGTGCATGCAGGAGTCTGGCCGAGCAGAGGTGTCTGAAGAGGTTTGTGAAAGCGGATGCAGTTGTTTAAGTATTCTGAGCCTGAATTGTGTAGTGCCTTGAAGCTGTAAGTGAGGAGTTTGAATAGTGCTCATGTGTGTGTGAGGAGCCAGCTCTTTGAGGTGTGGTGTGATGTGTGTGCAATGGGGGAGGTTAAGCGGGAGGTCAAGAGTGAGCCTTGCCACTGAGTTCTGGATGGTCTGCAGTCTCCTCAGTTAGTGGTTTCTTGATTTTGGGGTAGATGGGATTCCCATTGTTCAGCTTGCTTGTGACAAGTGCATGTGTCACAGTTTTCTGGGTGTTGGGTGGGAGCCATTTGAGGATCTTTCTTATCATCTTCAGGGTGTTGAAGCATTTGACTTCAGCGGCGTTGACTTAAATGGTCATGTCAATGTGGTGTTTGGCTGTTAACCAATTCAGAAAGGATTCTGAATTCCAAAGTCTACTTAGATGTAAATTATAGTTCGGGAACCCTTGCAATTTATTTAGGCTTTTGGTTGGCAGCCAGATGTAGAGATAAAGGAGGAATTAAAGTGGGACATGAGTGGAGGTTCCTTTTGTGGGCTGTTGTATATTTTTCCACTTTTCTATCTTTTGTAGCGTGGAGAAGTTCTATGTGGTAATAAGCCTAATCTGTAGCCACTAGGCTTTGTGGTAGCGAATACACCTCTGGCATTCCCTGTGTGTTCTCTGCTGATCTTTTTCTGTGTAGCAGCCATTTAAACGGCAGTGACAGTGTGCCAGCCTTGCTCCATCCTCACTGTGATGCAATATTGCACTCCTGCTTTAGTTGTGATGGTACAATGATAGTAACACCAGGTATTTTAGTTGCCTTTGTAGTGACTCTGGTAGCCACTGTACTATTGACACACCATCCATTCTTGCTGGTCAGGTGTTTCTCCACTCAGCACTGCTTGTGGGAGAAATTAGTCTATATGATTGCATGTGGTACTTAATATGGGAGTATTACAGTTCTGGTAGTTGTGTAGTAGTATTAACTATGCCACAACTGGCACATTACTATTACCATCCCCAAAATTTCAATATTTGTACTTAGAAGTAATCAGGGCTCGTAGATGACTTGGATTTGAAAACGTTGGCAGCACATTGGAAGTGCTTATTCAGAACTGCAGTCAATGAAGCTGTTGTATTCAATGGGCTACCGAACCCCACCTAGTAACTGGTTCTAGGGGAGAAGACAAGAAAGAGTTCTGAGCATTCAGGGAATCTACTCTAGAGCGAAAAGGGAAACATTCAATGACATGCGACAGGTTCAAAGCGAGGAACCCACTCCTACAGAGAACCACAGCTCTTGCTGCTGAAGGGGGTCACCTTTCATGATTCCTCCAGAACAGTCACTAGTCACCCTGTGATATTCTGTAGCCCTTCCCAATGTATGACAAAACACTACAGGCATTCATTGTTTGTTGGGTCTACCGAACGTGTCATTTCAAGTAGTAAACTCCTGACGCAGGCAGCCAGACTGCATATTTCCAACCGAAATGTGCAGCCTTGTTTGGGACACTAAGGAAACGTAGTTTAATCTCACTTCTTACAGACCACCCAGTGGCATGGCCGTGGCCTACTGCCAGTTTTCACAAGCATTGCGGGATTGCGGGGAAGAGGTTATATGTATAGAGACGAAATGTCAAGCAGAAAAGCTTTCCAAACTCTGCTTCTAGAATTAACCACCACTACTTAAACAACCCATCTAGGGACTGATAGCCTTTCTTTGTGTGTAGTGTACATTAAGAGTGAGTCATTTCTAAGCTGAGCTATTAACATGCATTCAGGATCCATGTAGTCTCATTCCCGACAGACCTGGTTTTGCTGCATGGATTGAATCTGATCCTCGGGGTGGCTGTCCTTCCAATAGCACGTGGTCACTTAAGTGGCTAGACTAGGGCTATCGTCGAGGAAAAAGCACAGGGAGCGCACCAAGGCACAGATGATGCGGCGAGGGACTGATCAATGCACTCAGTTATTGTCGATTAAACAGCACTTTGCGTGTATGTTTGCTACCTTCCTATAAATTGTTAATCAAGGGTTATGGCGGGAGGGATGAACAATTATGTCCAATGCTTGTAGATTGCAATTTCCATAAGTTCTCTGAAGCCTGTGAGGCTGATAACGGAGGATGGGCTGAACTGTGCATACTGGCAGATATAGTGGAGTTCCTTCCTTTACTATGCATAGTGGCTCCTTAGAGGTTCCATTGCCTCTCTGCACTTGTTTTTGGACGACGTCTTGGCTGTGCGTCCCCTTCTCCTGCACCCCCACTGTGCCATAGCATCCTGGTTCTTCATGTCATTAAACATTTCCTAAAAGGCACAACGATTTCTGCCACTAGTTTGTGTCAGTGTGAATAACTAAGAGAAGACCGTGGGAAGACGAATCAATGTATATTAAAAAAATAAGCATATTCGTGTAGAAAGTGATTCTCCACAAGTTTATTCGTTCATGGAATCAAGTGAAATAATGGTTCACTTGAGATTAATAATTTTATTGTATTTTCAAATCGTTCCAAGAGAAATTTGTAAATGATCAGTTACAGAGTGCAAGTAAATTCAATTAGTCACTGATGGTATATGATGTACCAATGCACCTAACCCTTGTCTTCTAGAAATACAATGTACAGGTGTCTGTACTGGAGTTCATAATACACAGGCCCAGCAGTTGAGCAACGGAACGCTGTATGCAGTCGAAGACAATGCAGCAATTCAGGAAAATGTAGTGTGGGGAAGAATCCTCCTCTAGTTAGGCCCAATGCCAAAGAGGATCCTAAAGGCCTTAATTGATGGTAAATAAGGGGCTCATTAAAGAAAGGCAAATTATTTCAGATAAGAAGTAATTGATTTATTAACTGTTTTAATTGTGTTATTATTGGGACAGGAATGCCCTGTGAATGGTATACAAGCATGTGCCCCTGTCTGACTGCACGTAAATCTGGTATCTTGACTTATTGTTATGACCAGGCAGCATGCCAGTCTAGCGTGTGCAGAGGCCTAGGCCTCTCTATGGTAAAACTACGGTCCATAATGTACTCTGTAAACCAGGGGGAACGCATCAAGTATACTCTCTGTTTCAATATGTTGATGACATGCAGCAGTGGTGGCAACATACCGAATTGTAAGGATTTATAATTCTGGGTAGAGTCTTTTTGCCTGATTTAAAGGAGTACAGTCTACCAGCTCACTTATGTAATGTTCCACTCAAATGTGAAAACCGAAGCTTGTGTTGACATATTATGCATGTGTCATGTGCTTGTGTGCCTATTGTGGGTATGGCACATGTGACACAGTGAGACTCCATGTGCAGTGTAAGTATCATTGCTGTAACTAGTTAGACCCATTTCAGATTGCCACTGGTTTCAAAATAACACACAATGGAGGGTAGAGGCAATTTCCCAATAGAGTGGAGGTGTATTGCTGGTCTTCCTGTGAATGGAAGGTGGAGATTCAGATAGCAAAGAAAGGAAAGATGAAGACAGGGTTAACTTTAGAAATTCCATGACATCCTTTTAGCAAGAGGTGCTGATGGTCTGAGAGAAGCCTTCCACGCCTCCTGGAGTGGATAATTTGGAGAAATCCGTGAAGCAACAACCATTATCAACATCGGTGAGCTATCTGGCATCTCCACCATGACCTGTGTGGCCTGCTGCTGCCACCATCGAACAGTGTGACCAGACACTCCTGCCTCTGCAGTCAAAGACTTCCCTGGCAGATTGGAGGGCGTAATTGCACAGGAAAAGATGACAGCTAACCCTTTGCTGGTGAGCTACAACTCTGACGTGATGCAAAAGGGGTGATATGACCCAATGAATAGCGTGACCTGACATCCGTGCACTGCTGCAGAAGACTTTCCTGATTTTGTTTTGTAAACAGATTTTATTGTTGTTTTACAGAAATCAGCAGGCATTTCAAAGCGAGTTAAAATTCTAAGGTGAAACCACCAGTGTGCCCAAGAATACATCATCTCAACAATGCCATCATAACCTACCCCTCTCTATGATCTCCCCCTCACATTGCACTCTCAGGGAATCATAGGTGGCTTATCTTGGGTCATTACTGATGAGTTATGGTCCACATCCTCTCCTTCATGAAAATATAGTAAAGAGCACGTGAGGGGCAACCGTCCCTTACTGCTGTGTTAATGGCAAGTAGACTCCCATATCAGGCCTTCATTGTGTATAGGATGGGGATCTGGCCAGTGGGGTATCAGGGTGCTTTCAGTCTTCCAGTAGCCCTTCCCAGGTCCTGGCCATCTCTATTGGGCGCTGTCCCTGGTGGGTCTCACTGAGCAATACTGCTCCTTCATAGCCAGCCAACCTTTTCAGTTCCCACTCAAACTGGTTAGTTTAGGCCCATTCCCCATTTCCAGTTTCAAGTTATTTCCCTCTTGGCCACGAGGAACCCTAGGTCCTGGAACTTACTTGTGAGTGTTGTCTTAGCTGTGTGTGGGAAGTTGACCAATATCAATAGGCTGGGCCATCTGTAATCATTTTATCTACTACTCTCGCTAGTGTTTCAATGACACCTGTCCAGTATGTATTGAGGGTCAGGCAGGTCCACATCATATGGAAGAATTTGGCCCCTACCATTACACATCATGGGCATTTTGTGTCAGTCATGTTGAAAATTTTATTAAGTCACCCAGATGTGGGATATGGCCTGTGTGCTATGTAAAAGTTGATTAACTTCAACCTGGCGTTCCTAGAGATTTTGGGTACTCTTTACAGTATGGTTGTCCAGCTTTTGTCACCAGTGGAAGTCCCTATGTCTTCCACCTACCAAGCTCAGTGAAACATCAATGGGGTGTTAATATTCCCCCGTATTGCACTGTATAAGCAGGTGACTGCTTTAAATGTTTCCGCTGCTGTTGCTGTAAAAGTGCATTTTTTATGAGAAGGGGTTTCTGACATTCCCAACCCCCAATGTTTGTGAATGGCATTTGTTAGTGCTCTGTGTAAAAGGAAGTGTCTGGGGTGTAAGTCACATTCTGCCCTAAATTCTTCAAAAGGTAGGAGTGTTCTTTCTCTACAGAGGTTCCCAATTGTGGTGACTCCCAACTCTTTCCAGTCCTCCATTTCCCTCTAATTTCCTCCATGCGGGAGGACTTTTGGCATGTCTAGCAGTAGATCAGGGGAGTATGGGACTTTTGTTCTTTTTTGTAGACATCTGGACCAGCAATATTTAATCACCTAAAATTCTGTAGTTACCCCACTTCTTGGCCCGCTAATTTGAAGTAAAAACTTTACTAAGGAGACCCTATCAGGAGTACCTGTTCTCAACCCCCAGCAGTTTGATGTCGCCTTGCAATTCATTGTATGAAATACTGCAGCTGATCCACTATGTAATAAGATTCAAAGACTGGAACTACTAGCCCCCATCCCCTGCAGGTCTCTGCAAGGTGGATAACGCTACATGTCTGTGGCCGGAGCCCCAATAAAAAATTAGTGGTCATAGACTGAAGGTCTCAAAATATCGCCCAAGGTATTTTTGTCCGAAAGATGGTATATAATAGAGTAATCAGGGCAAGGCAGTAATTTTTAGTAGAGCTCCTCTGCCTATGAGTGAGAGAGGGAGAGTGTTCCAAAAATCCATGCTCTGTTGCAGGGTCCTAATTGGCTGCCTGATATTCCCTTGGAGGAGTTTACCAATGTCTCCTTTTGTTTTTAGTTTAAGGTCATCAAAAGGTCCTGCGGGCCTGCCGGAGGAGTTCGGGTGGTTCATAGTTTTGGCGTGAAGAACTGCTGAAAAGTCCTTGGAGCTGGTTCAGGACCACTGCGGGGACCACTTGAAAAAACAATGCACAGGTGAACTTTAAGGTGAGTCTGGTGGGTCCCCTTTGAGTGTAGAGGTTGCAAGTGGTGGGGAACCCTTACAGCACAGCTGGTTCTCTGGTGCAGGTCCAGGAAGTCTGGGTGCAAAGCACATAAGTGAGCCAAGAGCTATGCGCAAAGGTGCCCTTGGAAGCAAGAGGAAGGTCACTTTGAGGGTAGTTTGCAGGTTAGCAGGGCCACTCTGGGGGGTGGTTCTTATGTGTCCTGGAGTCCCTTGACTGGGGCTTGCTTCTGGTCCTTTAGGAGTCCCGAGTGGACTTTTCTCCTTGGTGTCGATGTTGAGTGACCAGTACCCGAGCTATTGCGTGGTTCCGCCACTGGAGGCTGTAGTGCCATCAAACTTGGCACACTTTCAGGTTTTGTCCTCTGAATCTGTGGGGTAAAATTTGGTCTATCTGTGGTGCCTGGTTCCTTGGTCATCAGCCGGTCAGTGAACTGGACTTCACTGTTCTTTAGGTTTTTTGTTGCAAAGAGTGATGCCTTTACTCTGGAGGGAGATCTTTGGTGATTTTCAGAAGGTGGGGTGCTCTGGGGTTTTGTAGAGTCTGTCCGATGTCCGTGCAACCCCTCAGAGGTGACTGTTGAGTCCTGGGGTTTTGTGCCTTTTTCTTTGTGCAGCAGGAATGCAGTTCTCAAGCCTTGGGTCGTCTTTGTTGCTGGTCTTCTTGTGTCCTTGAAACTGATCTGCAGGTCTAGGGGTGCCCATTAAATACTGCAATTAGTGGGCATTTAGGGGAGTACCCAGTAGTGACCAATGGGTCATCTACCTTAGGCTGGCTACACCCACTCTGTGACCACGTCCTGTGGGCAGAGGTTACTTCCCTATACCAGATAGGCTATTTTCCTTCCATGCAAGATGGAGGAAAATTAAATGGAGGGGTCATCTTGCATGCAACTCCGTAGGGGTGGTACAAGCTGGAGGCAGCCACTCCTCCTGTCCTTTGTGTATTTTCCCATTGTTGCTCCTACCAAAAGTGAGGGTTAGCAATTGGTGTGGCCATCTACTGCTAGCAGCAGGGCTGGGGTCAGGTTTCAAGAGTGGTAAGCCCTTTGAGGCTCATAGGCAGGACAGTGCACATTCCTTGGGGAGGAAGAGTAACACCTCTGCTCAGGAAAGGCTTTGTTTTTTGGACCCAGGGAGCAATGGCCAGCCACCATACCAAGATAGTTAGCTTTTGCAGGGTGCACCTCTAAGGTGGCCCCTGGGTACATTTTGCAATAAATGCAATACTGCTACTGGTTTGGATTTATTTTCTTGAGTTGTTTGATACCAGACAATCCAGGGTTCAGAGTGGCCATCATGTAGTTGTGAAACTCATACTGACCAGTGTCCAGCACATTCATGTAAAACGGCTGCTCTGTTCACTTACTATATCCAAGGTTTGGCCGGGTCACAGAAGGGGCGTGTTTCTAATGCATCTATGCCCAAACATGCAGTATACTGCACCCTGCCTTAGGGCTGGAAGGCCTGCCAGAGGTGTGACTTACCTATATTGCATGCAGTGTGTAGTGGACACGGCACACTGACTGTGTGTTATGTCATTTTTGCATTTTTGGATTGCAGCAGGACACTCAGCCTGCAATGGCACTGCTGGGTGTGCTTGGATGCATGGTCTCTGAGTGTGGCACCATCTGTGTTGCTGCCCTCAGGGGCCTACCCTTACTACCCCATGCCCGGGGTACCTAAGTACCATTTACTAGGGACTTATAGGACAGCTAAAGGGGTTGCAAATTGTGAACATATCTTTGCAATTTTAGGGAAAGAACACTGGCACAGGGACCTGGCTAGCAGAATCTAGTGCGCTCCAGTCCAAGTTGCATTCAGAAACCGGGCAAAAAGTGAGTGAGGGGCAAAAAGGGACCATCTTCCCACAATATAGACAGGGGGCGATATGCTTGCATGTCCTGGGGTGACTTCTCCGGTTTCAAAAGAGGTACTACAAGAGCTTGCCATGTAGCATCTGGCAACATCCCCAAGGTCTTAGCCTCCTTTTCATGTCCACTAGTTTTGGAGCCAATGTTTTGGCATAAGTGGCACAGAATTCCACTGGGAAACCATTGGTTCCTGGTGTTTTCCCCCTTGCTAGGTGTTTAATTGCTCCCCTGATTTCCTGCAGTGCTATGTTGCTCCCCAGCTGCTCAGCCTCATCAGTTGTCACGGAGGGGAGTTCCAACGGTGTGAGGTAGTTCCTTATTTCCCTCTCAATGGCCAATGTGCTGCTCTTATAAGGGGTTGAATAGCAAGTGTAGAATTCCTGGTGAATGTCAACTTGCCTATATAATCTCGTGCCTAGGGCCATTTCTAACTATAAATGAAAGTGCCTTGCCTAATAGGGTTTGATCATCATGACAAAAGCTGTCTTGTTTTATTACGCGCTGCATGGGCCCTGAGCATATAGGTTCTATAATCAAAGCAGCAAAGGCATTCAATCTCCTCTGCTGCTGTTTCTATCTCTTCCAGTAGGGCTCTTTGGAGGTCTGGAGCCCCCTGCCTATTCTAGTCTAGGTATTTCAGCTTGGCTTCAGACATCATTTGGTATGGTGCGTCTAATGCCTACCGCTTCTGCGATGCAGTGCCCCTGTGTCACACCCTGAAACGTGTCCCACTCCTTTCCTGCCGTGTACTTAGTTTCCGCATTTTCTTCAAAATTATGCTGAGTACCCTGATCGATCGGGTCCCTATTCAGAGGGTCTTCCAGGGCTTCTGGCTTTAATTTCTACGTAGGGATTCCGGGAAGGGGTCACCCCAATTTAGATGCAATAGGACCAGGTTATGGTCCGATAACATCATAGAGAGGTATTCTACATCATGTACCTGGTTATGTACCTCCGGTATACAGAGAAAGGTGTCTAATTATACATGAAGGTCATGTAGGGAGCAGAAGTTGGAATAGTCCGTGTCCTGTGGGTGGAGTGTCCACCAAGAATCTATCAAGCCCCAGTCGATTTGCCATGCAGTGAAACAACAGGCTGTTCTAAAGACTTGTGAGTTTCCCAATGGGGGATGAGACCGGTCCTCTGTAGGGGCTGCTACGCAATTAAAGTCCCCCCCATTATCATCTCCCCCACCAGGTAGGGCGCAAGGCATCTGGATAGGTCTGTAAGGAATCCCACTTGATCCGTGTTCAGAACATAGATATTTATTGAGGTGATGCCCCTACCATTTAATCGGCCCGCAACAACCACAAATATCGATCATCAGGGTCAATGAAATGTTTTGTGTGCTGAAATGCATGCCAAGTTGTATCCAAATCAAAACCCCTCTAGCAATAACTCATGTAGTATGCTTGGCCCTGCTAACGGCGGTATAATGCAGCACCCCTTCAGCCAATGTATGGGTCTCCTGCAGGAGCAGACCCTGTACTGCACATCTGAGTAGATAGGGAAAGACTCTCTATCGTTTGAACATGGTGTGGATCCCTCTCAGATTTCAAGATAATATTCTGTGTCATTTGGGAGAAACCATTGTGGCTTTGTGAAGGAAACTCCAGTCGCCCTCTATGAATGTGGGGAAATGGGTCTACCCATAACCACTCATAATGGAAGTGACTGTTGTTCCCTGGGTCACAAAGTGTACCCTGACATGCAAAAAGCTAACTTCCGAGGTCCCCGATCCCAGGACAGGTAACAGCACCTTCCGTGTCCAAACCTCCAATAAATTATTTATTTATTTATTTATTTTATTTATTTATTTGTTGGATATTATAGAAAAACAACATACAACATTACTGGGGCAAAACAGCCCGCAGAACTGATTACACGAGTACATCAAATTCAAGCCCCGAACAGTCCTGGGCCCCACCTGTGAAGAGAAAATGCAATAATTCACTGGTCCATGTGCCGAGCAAAGCTCCCTGCACACCACTAGGGGACCCTCCGGCGTCAACTCCCAAAAAATCGTCAGCTGCTCCTGACAAAAGGAGGCGTCGTGCAACCAATCAGATCCACGAGGGGCCCTGCCCTGGCCCCAACACATCGCCACTCTACGCTTGGCTAGCAGCAAGAGAAGACCCACCAGCTGTCTATGGGATCGCCGCACTTCATCCACACATCCAAGCAACGCCAGTCTGGGGGACAAGGGCAGCTCCAACCCGGTCATTTCCTCAATCATCCTCATGACCTCCACCCAGAAAGCATGCACCTCAGCGCACTCCCACCCAAGATGTAAGAACCCAGCATCAAGCATGCGACACAGCTCACAACATGCGTCCGCACGCAGGCCCATTAAGCAGAGACCGCTAGGAGTATAATATAGGCAGTGCAGAAATTTGAAGTGGATCAGGCGGAGCCTATAGTTGGGTGACAAAGCTCTCATGTGCGCACAGCATCTTCGCCACTCATGCTCAGATATAGGTTCACCCACGTCCACCTCCCATCGCACTCTGGCCAACGCACCTAAATCCCCCTTCCTCTCCAACACACAATTATACAGTTTAGTGATAAGTTTGCGTGGCGTCTGAGCGTGGCACATCACTTCCAATACTTGACACTCCTCCGCTTGGTCATTAAGTCCAGAGAATCTCGCTTGCAGCATTGCGTTGACATGCAACACGTACAGCCGCTGCAGTGCGGTAGCGCGTTCATCCTCTAGTACCTCTACCGGGGAGATCAATCGCCCGTTTGCAAACCAGTCCCCCAATTCAGTCAAGCCCGAATGCTGGAGAAAATCGCGCAGCTGCCTATCTCGAAACATCGCAAGATCCACAACCGAAAGAACAGGCAGCGAAGGAGCGAAGACAGAGCTCGCCCCAGAGCGGCGCAGCAACGCCATCCAGGCCCGAGCAGTGCACGCCACTGTGTTGACACCTCGAGCTCGAGGCCGGGATGGATTGCCCAGGACACAGGCCAAGATGTCCGGCCACACCGAATCACTCTCCGGCGCAAGGTGTGGCCGGTAGCGGACCGGCCACAGCCAGTATTGTGCAAAGTGTGCCTGAGCACAATAATAGTATAGCTCCAGGTCTGAGGTAGCAAGTCCACCCAGCTCAATTGGTAATGTCAGCTTCTCCCAGGCAATACGAGGTTGCCCACCGGCCCAATAATCGTATCAGATCAGAGCAGAGACGTCGTAGAAAACCCGCCGGGAGTGGGAGCGGAAGGTTAACAAACAAATACAGAAACTTTGGCAAAACCACAATTTTCGCAATAGCTAAACGACCTGTCAGCGAGAGTGGTAATGAGCGCCACGCCTCAACTTTCCCCTCCAACCACGATAGTGCCTTGCCATAATTAGCCAGCCAGAGGGTTCCTAGATCACAGCTCAGCCAGACCCCCAAATACCGAACAGGACCGTCAGCCCATTCAATTGGGTATTGAGAGGGGAAGTTTGCCACCCCCATGGACAAAAGCAGCACCACGGACTTAGACCAATTAATCTTAATCCCGGAAAAGGAACCGAAGTGTACTATTTCATCCAACAGAACGTCCAGATTGTTGCGCGGCTCACGAACATACAGCGCAATATCGTCAGCATACATAGATATCAGAATAGACCGCTGCCTGAACGGCAGACCCTTATCGTGATGGTGCTGGTGCAACCATGCCGCAAGAGGCTCCACAGCCACGGCAAAAAGTAGCGGGGACAAGGGGCATCCCTGGCGAGTTCCACGGGTGACCGGGAAGGAGTCAGAAATAGACTCATTCAGACGCAGCCTGGCAGTGGGGGATGAATACAGCAATCAGATCAATTTCACAAAGCGCGCACTCAGTCCAACTCTAGCGAGTAACGCAAACATGTAGTCCCATGCCAGAGAATCAAAGGCCTAAGTGGCGTCCAAGAACACCGCAGCCGCTTCCTCCTCGACCCCCATAGTGCCCATCAACGCAAAAAACGTACGCAGATTATGGGATGTGGATCTACCCGGCACAAACCTAGACTGGTCCGGAAGCACCAGCTTCGAAAGCAAGGGCTGCAACCGCGCCGCAATCATTTTGGGCAGTATTTTGTTGTCAATATTAATCATAGACAGCGGACAGTACGAGTCATAGCTGTGCGGGTCCTTGCCAGGTTTGGGTATCGTGACAATTAAAGCCTCACGAAGTGAGGCAGGAAGAATTCCGGTCTCTAGTGACTCCGCATACACCTCTAAAAGATAAGGTGCAAGAATATCAGAGTACTCTTTATAAAACGCAGGAGTCAAACTGTCCAGCCCTGGGGACTTGTCACTCGGCAAACTACGAATCACTGCAACAACCTCCTCCACCGAGAACGGTGTGCCAAAATAGGCATGATGAGCATCATCAAACCAGAGGAGAGCAATGTCAGAGAAATAGGCCTGAGCCGCAGCCGTGTCTAACTCGGTCGGCTCTGAATATAATCTCACAATAAATTGGGTAAAAGCCAGAATAACTTCCCCCGTCCCAACCACATGTGCACTCCCGGGTCCGTCTATCTCAGTAACATAGTTACTGGCCCATGGTCTGTGCAGCATGTTCGCCAACGTGCGGCCAGCCCTCTCCCCCTCGCCATATCGCCGCGCCCGGGCGTACCACCCAAGGAAGCAGATCTCCCGGAGAGAGGCCTCCTCATACAAAGACACCTCATGTCGCAACTCCACAAGCACCGCCCCGGACCAGTCCGTCACCAATCGCCGCTCCAGTTCCGCCATCCGCCCCTCCAGATCCGCCAGCTCACGGCGCAGCGCCTTCAGCACACCATGCTGCTTGGAGAGGCACACCCCACTAATAACCACCTTGAATGCTTCCCACAAGGTACCAGCTGAGCTCACAGACCCACAGTTGTCAGCAAAAAAGTGGAGCACGGCCTCGCTGATCTCCTCCCAGAACACCTTATCCCAAAGTGCCCCCTGCGGCAGCCGCCACAAAAAGGTGCGCTCCAATCCACAGGTCACCTCCAGCACCAGCCGAACCGGTGAATGGTCCGACAGAGTGCAAAGCAAGTGCTCCACAGAACTAGTCCAGAGCTCCACGTCCCTCATGCCCAACCAGCGATTAATACGGGACCAGCTACTGTGCGCATAGTTGACACACGTGCCCTCTCTAGCAGCACCATGCCTTACCCTCCACAAATCCACAAAAGTGCCATAGTCCATCACTGACTGCAGAGCTCTAGTGGCTGCAACATGCTGTACATGAGCTACACTCTCCCGATCCACCACAGGGTCCAAAATCACGTTGAAATCTCCACCCCAAACCACTGCTCCACTGCCCGTCGACTCCAATTGCCACAGTTCACGGAAAAACGGGATCACCCGTGTTAGGACCATATACAGAAACAAGTCTACATGCTCTGTCCAGTAACGTACCGCTCAGCACAACATAGCGACCACCAGGGTCGACAACAACTTTCTGAGTGTGCCACGGCAGCCCTTTATGCAACAAGATCGCCACCCCTCATGCATAATGCGAGAATACAGCGCAATGGAATTCCCTGACCCAGCCAGCCTTCAGCCTGTCCCGCGTCGAAGCAACTAACTGTGTCTTCTGAAGCATGCAAATATCTATTTCATGACGTTTGACATAAGCCGATATGAGGCGCACCAAACGCCCATCTCCCAGCCCACGCACATTCCAGGTAAGACAGCGAACAGCAGTCACCTTACTGGAGCCCATCACAATCTTTCAGAGAAAGGGACTCACCATCACACTGCCCCCACCCACCAGACACAGCAAAGGAAAAAAGAAGGAAAGGGAAACTACCACAGCACAGAATACAAACTTACCCAGCCCCCCACCCACACAGGCCCCCCAATCGGGTCGAAGCTGAAACCCACCCCCCCACATCAACCAAAAACCATTGGATAGTACGAATACAAGAACCAGGACTCATCCCACGGGCGTAAGCCAGGCCATCCAACCCACCATCCCATTAGGAGTGGGGGAGAAGGGTGAAAGGGCCAAACAGCAAGGTAGAACGGCAGAGCAGACACGCATGACAGGAGAACATAACATGTGATACCCCAACAATCACAATGAAGTCCCCCCAGCCACCAATCTCCCATATATTAGTCATTGTCGCTCAAGGCGGCACGCTCAGGCCGAGGACTCTCAAGGCCCGAAGCCTCTAATCGCTTGGGCACTGATTTTGCAAATTTCGCCGCCTGCTTCGGATCAGTAAAGAACAGTGACTTCCCATCGTGTTGCACCTTTAGCTTGGCAGGGTACAACAGCGTGAACCTCGCATTGGTTTGACTCAGCGTGCGCTTGACAGATAAGAAGGCACGCCGCGCCGCCTGCACACCCGGAGTATAGTCAGGGAAGAAATTGAGTTCAGAATTCTTATAAATTACAGGTCATCGTTCCTGGGCCAGTCTGAGAATAGTATCTCTATCCCGGTAATTCAACAGGTGGGCAATGATGGGACGTGGAGGGATTCCAGGCCGGGGCCGAGGACCCAGGGATCTATGAGCCCTCTCAACCACCAATAGCCGAGAAAGTTCACCAGAAAAATGGTCAGAGAGCATGCTCTCCACAAAGTCTTCCATGCAACCCATATCAGTAGTCTCCGGCAGACCTATTATGCGGACGTTGGTGTGGCGCGACCTCGCCTCCAAATCTTAATTCTTGTTACGAATAACCTCTAAGACGCGCTCCATCCGCAAAAGCTGTTCACGATCCCCATCCTCCAGATCAGATGTCCACGACTCCAGCTGTTCAAACCTAGAGTCATGATCATGCACCCGGGCCCTAATGCGGTCCAACTGCACAATGACATGGTCAAGTTTGGCGTCTATACCTGCAAGGCTGTTCTTGAGATCCAAAAACATAGTCTTGACTGAGGCATCCAAGCTCCCATCCTCAGAGTTCTCACCGCCAGGCATGGAAGATGAGGCGCCACCTCTCTTCTTTCCACCCTCAAAGGTAAGCCTGGACTGTTTTTGTTCAGATTTGCCCATGCTCCGATCCCGTCAGCCACCAATGATCCGCCAGCAATATACCAACAACGCAGCAGTCCTGTCCGGGCAAGGCAAAAGGGAGGCACCAGGCCGCAACCCAAGCACACACAGGGCACCAGCCAAGAGCGTCCAGTCCCAGCTCGGAGCCCCCTGCAATGGCATACACACAAGGCCCAGGTGGGGTGTCCAAAGGGAGATCAGTGACAAAGGGCCCGACCCCAGACCCACACTCCACTCCACTGACCTGCCACTTCACTGGTGTATCAGCCTAGAAAGTTGTCAGAGCTGTGAAGGATTCTGCAGCTTCAGTAGATATACAATCTCTCGCAACCTCTGCCTCCTCCGGCCCGATCCAGCTGGCGACAATCTCCAGGCACCAGGCCAGCAGGAACACCAGGGGCCCACCACGTGACCACCAGTCCGCGCAGGGTACCCCCAGTCCACCCCAGGCTGCTAGCAGCCGCAGTCTACCAGCCGCCAGCAGACCTAGGGGACACAAGCAGGGCGAAATCAACCAGGCGCCACAATCCAAAGCGCGGCGCAGCTTCAGCCCTGTCCCCAGCCAGCTCCGGCAGCCTCGACTGTCTTCTTCGCTCGGCGCATGCGTGCCCCAACTCTGTCCAGGCCGCAGCTCTTCCCCAGGCTGCCGCTCAAGTTAGCCGCCAATCCGCCCACAGCAGGGGGGGCAAGGACACCCCTGCCGAAATGCTCAGCGTCTCAGGCCTGCGTCATGCCCCCCGGCCTGCTCGCCTAACACCCGAGCCGGGAGAAAGAGCGCCCACCGGCCCCGCAGGCTGCACCGTGCCGCACCACATCACCAGGCCCCGCTCTGATGAGCCGGGGAGAACACTCCGAGCGGCCCACCTCAGGCCCAGCCGCCAGAGTCAAGGCAAACACCAAGGGCCCAAGTGAGCAGCAGCGCTAATAGAGCGCTCGATCCGCTGCTCTGCCAGGCTAAATATACCACGCAGGCCCTAATCCCGGCAGAGCCTCACGGAGTGACGGCCATCTTGCTGGCAGGCTAGGCCACGCCCCAAACCTCCAATAAATTTGAAGTCATAGTTTGTCATCCCACTTCTAAACAAAGGCAGACAGGTCCAGTCCTCAGGTCGACCCACTCTGTAGGTATCCAAACCCCCCAGTGCAAACCACAAGGATATGAGTAGGATCCTACGGGACCCATCCTTTCAGGTGTCAGCCATGCAAAATCCATTTGTGGCACCAGAAAACATTGCATCAGTATGCAGTTCAATGGGTTCATTCCCTTATCATTCAAGTAGAGAGTCACACATCTTTTGCTCAGATCAGATCATCTGCTGATGTAGGAATTACTGCATCTCAGGATAAGAATCTGAGTGCTCAGTTGAGGCAATGTCGTCTAGTTTGGAGCTGCTTTTGTCCTCCCGTGCATCTTCATTCTCCTCTGAGATTGGAAGTCTGCCATTTTTGTCACTACTCAGGGTTTCAGCTGCCTCCAGCGCTCGCCGTTGGTCTTGCTGGGCCTCCACTGCAGAGAGGGATCCTCTTCTCTCTCTTCGTGGATCCCTACGTTGTCATCTCAGTTTCAGTGGTTGGTCATCCATTTCTTGATGTAGCTCCACCTGCGATTGCCTGTTCCATCCAAGCCCATACCTCCTGTGGGGAGTGAAAGAATTAGGGTGGTCATTACAACCCTGGCGGACGGTGTTAAAGCTGCGGTAATACCGCAAACAGGCCGGCGGACAAAAAAAATGAATTATGACCGTGGCGGAAACCGCCAACATAGACAGCCACTTTAACACTCCGACCGCCACGGCGGTACAGACAAGCAGCGCGGCGGTCACCGCCAACAGACAGGCGGAAGACAATGTACCGCCCACAGTATCACAACCCGCCAATCCGCCACCTATTCCGGGGCGGATTCACCGTGGATAAAAACACAGCGGAAACAGCTTTTGCAATGGGAAAACGCTCACCTCAACGTACTCCACGAGGAAGGAGGCCACCATGGAGCCCGAACTACAAATACTCCCTGCGCTTGTCTTCCTGCTCCTCTACGAACACCAGCAACGTAGGCGCTGAAGACAATGGTGAGTACTGCACCTACGACATAGGGGAGGGGGGAGGCAAAAGTCACGGACACACACACACGCAACACCCCCACCCCCACCCGACCCTCACCCACTACAACACACACACCAATGCATTTCCAAACAGCACAGTAATAACCCCCAACCCTCCCGGAAGAATGCAAAGACAAAAGGAAATGAGTTCAACCATTGTAATGTATCAAAAGACAAATATATACAGATATATAAAAACAATCGAAAATCATACATCACGATTAGAACTGCAGGTATGCACATATCATATTGTGGGACCACTGGACCCACAATGCATGGGCGAGGCCCACACTAGATACCTGTCCACAAATGGAGAGAACACTGCAGGGGCATCAGATAGAAATACAACAGGCACCTCAGGGGGAAGGGAAGGGGGGGGCACCTCAGCCGGATTACAGCACCACGCCAGATCCACGACGGGGCTCCATGCCCATTGATGTATCCTGGGGAGTGCAAAGCCACAGTCTCTCAAGTCTCTACAGTGGGTGGTTTGCCCACTGTACCATCCTGGGGAGTGCAAAGCCACAGTCTCTCAAGTCTCTACAGTGGGTGGTTTGCCCACTGTACCATCCTGGGGAGTGCAAAGCCACAGTCTCTCAAGTGGATAAGAGTCTCCACTGGTTCTGGAGGGGGACTGGTGCCCAGAGTGCTTCATCCTGTGAAGGACAGACAGAGTGGATGCAGGTCTCCACTGGTTCTGGAGGGGGACTGGTGCCCAGAGTGCTTCATCCTGTGAAGGACAGACAGAGTGGATGCAGGTCTCCACTGGTTCTGGAGGGGGACTGGTGCCCAGAGTGCTTCATCCTGTGAAGGACAGACAGAGTGGATGCAGTTCTCCACTGGTTCTGGAGGGGGACTGGTGCCCAGAGTGCTTCATCCTGTGAAGGACAGACAGAGTGGATGCAGGTCTCCACTGGTTCTGGAGGTGGAATGGTGCCCAGAGTGCATCACGCTCCCCGTGACGGTCCCAGTTCCGTCACTGTCCCAGCTGCACATGGACTAACGATGCTTGATTTGGCGGTCTTTGCCCTGTTCAGCGGTGCTTTGCCATGGCGGTCTTTGCCCTGTTCAGCGGTGCTTGCCTTTGCTGTGTCTGACCTGTTCAGCTGTGCTTTGCCATGGCGGTCTTTGCCCTGTTCAGCGGTGCTTGCCTTTGCTGTGTCTGACCTGTTCAGCGGTGCTTTGCCATGGCAGTCTTTGCCCTGTTCAGCGGTGCTTGCCTTTGCTGTGTCTGACCTGTTCAGCTGTGCTTTGCCATGGCGGTCTTTGCCCTGTTCAGCGGTGCTTTGCCATGGCGGTCTTTGCCCTGTTCAGCGGTGCTTGCCTTTGCTGTGTCTGACCTGTTCAGCGGTGTTTTGCCATGGCGGTCTTTGCCCTGTTCAGCGGTGCTTTGCCATGGCGGTCTTTGCCCTGTTCAGCGGTGCTTGCTGTTGCTGTGTCTGACCTGTTCAGCAGTGCTTTGCCATGGCGGTCTTTGCCCTGTTCAGCGGTGCTTTGCCATGGCGGTCTTTGCCCTGTTCAGCGGTGCTTGCCTTTGCTGTGTCTGACCTGTTCAGCGGTGTGTGGCATGACGGTCCCTCAGTGCCCAGCAGGGCTGTGGCTGCCGGGGCCCTCCACGTCACTGTCTCTGGAGGTGATTTCCGGACCAGTGACAACAGTGCTGCCCTCAAGGGCACTGACTCTGGCGGTGGTGTCCGGACCAGTGACGATACTGCTGCCCTCCAGGGCACTGACTCTGGCGGTGGTCTCCGGACCAGTGACGACAGTGCTGTCCTCCAGGGCACTGACTCTGGCGGTTGTCTCCGGACCAGTGACGATACTGCTGCCCTCCAGGGCACTGACTCTGGCGGTGGTCTCCGGACCAGTGACGACAGTGCTGCCCTCCACGGCACTGACTCTGGCGGTGGTCTCCGGACCACGATACTGCTGCCCTCCAGGGCACTGACTCTGGCGGTGGTCTCCGGACCAGTGACAACAGTGCTGCCCTCCAGGGCACTGACTCTGGCGGTGGTCTCTGGACCAGTGACGACAGTGCTGCCCTCCAGGGCACTGACTCTGGCGGTGGTCTCCGGACCAGTGACGATACTGCTGCCCTCCAGGGCACTGACTCTGGCGGTGGTCTCCGGACCAGTGACGACAGTGCTGGTGATGGCATCCCTGCCGGCGGGGAGGATGGCGGCCTTCTCCGCCGTGCTGCTCTTACCAGACTTTGGAGGCTTCTTCTGCCCCTTCACCACCTTGGGAGGAGTCACAGCTGACTCAGCACTCCCCCCGGGACCCTTGTGAGCTGTTTTGCCAGCAGGAGTCTTCACCCTCTCCCGTCGGCCACTTTCCAACTTAAGGTGCTTTACAGGGGGTGGACTGGCAGTGCTTTGACTTCGTGTCACACTGGCTGCCCTGTGGCCGGTGCACTCCACACACCTTTAACACGCACCACTGGTACCTGACTTTTTTTGGCTGAGGTGCTACTACGGGACCTATGAATTGGAGGGGTGGAGGTGGTGGGAAAGAGGTCAACGTTGCTGAGGAAGAGTTTCTGACGAACACTGGGACGGGTAGCTGGAGGGGGTCTGGGAGTGGAGGAAGAGGAGGTGGTTTTAGGAGGTGTAACTTTAGGTGATTTGGGTGCCGGTGCAGGTACTGGAGGCTGTCGTGAGGTGGATGGATGTTGGGTGTGTGGGTGCCATGTTTGTGTACTTTGGGAGGGGGCGTCACAGACACACTGTGAGTGGACACAGGGGACGTGTAAATGGTAGTGGGGGTGGTGAGTGCAGGTGAGCGGGGTGTGGTGCTGGGTGTTCTGGTGCGAGTCCTAGTGCCTGTAGATGTAGTGCATGCAGGTGAGCCTGGGAGGGAGGAGGGAGGGGACGAGGAGGGGGACAAGGTGGAGGCAGTGGATGTTGCTGTGTCTGTATGTGGGTGATGCTTGTGTGAGTGCCTGTGGGATGTGTGGTGCCTATGCTTGCCTGAGCTACTTTTGTGTGTTGAAGTGTGTGCATGCTTGTCTGATGGTGTGGTTGGGATAGGCTGGGGTACAGGGGATTGGGTCCGGGTGGAGGAAGTTGGAGGGGGGAGGCTAGACACAGGGACAATGGCTGCCATCAGTGCTGAGGCCAGAGATTGCAGGGTTCGATGATGGGCAGCCTGACCAGAATGAATGCCCTCCAGGAATGCATTAGTGTGTTGCAACTCCCTTTCTACACCCTGGATGGCATTCACAATGGTAGACTGCCCAACAGTGAGTGACCTGAGGAGGTCAATGGCCTCCTCACTGAGGGCAGCAGAGGTGACAGGGGCAGGGGCTGAGGTGCCTGGGGCGAAGGTGATGCCCACCCTCCTGGGTGAGCGGGCACGGAGCGAAGGCTGGGGGGCTGCTGGGAGGGCGGTGCTGGTAGGGGGGGTGGCGGCTGTACCTGTAGAAGTGGGGGGCACAGATGGTGCCACCACCACAAGGGAGCTCCCATTGGCGGACAAGTCCGTGTTGCTGTTTGCTGATCCGGTGACCGACGTGAAGCTCCCCTCGCCCTCCGTCCCACTGGTGTATTCAGAGTCTGTGGTGTGGCCCTCCATGGCCATGTGGGATGCAGCTCCCTCGTGCTCCGGTGCCACTGTACCTCCGCCTGATGATGCTGATGCACAAACGAACAGGGAGAGCACAAAAAGGGGGGGGGGACGACAGAAGAAAGACAGGTTGAGTGCATGGCTTACTGCTACCGTTGGCGGACAATACAGACACAGCAGCCCCCTGCACTACGCCGTGCTCTTGGCCTCTACAGATGCAATTCCTGGGATATGGCCTACATGGCTATGAGTGTCATCCGTCCACATAGATGACACAGGGGTATGTATACCTGTACTTGGCACTCTACAGAGGTGGGTGGAGGGCCACAGGGCCATGCCTTACGAAGGGGCCTAGCTTACGTAACTCGCCCTGGCCTAGGGAAACCCACAGCCCTCCTCCCCCACCCAGACCCCTCCACTGCGCGCAAAGTCATGAGAATGAGAGTGTACTCACCCCCTTGTGTCTGCTGTGATGCCCTCAAGCGCCCATCCAACTCAGGGTAGGCCACCGCCAGGATCCGGAACATCAGGGGGGTCATGGTGCGACGGGCACCCCTCCCACGTTGGGAGGCCATCCCCAGCTGAGCCTCCGCCGTCTTCTTGCTCCAGTGGCGAATGTCCTCCCATCTTTTACGGCAGTGGGTGCCCCGTCTCTGGTGGACCCCCAGGGTCCGGACGTCCTTGGCGACGGCACGCCAAATGTCCTTCTTCTGGTGGGCGCTGACCTACATGACATGTACAGGGGAAGAAGAGAAGTCATTAGCAACTGCACAGTCGAAGTGAGTGACCCCTATCCCTACCCTTGCCATGTGGCACATGCATTCACAGTCCTTCATGGTCGCAGAACTCTGCCCCCTTCCTATTGACATCCAGCCCTCTCCACCCAGCATAGCCCATACAACGTGCTCCCGCTGTACTTACCTGTTGGTCTGGAGGACCGTAGAGTAGCGTGTACTGGGGGAGGACCCCGTCCACGAGCTTCTCCAACTCCTGAGCAGTGAAGGCAGGGGCCCTTTCCCCAGACGCAGCAGCCATTGTTTCTTCCAGACCGAGGTCACAGCAGCACTTGCAGTGTAGGTCCTCTCCTGTCGAAGATCAGGTATCGAGTGATTGAAAAGATAGAAAATGGCGGTCACGTCCACGGCGGTGACGTACGCGGTGGTGCGTATCATCACCGCCGGCGCACTTCATCATTGGCTCCTGGGACCCATAGGGTCCAATGTTAACCAAAGCAGCATTGCGCCACGGTCTACGACCGCCTACGGCGACGGTGTACAACGCCAGCGCAGATACCTCACATCCCATTGTCCCAGTTTAGAGGTCAGGCAGCCGCCATTTCAGGGGCCCACATGGCTTCATTTACTACTGCGACACACATACCTAGGCCTACACTCAACACACATACAGGAAGAGTTTTGTATTTGGTGTCGTGTTCTGTGTAGCTGTGGGTACATACCTGAGAATTTGTTGACTCTGTGCTCGCTGTTGTCCTCTTAGGCACCGTCAGCTGGGACATTTGAGGAGATGGTGGAATCCTCCGGTGTACCGACCGCTGGTGGACCTGTTAACAATGTAGGAGCGACATTTGATCATCACCTACAGGTTTGACCGTGCCACAATCCAAGAACTGTGTACCCAGTTGGAGCCAGACCTGATCTCACCAATCCGCCATCCCACAGGAATCCCCCCTGAAGTGCAGGTGCTATCAGTGCTCCATTTCCTTGCAAGTGGATCATTTCAAACAACAGTGGCCATGGCATCAGGGATGTCCCAGCCTATGTTTTCCAACGTGTTGTCCAGAGTGTTGTCTGCCCTGCTGAAACACGTTAGGAGCTACATCGTTTTCCCTCAGGTGGAGGATTTGGCTACAGTTAAAGGTGACTTATATGCCCTGGGACATATCCCTAACATCATAGGTGCCATTGATGGGACCCATGTAGCTCTGGTCCCCCCGCAGGAGTGAACAGGTGTACAGGAACCGGAAGAGTTATCATTCGATGAATGTACAGATGGTATGTTTGGCAGACCAGTACATCTCCCAGGTAAATGCTATGTTCCCTGGCTCTGTGCATGACGCCTACATCCTGCGGAATAGCAGCATCCCTTATGTGATGGGTCAACTCCAGAGGCACCGTGTGTGGCTATTAGGGGACTCTGGTTACTCCAACCTGTCATGGCTATTGACCCCAGTGAGGAATCCCAGGACCAGGGCAGAGGAACGCTACAATGAGGCCCATTGGCGGACTAGGAGGGTGATCGAACGCACCTTCGGCCTCCTGAAGGCCAGGTTCAGGTGCCTCCATATGACCGGTGGATCCCTATTCTACTCACCAAGGAAGGTGTGCCAGATCATCATCGCCTGCTCGATGCTTCACAATCATGCTTTGCGACGCCAGGTGCTTTTTCTGCAGGAGGATGGTCCAGATGACGGTGTTGTGGCAGCTGTGGAGCCTGTGGACAGTGATGAGGAGGAAGCTGAGGAAGAAGACATAGACAACAGGGAGTCAGTCATACAGCAATATTTCCAGTGACACACAGGTGAGAACAATTTTTTTACTATTACATTCACTTTCACACTTCTACCTCTATCCTGTCTGTCAATTAGAAGCAGTATTTGGTAACTGAGTTGTACATTTCCATTACGGTTTCACAGGTGTGGTTACCAACGTGTGTTATCTGCTTACATACTTCATGGACTTGTGATGTGTGACATAGGTATGTTGGCATTACATTTGAAAACGCATTTTGTCACTGTAATTGGTAATACACATTTTCTAAATCACAGACTGACTCCAGATTGTTTTGTGGTTCAAGGGTGTTTATTGAAGTGCTAATTATTGGAGGGGTGGCAAAATGGTGATGGGTGATGGAGGAGGAATGTCCATGGCAGAGTCCAGTCTATTAGTCTCACAGGTGCACTGCCCATATGGGCATAGGAAGTGGAGCTGGGGCAATTCCAATCTGGACAGGGTAACAAAGTGAGACAGTGGGATGACAATCAGGGTGGTCTCATTTCCTGGCGGGGGTCTTGCCATCGTGCTCGGTCCTGTTCCTGGATCTCAGGGACAGCTTGCGGGTGGTTGTCCGTCTGCAGGGGGTGGGGTGCTGGTGTGGTGGTCCTGTGGCGGGCCGTCCTGTCCACTAGCGCTGGCGGAGGTGGTGGGCAGTTCATCGTCCATGCTAGTGTCAGGGGCCCCTTGGAGTGCCATGATGTCCCTCATGGTCTTTTGTATGTCCTTCAGCACCCCTACGATGGTGCCCAGGGCGGAGCTG
This sequence comes from Pleurodeles waltl, assembly GCF_031143425.1. Lineage (NCBI taxonomy): Eukaryota > Metazoa > Chordata > Amphibia > Caudata > Salamandridae > Pleurodeles > Pleurodeles waltl. The sequence goes on from NC_090439.1 coordinate 679,970,110, forward strand.
ATGGTCCCTGAAGCCCAAATACTGTTTGTCCTGCAGACGCTGGGTCTCCTGAAACTTGGCCAGGACCGTAGCCATCATCTCCTGGGAGTGGTGGTAGGCTCCCATGATGGAGGAGAGGGCCTCATGGATAGTCCACCCCCTGTCGCACAGCAGCCCTCCCAGTTCCCCTGTGTTCCTGTGCCTCCGTCCCCTGGACCGTGTGCCCACTACCACTGCCCCCAGGTCCCTGTTGTTGTTGGGGTGGTGGGTTATCCTGGGTTCCCTGTAGTGGTGGACACACAGCTGATTGACGTGTCCTGGGTACGGAGGTATGGGCCCGCTGGGTGGGTGCTGTGCTGGTGTTACCAGAGGGGGGAAGGTCAGTGTTGGGCTGTGCCTGTGTGAGGGGAACCGACTGTCCCGAGGCCAACGATGGTCCGGGCTGGTCATCTGGATCCAGTTGGCCAGAGCTGCTGTCGTCACTGTGGGCCTCTTCTGTGGGTGGAGTGGAGATGTCTGGACCCTCCTGTGTGGTGACGTTACGTAGTGGTCCTGCAGGGGTATAAGAGCATGATTATTGCATGTGTGTGTGAAATGGTGTGCAATGGGTGGGTGTGCGTGTACCCCAGTGCAAGCATTCCTGTGTGGGGGCTTGTGTGATGATGGTTGGGGGGTTGTTATGGGTATGTGCCATGGCCATGCTTTAGTGATGGGTGTCCATGCTTAGTTGTGTCATGCAGGGCTTGTTGTTGGGATGTTTGGTTTGTGTAATTAGTACATTAGTGAGGAGTTGTAGTGATAGGGGAGGGGGTGAGGGTGGGGGGGTGTGATAGCATGCAGGTAGGGTGGGGGATATGATAGTTAAGATTTGACTTACCAGTGTCCATTCCTCCACCGACTCCTCCAAGGCCCTCTGGATGCATGATGGTCAAGACCTGCTCCTCCCATATTGTTAGTTGTGGGGGAGGAGGCGGGGGTCCGCCGCCAGTCCGCTGAACCGCGATGTTGTGCCTGGAGACCACGGAACGCACCTTCCCCCGTAGGTCATTCCACCTCTTCCTGATGTCCTCCCGATTTCTTGGATGCTGTCCCACAGCGTTGACCCTGTCGACGATTCTTCGCCATAGCTCCATCTTCCTGGCTATGGAGGTGTGCTGCACCTGTGCTCCAAATAGCTGTGGCTCTACCCGTAAGATTTCCTCCACCATGACCCTGAGCTCCTCCTCGGAAAACCTGGGGTGTCTTTGGCGTGACATGGGGTGGTGTAGGTGATGTGTGGGGTGGTGTATGTGTTGATGAGTGTGGTGATGTGTGGTGGTGTGGGGTGTTTTGAGCGTGGATGTTGTATGGGTGATGGTGTTGGTTGCCTCTGTGTGGTGGGGTTGTCTATTGCTGTAGTCTCTGTCTGTCACCTTCGTCTTCAGTTTTTGGTCGTAGGGGTTTGTGGGTGATGTGGGTGTGTGTTTTATATTGTGTTGGGTGTGTGGGAGTGGTGTTTGTATGTGTATCAGGTGTGTGTATTTGGAATTGTCCAATGTGGCAGTGTTTTGGAGATGTGTGTGTATTTTGTGCGCGGCGGTGTGTACCGCCAATGGAATACTGCGGTTGAAAGACCGCCGCGTGGATTCGTGGGTCGTGATAGCATGGGCGTGTTTCTGTTGGCGTGACGGTGTCGGTTTTGTTTTCGCCAGTTTATCACTGACCTTTGGTGTGGCGGACTTGTGTGGGCGTCTGAATTTCGGCAGATCTCGAGATGTGGGTCATAATAGCTGTGGCGGAATTCCACGGCCGCGGCGGTGTATTAGCGGTCTTCTGCACGGCGGTAAGCACCTTTAACCGCCAATGTTGTAATGACCGCCTAGGTCTCTTCTGGTGTCACCACTCTAAGGCAGACTGGAAAGAGCATAGCACTACACATTCCCATCTGTCGAAGTTGGCATTTTGCAGCAAGGAAAGTGGCTCTTTGCTTTTGCACTTCCCTTGTGAAATCAGGAAATATCATCACTTTACTATTGTCCACTACTACGTTTCCTATTTTAAGGGCTTGCACTAATATGGAGTCTCTGTCCCGATAATAAAGCAATTTTTCACCACAGGGCACAGCGGACCTGCAGGGTGACAGGTTTGTTAGGGCCAGTTTGTCTCTGAACAATTTCTCAAGGAAGATTAACATATTATCCTCCCTGAGGTGTTCGGTCTTTCAGGTGGTGGATCTTCTTGCCCCTACGGTTCCATTGCGCCCGGATCCAGGGAGTGTTCTGCAACCAGGTTCCACTTCTTGATATATTTACCCATGGGTATGATGTGGTTGCAGAGAACAGGAGAGGTATCATTGTCTTTCTGAGAACCAGCTCCTGATGGTGGGGCGGTTGGTCAGTGCTGTAATTGTGGCACTCCCTTCAGGTGTGAAGTCACATCCCACCATCAGACTTCATGGGTATCCACACTAGTTACTCCTCCCGGGTCTCTCCTGTGTGTCGGTCTCTTCGGTCTGTACCTTCCTGGCCAATTCAGGTGGTCGCTAGCACCCCTTCCAGGCTCCGCCGAGCTCACCATCAAGTCGTGGAGGCCCTGCTTCCTTTAGGGCTGCGAGGCACGTGCTCAACTACAATGCTGGGGCAGTGGGTGTCCAAGGAAGCTGGTTCCCCTTTCCGAGTCAGTTAAGCTGGCCACATGTGAATGGGGGGGTTCAATGTCAGGTGGGAGGAGGTGTCAAGCCACTAGCTCACTACTCGTGGTGGGGAATTTTACCCCTAGGTGTTCTTGCAAATGAATATTTTGCCAGGCTCTAGTATATCACTATACTAGTGTTCCCTGGTCTTTGCTCAGTCTCCGTGCTTCCCTAATCTTGCAGCCGGGCCAGACCCAGGAAGGTAAATACCGCATAGCCACCTCACAGTTGTTAGGTCAGTGTGCTGCATCACATTGAATGAGTCCTTGTTAGTAGGGCTGACAGGTCACTTGTGAAGGCTGCAGGATGTCAGTGAGTCACAGCAGAGCTTTCAGTTAGGCGTCCAAGCCTCTGCCATCTTGGCCGTGCCCTAAGACTTCCCTGATGGCACAGTGCCTGCAACTGCAGGGAAGAATATGACCATTGCTCCTGACCTGCTGTGCTGCAATTCTGATATGACCTGGAGAGGGAGTGGTGCCACTGTGACCCTGCTACTGTTTCTGGAGGACTTTAGCATGTGATTAAAAAGAGTGCCATCCGACTGCTGATCTCACCTGCTGCACTGCAACTCCAACATGCCTCAAGAGATGGGCTGTATCCACGACCTTCCTCCAGCTGCAAATGATTATTGTTTTATTGCAAGATGTGTGGATACGATCAGCAGGTGGCAGTACCTGAAAAACTGACTGCCTGAATCTTGCCCTAGAAATTCATATTCAGGTTGAGTGGCATTGGCCCACCCAAATTCTTAGCAACATACAAGACTGAACAGACCTACTGATCCACCACATTGGATCATTGCTTTTATGCCCATAGTAGAATACTGCATCAGAGCCAATTCTTGCCTGATATACCTCTTAAGCAGATAATCTATATAAAGGGGTGTGATCCACAGCTGTGGTAGGATATCACTTTATTAGGGCAGAGATAACCACCCTTGATCAGAGTCGCAGGTAGATAGCACCAACACCTTGGTTCCAACCCATGGAGAGAAGAAGAACACTGTACCTAAACATAACTACACTACCTTGCTGAGAACCTTTTAACTACTTGCCTTTGCTACCCTAAGAGTCAAGTACAGAGCTAAAATAGGACGGACCCAAGGTCACCAATGGCAAATTAATTCAACAACCATTCTGGTCTCTGTCTGCCCTGCCCTCTCCCGAACAGAAAGTGACAGTTGCCTATTTACCTCTTCCTTCCATAATTTCCGATAGGGAGGCTAATCATTAAACTCCTATTAACATACAAGGAGGGATTACTATAAATCAGTGGGCTTTGTTAGATCTGTCTCTTGGTTTTGGAAGGTGTTTGGTTTGGCATACTTAATTCACCTTCAGTCCGTGTTCATAAACACCTGTGAGCCATGATTGAAGCAAAGCGTGGCCCTGCAGTCCCCAAGCTTCACTCTATTATTTGAACAGAATCAACATTAACCATAGGTTTTCAGACGACCCACACCTTTACCCAGAAAACACAAAGACCCATATTTATATTTTTTTAGCGCCGCATGTGTGTCATTTTTTTTACGCAAAATCGGCGCAAACTTGCAAAATACAATTGTATTTTGTAAGTTTGCGCTGTTTTTGCGTCAAAAAGCAGTGCAAATGCAGCACTAAAAAAGTATAAATATGGGCCAAATTGTATAGTAGTAGAATATTGAGTACTGAATATATAGTACCAGAATATTGAGTACCAATAACATTGATGCCCAGAATATTGAAACAGTAAATATGTGTATGTAAATATAGGTTTTTTTATACTTAATTCCACAAACATACCCTGATGATATATTTATCTTGAAAGCATGGAAGAATAAGTACAAACACACTGAGGACTATTCACAAACTGCATGTTGTAGTACATTACCAATATTACAATAGTACTATTAATGTACTACAAAATGCTATTCATATAGTTATGTACGGAGCTCTACACTCCGCCTCTCCTCTTTTTAATGTTTAGACATCTCTGCCCTCCTGCGGACAGCTCTGCAAAAAGTATACATTTTAGTAGTAAATCTGTGAGGGATAAAAGAGAGTGAGTTGAAAATGGGGAATACTACTAAAAGGCAAGGTTGAGGAAGAAGTAAGGAGGGGTAAAGGTGAGGTTACAGAGGGGTTTAAGGAGGCGGCATGGACCAACCCACAAAAGTGTATGCCCTTTCCTACTCACAAACTGCCCATCTATAGTTATTACAACCAAAGAGGATCTAAAACAGTTGTGAATGTACTCTATCTCAGAGCTGGAGTAAGTCTTGCACCACCAATGGCCACTCACGGGTACTGCAACACCCGCCCATAGACAATGATGGATGTAGGGAGTTAAAATAAAACCCTGTAGAAAGTAATGTTAAAATAAATTACATTATTTAAACTGTTTAAAAATATAATGAAAATGTACGTAATCTTTAAAAATATATAAAATAAAACCAATATGAATATATTTAACATATGTCGTTAACTTTTTAAAATATAAACATTATTGTAAGTAATAATTATTAAACATAAATCACTATTATTTAATTCTATACATCACTTTCAATAACTTTCAATGCATAGTAAAAATACAATTTTGTAACTTTTTTTAAAAACAGAATTTTATTGACTTTCTGCCTTAGCATGGTACAACAGACATTGTATAGATCGAGTATCTTTACATATATATTAGAAATGTAGACAAGCAGCCCAATTCCAGACCTGCAGGTGTGTCTGCATATTGGTGTATTATTTAACATTGATGAAGAACAACAAAATCTCCCCTCCCTGCACCCTCCCCCCACCCCCTGCTTCTGTCATTAAGTATATGAGATCAGCCATCTATGTTGCAAGTGTCATTGATCCTCTCGGGAGTACATCTACTGGAAGGGAGGACCGACGTATGTAGTCTTCCCGAGAACAACACTGCTATGCGTGAGTCATATGTGGGGAGGGTGCTACTAATAAAGAACCCCAGTGTTCGTAGTGCGTTTAAGCTTCAGGCTTTCTGTTCTCTCTCTTTGCGCAGCATCTCTAAGGGACGCTGCTCGCCTCAGTGCAGATAGTCCTGCATCTCACTCTGAGCCCTAAACACTTCCACTAATGTGCCCCACTCCAGGGATATTGGTTTCTTTCTCATCCCTTTATATTCTTTCTCATAAGAGCTGAACTTTCAGCCTGACACCAGCGTAGTACTTCCTCCCTCCACGACTGTATGGTTGGGGCCTGGGGAGACTTCCAGTGACTCGTCAGCTGTCGTTTCACCAAGAGCAAAGCCAGATCCATGAAGCGTGAAGTTACCTTAGAGCCTTGTGTGTTAGGGTGTAACCCCAGGAGGAAATAAGCAGGCGTCAGTCCCACTGCTACCTCCGTGGTCTCTATCAAAGTGGTTCCTAATGTAGCCCAGTACTGTGAGAGGGACGGGCACGCCCAGAGCATATGGCCCACATGGAGAAGGTCGGCATCAATGGCATGACACCGAGTCATTGCGCTGTTGTCGTGTGATACATCCTATTGAGCCTGTGTGGAGTGAGGTACGCACAATGCAAAAGGTAAAATTGCATCAGTTTAAATCTAGTATTGTGGGATACCTTTTTAGCATATTGTAATATGAAAGTCAACTCTTTAACAGTAATGTCTCTACCTATATCAGTTGCCCACTTAGTTTTCATCATATCCAAGGATGTGTGGAGATGTGCTCGGATCCCTCAGTATAGCTATCTAATAAGACCCCTGCCGTGTCCCATCGTGTGCAGTGCCTGAAGGGCTTCATGTGTTCCTGGTTCAGTGCCCTGTGGTGCCCAGTGGTTGCGTACATAGGACAGTATTTTACCATGGGCAAAAAAAAGGGTTTCAGACAGACCATGTACTTGCACAAAGTCTGAGTGCAGCATTAATATGCTATCCTCAAATAAGTCCCCTAGTGTATGCTGTCCCTTTTGTTCCCACATTCTGAGCATAGCTGCGGTAATCATTCCTGAGGGGGTAGGGAGCCCATGCAGTGGTATTTTGGGTGCGCAGGGTGTTGCTGAGGCTGTGTACCTTGTAGCTAGTTTCCAGTAAGCCAACACCGTTTGCAATTGTAAAGTAGCCCCGGGGGATGGGTAATTTTGGGGACCCAGGACAGATCAAGAGATGAATGAAGCCTTTCTTCCATAACGCTGCTGTACAATTGATCTCTTCCAGATTATGGCTGGCTAACCAGTAGGTCAGCCATTGGAGTTGGCCCGCTATACAGTAGGCTTTGAAGTCTGTCCGGGTGTAACTGTAGTTTCATCAGGCCGACGCTGCGGAGGCGCTTCCCCCATATTAAATCAATCAGAAGGGAGTTCAATGTTCGGAATATGCAAGGTGGTACCATGAGCAGCAAGTTAACAAAATGGTATAAAACAGCACCATTTTCGCCAGTGCCACCCTCCCTGCCACCAAAATTGGTAAAGTAATCCAGAACTCAACTTGGGACCAAAGTGATGTAATTGTCTGGCTTAAGTTACCTTCTAGCAGATCCGCCTGGTCCCGGTATATGTGAATACCAAGATAACAGAAGGATACAGGTGCTTTTGCAATGGTCAGGGTCCACATCGGACCAAAGGTTCCGAATAGGCATAGGATTTTATCGGGAAAAGCCCTGAAAGGAGTGCAAATCGAGAACAAATCTGCACTGCCCTCTCCGTGTCTTGTCACAAATCCCTATAATAAAGTATCATATCATCTGCATATAAGGAGTAAACTTGGGTAGTGGGGTTAAGCACAAGTCCTAAATCAATCGTGCGGTGGCGAAGGTTTTGTGCCAGGGGTTCCAATGGCAATACAAACAAAAGGGGTGACAGAGGACAGCTCTGCCTAGTTCCGCGGTATATGGGGTAAGAGGCGGATATCTACGCTCCCATCTTGGCTCTAGCAGTCGGAGCCGTGTAAAGGAGCTTCACCCACCATATAAAATCTGGGGGTATGCCATAGGCCTCCAGAGAGGCCAGCATATAGTTCCAGCTGAGAGTGTTAAAAGCTTGCAGCATCTCTAAGGAGATACAGCCAGCATGCAGATACTTGTGTTTCGTCTCCTCTATCAACTGAAATAGACGGTGGATATTCATCGATGTACCACGACGTGGCACAAATCCACATTGGTCCATGTGTGGTAGAGGCGGAAGGAGTGGGAGTAATCCGTGCGCCAATACCTTACTGAGGAGTTTATATTCTGTATTCAAAATAGACAAGGGCCTATAGGGGGCCCATGTGTAGGAGGTCTATCTGGTTTAGTAAGTGAAGTCACCATCTTGAGTTGTGACTGGAAGCATTCCTTACCCAAGACTCTCTAACTTCTCTAGCTGAGGGAGTAGGCGATTGGTGTATGTGACATAAAATTCCACCGGCAATACATCAGATCCAGGGGTCTTATTACCTGCCATCTCCTTCAGTGCCTCGCAAATCTCGGTGATCGGGAGTGGAGCTCACAGCTCCTTTCTCTCCAACGCTGTCACCTGTGGTAGCGGATCTTGGTGTAGAAACCTGTGTGTGGTGTGGTAGTCTACAGGCGGGGGTGCAGCGAAGAGATCAGTATAATATTGATGAGAGGCTTCATTAATGCCATTTTGATTATTTACTATTCCCACCTGTGGACATTGTATCATTAATATTGGTGTGGGAGATTGCTGTGGACTGATTAGTTTGGCAAGAAGGGTACACGGTTTGTCTGCCTCTGCATGCGCCCTTTGGGTGTAAGCTCTGCAATCCACAACACGCAAGAGCTCTAGAAGTTCCGCATGGCGTGTCCGTGTTGTTTGTAATTGCACTGCCTTAGTGTCATCTAGGGTTGTTTCTCCTTCCAGAGCACCCAGATTATTTTCTAGATGTGTGAGGTCATGTAGAATTTCGGCCCATGCTCCCACCCGCATAGAAATGGAGGATCTCCTTATGGCCACCTTAAAGGCCTCCCATTTGATCAATGGGAAAGAGGCAGTATCAGTGTTTTCTTAAAATAATTTGTCAATAGTTTTTGCTAGGCTACTTATATGAATTGTGTCGTCCAGGATTGTGAGCTGTAAGCGCTATGTTGGTATCAGGGTGGGTACCCTTCCCCAGGCCAGCTAGATCTCATGCGGGTTATGGTCAGAGAACGTCTTACCTAGAGATGTAGCATGCGTTATGTGTGATTGCAGGCTGGAAGTGCACAAGAAGCGGTCTAAACTGGAATGGAGCATATGCAGGTAGGAGTAAAAGGAGTATTCCCTTGCACCTCCATTGGGGCTCCTCCATACATCTACCAGGTCCCACCCCTCAACCCATTGTCACAATGATCTGGCCTGGCAAACCGGTGCTGCACTCGGAAGGGGCGGGTGTGAGCAGTTGAGGAAAACATCTAGTACCGCATTCGAGGCCCACCCAAAACCCATGGGAGATGAGCCCAGTCCGATAACACGATGGATAAGCGTGCATAGAAAGCATCCTGTTCTTGGTTCGGTGCATAAAAACATCCTAGCACTATCTGCTCTCCTTCTAGAAGTCCCCTGAGTAGTACATATCGACCCTGTGTGTCTATTTTTGTGTCTTGAACTGAAAATGGAATCCCTGCCCTTATCCACATAACTTCTCTTCTGGCCTATGCCGAGAATGAGGTATAGAACAATTGTCCCCTCCACTGCACTGTAGTTTTAGGGCTTCTGGTGTAGTAAGGTGGGTTTCCTGTAGGAAGGCAAGGTGAGCATGGCATCTGTGCAATTGTCCATAAAAAAGAAAGTACACAGTTCCAGAACAAAAGAGATACTAACAAAACAAATAAAGAACTGTTCCTGTGAGTCTGATCCTACTGGTAACAAGAGCCTTCACTTACCAATTAGTGACATGCTTCATCATCGGGCTTTGCTCCTCGTCAGGCCAGCACTGCAATGCCTGAAGGGCCCCTCAAGGGGGCTCTTTTCCGGAGATCTTTTGATGTAGAAATGCCGGTTGGTGAGTGCTAGAATGTGGGATTGGTACAAAAAAATTGTGAAGTTAAAAATTACTAGAGGTATAAATAGTCAATGTTTAATAGAGATTAAACCCCTGTCATGGTTAAAAGCAATAATGTAGGGGAAAGAAGATTAGTTGTAATGTCTAATCAACCCTAATCAAAAGATTCATGAGAAATACAGTCCCTATAGTCAGAGACTGTGTGGACTGCCAGTACAGTGATCTCTACACTGCCTCAAACAAAAGGTCAACATGTTTCTCACGTTTAAAGTCAATAAAGATCAGTGCAATTCGTGAGGACCAAACCTACCTTATCCTCATATTGCATTAAGCCTATAGTTGGGTTATTCACAGGAACCCTACTTATATGAAAGGATGGGCCCCATTGGGATAGCGACAAGCATCAGTGGTGGAAGCTGGTCTAGATATCAAGCTCCGTATGTCCACTTACTGGTGAACACCTATCCCTGCTCTGTGGTCCCAGAATTGTGCCAGCACCCTATGTCGCTTATAGAGTGACCTCAGTCCCCTACTATTCCAAGTAATTATATTGTATGATTTAGTGACTGTGGCCATTACAGTTAATGTAGGGAATGTCGAGCAATTTTATCCCCATGGCTCTACTGCGTTCCCCCAGTATTTCCATGGCGGAGGAAGTATTATATTAACGAATAACATCCCTACCCAATTCATGGTCCAGTGTGGAAAACATTGCTCGACCAGTGCAACAAATACAACCAAACTGTAGAAACATAAAGATTGCCTGGCTTCCGCTAGTGGGGTACTGTGGCCCATATGCCAAACGATATATCTTCTCAGTAAACCAAACACACAATATAGGTCTGGACCCAGGTCTCATTTGTAATAAATTACTCCCATGGTAAGTCCCAGCTTCAACTAATAATACAAGGATATCAGACGTAGATGGTTAAGTGCAAATGTAATGATGGTTGTTAACCTCAGTGTCATAAGATAGGAATCACTGTAGTGGTCTAAAGTATAGTGCGGTGGGATGAAGGTTCCCCCAATGTCATTCACAGGATCTCTATGGTGGAGACGAGCAAACAATAAGTGCAGTCCTTCGATTGTTCAGAGCTCATTAGCGGTCTGGGAATAACGCTACACCTCCCTCAGTTTCAGTGTCTGAGACCCCAGCCAGGGATGACTCTGTACTGGACATACGGCTGGGGTCTTTCAGTAGTAGTGGCAAGTTGGATGGCTTCCAATTGACTTTCCTGTGCCTGTCACGGGGACGGACCCCCTCTACCACTGTTCGTGGAGTCCTGTTTACGGCGGACCCGCCGAGTCTGACGGTTCAATTTCTGTGATGCAAACTCATATTGTTGGTCACTCCGTGTGCCCTGAAAGTTCTGGTCCAGCCATTCTCTAGCTGCCGTTGGAGAATCAAAGAAATGAGAATGTCGATCATGTGTAACTTCAACTTCGCTGGAAAGATCAATGCATATACAAGGCCATCTGTTCTGAGGTGTCTTTCAACTTCTTGGAATGAAACCCAACAGCGTTGCACCAACATCATGTAATCCGGATAAAGATACACTCTAGAGTCAGCCACAGTGATCGGCACGCCGCTCGGAATAAGGTGTCACTGTCTCTGTAGTTCAGTTTTTTTGCCACTATGGCCACCACAGGGCCTCTGGGACTGGTATTTTGGTAGGCACATGATGCGCCTGTTCCACAGTGAAGAGGGTGGACAAGCCCTTCGGCGCCACCATCATCTGCAGCCAGGTCTCGATGAACTGGGTGGGGCGATCTCCCTCAGTACCCTCCGGAAGATCCACTATACGGATGTTATTTCTGTGGCTCTTCCTTCGGCATCCTCAGCATGATCCTGGAACTGTTCCACTTGCTTGCGCAGTTGTGTCAACAGTGAGTCGTGTTCTGTTTGCGCTAATAGTAAGGTGGCTAGTGCTTGCTTCATCGATTTGACTCTATTTGCCAATTTGTGCTGGTCATCTTTCAGCTTATTTAGGTCCGTAGTAAGCACCACGTTTCTGTTTCATAATTACTCTAGAGTCCTGGATTTTCTGCAAAATAAGATCTAGCTTGACTCCGATGGCTCTACTCTTGTGGGGGCAATACAATAAGAGGGTATGGAGGCAATCGAGTCTTCCAAGGGCGGGGAGCGTGTTTGCGCATATTCCTCCATCTTAGGAGGCTTTTTTTTGTTACACCCCATCTCATCGATGACTAGGCAGTGTAAGGTTGGTGGCACTCTACTTGCTCCAGATGCTCACCCTCCAGAGTTTTGTGGGGGACCAGTCACCACCACCTGGCTTCCAGTCTCAGTCTCTGTGGCTGATCCTGGCTAACTTCCAGGCCACTCGGTCCACAGTTGCAGCCACGGAGCTTTGCCGGTAGGCCCCACCGCAATTCAATACATTATAACTGTCCATCAGTCTCCTTACCGCAGGGCCTCTCCGTATGCTCCATCATACCAGTGACATCCTCCAACACACAGAGCGCACTCACCTCCGCTGCTTCTAGGTGGGTGGAGTCTGGCTCCTATTTAGCCCATTGTTTGGATCCCTTCTCAAGCACTGGGCCACATTCACCAGTCCCCAGCGTGATCTCTCACTGTCAGTTAACATCAGTGCCGGACCCTCCTCTGGACCATCCCTATGGGAAAGGCAGCCACCTGCTCCCCAAGGGGGTGCTCACAGGCTGCAGCCAAGCCCACTTGAAAACCCACATCACCTAGCGGTCTCTCCATGCACCAGGCCTGGCCGCACAAGCCCCCGAGGCCCTCGACCGCTGCCTCCCTCTGCCGTTTCTAGGCCGTGCAGCACTACGTCCATCTCGCCCAGTCCGGCCACTCACCGTCAGTCCCAAAACTTTGTCGGCCATCTTCAATTGCTTGCAGGTCAGCCCAGCGGCAGGGGGAATCGGGCGGGAGGCCTCATGGCAGGCCACAGCCGCCCACCATTGTCTCCGTATAAGCACCGCTGCACTGCAATCTGGGCGCCGCTTCATGCCCAGCACAGCTCTGACTGTCTACGGTATGTGTTGCGGCACAAGCACCCTGCTGGGACCGGATCTCGGTTATAGTTTACGACCAGGGTCCAGAGCCGCAGAATTAAAAGTCCACCATGTTGGACGTTTGGCCACGTCCTCCTAATTTTGTAACTTTAGGTGGGATTTTTTTAAATTAAACTTCAGGAAAATAATTGAATTTTAAATTTACTATATTTAATTTAATTACATTTCTATTTTTAGTTACGTTAATGCTGTCACCTTTTTAAAATATAACTGTAAAATAAATATATAAAATTATTAATAGTTATCATTTTTAACACAAAATAATTTTCTATTTTTTTTTTAAAGTTTTAATCCACGTTCAACGCTTGTTATATACTTTACTACAGGGAGATCTCTACCCCATGCTGGAGATCTCCGCCTATGTGTGAAAAGTTACACATAGTAAGTTTACCCTTGTAAATTAGGATCCATTCCCTGAATTCAGAGGGTAGGGACATGTATGTCTACACATTTTAGTACCACTTGGAAATGAAACTCAAAATAGTCAAAAGTGTATGAGTACAATGACACGTTTAGATTTACTCACATGTGCATTCTCATCTGTTAGTAGGTTCCATTGTGCACCAAAGATTGAGCAATATTTGATAACATAGTATTTTCTGTTATTTCAGTATGAACTCAGTAAAATGAATTGGATGAAGGTTAGGTTTTGTAGCAGAAATTCTGAGAACTGATACAAAGGACATGAAACATTAACAAGTTGCAAAATGTTCCCTTTAAAAGATTATTAATGGGTCTCTGACATATTTCCTGCGTAGGCCTCTGTCCTTCTTAGAACACAGATTCCCTACATAAGAAATACAAACGACATTTAAACTCAGACCCAGAGCACAGATGCTTCAGATGTTTTTTAAACTAAAATTTCGAACCAATTTGAAAGCTTAATTGTATTTTATTTTAATAGTTGTACGTAATAATTTAATTTCTAGATCTGTTTTTAATTGCATAGGGAAGTTTTACAAATATCACCTAAATGTACATGTGAGGAACACTGCTTTTTGGGGGCAGGAGATGAGAAAAGGAGCGAGAGAGGGAATATTAGTTGAGCAAAGGGATGGGTGATCTTGCTTGGATGTCACACACTGGTGGAGTGATACTTTCACGGGCTCCACCAGTTTAAGCATTAGTCGACTTCAGTCTTTGTCTTCCCTACCAATGCCAACTGCCATGTCCTCTGAGCCTCTGCTCTACCAGGCCTCAAGGACCTGTAATAGGATTCACTCCTTGCAATGGATCGCTCAGGCTGAAGTATTCAGAGTTAGCTTCTGCAATAGTGGCCTTTGCGTCTTCTCAGATAGGACCCCCCACACATAGGTCTATCTGTATGGGGCCTAGAGGAAGGCGGGGACAGGATACCAGCTATTGTTTATTCTTTTCAAGGTAGAAAGGGCACGAGGTATAAGGGTTTGCAGCATCTATGAAACAATGGTACTGTTACTTACATATGGCACCACTGGAAGCCTTTTCAGTGAATAGCAGATTCTAAATATGGTATTTCAATGATACGAATTGGCAACTTCGGGGAAAACAATTGTTTCCCACTGTTGCTTTGTCATAAAGGAATTCAAGGATGCTCTGTCAGGACTCTCTGCGAGCCTGTCAGCGCAGCGCTGGCTTTGTGCTCTGATGGACAGCAGAGAATACAGCATCTGAAGGGGAGGGGAAGAGAGGACACAGAGGGTGGTGGAGTGGGTGGTAGTGGCCAGGCATTGTTTTACATTTTAGGACACAGAGAAAAAGCTATGTTATGATTGGTTCCAGTATTATACCTCCACTTCTGCGTTGCAGCTGGAAGCAGGGGCAGATGATTTTTATTGGGGGGGAGGGGGGCATACATAACATATTATTGTAGATGGGGAAAACGTGAATAGTAAGGATGTTTTTCATCATAAATAACTTTAGCCTGAGCCGTTTTTTGAAAATTGTCCTTGTTATTCACCGCCACCCATCTATAATTCTATATGTTATGTATGGTTTCCATTGGTAGCTTTTAGCATGAATAAACAGACTCTAAACCTGGCTATTCACGACTTTGACATACCACGAGCGAGAAGGAAAACATTGTTATATACTATAAAGAAATTCCAGGCTGCTTTGTAAAGGGTCTCTCAGACCCTGTCGGTGCAGTGCTGGAGAGCTGAGGACACAGCTCAGGCAGGGAGGGTGAGGGAATGCACAGTGCTGTAGGGGTTGGAGGCAGGAGACAGGACTTTTTATTCTGTGAGAAGGGAGGTCATTTTATGTATATCTCAATGTTCACTCCTCTGCCCTGGTTTAGGTGTTGAAAGCAGAAGCACATGATTTGTTCGGGGTGCGGGCTATATAGAACATAAAATAAGAAATGGGTAAAAATCGAATAATGTGTATTTTTTCATTTGGGGGTTTGAGTGACATACTATAACTCGCTCCTACTTTACATTGTTTATTTGATGTCTCTCGGAACCTTTGGGGGAAAAACGTCCCTGTTATTCACTGTTACCCATCTCATTATGTATGTTATGAATAAGCCTCATGGAAAACTGTTAGTGTGAATATCAGATTCTAAATCATTGTGATTCACTTCTATGACATAGCAACAGTGCAAACCAAACGTTTTGAAGGAATACAACGCCACAGAGCCTGTCAGTGCAACGCGGTCTCTTCTTGGAAGGAGAGCAGGTAGCATGCCTGTAGGTGGGGAGGAAGACGGGAGCTTTTAGAGGGAGGTGTGGCACTGTGGTTGGCACTGTGGTTGGACGTCAATTATTATTTTTGTACATGTTGTGGTCGTGACAGGCGTTCAAGGAAAGGTTGTGTGCGTGGCAGGACAGCAGGGTTGTTTAAGAATTTGGGTCAGGAGGGGATGGTGTGTAATTCTGTGAGTAGTGTGGGAAGGTGGTAGGGTAGTATGTACTCTTATATTTGAGGAGGGTACTGTGGGGTGATGACCACAGGTTGCTGGGCCTAGGGTGGCAGGACACCAGGTAGATCACAGGACAAGGGGGTGAGGCAATAAGAACATATTCTGTATGGCTTCCCTGTGACACCTCTGTCCTGGTATTCTTATTTTTAAGGAGGGGAGTGTGGAGTGATGGCCAAAGGATGGTTAGTGAGGTGGCTGGACATCAGCTATAATACAGAGCAGGGGGTTAAGGCAGGTGAGGTCATATTGTGTATGGCTTCCCTATGACCCCTCTATAACAGTACAGCTGTTGAAAGCAGCTGCAGATGTTTGGGGTGGGCCAAACATAACATAACATAACATAACATAACATAACATAACATAACATAAAGGTTTAGATGGATAACAATGAATAACAGTGAACTTGAGCTTTGTTATCGTCTATTTGATGCCACTCAGAACCCTTCAGTGAAAAACATCATAGTCATTCAATTTTACCTATTCTATTTATTTTGGCTTTCTGAGGAGGAGGGTTGTCAGGCTCTTTTTCAGAGTCTGGCGGTATTAGGATCCCCCAGCTGTGTGACATTTAACCCTATTGATGTGGCTGTGTTGGCTACAGAACTTTGGTTTTCCTAAGCCTCTGTGACTATCTAGGGCAGCAGGTTTCAGTGGTCCAATACATTATACCATTAGTACTTGTCACAGACAGGGTAAAGATTTATTTCCTTTTCGAAATAAAACTATTACCTAAAAAAGGTGTAAGCAACTTATGATAAAATAAGCATAACTGTTTGGAAGAACTGATCCATAGATGTTGGCAGAAATTGATTGGTCTGTGGTTTGTTCTTTGACTAAAATATCCTAATATCACTCTATGTGTTCAAAAACAAGGACAGCGCAGCTGCAGTTTTTAGTGCTGAACAATTTTAACATGGGAGTTTAAGGTCATCCTTATAAGAGAAAGGCAGCCCTAGAGGCCCTGTCCTAGAATAATATTTCTTTGTGGAATTGTGCTTTGTTTGCATATGGTAAAATTCCTAATACATAATATTAAAAATGTATTTCAGTTGCGAATGGATGTGGTAAAAAATAGTGCTTTTCCTGGTGTGTGAAGGTCACCTATGAACTATAGTAGAAATCATACCACATACAGCAACTGTTATCTTGAGATGTAGCAATTGTGATTAGAAAATTCCAGGAAAGAAAGGAAAGGGAAGGAAGCATACAGCAGGAAAGGCCTGCTCTAACTCCCCTCTTGTTTGATTTCTAGTCTTCAAAGATTCAAATTGTCCAACATTGCAAATTTTAACACCACTACTTGTAGGCTGCTGAAAGGTTGAGAAGCATGAAGGCTGATTTCTTTTTTATGTGCATGGAGGGTAAGCGTTCATCTCTAACATTAGCCAAGGTAATTTCAGTGTGTTGGTATGGAAAGGTCTTCTGCATGGTAAAGACGTCTACTCTGCCAGGAGTGCCCAACTGTACTGTTGGCTGGGTCCCTACTTATGAGTTTTGGTCATGGGCGAACACAGAGCATGGCTGTGCACCATAACAAAGGTCTGTCTCATAGAGTGTGGTCTTGTTGGACTGGAAGGAGCCCCCAAAGTGATATCCTCATAATGGCGGAAGGCTACCAACTTTACCAGGAGTTAAGCAGCACTAGTGCAGTGTTGGTAAAATGCTGTGTAGTGATCAGTAGTAGTGAACAAGATCTTTTTACTCTGTGTCACTAATGTGAGGCCTACAGGCTCACTCACCTTTTTAAAAGTTCCGCTGCTATGTGCTTACCTCACCCTTAGCCTACATCAGGTAGATGTGGAATGCTGCATAGCGCAGGAGTGGTGACTCTGCGTTGGTTGTATGTGTCCCTGGGAATGTACAGTACAAGGATGGTGCTGTACTGTGCAAATTATGTGAGATTAGTACAGTTGGGGGTTATATGTGAGTTTGAGCGGAATAAGTTACATGGTAGTGCTATTCATTGTGTGCGCAGAAACCGCATGTCCTGGGTGTATGTGTGCTTGTGTGAAGTACAATACATGAAGGGTAAAGAGTTGTGCACGTAGTGAGTGTGTGTGCTGGCAGTGAGTGTGTTTTGAAATAAGCACACCCTGGTTGAATATAAGAAATCTTCATTACTGAACAGTGCGCACAGATTGAGCGTGTATACTGAATGCATGTTTATAGGTGAATGTACAATGCATAGAGGGATTAGTGCTGGACAGTAAGAGTGCTAAAAGTGTACACTGAGTAAATGTGCCTGCAATGGTACATTGTATAGAGGACCCTGGGTTACATTTTGGGAGGTTCAGGCCTGCCTGGTGAAGACATGAGGAGGAGGGAAATCCCTCCAGAAATATTTGCGGATTGTTGCTTTCCTGTGAATGGGGTGGGTGCAGCGTGGAGGGAAAAGGACAAGACTCCCTTTACATTTGAAAAGACTGCTCAGTCAGTGATAGATCACAAGGTAGGGGCCAGGAAGGGAGATGAGGCCCGCAAGTGAATCAGAAAGATTAGAGCTGGGGGTCTGCGACTAACTGTTTGATGCACACGTCACTATGGCTAACATCCAAGTGTAAACTCTGGTCACTCCCATGAATTATATTGTGGACAATCAGCTTTGAAGTTGTGCCTGCTGTGACAGACCTCTTTCATGCATGAAGGAAGATAAAAAGGAGAAGTGCCCACTTCAAAAGAAGCAGAATCCCAACATAAAACTTCAAAGACCCAGACTCAAAATTACATTTGGTGTCTGGGAAAGGAATGTAAAAAAGGAGGATAAGTTCCCAAAAATGTGTCAACTGCCAAGCAGCCAGATGGGCTGTGTGAGGAGGGAAAGCTCTGCAAGACTTCTGCCTGTGACAAGGACGAGGGGCCAAGGCCTGCTAGTCTCCTTACTGGGTGAGGGGACATCACCAGGGAAACCAAGACCACCTGCCCTGGAGCACTGTCACCTGCCTGCTTACTAAGTCCAGTGTGCTGTGTGAGGAAGAGGAGAGGGTTGGAGGATGCAACATCCAGTGGGGTGCCCTGCTGAGAGGAATCACTGAGCGAGATGTGAGGAGAGCACTGCACAGTGATCGGGTTGTTGCCTGTGTGCAGGAGCAGCCCTAAAAAAAACATATGTCAGGAGAGAGTTACTGTGATCTTAGCCATGTGAAGTGCACCATGCAGGAAGCACCAGGCCTGCAATGCTGCGGTGTGGTGACTCCGTATTCTAGAAGGGGACACCTGTGAATGTAATTGGGCCACATCATGAGACTTTTATGCAACATTGTTTATGGCAATCGCACCAAAGAGACTGCACCCGATAGTGAGCCACACAGCAACCCTGTATGCCAGAATGCACTGCCAGTATCGTTATTGCCAACTGTTCGGGTTGTGGCCCAGGTGAGAGGATTACTTCCATGACCAGCAGATCTAGTCCACCAACTGCACCTTACTGACTCCTTGAGCAGCATGGACGGCGCTGAGGACAGTGCACCCTCGCCAGAGTTCCAGTCAGGAAACAGAGACCCCCCCACACTTTGTTAGGGGGAAGAATAATTTACCTTTTGTGTTCGCCAAGGGGGGCAGCTCCAATAACTGGAAACCAAACTGCGGCACTGCTCGATAGGAAGATCCTGTGCCTCTGGGTGCTGCCACATGCATTGCGAGTGGCTTGACTTTGCTGTTCAGGATCTGTATCTGGGATCACCCCAGGAAGGGGCACTCGCTGCACTGTTGAACACTACGACACCGCCAGAGTTGGCAAGACTGAATAGAGGCCTTTGGGTCCTGGGGGATTAAATGCTGAAGGTGCTGCGGCGCAATAGACACTTTTGACTGAAATCCTGAAGAGTCAATAGGGAACTCGAGTAGAACGTAATAGTTTGAATTCCCTGATCCGACCACCAGTGAATGGGGGAATAAACCTGATCACAATACATGAAGAAGGGTGGTACAAGGATTTTCCTGGCAACTACAAGAGTCTCGACTTCAAGGGCTATTGTGTTGTTGCTTCTGAACGTCATACTCCTTTGCATGTATAGAGTTATAAAAGCAAGTAGTTGTCTTGGCAATGATTTATTGTTCGTACTATCTGCACTTTGATTTATGAGTCATACTCACTGACCTGTATCCTGAGGGAGCATTGACTGTTGGACTATAGCTACCACTGAGATTCAAGTGCAGAGTGGGTACTTGGTGAAGTGGAGCAGAATCCATAGTATGTCGAGCCCTGGGACACCAGGAATAAAAGACCTCAACCACCATGCATGCCCCATGGACCACTGGAAGGGGTTCTGACACAGTGCTCTGAAAGATCAGAACTCAGATTAACAGCCAAGTATGATGTAATTCATTTCTGAATAGTTTTGTAGCTGTCTGTGATTTCCCCTTCTAACACTTTGCTGGGGTAAGATGGTCAAAGTAAGCAAATTGTTAGCCTTGATCTTGGGGGTCTTTGGAAGATAATTATGGTGTATGATGGGGACAACAAAAACTCCTTTGATGAACAAGGCAATAATTCTGCATGTTGGTTCTACTTCAGCTCATCCAGTATTTTTCATAACTGCCAAAGCTGTCAGGTACCGAATACTATGAGGCCTGATTCAGAAAGGTACTTATGTTTAGTGAAGTTACAAGTGTGGAGTCTCTGCACTCTTGGTGAAGTCTCTGCAGTCATGGTGGAATATCTGCACTCATGGTGGAGTCTCCTCACTAGGGGCGGATTTTCCACACGGCGCACTACAGAGAGTTTCCAGAACAGCCTGGTGTTCTTCTTAAAAGATTTAAGGTCATTAAAAGAAAACAATAGATGGATGAAAACATTGAAGAATGTATGTCTGACCTCAGGTTGTTGGCCTCAATTTGCAACTCTGGGGAGTTACTGGACCATTATATTAGGGATCAATTCATCTTTTGTTGTTACTCAAAAAGAATAGAGAAGCACTTACAAAGTTGCAGAGATCTCACTTTGGCCAAGATTATCGATGTTGTCAAAGCCATTGAAAGGTCCATGATCTCCAGCAAGCTCATGGTGTTGGAACATATGCCCAGGTCACATATCAATGTTTATTCTTGTTCGGAGGAACAGTCTGTCAGTGCCATATTGATGAAATACAAATTTGTTAAATATATTGGTACAATAGGTCAACATTTGGGTTTTAGATGTGGTTCCAAATCTCATCTGAGCAATAATATAAATTTCCCAGCTATGGGCAAACCATGCATCAAATGCAAGATGTTGGACTACTTCCAGAGTATTTGTAAGGGTGGCAATCCATCCCTCAAGGTTAACAATGTGGATATGGAAGTAGATGATTGCACTTCAGACTCAACTAAGCTTATTCTTAATATTCAGGCCGGCAATTCTGACAACAATATTTCTAATCTTAGTGGTAAAGTTAAGGGACCTTGGGGTGAGGTTTCTATTGGGAAGGATTGTCTTAATATGATGGCCCTGTCAGGTGCTCCAATAACTATTATATCTGATGTTTGTTTCTGTCATCATTGGGCATGAGGATTTTTCCCTTCAACAACCGGATGTATCTCCCAAAGCTTTTGAAGAGCAGGACACTGATCTGTTGAGATTTTTCATTGAGTCTGTGAAATTCCCTGGTAGAACAATGATTACAAAAAGTAACGTTGCCGTACAGTATAGAAATATGGTTGGGTGGCGAGACTTGGACAAATTGGGTTTTATGTTAATCCCTGAGGCTGAAATAGCTGTGGTGGTGATTGATGTTTCTTTGGCCAACTTGGTCTCAAATACAGTTTGCCAGCCAGTGCAGTTCTGTCACTAGTTGAGACTCCAGTTGTGCAGAGTTCTCCATGTTATGTGATTGCTTATAAATCTTCGACTGATATTATTCATGAGGTGTTTGGTAACAGTATTGATTTCATCAACAATTGTTTTGAGCATAAAATCAAGCTTAAATCAAATACTGTTCCAACAATGCATAAAGTGAGACCTGTTCCATTGAGTGTTAGAGACGATCTCAAGAAGGTATTGCAGAAATTAACTTCTGAAATGGTCATCAAGCCAACAAAGTCAGCAGAAATGGTGAGCCCCATAGCGATTGTGCAGAAGAAATCTGGGCGATTCATTTATGTGAAGATCTCCGCACCCTAAGTAAAAACATTGTGATTGATTGCCATCGCCTACCTAGAGTTTGTGAATTGTTAGCCAACTTTGGAAAGGCTACAATTTTCTCCCTAATTGATTTACGCTCATCTCATCATCAGATTCCTTTAGCGGAAAGATTTGACCACATTTGTTACCCCTATTGGTCCCTTTACATTTATAAGTCTTCCTTTTGGCCTGGCATCTGATGCCAGTATGTTTCATAGATTTATGGACATCTTTCTGGAAGGTGTATCGGGTGCACAAGCCTTCCAAGGTAATGTGTTAATTTTTGCTGATAAAATTGACAGACACAATTTAATCTTAGAGAGAGTCTTGCGAATTTTCAGGGAAGTGGTACTGTCAGAACTGATAAATACATGTATTTGGTGCAGAAACTAGATTATGTGGGTCATCACCTTATGAATGAAGACATACTGGTGCCGGCCATTCAGGATGCTATTCCACTTATAGATAAAGATTCACTTCTGTCCTTTTTTAGGCTTAGTGAGAACTACTCTAGACTTACTGAGGGGTATGCTTTTTGTGTGCAGCCATTACATGGTTTACTTAAAAAAGGTGCAGAACTTGACTGGGATGAGGTAGCTGATAATGCGTTCTCTAGAATGAAAAAAAATGATTAAAACTGCTCCTGCCCTGGCCTTATTTGAATCAGAGAGTACATGTTTTGTTACAGTGGATGCTAGTCAAGTTGGTTTGGGTGCAGTTCTTTGCAATGGATGAATGAAAAGGAGCAGACAGTAGCATTTTCTTCCTGCTGTTAGATAGAGTCAGAGACGAACTACAGTACCATTGAGCGTGAGGCTTTTGCCTGCTGCTGAGCTGTGATAAAGTTTAGGACTTTTTAGTGGTCTGGGCAAGGCTTCTTGTAGGTTAGTGAGGGTATTAGCACGTCTCCAAGAGTTTTAATTTACTATTAAATACATTCCAGGTGGTAAGAGCAGGGGGGGAGACTGTTGAGAATGTCTTTGGTGCTGGATGCTGCATCTGATCAAGATGAAGATGTTGAAGGTGTGGTGGTTTTGGGGATAACATGTTGGAGGAAAAGGACGCAGTCTCTAAAATTGACTGGTTGGAGGCATTAGACTCAGATGAACACTCAAAAGGAGTACTTGAATTTATCAAGTATAGTCGGCACAAAGGGGGGAGTGATGGGTTCTTTGGGGTTTATTCATGGAAGACACAGAAATGACTATAACCCGGGTTATTTTCCTGGATTAATTTATTTGAATTGCTGTATCACACAGAAAATCTTAGTTCAGCATCTTTTTTTTTATTGTTTTGTGCAAACCCAGGTGTTACGGATTTCTTCCCCTTCTGCTGCTCCCTGTCTCACAAATTATTCCTCCCGCCTCCCACTTCCACCAAAGGCCTGTGGTGCTGGGAATACAGGCACGTACCTGCATGAGCCACACCCCTCCAGGGACGTGGCTGGGTTCTTTGTTTTGTCCCGTGCTGCCATCATCTCAACGCGTAGCGGGTTCCTCGCTCTGCGCGGTGTTCTCTGTTCTCCTTCCCTCCTCTGGCCCTTCGGCATCTTCCTTCATGTCTCCCGGGGCGTCCGCCCTCTCCTCCTGCTCCGTCGCAGACCTTTCGGACTCCGAGGTCTTCCCTTCCGTTGCTCTTCTCCTCGTTGGCGTCTCCTCCTCCTTATCTCCCTCGTCCCTCATGCCTTCTTCTGCCGCTATATCATCGGTATTCCAAATATCCGGGATTCCCAGAAAGGTCCGGCCCTCTTTTTCTTTGCTGGGACCCCCGGCGTACGATAACATCGGCCCCGTTTCACTATTCTGTGACATGGATACCGCAACCCTGTTACAGTTAGATTCTGCTATAAAACCTTTGGCCAGAGTTTCAGAAAAATTGTCAATTGTCAATGGTCTATCAGTATCAGTGTATCAGTAGTATGGGCAAGAAGCTGAAACTGTATTTCTGGTGGCTTTCATTGGATGCTCAGGTGATCAAATGGAAAAACATGTATCATTTATCTTCATTTAGATAAACATTGGAAGACCTTTGAGGTACCTTTGCATGTGGTTTAATTACCTGAGAATCCTTAGGAAATTCAAGGTTGCTTAGGAATTTGCATGACCTTTTGATGCTATAACGTCTGACAAAAGATTTTTACTACTGTTAGGCGATTAGTTTTCAAAGAGGGTATATTCTGACTTTGCAGCAGCTCCTCTTACTGCTTTGGTGATTGCATATTTCAAGAAAGTATTCAAGGCTGAAGGTGTTACTTCTGTTCTGGTTACATGGTTACAGATAATGGGACACATTTCACTTCTGCTTCTATGAAGCAGTTTATTGATTTATATCACATTAGTCATCTGCAGGTAGGTTTGTATTCACCTACCCCTAAAATAATTCAGGGGAAAGAATAAAACGATTCTTTAAGAATGGCATTTGAACTGCTTTAGCTACTGGTTTGGATGTGGAGGATGTTCAAGCCGCATAGCACCACTAGAGTTTCTTCTTTTACATTTTTAAGGAAACATATCCCCAGGTTTAATTTGTGTCCAGGTTGGTTGAAAGCTAAGGGCCTGATTTAGATCTTTGCGGTAATGATCTCGCCATTGACGTTCTGTTGGATTTCCCATCCGTTGCCTTGATGGCCCGTCTGCTCTATTAGATGTTGGCAAGTCCATTGACAAAAGACTGCGATGAACCGCCGTCACTGCCATGAATCACCATTTGCATAATGGCGCCATAGGCAAAAGCAGCTGGTGGCAGGACTCCTGCCAGTTTTACCGCCAAACTAATCACAATGAGCCTTCCCACCAACAGAACTGTGTAGGCTAAAACTCCACACCTGAATTGGCAGATTGGGTGGGATAAAAGGACAAAACTCACCTTTTTTTGTCATTTCTTTCCACTATGAACCCGGTCATACAAGTCCTGCCCTTGTTGCTGCTCTCAGACCAAGAGAAAATCAACCCTGTTGTCGCCAGAACAGAAGGTAAGTCATTGTATTTCGTGTCATCCTCTGAATTGTTGGTGTACATTAGCACAGGACTCATGCATGTTTAACAAATACTTGCAAACAATAGTACAATCATGTGCAATGCATATGTCTGTAACGTCGTAGTTAGAAAAATGTTTAAAAACACACCTCAATATATCAGAAACCCTCACCAATATGGTACTAACTGCCGTCATGGCAATGGACATCTACACAAAAAGTCACATCAATCCCAATTCAAAATGTGTCCAAACAGGTGTGTGTGATAATTTTCTCTAAATTATCACATTATATATATAAGCAGCATATGCAATAGGAGCTACATAAATCCATGATAATGTAGCAATTGCACTACAAAATGCTACATGTGGGTGTACACAGAATGTACAACCAATGTTAACTCTAAACTACAAACATGTCAGAAATGTAAGAAGGTCACATGTCCCCTTGGTTTGTGTAATTTATGACAAACATTAGGTGCCATTTACGTTTAAAGTGTCAGGTTCCCTGTGCAATGCATATGTGTATATTATAGACACATCATTTTAAAATAAACACATATGCATTCTCCAGTCATAAAAACAGAAACACATATAATGCTGGTGTAAGTGTCCAGCAACATGATGAATGATTGCAACAAAATTAACACACCCATCACAAATGTACAACACTAAAGTATGCATTCCAAAGATATCTACAAATGAACAAATGTGCTTGTCACTGTCACAAATGATAGTAAGACCATGGCACACACATTAGCAGAAATAACACCATCAGCAAACAATTAGAGACAATCCCAAAATAAGGGCAGGAAAAAGGTATTGTCACACAAAATTATTTAAAATGAAAATGAGATAATTCACCCAAAATTCAGTTCCAAAATAAATTGTACAAAAAAGGGTCAAAGCCCAAATATCCAGAGCCTGGGTTAAATGCCCAGTACTTGTCTCCTATTCACACTGCCAGAATCAACCTCTTCCAGAAGAGGCACATATTGGGCAGAGAACAGGCACCAAAATGATCTTACTTTGGAGGGGTCCTTGGGTTTTGGGAGAGGTAGGTTTGGATTTGGGAGGGGTGGGTTGGGTTTTGGGACGGGTGGGTTTGCATTTGGGAGGGTGGGATGTGGAAGGGGTGGGTTGGGGTGTGAATGTGGTAGAAATACATTTGAGGGGGGAGGATTTATGTTTGGGAGGCATGGGTTGGGATGTGGAAGGGGTCAGGGCAAGGGCAAAAAAAAGGTTTTCTTTAGGAAAATGGGTACGGTGGTTGGCATTAAGTTCGGGTTGGGAGGTAGAATGAGTGGAAGTGTCTGATATGCATGTGTCTGTTGATGTTGCCGGTACCTGTGGGTCTGGTGTATGTGGTGTTGGTTTGTGTTTCTTTCTGGGTGTTTGTTGAATGTGGGTGTTTGTGTACAGTGTGTCTAACAAGCACTGTATATGTGTGTGTGTGTGTGTGGATGGGTGTGCTGTGGAGGTGTTGTGTGTGGTTGTGGTACCTGTGGATGTGCTGTTGCATGTGTGTGTGGTGGTGGGTGTGTATGTTTGTGTCATGGTGGGTATCGTGAATGCTGGTGCGGTGGGTGTGGATGTTTGTATTGTGGTAGGTGTTTTGTCTGCAGGTGTGGTGGTGTTGGGTATGGATGTTTGTGTCGTGGAGGGTGTGGTGTCTGTGGGTATATTTGTGATTTGTAGTGGGGGTGTGGTGACTGCATGTTTGTGACTGTTTTTTGTTGTTGCTGTGTTTGATTGTGTATGTGTTGCTTCTGCATGTTTCTAGTGGGTGCATGCAAACGTGTGGGTGTGCTTTGAATAAGGATGGGAAGAGGGATTTGGGGTGGGGAAGTGGTTGGGACAGGAGGTTGGAATGGTGAGAAGCTGGGGTCAATGAGGAGGCCAGACCCTGGACCCTGGAATGATCTCTGCAGCCAGACATGGCACTGTGAATGCCATCCAGGTAAGCTACCATCTGTGTCATCTGCCCACTAAGCCCCTGAATGGCACTCAGTAGTGCAGTCTGGCCTACAGAGATAGTCCGCAATAGGTCAATACCCTCCTCATTGAGCTCAGCCTGGGAGACAAGGGTGGGGGAGTTGACTGCAGCAAAGGTGATGCCACCCCTATAGGGGGTTGACTACAGGGGGAAGGGCAACGGGGGTGGTGATGGAAAAATGGGTGGCAGACAATGATGCAGGTGGAATTGTCACACTAGGGTCCAAAACCACTAATGACTGGCCTTCTGTGGAGGCCTCTAAAGATGATGTCAAGATTCTGGTGGCCTCTATGCCAGTCCTCTCACCCTCCCTGGCACTGGGTCCCTGAGTGTCAGTGGTGTCTGCTCCGGTACCACAGTGCCCACTTTCGTCTCCGCTGAAGTGGCCGCTGTTACCTTTGTTGTGCCCAGATAATTCTGAAAACACAGATACAACAGTTTGTGTGTATCTGTGTAAATAGACTCGAACATGACTTTGCTCACAAAGCATTTGCCAAGACTACGTATTAAGTCAGCTTCAAGACTCTCAAACTTGCCTTCTTTAATATCAGTAGCTCATGCATGTAGGAAAGAATTCCACGCTCACAGTCTAGAAATTCCCCATGCTAACTCCCATATCATGTATGCCTTTTGTCTCTCATCCACCTTTATTTCTGTACATGACAAATGGCTTTGATAGCATGAGTAAATATATAGGCCTGGGTACGTTTCTAACCCACTTCTTTAGAGAGCCAAAACATATCCAAATTTCCAAACAAGTCATGTTTTGGGCCTGATTTTGACTTATCCAGATGGGATACTCTAACATCTTTGTGATGTAGCCTTCCATCTGCAAATGTGCTTTTAAGTATCACTTTTCTCACCATCTTTGAGTTCTCATTTGGACATAACTAAGGACACTCAAATTGCATTCGGGGTATGTGTAACTCACCAATGTGGACACATTCCTATCTGTTTCATTCAATACAGTTTGGCATAAGAATTCATTTTGGTTGACAAAGACTTGTTGCATGCATATTTGTGAAGGACTATGGCTTTATGACAATCTGCTACTGTCTACATGAACTGACTTAAATCTTGCTGTTGAAACATATTTCTAACACATTTCAGATAAGGAATTATGCCATTGTACACATCTTTCCAATCCTTTTGGAGCAGATGCTCATGATCATATTGTCATTGTACCAACTTTCCAATGTAAAGTCTGAAGCATCAACGGTATCATAAGTGTATTCTATGCCATGTCAGCAGTAATAGGGCCTACATTACCTGACCCAATCCTCAAATGGGGCATGTGTGGTACAAAAGTTCTTCATAACATGGAGAAAATGCAGGTACCCCTCTTTTTTGCATGCAGACATATGTCTGCTCAAAACACTATTTGGCTTGTGATGAGTAAGCAAGTGAAAACATTTAACACAAAACAATATACCAAAGACAGATTCAGACACTGTAAGAAAAACTATCACCTCCAGAAATCCTCATCTGCATTGGATGTATGTCAACTGTCATGTTGATGCCAAAGAACATTGCTGTAAATTAAAAAGGTTAAACCACCAGGATAGCTACATACAATAACTCACCTCCTTGATGCTGTTGTTGGGCCCTCAACTGCCCATCAAACTCTGGGTAGACCACTGCAAAGATGCAGGCCATAGCAGAGGCTGCTCTCACCTCTCCCTGCAATGCAGGCTTCGCAGCTTATGGACCCCAAGGGTCCTCACCTTCTTTGCGTTGGCCTTCCATATGATGGGAGTTGACCTGTATAGATGAGAAAAGAAAATGACAAAAGAGGTTTTGAGTGATTTTGTTTATCTCTAGTGGTGTGACACAGTCTTGCTACCTCTCTCACATGCATTCCCAAAACAATCAGTACATATTTTTTTCAAATATTTAAAGTTTCTTAGGAAATACTCATTGGCAGTGATCTGTTGTGTACCCTCAGCACTGTCTGTCTCCTCGTGTTACCAATCCAGGGCACAAACATTATCTAGGCCAGGGCTAGGAAACCTGTCTTGTAGTGAGAGCCAATCCTGATTAGTCCAAATCATTTTGAGACAGTAAAGGCCAAACAACCTGTACATTATTTGCACATAACCCCATGTAAAGCTACATTGGCTTCATGCCTAATCCTCGATGCTATGGTTTGCACCACATTCAGTGACTAAGGGCAGTATGGAAGGTCTGCCATGTGTCAGTGAGAGCACGGTGTTGGGTAATGTATGCACAAGTGTGTGTAGTATTGGGACATACTTGTATGGATGAATGAGAGGTTGTGCCATTTAGACTTACAACACAGGAAATAACTGTCCCACGTGTGGCACCATGACATGTTTGAAACATACAGATACTCTTATTTCTAATTATGGGATGTAATTTCACTGGACAGAACATCATCAGACAAAACCACAACTTTGAAGATTCTTCTTGCACTTTACATTTCACTCATTTCGACATGGGGCTGTATGTTTTCACTTATACTAGTGATACAGTGTCTACTGACCACTGAAAGTAAGAGACATGCAGTTTGTATATTGAAATCTACAGTTATGAGTATCATGAACTGAAACTTCAGCTTATTCTTTCAGGTGACTTTTCATTTTAATGTAAAGACATTTCCAACATTGTCAAACAACATTCTGTGCCCAGCTAAATCACTCAGTGCATTACACTCCAAGAACAACACTTCACTCATGAACAAAAGGGGAACAGATTAGCCTGTGTACAAAGGAGGAGCAAGTTACTTTGACAAATATTTCTGACTCAAACATGTACCTGTTCCTCTGGGTTCCCATACAGCTGGCCATACAGGGACAGGACCTCCCTGGTGAGGAGCTCCAACTCCTCAGGCGAGAAGGCAGGGGCCCTGTCACCTGCTTTGCCTGGCACCCTGGCTCCCAGAGGTCGGTAATAGCAGCAAAAGTAGAGGAGGTGTTGGCAGCAGTGTTAGGAGACAAGTGAGCTTTTTCCAGATGCTGCATACAAGTACATGGTGTGAGTGCTCTGTGGTGGAGACGGACACAACCATTGGCTTTAGTGCATAGTCATCACACACATTAGCCTAAGGCAGGGTCAGTCGCCTACTACATGGTCAACTTCCGTCGATGGTTGTCAGATAGCTAATGTCCTGATGGCAAGGATAGGCACCAGCCTTTTTATGACGTGAAGCTGTGTATTTTTGAATTGTTTGTGCATCACCAGTACACAAAATGGTGCCTACTTTGTATACAAATCTCAGATACCTACAACACTGTTTTTGGCACAGTATGACACATAAAAAAGTGAACAGCTCTTGTGTTTTACATCGATAGTGCTGCAGTGTATATTATACTTTCATTGACTGCAATTGTAAAAAATTGTTTACAAAAAATGAATGTGCTTATAATACATTTCAAATGTATTATTCACACATTATTTTAACATCTGACATTTATTTACAAATGTTTTTAGATTTAGATTTGAAGTATCAAAAATAAAATTATGGAAACATACATGACACAGTAAGGTCATTAATCTAGCCAAGACATCAGCTATGTGTGGATTGTGAAAGTCTTGTATGACAATTTCAATTGATGGTTTGTTTTGCTTCCATATAGAGATATGAACCCAGGGATGGGTAGAAGAAGGCGTTCTCAAGTCTTCAGACCATTTCCAGACTTTGCCATCATAATAAAAAGTTCAGACTAAATAGGCAAACTATACTGGATTTGTGTCAGCAGTTGGAGCCTGATATCCTGCCTCACAATAGGAAAACAATAAAATCGATAGTGAAACCCACTGGCTCTTTTCAATACACTGTTGCAGTATATGGAGGCATGTCACAGCCAACTTTCAGTGGTGTGCTACAATAAGTCCTTGCTTAAATGATGAGACACATCAACAGCTTCATCCAGTTTCCAAGAGGTCAGGATTTGGCCAACGTGAAGGAAGAATTTTATGATTTGGATTTGGCCACTGTGAAGGGAGTATTTTATGATCTGGGTGGCCTACCACATGTGGTTGGAGCAATTGATGGCACACATATTGCCTTGGTGCACAGGAACAGGTCTAGCACATTTGGAAGAACTTCCATTCCATCAATGTACAAGTTGTCTGCTTACCAGATTTTTACATCTCAAGTGTGTGTGCCGTTTCCTGGGTCCACACATGATCCTTTGTTCTATGGAACAGCACTATAACCCTGCAAATGTCACAATTTGGGCCTAAGAGGGCCTGGCTTGTTGGTAAGTACAATGTGACTGGAGGATCATTTGCTTTATTCTTAATTTAGGATTGTACAATGGCCCGATTTGATTTTAATCTAGCAATGTATTACTTCCAATGTAGGAGACTCAGGGTATTCTAACCAACCATGGTTGTTGGCACCGCTGAGGAATCCAACAACGACAGGAGAAGTCTGCTTCAATAAGGCCCTTGGAAGAACATGAAGGCCGGTGGAGCGGGCTTTTGGGCTCCTGAAAGCCGGACTAGACCAGTGGAACTCTCCTCAGCTCACCTATTAGGTGTGCCAAATCACAGTTGCCTGCTGCATGCTGCACAACATCGCCCTCTAGGAAAGTAGCCTCTTTCTAGCATGCTTACCCCCACTTTTGGCATGTTTGTGAGTGTGTGTCAGTGTGTTTTTACTGTGTCACTGGAATCCTGCTAGCCAGGACCCCAGTGCTCATAGTTTGTGGCCTAATGTGTATGCCTGTGTAGTGCCTAACTGTGTCACTGAGGCTCTGCTAATCAGAACCTCAGTGCTTATGCTCTCTCTGCTTTTAAATTTGTCACTGTAGAGCAGTGACTACATTCACCAATTTCAATTGGCATATTGGACCCCCCCTTATAAGTCCCTAGTATATGGTACCTAGGTACCCAGGGCATTGGGGTTCCAGGAGATCCATATGGGCTGCAGCATTTTTTTTGCCACCCATAGGGAGCTCAGACAAACCCTTGCACAGGCCTGCCATTGCAGCCTGCGTGAAATAACGCACGTTATTTCACAGCCATTTTCACTGCACTTTAGTAACTTATAAGTCACCTATATGTCTACCCTTCACTTGCTGAAGGTTAGGTGCAAAGTTACTAAGTGTGAGGGCACCCTTGCACTAGCAAAGGTGCCCCCACATAGTTCAGGGCCATTTCCCCAGACTTTGTGAGTGCGGGGATGCCATTACACGCATGCACTACATATAGGTCAATACCTATATGTAGCTTCACAATGGTAACTCCGAATATGGCAATGTAACATGTCTAAGATCATGGAATTGTCCCCCCATTCCAAATCTGGTATTAGGGAGCCAATTCCATGCATCCTCCATGGACCCCCAGTACTGCCAAACCAGCTCTATGAGGCTTGCACTGCAGCTACAGCTGCTGCCACCTCACAGACAGGGTTCTGTCCTCCTGGGGTCTGGGCAGCCCAGTCCCAGGAAGGCAGAACAAAGCATTTCCTCTGAGAGCAGGGTGTTACACCCTCTCCCTTTGGAAATAGGTGTTACAGGCTGGGGAGAGGTAGCCTCCCCCAGCCTCTGGAAATGCTCTGAAGGGCACAGATGGTGCCCTCCTTGCATAAACCAGTCTACATCGGTTCAGGGCCCCTTCTCCCCTGCTCTGGCAGGAAACTGGACAAAGGAAATGGGAGTGACCCCTGGAAATGTTTTGAAGGACACAGATGGTACCCTCCTTGCATAAACCAGTCTACACCGGTTCAGGGACCCCTTCTCCCCTGCTCTGGTGGGAAACTGGACAAAGGAAAGGGGAGTGACCACTCCCCTGTCCATCACCATCCCAGGGGTGGTGCTCAGAGCTCCTCCAGTGTGTCCCAGACTCCAGCCATCTTGCTTTGCAAGGTGTGAGGGCACTCTGGAGGGCTCTGAGTGGCCAGTGCCAGCAGGTGACATCAGAGACCCCGCCTGATAGGTCCATACCTGATAAGGTAGCCAATCCCCTTCTCAGGGTGATTTAGGGTCTCTCCTGTGGGTTCTCTTCAGATTCTGCTTGCAAGTTTCCTTCAGGAATCCTCTGCAACAACTTCAGCATCCTCTGACCTCGGATCAACTGCAGCCTGCTCCAAGAAACGCTGTCACTGCAAGAAAGTGTCTACAAGAGACACCTTTCTTCAGCAACCTCAGCTCCAAGTCAGCAACTGCAACAGTTTCCACAGTGTGCACGTTCTGGGGACTCCCTGTCTTCATCCTGCACCAGAAGATCCAAAGAAATCTCCAGTGGAGTGACGGAATCACTCCCCTGCTTCAAGCAGGCACCTTCCAAGGCGACGACTGGTACCCTGGGACTACTCTCACAGCAACGAGCCTGCTCATGAAGACACAGAGGGTGGACATCATTGACATAGACTGTCCTGAGGTCCTGCTGAAGCAATTTGGAGGAGGTAAGACCTTGCCTTCCCCAAGAACGACGGTACCCCTGTGTCTTGTGTCTTCTTTGCCTCCTGAAACCTCTGTGCACTCTTTGCAAAATTCCTTCATGCACAGCCTGGTCCAGGTCCCCAGCACTCCACCCTGCAACCCTCAACTCACAGAGCTGTTCTGCGGTAGCGTGGGACCTTCTTTTGTTGTGCTGCATGAACTGCATTTTTCACCTTCTTTGAACCCGGATCCTGTGGTTCTGGGGGTGCTGGCTGGCATCCTGAGGGCTCTCTAAAGTGCTGAGAGCCCCCTCTTCCTCCTCACAGAGAGTTGAGGCCCCCAGGTCCCTCCTGGGTCCATCCAGCGGCATTTTGATGAAAAACGCACTTGTGCCATTGCCAAGGCTTGTTGGCACCTTCCAACACGAAATCTCATCTGCAATGATCTTCACGCCGTTTGCATTGTGCAGTAATCTCCTAGCATCTTCCTAGGGTGCATTTCTGCAGTCTTCTACTAACCAGGGACTCTTCTTTTGCACCCTCTTCTGGGTTGACAGGAGCTCCTGTCCATCCTGGAACTTCTTTCGACTTATGGACTTAGTCCCCTTCCTTTGCAGGTCTTCAGGTCCAATAATCCAGCAGTTGTTCTTTGCAGACTTGGTTGGCTGCTGCAAAATCCCAAAAACGATGTGTAGTGTGTCCTCAGGAAACTCGCAGTACTTTACTCCTGCTTTTCTGGGCTCTGGGGTGGGGTAATTTACTTACCTTTACTGTATTCTTACTCTCCCTGCGATTCTACACACACTACACTTGTCTAGGGGGGAATTCGTGATTCACATTCCACTTTTTTAGTATATGGTTTGTGTTGCCCCTAGACCTATTTTCTCCCATTGCATTCTATAGGATTTCCTACTGTTTGCATTGTTCTATGATTAGTTACTTGTCTAATTTTGGTGTCTAGTGTATATATTTTGTATAATACTTACCTCCAGAAGGAGTATTGCCTCTAAGATATTTTTAGTACTGTGTCACCCAAATAAATATCTTTATTTTTGGTAACACTGAGTATTGTCTTTACATGTGTATAAGTACTGTGTAACTATAAGTGGTATTGCATGAGCTTTGCATGTCTCCTAGTTCAGCCTAAGCTGCTCTGCTATAGCTACCTCTATCAGCCTAAGCTGCTAGAACACTACTACTTCACTAATAAGGGATAACTGGACGTGGTATACGGTGTAAGTGCCCAAGGTACCCACTACAAACCAGGCCAGCCTCCTACACGCCCTGCGACAGAACATCCCAATCATTGCAGAAGATGGAGACCATGAAGAGCCACCAGGTGAGAAAGTTAAAATGCCAATGAAAATGACAATGGTGAAGCGGAAGAAATTTACCTACATCAAGATGTCATTGACCACTTAACCTGATGTAACTGTAACCTAGCATACTGTGACATCCAATGTCAGATCAACTTTTGACATACTGAACATATCGGTCGGTAATTTGGTAGGAATGGTCATTTTGGGAAAGTCTGAGGCAAAGATGTTTGTGGATAAAAGTTTCCCTACACTGACTACTGTGTTTATTGACATAGATTAACTTTGCTTGTGCTAAGTATATGTGTCCTCCGAACTTATCATTTGAGTCAAATTGTACATGTGAAATAATGAATTTTCCCTTGTTATTCAATTTTAGGGCCCTTCACCATGTCATTTTTATTTGGAGATTTCAAAGTTGTGACATTTGCTGTGATATGTTGCTGTTGGAAAGTGCAAAGGGAACATGGGTTGATGCTGGGACAGACACCCACTTTGGATGGACAGATCTTGTACAGAAACAACTTGCACTGTGATTGAATGGAGGTTCTTGAGATTGTTTTCTGTCAGATGTTGCCACCAAGGCAATATGTGCTGCTTAACGTGCTCTGTCCACATGTGTATGTCAAGCCATAGCATACTGGTCTCCCTTCATATTGGCTAAATCTTCAATTTGTGTTCAGTGTAGGAAGCTGTTGATGTGTCTCCTCACAGTTGAAATAATTATTTTAGCGCACCACTGAATGGTGGTTGTGACATTCAACCAGATACTGCCACAGTGTCCTGAAATGGTCTTGCGGCCTCAATTTTTGGTACTGCCGTGATGTAGACTATTGGTATTATTGATGTGGGATTCCATATTGTGAGGGCAAGATGTTTGACTCCAGCTGAGGTCATGAATAAATAATATTTTGCCTATTTATTTTGATTTTATGAAATATTCCCTTTCTTCCATGGTGTCAAGGTTCTGGAGTGTCAACTTCTAAACTGCACAGACTGTTTGACTTCTACATGGTTTGTGAAAAGCATATTTGATTGTGTCATAGACTTGTTACCTACAAATGTCTGACAGCAATACATTCAGATTTCATTGTTTCTTTTTCCATATTTTTACATGGGAAACACATTGCCAAGTTGGTATCTATTATTTATTTTAGTATCATATTGTTTGACAGTTTAAAAAAAATGATGATGTACAGAAGACATACAAAAGGAATTACCACAAACATAAGACACCGGTCCTTGACTTTGTTTTATGTGCATTTATGTTGACCAAAAAATGAGTGCAATATATTTGTATCCAGAATAAAACAACAAGAATAAAAAACTAAATTCCATCATGGTGGATGGAACTATATTTGTTCAGCACAAATTGTCCAGTCCAATGTCCAAAATACAACTGTCCTCAAAAAAGGTAAATGTGTCCATGAAATAGTCTGCAGAGTGAATGGTAGACCCAATCTGGTGGAAATTAGGTTTGCCATCTTGTGGAGGCGGTTGTGGAGGTCTTGCCATCCTCTCCTGGTGGTCCGAATGAACATCACCTCCTGGGGGGGAGGGTCACAAGTTCAGGGACTGGTTTGTGTGGATCGGTTTATCAGTTTCCTGTCGTGGCAGGACCTCCCTTTCTGTGGCTGAGGAAGGTATATTGATGTTGAAGGACCATAGACTGGGGTGGATAGTACAGGAAAAGCCCTGCATATGTGACAATAAATGTCAAACATCATCCCAGTCAAGGAGCACAAATTGGAGTTGTGATTCTGCAGCTCAAGAATGTGCTCCTTTGCACCTGCTTAAGGTCCTGGATCTAAGATAGGACCTGGGCCATCACGTCTTGGGAGTGTTGTAGTGCTCCCAAGACGTGTTCAGTGGTGGTCACTGATGATCATTTTGCTGGCCCACCGATTCTCTCTCACAACCCCTACCCACACTACCCTGTGTCCCTGACACAGTGTGGCCCATCCCACTAGGTCCTGGCACGACTGGAGGTGGTGATGATTGCTGAACAGTAGCCAGGCCTGGGGGGCACAAGATGGAAACTGTGTTCCTCTGGACACAGGAAGTAGAGGTATCCATAGGGTGAGTTGATGTAGCAGCTGGGGTGGGAGGTGTAGGTGTAGGCAGAGTGTGACTCACTGGGGCTGTCTGCCCAGACAGACCAGATTGACCAGGCATCCCCTCATCATCTGGACTTGTAGAACTGGTGTCCTCACTGAGGGCTTGATCATGGCCTGGAGTGGAGGTGTCTTTGGTTGCAGAAAGTGGTCCACTGGCGCTGGGTGTTGGTCCTAATATTAAATCTAAAAGAAAGACATTAAAGGTCAGTATTGTATCTCAAATGTGTCTTCAGCTACAGATGAAGCAACGTAAACAAATATGATTAATGGGATGTTTAGGTCTTTGTGTGATTTTACACCTTTTACTCATGGAAGTTAAAGTACACATATGTACACTTCAGTAACAACGATGGAGAGATGTCTTGAAATGCAAAATGTTACTTAGAAAGTGTACATTACATGTACCAGAAACGCAACTCAACACAGTAGAGAGGAGATTTGAGAGCTGAGCCATTTCAAGGCCTAATAGCATTAAAAATAACATGGTAAAACGCATTGGATTAAATGGCATTGGTCATCATATAAGCAAAGTAATTTGTTTATCAATACTACTTATACTCAGCATGCCACAGAACATGATTGGAAACATTTGAATGCACAAACTTTGATTTAAGCAAGCAAGTAGAACAATGGAGTAACAAGAAGGTGAAAACATACTGGATCAACACAGCATATGAAATATTTGATACATACCATGAAATGGTGAATGACAACTACGTAAAGCTTTGACTTTTGTGCATATGTGGAAGGAAAGGGAGGTTGGGTAACATCACATTACACTATTGTTTTGCAGAGACAAACACAGGGCATCATGGTAGCTGTAGTAATTTATAAACACTATTGCCAATACTTGTGAAAAGTAACACATATTTATAAACCTTAATACAGTTCAAATAAACACATTTACGATATGTACACACATTTGTGTATAATGTGAATAGGTTATGAAACCACTTACAAGCACTATACCTTCATGTGCATATGGATGGATTTTTTAACCTTTTTTTGAAGTACAACAACCTACATTGAGATACAGCAAAGGACTAGGCAAATGCAAGGGGTGATCCATGGAGAACAATTCACAATCTGACAATACATATTGGTCATTGTTAAGTAGATTGTGACAACATTGATGCTACTGATTTGGATAACACAAGGTATTCTGGAAAATGAAGTTGTAATATATGTTTTCATAGGCATCTAGAAACTTTCTGAACAGCTAAGGTAAGAGCAACATCTCCATTTGTGATTAGTAAGACATACATAGGTGTGACTTACCAGTCTCTACTCCACCAGGAATTCCTGTGAAGCCTTCAGGATAAAGGATCTCCAAGATCTTTTCCTCCCAGGGAAGGAGTTGTAATGGGGGGCTAGGAGAACCATCACCAATCCTCTGGACCTCCAGGTGACTCTTGGAGGCCAGGGAAAAGACTCTCCCCTGCAGGACTTTTCACCTCTTCCTAATTTCCTCCTGTGTGTGCAGATTGGTAGATACAGCATTCACTGCATTGACTATTCTGTCCCACACTTGCCTTTACTGAAATAAGGGGAATCTCAGTTTATGTCACCCATGAAAGTTGTCAAAGTTTCCAATTGTTCTGTGTTGATTGATGGCAAGAGGTGGTGGAGCAAACAATGGTTGGTGAAGGCGATGTGTGAACAGACCAACATTTTGTTGAATTCACATATGGACTCTAATGGCTCTCAGTTGTCTTCCAGTCAACTTGATGGTTCCTGGTAGTTACACACCACCGTGAAAGATGTTGTTCCTTCTGTAGCACCTTTAATCACGTCAAGTGCTGATTCCTCTTTAGAAGCTGGTTCCACTGTGCAGTTAGTTCCTGTACTGGAACAAGCTTACAAATCTGATTTTTCTTTCAATGTTTATTCCAATGCTTGTAGTGATGGTACACCTTCTCACAAAGTTAATCTACCAACAAGGTTTAAGGATTTGTGCATGCACTAGCTTTATTTTGTATTTTTAATTTTTCTTTATTTGTTTTTGTTTGTTTTTGTGTTTTTTCTTTTGCAAGGGGAAAGATGATGTGATTGTTAGTTTTTTTTTGTAATACTCATGTTTATTGGCATTTATAGTAAACAATATACAAAAGTAAAGACAAACTGTAGTGGTATTATCACAGGTAAGAGACATGGGAGGCCTACGAAAGTCAACAACGGTACAAGCAGTGGTCAAATCAATATATCAAGTGAGGTTATCTCCCTGATTGGATCAGAATGAGAAAATAACAATTCTGTGGTCCCTTGATGGGGGTGAGGTATTATATAGGTTCATGTCGTGTCCCACCTACACTCTCCTTCGGGTCGCAGCTACAATAGGATCTATAGACCAAACTTTGCAAAGCCCTTATAATGTATATGTTTGTATCAAGGCTCATTTTCACCCAGACTATCAGTAAGGAGCGAGATAAAAGGAAATCTTGGAAGCTAACGTACAAGAAACAAAAACAAAACAAAGCTGCTAAACCATCTCAGGCTGTGCACATGTTTTGTAATGCTTTAAACAAGGAGAAAACAGCAGAAAAGGAGTGGTCGGACAGGCTCCTGAAGGACAATGGGGGCTGCCAGGTGGTAGGGTCAATGGTCAGGGATTCAGATGGATAGGGGGCCTTTGTCTAGTAAGTCTGTAGTAGTTCGAGGAAGTGTTGCAGCTCATGGATGTAATGGTCAGCTCCAGTGGGAGCAGGGTGTCTAATTAATAACAGGGTAGTAGTACACAGAATGCACCTCCACATCAAATTAAGTATGAGGCAAAGTACAAAGTTCAAAGAGTTATTACATAGGTGCTAAAAAGGTACTGAGTTCCCTACTACCCAGGAAACTCGCTAAATATGCAAAATCATCAAATACCACAGCACACATTACAAACGTTCAAATACATAGCGTC
The DNA here is from genome assembly GCF_031143425.1 of Pleurodeles waltl. Lineage (NCBI taxonomy): Eukaryota > Metazoa > Chordata > Amphibia > Caudata > Salamandridae > Pleurodeles > Pleurodeles waltl. Next base: position 680,009,398 of record NC_090439.1, read on the forward strand.
CAAATGTAGATGGATAGACCAGAATCGATAAATTCATATCTACATGAAACAAAGTTTATTGTGTGGCAGTACAATCCTTGATGTATTTCTAGATGCTGTATCTCAATAGAACAAGGCAGCCTATCTATTTCCAGATGCTGTATGACAATAAAACAAGGCAGCCAACATGTGTTTCATCACTAAACATGATTTTTCAAGGCTGTAAACAAGATCATACGTGTACATATGAGTAATCAAAATATTCCCATACATGGATATCCAAGGAAAATAAGGAAATTAGATAAGGTGGTACCACAGGTGAGCCCTCAAATGCCATATACAGATCCAAAACCGTGAATTGTTATGAGGAAGACATTTTGGGGGTCATTACAACCCTGGCGGTGATAATCCGCGCAGCGCTGCCCAGGGGATTACGAGTCCCCGAGCGCCAGCCTTTTCCTGGCGGTTTGAACGGGGTTTGACGGGGAGTCACGGGCACCCTGACAGGGCCCCATGCAGGATTTCACTGTCTGCTGTGCAGACAGTGAAAAGCGCGACGGGTGCAACTGCACCCGTCGCACGGCTGCAACACCGCCGGCTCCATTTGGAGCAGGCTCCTGTGTTGCGGCCGAGATCCGTGCTGGGCCGGCGGGCGTAAACCAGGTTTCCGCCCGCCGGCCCAGCAGGGATCTCAAAATGATCACCTAATGGCGTATCAAACATGCTCCCGACAAGAGAAGTGCCACAGAAATTGGGTCATCAAGAAATGTGGTTGTCAATAAATTAGAGATTACATCACAGAAAAGCCTGCGGAACCCCAAAACAGTGAAATAGGAAAAGGGAACTTGACTACCACATACTATGCGGATTTTGTAATAATACACAGAAGGAATAATGGTACACAGTGACAATAAGTATCAAAGCTACGGAAAAGGGAGAAATACATTTGTTAGTTCTAATACAGCCTAGTTGTATGCAAAGTTCCAAACATAAATCAAGTATATGTAGTATAACTAACCTAGATAGTAACTTCAGCCAATAGATAACGTCTGGAAATGTCCTCTATAGAAAGTAAGTAGTATTGAATGTAAAAAACAACCTTCAGGACTCATTAATGTTCAACTACATGTAAGGAGGAAAATGTACCAGGTAAGTACAGTATATCAGCAAAATTCAAGTTTAACTTTAGAGGTGATTCAATGCACTGAAAAGTATGCCAAACGCTTTGAATTATTTTCAATTATAATGCGGTCCATAAAAAGGTTCCTGCCCCGTGCACACCAACAAATAAAAGTTCTTGAAACCAATGAATCTGATAACTGTAGCCAAGAGATTGCTTATATAGCAAGTATATCAAAAGCAGTAAAACTGCAACATGTTTTAAGATTCAAGTAAATATAAATAAATGGGTTCTGCTTAGAGTGGGTCCCATGAAGTCCTATGTAACAATTTGCCAAATCAATACATAGTACTAGGTCACTAACAGGCTACCTATATGGGGCCCCAAAACAGAAAAATCTGAATCCAAACCATATGTAATGAGCTGTTAGACTAAAGTATATAAATGACAATCCCATCCCTGTAAGTAACACAGGAAAAAGGGCAAAAAAATCTGTTGATGGTGGTATGTTGATAATGGTAGCACAAAAGAAATACAAATGTGAGTTGATAATAAATTATCATGAAATCCTTTAGTTGTTATCAGTATTAATAACAAGTTAGTGGCCCAGCACTTATCAAAAAAGTACCTCATAAAGGCAGGTAGAAGTTGCCGCACAAGTTAGATAAACAGGCCTTGATAAGCCGCCCCTGTGGATAGCAAAAGGTGGCATTATCAAAGTCTGATAATAAACACTGTAAAAAGTACATAAATTGTCAAAATATCCAGCACCAAAGCTACCTGGTGAGAGGGAGAAGAATAAGTATCCATGTGGAGGCATCTTTAGAGCCGTGCGCCATAATTCCACGTTACATATACATAAGATCAACAAAGAAAGTGGACTACTAAGATCGTGTTGGTGACCATACTGGTATGGTAAAACAATTGAAGTACTCATTCCTGGGCATCTCTGTAATGAAACTCTCATAATCTTAATCCTCCTTTCAATCAAATAATGAATCCACTTTTAATTTCCCCGCCAAGAAAAAGTTCAGTTTATTCCGCCTCCCTGTCTGTCCCCTCTACATACACACCCCCAGGCACTGCACCTTCTTTCACTTTTGCTGACACTATTCCTGCAGTCACCACAATAGCACACATTCATACATGCACCCCAGACACCACACCTGCACTCACCACAACTACTTTAGTTGACACATGCAGCACACTCACCAGACTTGCAGACACCTAAACAACATAAATTCACACTGGCAGCCTGTCTTGTCCCACTGTGTCCATCCCCCTTCCTCCAAAAACACTCAAACGCACCAAAACACCCACCCATCACACATCCACCACACCTCAGCATACTGTCAAGTCACCTGCACCCACAACACGCACACCTACACCACTTATGACCACACCCTCTACCTCCACTCCCACGCCTTCCTCCAGGCCCAACCCAATTGCACCAAAGAAACTTTTCCTCTCCCGTGCTGACCTATTCCAACCCACTGGCCCACCCCATCTCATCCATAAACATGCACACTTCCTTGCCCTTTCCACTCCTTCCACGTCACAGCCCGCCCCTGTCCGCCCTTCACATTCCCATGCCCCTTCCCCAGAGAGGAAGAAGCCTTGTGCTGAGCCCATCGAATCTGGCTCAACCTGGTCCAAGCACACTCCCCCACCTTCCAAGGCCAAACCCAAACCCCCTCCACCTTCCGAACGCAAATCCAAGCCTCACCCCCGTCGTAAATCTCCACCCCCACCACCACCCCCTACCCCGGTTCCCTGAGGTGCCTGGATGCCCCATTGTTGCCCCTATGAGGTGGAGTACCGTAGCACTTGTGGGGTCAGGTTGGGACCATTGTGGCCTATGGGACTTCTAGCACTATGGCCTGGCCATTGGCCTTATTTACAATTCGTTTGCTCAGTGAGCTGAATTAAAAGTTATTGTGTGGCCTGTGTTGTGGCGGCACACTCTAGATCCCTGGTCTCTCGTTTCATTGTTTGTGGGTGTGGGGCACATGTATGTACTTTAGACAGGTTGGATTTGCCTTGTGTCGGGTAAGTCCCTCTTGCTGTGCGGTGTATGGGTTGTGCTACTGTAAAGGGTTGTGGGTGCTTTGCGGGGTGGGTGCAGTGGGTGGGTATGTAACTGTGCCCTTTCTTCCCTTGTTTCGTAGGTTGCGGTACTTATAGTCGTCGTCTTAGTCGGCGGTCTCGGTCATGGAGGTATATGGCAAGGAGAAGGGCTGGCATGATCTGCAGCTCTCTAGCCATGTCTGCTTCGGCGTGTTGTGTGTGTGTTTCCTTATATTTGGTTTGTTTCCGCCTGGCTTTGCGTGGCGGTGATTCCCACCCCGGAACTGACAGCATTATAGTGGTTCATTATTTGATGGGCAGGTTGGGCCTTTCCGTCGGCCTGTGGGTGGGCTCTGCCGTCGTTGTCGGCACTCCTCTGCTGGCGGTGAGTGGTTTTCAGGATGCCTGTGTTTCAGATGGTTCATTATTTGGCGTCCGGACCGCTCCTCTGTTGGCGGTTTTTACCGACGCCACCGGCAGGGCAGTGTTTACCGCTGTGATCATAATGAGGGCCTATGTATGTGAACTTTTGTTATGTGTGCCGTGGTATTTGATGATTTTGCCTAATTGATAACATTCGCGAACTATCACCAACGCGGCTTTGGTCCAGGCTGACAACTGTGAGGCTGTGAAAAAAGAAAGAGCATTTCCAGGTGGGAGATCCACCATTAGCAATGCAGGGGTACAGGGAGGTATTCCTGCAGTCCTTAGCACACAGCGCCTTCAACATTTCAAAGCTACCTCTATTAATACACCCGGATGGGGAATCTCCACTGCTATGTGAAGCAGCTTCGCAAGCAGTGCTCCCTGGTATGGGGCCGACCCAACTGTGCCCAGCTCCTCCTAGTGAGCCTCGTCAAGCCAATGAGTGACCCACTGGAGCTTGGCAGCCAGGAAGTACAGTTCAAAGTTCAGAGCACACAGGCTTCCTTCATCAGGTGGGCAATAGAATATCTCCAGAGCGACTCTGTAGTGACCCATATCAGTTCCCCAAACAGAGGGGCATATTTATACTCTGTTTGCACCAAATTAGTGTCATTTTTTTTAACTCTAATTCTGTGCAAAACTAACTCCATATTTATACTTTGGTGCTAGACCCCTCTAGCACCAAATTTATGGAGTTAAAGTCATTTTTTGAAAGTGGAGTCCTACTTTGCCTTAATGAGATGCAAGGTAGGTGTTCCCGTGCAAAAAATGACTCTATGGCCTTAACACCATATTTAGGGGCATATTTATACTCTGCGGCGTATTTATACTCTGTTTGCACCGAATTAGTGTCATTTTTTTTAACTCTAATTCGGTGCAAAACTAACTCCATATTTATACTTTGGTGCTAGACCCATCTAGCACCAAGGCCCTGATTTAAACTTTTTTTGCACCGCATTAACGTCATTTTATGACACAAAAGTGGCGCAAACTTACAAAATATTGGCCCTTATTTATACTTTTTGCTGCAAAACTGCACTAACTCAGTTTTGCACCAAAAAGTTGAGCACCGGCTTGCACCATTTCTGTGCACCAGCCGGGCACCATATTTATGGAATGGTGCAAGCAGGTGCAAAGGGTAGGCTAGAGTTTAAAAAAATGACTTTAGTCGGGTGGGGCTGGCAGTATAGAAGAAGAGGGTTTAACACCAAAAAATGGCTTTAGGCAGGTTAGAGTAAAAAGAAATGACTCTAACCAGATTAGCGTCATTTTATGGTGCTAAACCTACCATGCCACATGAATCCTGCCTTAGGAAAGGCAGGAGTCATGCCCACCACCCCAGTGGCCAGCACAGAGGACAGGGGTCCCCTGGGCATGGCCATTGCACCCGGTGCTATATATGGGGGCCCATTTCAGGGCCCCCTATGGCACTTTCAAAAATAAAATGCACTTACCTGTACTTACCTGGGATGGGGTCCCCCATCCTCGCAGTCCCTCTAGTGTGGGTGGGGGTGCCCCTAGGGCCTAGGGAGGGCACCTCTGGGCTTATTCCATGGTGTTCCACCATGGAAATAGGGCCACAGGTCCCCTAAGACCTGCCCTGACACAGGTCTTAAAAAATGGGGCAAAAAAAGCTTTGCCCCATTTTTTGACCCTTCCTCCCTCCCTTGCACCATTTTTACATGGGAGTATAAATATGGTGTTAAGGCCATAGAGTCATTTTTTTGCACGGGAACGCCTACCTTGCATCTCATTAAGGCAAGGTAGGTTTCCACTTCCAAAAAATGACTTTAACTCCATAAATTTGGTGCTAGACGGGTCTAGCACCAAAGTATAAATATGGAGTTAGTTTTGCACTGAATTAGAGTAAAAAAAAAATGACGCTAATTCATTGCAAACAGAGTATAAATACGCCCCTTAGCGTCAAAAAATGATGCTAATCTGGTCAGAATCATTTATTTTGACTCAAAACTGCCTAACGTTATTTTTTTTTAAGCTAGCCTACCCTTTGCACCGGCTTGCACCATTCCATAAATATGGTGCCCAGCTGGTGCTAAAAAATGGTGCAAGCCGGTGCAAAACTTTTTGGGGCAAAACTGCCTTAGTGCAGTTTTGCACCAAAAAGTATAAATAAGGCCCAGAGTGTCTAGTTGTTGCAACCAAGAAGTTGGCACCCTGAATAGAAGGTTAATAAAAAAGTAGAGCAACCTCGGGAGCATGATCTTCTTGGACCGATATATCAGGACATAATTGGCAATTTTAGAGATCTCCACAAAGGGGATGCAGGATTTAAGGGATCTAAGGGCCTTCCCCAGATTACCCTGTCACAAGTCTTTTAGTGAATGGAACACTTGAATATTCAGGTACTGAAAGGAAGTAGAGGACCAAGTCAAGTCCTGCGGCAAAGACGGTGCCCGCTGGGCAGCAGGTGACATGGGGTATAGGCAGGTCTTGGTTTCATTGACCCAGAGGCCAAAGAGAGCCCTGAACTCCTCCAGAAGGCGGATCGCAGCTATAGCACCAGTTGGGCCATCTGCCAAATAGAGCAAGGGGTCATCCGCATAAAGAGATATAGGCCCTCATTATGACACTGGCGGTGACTGTTAAAGTGGCGGTAATACCTCCAACAGGCTGGCGGTAATTACCGCCAAATAATGACCATGGCAGTGAGAACCCCCATAGACGGCCAATGTACCACACCAACTGCCAGGGCGTTAACAACACAACCCAGGGCGGTAGCCGTCAACAGCCAGCCGGAAGACAAAGTACTGCCCACCATATCATGACACAGGAAAACGCCATCAAAAGCCTGGTAGAAACAGAACACAGAAGATGAAAGATTCACCATCGGAGGCACAGAGAAGGACAAAGCTGCAATGGAACTGGAACTTCAAGTCTTCCCCATGCTTATCTACGCCATGCTCCACCTGGAACACCAATGCCGACAAAGACGACGAGGGTGAGTACAGCCACCTAGCACACAAGGGAGGGAGTGAGGAAAACAAAAGTGACACACACACGACACACACCCGACACACACACACACCATACACACAACCAGCTGCAGAAGAAAAACAATGGCACATGACACACGGCATAATAATGCAAGGACAACAAGAATGCAGTAATGAGAATATATTGAATGTGAACAGCCACCAAATTAACCAATTGGACGAAAAACAGATATGTACAAATATACACAAAGGGCCGATGCCCAGTCCAAAGTGCTAAGGGCCCACATGGCCACAGGGCACAGTCCAAGGCCCAACTCGACTCCTGACATCACACGGATAGAACTCTGCAGGAGCACCAGTTTGCAAGTGGGCAGGCACCTCAGGGGAATGGGGGTGGGGGCACCTCAGCTGAATACGGGAACATGCCCGCTGGTTCTGATGGGGGCTCCATGCCCATTTCTCTCCACTGGGGAGTGCAAGGTCACAGTTTCTAAGGTGGGGAACATGCCCACTACTTCTGGAGGGAGCTCCATGCCCATTTCTCTCTGCTGGGGAGTGCAAAGTCACAGTCTCTCAAGCGGGGAACATGCCCACTTCTTCTGGAGGGGGCTTCATGCCCATTTCTCACTGCTGGGGAGTGCAAGGTCACAGTCTCTCAGGTGGGGAACATGCTCACTGCTTCTGGAGTGGGCTCCATGCCCATTTCTCTCTGCTGGGGAGTGCAAGGTCGCAGTCTCTCAGGTGGGGAACATGCCCACTGGTTCTGGAGTGGGCTCTAGGCCCATTTCTCTCTGCTGGGGAGTGCAAGGTCACAGTCTCTCAGGTGGGGAACATGTCCACTGCTTCTGGAGGGGGCTCCATGCCCATTTCTCTCTGCTGGGGAGTGCAAGGTCATAGTCTATTAGGTGGGTGACTTTCCCACTGCTTCTGGAGGGAGCCCCTTGTACAGCAGTTTCTGGAGGGTGGCCTACATGCCCTCCGCTGGTGGTGAGGGCTGCATTGTCTCATCCGGAGGTGAGGGCTGCACTGTCTCAGCAGG